>NC_089277.1:34789286-35405119 GCF_963678975.1 Dysidea avara
AAAATGGGAATAGGGATCGCTGAAAAAAGCCACAAAACAAGAAGGGATCGCTGGGGTGGTAATGTAAACCACAAATCCCTATTTTGAGTCTGTCATAAATCTTTACTTACATGCTCTGTCATTTTGAGGTGAGTCAAAATAGGGATTTGTGGTTTACATTTCCACCGACAGAGTCAAAATAGGGATTTGTGGTTTGCATTACCACCGACAGAGTCAAAATAGGGATTTGTGGTTTACATTACCACCCCAGCGATCCCTTGTTTTGTGGCTTTTTTCAGCGATCCCTATTCCTATTTTAAAATTTCCAATTTTTTATTCATCTAGTTTGTGTACTTTTTATTAATTCAGTAATGGATTATGAAGAAGACTGTTGTGAATTGTGTAATTTTGCATTCTGCATAGTAACACCGTCAACATTTCAGTACACACATGAAACTGATCAAATTGCAATGTACATACAGACTGAGAGTCTCCTAATATGTGCTACAATGTAGATTACTGGTGCCTTTAATAGCTGTCAAATTCAGTGCAAGGATTGTTGTTATACACTTGACTGCATTATTAGAGTATTTACATGACTGCTCTATATAATAGTTAGATGTCAAGAACCAGGGTTCTATGGGATTTAGAAAACTCGAAGGCCCTGGGCTGTGGCGCCTGAGGATTTTCTAAATCCCGTAGAACCCAGTGGTTCTTGACGTCCAACTTATTTAGACTACAACTCGTTATTGTACCTTGAGTTGACAGCTGCTTGTAAACGAGAAATGTATGGCTGATTACTAGAAACAAGCCCTCTACACCTCCCTACATTACAGGACCTCAGTGTGGCTGTTGCTACCCGTTTAAACGCCCATGCGTTGCCAATGTTACAGGCGCGTGCTATGTATCGAAGTACTGGACTCAGCGACTGGACTACAACTCATTGTTGCTGTAGTTGTGCCTCGACAGCTGCTTGTAAGCAAGTAATGTAGTATTGATTAGCCCATTACACCTCCCTCTAATTCAGTAAGGCTGTTACTAGCCATTTAAACGCCCATGCGTTGCCAATGTTACAGGCACGTAATTATCGTGTTTCGTATCGCCTCAGAGCGTGGTCTCTATTGGACATGAGCATGGCTCTACGAGATTTAGAGACCACGTTTTCAGCCAATCAAATTTCAGTATCAAACTTGTTGTAGTCTAATAGAGTATTTATTATGGCTAACCTGCCCACGTACAATAATCACGGAGCGGAAAAAACCACCTTGCAACAAAGTCATAAGCCCAGATTAAGCTTCCTGGCCTATACTGAGTTTAATAAAGACAGATTCTATTAGCCACAAGTAGTGCACACCAAAAAAGTTAACTCTGAGTGCAATCTTGTGTGGCTTCTCGAGCATAATGGCATTTTGGCAAGAAGAAACGGCCCGATTTGGGCTGTTTCCATCTGAAAACGAAATCAAAAATAGGTCATGGACATGCACAATGATCCATTCAGCAAGCCTTGCTACTTTTATCCCAGGATTCTCCTTGTAAACTTCGCTATGCCTGTGAAAGAAGAATAATTATACAACCAAGTACTAAGAATAATACGAAATGTGGTAAAATTACGTCATTAATGATGAATGAATAAATAAATAAATAATGTTTGAGAAAACTACGAGGCCTAGAGACATGAACTAAGCGGGGATAGATTCGCCTGTGAATGAAGGCACAACCTTATAATAAGTACGCCTGTTCATGCTGATGACTTTACCGTATGTGTAATTCTATATAACGCCCGGTGCCACGCCCTTGTTTGCTCGAAGGAGAAGATCAGTAAACGTCTGAGCAGAGGCCAGGCGCCACTTTACTGGTAAACAACAACATTACAAGTATGTTTAAATGTTTGTAACTGTACTTTGTGTGCAGGATATGCACTCCAGGCGTCATGCAGTGAACAACCAGCTGATGACCAGTTGGGATACCAGCTGATGACCAGTTGGGATACCAGCTGATGCATTCATAAACAACCAGCTGGAACAACAAGGTAATGAGTAATGTAATACTTGTACCGGTAGTTGTATTATACATCTTCATCCTTCATCTGGCTTGCTAGCGGCTGGAATTATTTTCCACTCGGCTTAACTACTACTCTACTGTGAGTCTGTAATAGCTAAACAAGAAGCCGATGCAGTGCTGCATATACAACAATGTGTAACTATCTCCTGTATGTTGTGCGTGACTGTATACATAATATTATAGACTGTAATCACTGTGCCAATGCCACACCGCTGATATACTGGTACATCACCAGTGGCCTCTAGTTACAACAGAGTCTGTTGTGCCATATTGGCTTGATTGGGATCAATTGCTAATTGTGCCTTCATCATATCCCTTATTCTGCATAGCCTCACTTCACTGCTGAGTCATCTTCAGAGACACGTCACACCTACAATATATAGTTACTTTCAATATATCTAACTTAACTTGGTTTTTGTGTAGGTTGTGTTTTAGTATTGTGGTTTTCTGATACCAGTTAAACTCCCTTGCCTGTGTACGTATGCATATGTATCGTTTCCACCGGTACACGCATACTGCTCTGAGTGCTGCCTATGGCACTGTTTATACTTGCCCAATGGGTAGGTTGCAACGTTGGTGTATGTACTTGGTTGTGTGTGACGTGGTCCTAGTAATAATATTATGAATAATAATAATATGAACAAAAGGACATATTTCAGTTTTGTCTGAAATACACATACTATTTCCTTTTCACTTGATACTTACTAGTGGACCTATACTCATTGCAAAGAACCATCAGAGGGTTGTTTTGAGTTGAAGGATGCTTATCAAGGTGGTTTTTAGGTGTGCGTTCTATTAGGATTTTTGCAAAAAATCATGGGCGATCCCTATTATGAACCCACTATCGTGGTTCATGATATGTATAGTTGACTGTGTACAGTATTTTCTCAAGTTTTCGTAACATGTTCTTTTAGCAAAATAATAATAAATGTTGTATCCCTATTGTGCTCAAGATACCATAATGGAAATGTACAGTAGGGATATAACACTTCTTATTGTTTTACTGTGATTTAATATCATGCACTACTCCAGCTTATTTCAGTACTTTTTATCGATATGCTATGGATCGAGTGCTATGGTCCCTATTCTAGTTGAAAATTCCATTTTTTGTGTACTGTGCTTGTTTGTAAACTCTTTGTAAATTATTATGACTGGTGAACCCATGTGTACCACATCAAAAGAAAGTAATGACTCTGCGCATCCCAGCTATCAATTATCATCTGAAAAGTGAAGTATCCATTACGCTTTGTTGTCAGCTTTGTTTAACCTGTTGCATAGCATTACGAATCAAGAACTGTTCGAAAAGCACCTTGCAATCAAAGTAGCCACTACATAAAATACGAATGATTTTCATTACAAAGGGAAGCCATCATGCGCTACTGCCAAATTGACACCTTTTGCTGTCAGCAAAGATGAATGAATGGAACACATCCATGAAGAATGCATTGTACGTGTTGCGGTATGCCATAAGGCACTTGTCCTGCTGAAGCGACGTCAATCAGTGAAACAATCAAGCCCGTAGCCTTAGCCGTTATCAGGTTCCACTTGTCTGAAGGCATCAGTCAGTTTCTCAGTCAGTCAGTCAGAAAATTCTGTTCAGTAATTTTTTTTTAATTTCATGACTACTTGTTGAGAGCATTGATCTGAAGGCTTGTTTGGGCTTTGTTTTACCTAACCAATACTGTTTCATCATCATCATCGGGGAAATGTAAGCTGGTGATGTTTTTTCATAGGCCACACCCAAACATTTGTGGTCCCTACTATACAGTACTATACTGTGTGATATCCTATCCTCCCCACACAGACATTGATAGACAGTGGAGTAATCCCAGTGGTACTGGATATTATGAGTACTGCTGAGTTTAAGACTAGGAAGGAAGCAGTTTGGGCTGTGTGTAATGCCATCTCTGGTGGAACACTGAACAAATTAAGTGAGCCTGGTTGTATAGTAATTACTAGGATTGGTACTTTATCCTAAACAAATATTCAAAGAATTGTTCGCTGTTGACAGCATGCACTTTTAAAACAGCCTAGATGATTGTCATGCAAAATTTGATATTTAAAAAATAACCTTTATGATACATACAAACTATGTGGCAAGTTTGAAATCCTATCAGCTAACATGAGTATGATGTATATACGTCCTCTGTATAGTACGTTTGTTAGTGATACTGATTACTTGCTGAATAGCCTTTAACTGTTGTGGTATGTATTTAATGAAGCCATAAAATACATTTATGTGTAGTATTAATTAAGAATACAAACCAGGTAAGACCTGCCTAGTCTAAAATAGTGTTGCATTTATAATCGGTTGAATCATCGGTAACAACCAATATTAGCTAATTTTACAAGTATCGGTATCGGCTACGAAGTGGAAATAATTTGCCGATCAGCCGAAACCCACAATCAATCGTTAAATTGATGGCAATGAACAGGTGAAAGTAAAGAAGGTGGTGAATGGTGCAGTAAGTGGTTTGTTATAATTGTTTTGTAACTGTTTTGGCTTGTTTGTTTGCACAAGTATGGTTGCAAGGCTATAGCAGGCTGTGTATATTTATCGGCCGCCCACACAATTAGTTGATCACTCTTCACAAAGGGTCTGTAGTCCCACTAAAAACACTGTTTGATAAGCTGGCTTAGCTGTTTTATATAACTACTTGGCTTCCTTTTCCATGAAAGGAGATAGTAGCAACACTGTATAAAACATTGTACAAGTCGGCCGCCCACACAAGTAATTACATTGATTACATTATCATTACAAATGCAGTTTATACACATAAACTTTAGGTGATTTTCTGCTCCTCCTCCTCTGTTCTGAAGAATATCGGTAAATATCGGCATATCGGTTACATGAATAGGCACATAATTGGTATCGGCAAAAGTGAAAAAATGCATATCAGTGCAACACTAGTCTAAAGTAACATTTAGTTAATTGATGTGTTTTATCAATACCATATTTGTAAGTCTTTAAATAACCACTAGAACGTAAATACCACAAGTTATGTCAACCATTGGGGTGTTTATTAGCTGTTGGTCCTGTAGTATGTGTGTCTCTGTGTGTATAAGTAGTATACCGTATTTCTATATCTTTTATAAACTGTTAAAAATATTTCGTCAAAGCTAGCATCTGACGAAATTTAAGTACTTGAAAATTTTTTACCAATGTAATATTAGAGAAGTTGAATGAATTCGGTTAACTGCTTCTGGCCACCTGGACCAAGGTTTGGCCATTGGCGTGTCAAGCACATGTCTTTGCTGCAGTCTTTTAAAAACAAAGGCCTCCCTCATCCTAGGAGAGAGGAGAGCCGTCTTCATCTATTTTGCCGCACATTGGTAATGATGCCATTCCGTGATAGACAGCTACTACAGGACACATTAAATGAAGTATATATGCACAAATATGGAAGTTGCATGGAATGAGCTTCTAGCTACAGCAATTCCACTCCAGTCCATTGCTTGATTTGTGATGGACAACTTCTGAATCTGTGGTGCAGTCTCCATGGAACAGAGATGCCACACTTCAGTTTCACTGCTTGTCATTCTGTTTCTCCTACAGGGAGTATACGTATACAAAAAAGGGCCATATAGAATTAATAAAGATTATGTAATTCATTGTTTAAAATTTTTGACGCTTGAGGACACAGGTGAATTTTTTTAACACGAAAATTAAACTCATGAAAATTTCTCATGAAAAGTAATAATATCTTAGTTTCGTGTCTGTACCATCAAGTGAACATGAGTTGTGTGTGTTTGTTGCACTGCAGTAAGCTTGAACTACCCTATCACTTAATAGCATGAATGTATTAACTAAACCTTGATGAATTCTCCAGTTCATGGTGAATAGAATGACACACATATGGGGGGGGGGTACAACTCTGTTGCCTGCTGTACTCGAGACATGTGATTGATTAAACAAATGCCTGTAGTTGTTTTCCCCATATTAGGTACTGTGCAAATTAATTATTTTGCTCTTTTTGTTGTCTATCACTATAACAGCACTATAACTTCAAAAGCACTTACCAGATAAAGCTATCCCATTGGTTTTTCTCTCTAGAAAACAAAAAGTCATAAAGTGAATTACACAAAAATGTAAACAAGTCAGGTTTTTGCTCGGTAGGTCACAGATGTGCTCTGTGGTGTTGCATATCTTAAGTACCGTAAGTATTTTTAACACCATGTCAGTCAGTACCTTCTTGTGGTGACCCCTGGGCAATGGCAATTAGTTGACTATGCTGTTGATGGTGATCATGAGGTTAGGTTACTGTGTGCTGAGCCTAGGGTGCTAGCTGATGATGTCACTTGGCACACTGGTGACTTTACACTATTTGCAGAGGTTTTTGTAAGTCTCCAGGGAATAACATCTTAAATCTGCACTTAGGCTTGTTACAATGTCAGGGTCACATACAAACTCCAATGGATTCTCTGGTTTGTGTGTATGTAGCTGTGTCATGACCATTGCCAGTAATCCAGGTGTGCACCGGCAGCGCATCATATATAGCCTACCTTAAAGTCACGTAACCCGATAACTGGGAAGCAAAGAAGAAAAGTATGCATGAATCGGTGTGTGTGTGTGTGTGTGTGTGTGTGTGTGTGTGTGTGTGTGTGTGTGTGTGTGTGTGTGTGTGTGTGTGTGTGTTGGGATGTAGGGGGGGTGGGGGACGTACACATGTATGGTGCTATATAAGTGAATGATAAATGTCCTATTAGAGTGATCATACTACTGTATACACTGTATATAAATATGTTCAGACCATCCATTGGTACTGTATGTATACACACATATTGTTAGAATGTTACATAATGTTTCATG
This sequence comes from Dysidea avara, assembly GCF_963678975.1. Taxonomy (NCBI): domain Eukaryota; kingdom Metazoa; phylum Porifera; class Demospongiae; order Dictyoceratida; family Dysideidae; genus Dysidea; species Dysidea avara. The sequence goes on from NC_089277.1 coordinate 34,796,137, forward strand.
TTTTGTGTTTGTAGTATAGATCACCAAACTAGACCACAAGGAAAAGGACATCGACATGATTCAGATTCTGATCTTAGTCCTGAGAGAACTGGACACAAGTCACACAGGTATGAAGTGAAGTCTTACTAATATAACATGTATGTAATCCCTTTTGTACTGTCCATGTGTTTAGAAGTAGAGAAGACACAAAGGATAGGCAGCAAGACAGAGGACATCGACATGATTCAGATTCTGATCTTAGTCCAGGTAGAGGTGGCCACAGGTTAGTAGTAAATGACAGATCTACCATCCCTGTATTAACAGGCCTTGGGGGTATACCAAGAAAGCACCTGTTGGGCAGAAGCAACATCTAGCAATGACAAAAAAAAAAGCTTTTAGCCATAACCATTGTAAGCTACAGAATAAAGAAAGGCATAATGAGTGGAAGTCAGCCAATAGAAGATATTGTGATTTTTTTTCTGTGGAAAAGTGTAATGACTCCTACTACAGAGGTGTATTCAGTTACCACTTTACTTCTCTTACTTACCCTAATAAAACAGTCACCCAATACATATTCTTGCTCTACTAGAGGATCTCGATCATTCACTTTGTGATCCCTAGGTAGAGCCATAGACAAGTTCTTTAACAATGTACCATATTTTTTTCTGTATAAAAGCCAGGGCGTTTATTTCCTATAAGGGATTTTGGACCCGGAATGTAAACAAGCACGACGTCTATTCAGGCACAGCCATTTATTTCTTAGAGCACACAAGGCAAAGGGTGATTGTGAACAAAGTGGTGCTGAGAGTACTTATGTATATAATCGACTGAACAGTTTGTAATCTTCACTTTGCAGCAATGAAATACGAGGTGAAGTGTGTTTATCCAGTATATAAACCCTTGTACAGCACACAACTCCGGCATTTATTAGAATTATAGCCAAGTTTTTGGCACCCCAGCATCTCTATATGTACCCACATGTGCATTCTGTGGTTTGGGACGAAGTACCTGGCGTGTATTTGAGCCCAGGAATTTATTTGAGCCCCTATTTAATATGGATAATTAAATCCCAGTGTGTGGGAGTGTCAAAGTGCCGCGCTGGGTTATAACTACCATACAGCTAGACAGAGCGGTGCTGCTACTGTATGATATATTAGTTATTACCCAGTGATAACTAATATATCACCCTGTTGTGGAGCCACTCAGTCTTGTTCATGACATCATAATAACCATGAATGATATTGTTTACCAATAGAACAAAGATCCAAATAAGGAAATATTAATACAAAACATGCCAATACAGCACTTACACCAGCTAAATCTTACAAGAAAACAGTTAATGCTTTATACAGTAATGCTACAATACCAATACAATAATTTAACTAATGTCAAAACAGTCTGTGCCGATTTTCGCTCCAGCAATCAGTCCCAACGATCACAATGGGGAAGAACTAACTTCTTTTGATAACCTCTAGCTTCATCGTTCTGTTTCAGACTATGGTAGCTACTTGTTGGTCTTTTTTTCCTCTTGCACGCCACGCGACACCACCACACCAACCTCTGACGAAGGCGAATCGTACCTGGAACTGCTGCTTCGTAACACCGCCCTTCTCTACAGTTTGTAGGCAGTATGCAGGGTCTCCCTTGTAGCTACAAAGTTGAATCTCCACACAATTCAGACGAAGTCTTGAACACAGTGACAGGAACTCAAACTGGAACTTAGTTTACTATCCGTAAACTTTTGCGCACTCCCAGGCACTGGGATATCAAATAGTTAGATCCGTATATTCGGATGATATCATTGTTATTACACTCGTTCTCTGCTCCGCCTTAGACTCATGTAATAACAATGATATCACCCTCATAACAGAATACAACTATAACATACGGTACATCTATTTCATGTTGTTACCAGAGTGAAGATAGGGGATGGTAGAAGAGGAACACAATTCAGACTCGTATCTTAGTCCAGAGAGACCAGCTCACCAGTTAGTATATTATTTCACTGATAACTAATGTACTGATCTGTACTAGGAGAAGTGACTCTGACCCCAGTCCTCCCAGGAGACATCCAACTGATGGTATGGAAATTGTTACTGTAGATTAGTAGTGCAAAACATACTATGTTTGAGAACTTGAGGTTTCAATATAAGGACCACCTACGTTATTGACCTAAGAAATACTGTAAAGTCTTCCAAAGCTGTACTTAAAACCTACTAGAAGTGGTCAGTATAAGGAGGTGGCGTCTTAGAAAGGTGACCACTCAGTGAGTCTTTACTGACTTGAAACTGTAATGGGGTGGTCTCATTAGAAAGGTAGCTGCTACTAATAAGTCACAAAGTACACCTTATTTGTGTTTGAAAGTAACTAGCATGATGTAGGAGATGATGTTTGAAATGGTGGCCACCGAGGTATCACCTACCATCAAAACACTCTTAAGTTAACAGTCTACAATTTTCAAAATGGCATGAAATTATAAACTTTCTGAGCTTCACAAGTACAACTTTTGATGATCAAGATTTTGTGGTACGTATGTACAGTGAAACTTCAGTTAAAAGACTGGGATTAGAAATGGAGTATGCACGTTGAAGCACTCCGTGTTACCGGAAGTGTGGAGGTCAAGCTCCAGGAAGGACCGAATACATGGCTATTTTGTGTTGGCGAAGGAATGAAAGGGTTTCTTTACTTAGCTTTAGGTGCACAATTTCATTGGGAAGCCAGTCAATTCAAGTACATATGGGAAACCAGCCACGCTACACAACCAAGAAGATTAATTACTGAACATTTTGTCACCAGCTGTACATTCTAATAGAATAGCGTGTGAGTCACTTCATTACACCTCTGATTAAATGAACGGTGTCGATGACTGTTTCGGAAAGTCGGTCCTAGTCAATTCATGCAGCATCCTAATATTATTAATATCACACAGGCACACACAACCACGAACACACTTCCCACAAGGGGAGTCATAACAATCTAATTATGGAGAAGACATTTTCTTCTGTTGCTATCCAAGTCTTTACTGAACATCTTATCCATTAAAGTACACACAACAGAATCAATCAAGATGATGATGACTTAACGTTACATCCTTTCTTTGCTGACACTTCTCCATGTACTTGCTGACACTTCTCCATGTACTTGCTGACACTTCTCCATGTACTTGCTGACACTTCTCCATGTACTTGCTGACACTTCTCCATGTACTTACTGACACTTCTCCATGTACTTGCTGACACTTCTCCATGTACTTACTGACACTTCTCCATGTACTTGCTGACACTTCTCCATGTACTTACTGACACTTCTCCATGTACTTACTGACACTTCTCCATGTACTTGCTGACACTTCTCCATGTACTTGCTGGCACTTCTCCATGTACTTGCTGACACTTCTCCATGTACTTACTGACACTTCTCCATGTACTTACTGACACTTCTCCATGTACTTGCTGACACTTCTCCATGTACTTGCTGACACTTCTCCATGTACTTGCTGACACTTCTCCATGTACTTGCTGACACTTCTCCATGTACTTGCTGACACAAACACAATCCTATACAGCATTGAATGTAATACACAATTATCCACTAAATACAATGAGTTGATAAATAAATACACAAGAGCACTACACGTACTTTGTATGGTATTTGTAGTGTTCTACGTCAGCATATAGTGTAAGGGACCGTATGTAAGTCATGCGGTTCTAACTTCTATGTGATATGGGCCTTCAAAATATGTAAATTTACAGATGGTGTCTAGTGTCCTCAGGTCCTGTTTGATGGGGTAAAACATGTGATATCATGGTACTGTATAGTTTGCTTTCTTTTTGGCTTGTTATTGTCAACCGTTGCACAAGGCCAGTTACAAGTGGCGATGTAAAATGTGTGGACTTACAGTCCCTTACACTACTACATATTCAAACATAGAGCTGTACCGATGATTGGATCGGCCAAAATATCGGTCACCGATATGGCAATTTTTACCAATATCGACATCGGTTTAGTACAGTATGAGGACCGATATCGCTACCAATATTTATACAGCAATAGTTTGTACATAAACGGATTACAATATTGTTTTTCTACGTTATCCATGTGGCTGTTCAGTAGCAGTGGCTTATTGTTCACTGGACAGCAAGCGCTACGCTATGAGAAGCCATACAAATGCATGTGATTCTGATGTTTGTTGCTGGAAAGCTTATCAGTCTTAAATAAATGAAGCTGTTAGCTATACATATATATATATATATATATATATATATAGTACCTTTGTTATATAAAAGAACGGTCACAGGATAACCAAGAAAACCTACTGTACCAGCCTTCACACAAGCCAATAAAATGCGGAGTAATGCAGAAATATCCGTTTAAGGCTCAATGGGAGTATGCATAAAAATGTTTGTGAGTGCCTAATTGTCTGGATTGCACAATAGAAACCCAAGCCACTATTACCACAGGCATAGAGTGAGCAATGAATATATCCACATGTTGTTGTAGAGTAGGTAACTGTACACTTTTGCATAGCTTAACTATGACTTTTGTTTGTAATGCAAATATCGGATCAACTATCGGTTATCGGCTTCTTTTGGTGGTATTCATATCGGATATCGGTACATGCTAAAATCCCATATCGGTACAGCTCTATTCAAACACAGTTGAAAATTAACCAGGCAAACTAACAACTAACTATTTACTGTACAACCAATGGGGCTAAAGCCTTTACCACCCAGACAGGGTCAGCACTACTTTACTTTAATTTCTCTTGGTGCACAGTTTTATTCACCCAGGATTTCGAAGGCAGGAACCCTTTTCACAGCTCAAGTTGTTTTTGTGCAGTACAACTATACAACAAAAATATAAAACCAGTGATCAGCTTAGGCCATGACACGGATGCAGATGCGGTGGGTCAATGTTTTGGCAAACTCAAAAATAAAATATTGTGCAAGCAGTAACAGGTGTAGTAGCCAAGGGGAAGGAAATGGAGCTCCGTCACTTTATTATGGAAGGACTTCAGCTTTTGCACCTGTCAAGATCGAGATACTCTAATAGAGCAGTCATATAACTCTAACAAAACCTGCCGGCTCACTACTAGAGGGCAAACAATCCGTGAAACACATGATTAATTTGGTATGGCCTAGCTTAGTATAGCAAATTACTGTGGACATGATAGTACCACAAAATTTCAGAACAACGGCAAACAAATGTACAGCACTTCAACATTCTCAACAGTTAAACTATTCCTTACCTTTCTTATTTGTGCATATTTACAGCAGTAACGATGGTACACTGACCAAATAATCATTGTCACCTTCAAGTTTACACCAGGTTGGTTACAATGAAATTTTGAACTAACAACTTAACACGATTAAAAGTCTTTACCTCATATCCTTAGATATTGTGGCACCATTAAAGCCAAACTTGTATCTAGAAGAGTGACTCACTTTTAGGGTCCATACACAAGGAAGCAAAGATTGTTGGCATGAAACTAATGGATAGTCCATTGTTCTTAATCTACTACAGATACCAGCTCAAAATATAACCTAAGTGATGTATTTTATCATAGACAATCACCTCGGCGACTCAAAACGATCAAGAGATGCTTGTCTGGTTAATTTCATGCCCATTTGTGAAACAGGCAAAAAGATACCACTGGCTAAAATTTGGCACAAGTTGCAAATTTGTTACAATAACACCTCCAAACTCACAGTACAGTATTACTATTAAATAGCGCATCAGTACAGCATAACTTTATGACATAAAACACTTTAGAATTTTCGCTAGCTCCAGAAAAAGAGAGAGGAAGCAAAAATGGCACATTTTTTCAAAACACGAATATGCCCTTTTTCGTACAAAAACTAGACTAGCATGTACAACATGTTATAATATGACAAACCACGTTGATAACTCATCAGTTTTCAGATTCTCCAGTGACTTTTCAACGTCCAAAGGTAATTATTTTTCCCTAGTGCGGATAACAGGGATTATTTCAAGAGTGCCTACATCATAACTACAGTGTATATTGGGTCCGCGAAAACCGTTTCCAATCCAGGTGTTATAATATCTATGTCTGAACCCCTTGGGACCAGGGGTGGTTCATAAGTCTATATCTCTGAAACTGTGTATAAATAACCTTAAAATATCAAGTACCTGAGTGGTGTACAAGCATCCCAGTACTGGTTTGCTTGGTGGCAATAGCTGTGTTTTGCACATGTACAGCTTGCTTTGTTGAGCGGCAATTGCTCTATTTTGCAGGGCTGTTGTTGGCTTTGTGTTTGTGTGTGTGTGTGTGTGGGTGCGTGCGTGCGTGCGTGCGTGCGTGCGTGCATGCGTGCGTGCGTGCTTGTGCAGCCTGTGTTGATTATTCAGCATAATAGTTGCAGTACATGTTTGTAGATGAACTGAATCTTTGATATGGAGATGCTCTAATAGAACAGCCATTACATGTTAAATTTCTAAGTGTAGGTTATCGCACAAATCGAGGTATCTTCGCCCAAGGTGATTATGTCCCATTCCTCAGGTCTCTAAAATAGCGAAGATACTGTGGATTTGGGTGATAACCAATTTAGACTATGGCTTGTACAGCTCTGGTCACTGCCAATAATGGCGGCTTCCTGATCAAAGTAGTGTTAAAACAACTCACTGGTAGGCTTCCTAGATGAATACAATCACCTCTATTATCCAGTAAGGTTTTCTTCACACTTTAGTGATGATTTCTAATTGCTGTTGTGACTGGAATCAGCTAAACACATAACGCATGTGACAAAAAATTTATCAGGGGTATCTAACCAGTTTAGATACCTACCAGTGGGTGTCTATTGGATTTTAAATACTTCATTAATGATCAAACTTCAAAGGATACTATGTATACCATAGTCTAATAAAACATTCACTGATACTTGGGTAGTCTATTAGAACAGTTACCATGTCCCTAACAATACTACTTCATATACTAACATTGTGTACATGTTACACTACACTTTCTCCAGGTAATAGGGCAGGACTACAGACCAGTAAAGTATCGAGGGCAGAGAATGATGAGATGAGGCAAAGGAGAGAGAGGGAGCTGAAGGACATGGACCCCTCCATGTTGGGCAAGGAAGCTGACACTGTGTATAGTGATAAACATGGTAGAAGAATTTACCCCAAGTTGGAAAAAGTGGACAAGGTGAACATTTTTATGAGTGGGGAAGAGGGTAAGGCTAACAATTAACTTCACTCATAGTCTGGTAGGGATGGCAAGTATGAATGATGGTATTACAGCATAGCTCACCTACTTTGGCTTTATACAAAATTTGTTATAACTAACATGCCAAAGTAACGACTTTCCCACCAAGCTATGCAGTATTACCATCATTCATCTCTTGTTTCGCTACTTTTTTTGCATAGATACCAACTTCATTTTTAAACTTACAAATTTTTAAAATATAAGTTTGTGTAGCTTTATTTGTAGCACAGTGTAACTTGTGACTACTCTATTAGAATATTATACGGTTAATTGTATGAGAGCGACGCTGTAACTACTTGCCATCCCAACTTGTGACTACTCTATTAGAATATTATACGGTTAATTGTATTAGAGTATCTCAAGTCAGCCAAGCACTTCCAGCTCTGAAATAATTCTGTGCCATCTGAATATGCTGCTGAAAGAAAGTGTTGATATGGAAAGTTAATGCCTAGATATGGTTTTGATGCTTGAAGTAGAAGACAACCAACCTGATTGAAGATAAAAGGAAAGACAAAATGCAGATAGAACACACTCATCAAAGTCCCAAAAGGCACTGCCCACTGGTGAGTTTGCTATTGTGGCGTAAAATGGTGGCCACATGCTGCTTTGTTTGGCCTCTAGGCTTGGGACCATGGTCAGTGATTGAGGCAGAAAAAATTTCAAGTTTTGACACTTTTAAAAAGAATTCTATATTCGGTCACTGGTAAATGTTTTCTTGATTGCTGTGTTTCATGTTAGATGGACTAATATTATTGTGCAAAGGTGATTTTGTCACGTAAGATGCCTCTAGAATGATTTTTATAAAGGCAGAACTTTAGGTGATGAGTGTCACTTTTGGAGCAATCCCTACTTGAACAGTACTACCATATTGTTTGATAGTCAAATATTGGCTGATTGTTTTGTTAGAGTATTTTACACATTCTCCCCAACATAGTTTGGTGTAGCTATCACAGGATGACACCATTGCTTAAGCAATCTCTGACACATATGTTTCCCATTTCATGGTGGATTCTTGAATTGAGAAATCTAAACTGTCGAGTTCTAAAAGCTTGCATTTCATAAAACAGGTTCTGAAAACTCTTGGTGCATATGGAATATATTAAAACACAAATGTAGGCCAGTGTTGCCATGTTCTGAATAAAGTTCACAGATTTATAAACTTTTTTGTGTTGTTTGTGAACCTGAAATAACCTATGAACTTAAAGCATGCTCTACATACTGTACCTGTCATTACACCTTATCCTATAGGGTGACACAAACTCGTATGGCTCATGACAAAGTTGCTGATGATCTTCATGAGATGTCTAAACCTTTAGCATGTTATAAAGATGATGAGGACCTTGAGAACATGTCGAAGGCAAGAGACAGAGAAGATGACCCCATGTTGGAGTATATCAAGAAGAAGAAAGCTAAGAAAAATGTTGTGACTGACAGTCACGGCAGAAAGAAGCCAAAGAAAGGTTAGGATTACGATACCATCTATTGTTTTACCTGTAATAATGTCTCTTTAGAGAGGCCAACTTACAAGGGGTCATACCCAACAAACAGGTTTGGTATCAAGCCTGGTTACATATGGGATGGTATTGACCGGTCAAATGGGTTTGAACAGAGCAGATTTGCCAGGGAAGCCAACAAAGTTGCTATGGTAGAAGTTACATACAAATGGAGTGTGGAGGACATGTAAAGTGTACCTGATGTAATTTGTACAAACAAAAATATATTTGTTTGACACTCTTACAAGTACAGTTTTTAATCCATCTGTTTTACTGTCAGTTGTGTAAGTAAGTAATTGTACTGTCTGTACACTGATGAAATTGTACAATATTTAGCTACACACCAAAAAAATTATACGATTCTATGTACAAATGTAAGCAACACTTTTGTGTGAAGCATGCGGTCTAATTTTTTTAGGTGCAGGTGCTTATACTGAAGGCAACAAGCTCCTGTGCCTGAAGAAAATTACCGTTCGATAGCCTAAATATTTCGAGGTTGAGCAATATTGCTAAAAATAAAATTTTCGCGGATTGCAAACACTCCCAAAAATGTGTAAGACTATATCATAGATATTATAGTATCTATGACTATATGGATGTCTAAATATTTCAAGGCTAAAATTTTCGCTGATAACCCAAAACCGCAAAATCAGCAAAAAAATTTCCCCACTCGAAATATTTAGGCTATACAGTAAGTTCTGCAAGGGGTAGTCACTTCAGTACCGTCTGCTGAAACACGACCGGGATCAAGATTTAATCAAGCGATCAATATGTCTGCAAAAGTGACGATCCAAGTACCTTTCAAAGCTAACTTTAGCAACACGATAATTCACTAGTATTTTACGGTAGACTATCAAGAATCAAGGCACTTTTACAAGTGTAATCAAGTGATCAAGGCGAAATTTCGACGATCAAAATTCTTGATCCCGGTCGCAAGTGTATCACCTGGCGGTATGGAAGTGACTACCCCTTGTTCTGTCTGGTGGTCGCACTCCAAGAAGGCGAAATAATATTCGTTTCAACCGCACGTATAAATAATTGGCTATGATTCGTTGAAGGAAGATATAAGCTTTAAACCACGCAGAGATCGGAGTTTGCATCAAATAGAAAATGGCTAACGATGACAGATAAAAGAGCTACAAAACATAAGACAACGTTGAGGAGGGACGGAAAAGACGTGAAGAGGAGGGATTACAACTGAGGAAGGCGAAACGTGAAGAAGTTAGTTTGGTAGTGGTGTTAGTGTTTTTTAGGTGCACGTTGTGTTAGGTGCCTGCAAAACTACATGTCTAAACGCATAGATTATATATTTGTAACGAATATATAATCTATGCTAAACTTAAATCCTTCAAAGTGTGAGACAATCTGCATTTCTTATAAACGTTCACGAATCACCTCCTGCAAGCTACAGATTAAATAATCATCTTTTATCCACCAAATCTGTTGTACGATACCTTGGTGTATTCATCAATTCCCACCTTAAGTGGTTGGACCATGTCAAGTATACCACTGCAAAGGCAACTAGATCCTTAAATATTCTTTGTCATTCTCTTTATACATGTCCATCTTCTGTTAAAGCTGCAGTCTATAAATGTATTGTCCGTCCCATACTGGAGTATGCTTCTCCAGTATGGTACCTGCACTCATCTGGTGACATCAAACAGCTGGAAAATGTTCAGCACAGGGTGGCCAGATGGGTTTGCGGAAGTCGTGGAATCCTGCTTACAAACAATGTCCAGATCATCTGACTGTTGCTTAGATCAATTGGAGTGGCCATCATTACACCAGGGACAAAACTACTTCACTATCTGTCAAGTACATAACATCTTGCACCACCAATCAGCAATTTCTTCTTCACGGTATTTTTCTGCGGTGAATAGACATTTAAATCCATCAACCATAGACACCTCTATATCCACCATCAATGCTTATCGGTCTTCCTTTTTTATCAATTGACCTTTTCTTTGGAACAACGTACCTTCCAATATCCTACAGATAACTGACCCCAAACTATACCGTGTTGCCCTCTGGCGCCTTCTTTTTAAACTAAATGTTTGCTTTGTATTTATCTGCTATTGTACTGTTTTGTTTGTTGTTTTTGTATTTGTGTATTGTCCTTGTATCTTGTACTGTTTTGTCCTTTTGGGGAGCACGTTTGCAGGCTCAGCCTTTTGTGCAACCTTCGTCATTTGACTAAAATTGATAATAATAATAATAATAATGTAGAGAACCTCGAGGTTCCTAACCATTTTAGAGAACCTCTTCAAAGGTCTCTATTGGATTTTGAAGACCTCATTATCTCCCAAGGATCAAAGTGTTTTATGCATACCATTGACTAATTGATAATAATAATAATGTCTCATGTTGTCCATGTTAGATATCAAAGAGAAGGAACATAGATGTTGATGTTGAAGATGTTGCTTTCTCCCATCACGACAAGGGTGGCCAGGAGGGGTCGAAGGTCAGCTGTTCTACATACACAGTACAGTAGACCATTTACATGTTCTATTTCATCAATTAGTGGTGTGTTTGACAGTGAAAGACCATCACAAACAGGCATGGGGCGAAGTACATGTGAAAGTACTTAAGTAAAGTACAAGTACTTTGACATTTGTTGAAGTACAAGTACAAGTACATGACATTGTTTTAAGAGAAATACTTAAGTACTTTTGAAAGTATTTAAGTACAAGTACAGATTATGTTTACAGTGTTCACAATTGCATTTATGTAGTTTTGGTTGCACCTAATAAAATTGTGAAAATGTGTCATCTGTAAGGCGAAATCTTTCAGGAGTAAATACCTTTCCTGCAATGCTAAAGGGTCTCTCAACAGGCACAGAGGAAGATGGTACTCCTAAGATGTTTTTTGCCAACCTTGAAAGCAGAGGATATTTCCTTTGGTTATCTTATTTGCTGGACTTTGGGCCATTGTTACTATGTCAGCTTCAATGTATTCATCCACCTGCTTAATGAGTGTACTTCGTTGTTTTTGACTTTCTGTTCAGGACATAATCTTTCTTCTTAGCTGCGATAGCTGCCTGCTTCTTATAATGATAAACTAAATCTTTCAGGCCAAAAGCAGTACAACTATTTCTAAGATCAACAGAGAAATGAATCAGAAGATGGGAAACCTTTTAAATCCTGTTTTTAGAGCAAATGCAGCAATTGTGACTTCAACCAAAAGCTGACCATGTCAATCCAGGAATATATTATCTTTAAGCCAATATATATATTGCTACAACTTATTTCACTTATACATATGTAAAAGGACTTCATTGTACTTCATGTACTTCAAAGTACTTATAAGTACTTTGAAGTACTTTAAGTACCTTAAGTACATTACTTAGGACTTAAGTATAAGTACAAGTACTCAAGAAGGTGTACTTAAGTATCCTTAAGTACAAGTACCAAAGTACTTTGCCCCATGCCTGACAAATATGCAAATGTACAGGTAGTAAATGTGGCTCTCACCACAAGCACTACAGCCTTTCCAGTTACTTTGCTTCACGTGTTATTAGAATATTTATGGTGGTGCTTATGGTCAAGGGCAGAAGCTTTTGGTTGACCATTCCTTTGAATGAATGGAATTCATATAAGTTGATGTTGTGCTACTTCTAAAAACCAGGCACCCAGTACATGTAATTACTATCCCACTCATCATGTTATTACTTATTGTGGCTTTGTTACTCTCCTTATTTTTGCAAACGACTTTAAACCACAAACTGTGCACAGCTTCTTAACTGTTTATAGTTTGTCCATTGTGTGTGTTTTCATATGCAAATTCTCTACACAAAGCCTCGTGGATGCTTTTAGTTGTCAATCGCATACAAAGAGACACGCCCTCTTTCAACACTAACCTGTTGCGTTGTTGTACGCCTGTTAGAGCACGTAGGCTACCCCCTACTGAACAGTTTCACCTAGTTTCAGTTACCAGGCCCACCCCCTTCAAGTAAACATAACAAAAACAGAAAGTTTATGATTAACTTTAACCCATTAACGGCGGTAGTGCCATATGGCAGCATGGATTTAGAAATCCACATGATTTGGCAAAGCACGCTAGTTTAACCATAAAGCAGCTCCATAAGGGCCGACGCACGTGTGCTAAGATTTGTACGACCACACCCCTTTGGTTACTAGGATAAATGGTCCTTCCCGCAAAGCGATTCGCATTTTGCACGTAAATGACATAATGGCATCCCGACTTTCCGTAACAGACGTTCTCGATACTCTTCTTGATGATGGATTCAGCAGTGATGAGAGCGACGATAATGAAGGAGAAGAGATATATGCCTACTTGGGCGAACCTGTTCTCCATCGAAGCGAATTGGAGGCTGAAGCTGTACTCGAACCAGTGGCAGACGCTTGGGATGCTGCTGACGACCTGAATGAGGACAGAGATGATATTGAAGACAGGGACAATCCTTCTACTGAAGACATGAACAATCCTACTACTGAAGAGAGGGTTGATGAAGAACAGTTTGATGATGCTTCCAGCGAACAAAGTGAAGCCATCAGTAGGACAGGAAGTAATAGTGATCACAATGATAGAGATGAAAGTGTAAGTGATTTCACATAGATATGAATAGGTGACAACTAAGGTATAAATGGTTGATGATAAATATGCACTGGTGAAAAGAGATAGAATACATACAAGCATACAAATAGAAAACATACAGACAATAGATAAAAAAATACAAGTTGTGGCTAAGTAAAATTATTTATGAGTGACTACATAATGCAAATAAATGTTTGTATTCCTTTGCAGTAATCCAGTTCAGAACACCCAAGTTCTCCCAAGCAACGACGACTTGATCCTACTGATAGTGACACTTCCGATGATGACTCCATACCAACATCACCTGATCGGCCAACCCGTGCCACTACAGCAGCTCGAGGAGCAGCACGTGCACATCGACGAGGACGGGGTACAACAAGAGGTGGTGGTGGTGTAGGACCTACTGACAGTGCCAGGCGTGGACGTGGTGTACGTCGCAGTGACAGCAGAGGACGTGGTCGTGGCAGGGAGCGTAGTCGAAGTAGAACAACTAGTCTTGGTGGAGGACGTGGTCGTGGTGCTGGTAGGGGACATGGGACCATACCTGGTGATGGAAGAGCAGCTGGAGTAACTTTTCTACCTGGAGAGTGGGAGAATATAGAGCCCACACACACTAAATTTAGCTACTCACCAACTCCTGGTCCAAATGTACGATTTCCACCAAACACAAGGCCAGTTGATTTATTTTATTTGTACTTTACTGATGATGTTTGGGACTTGCTGGTCAATGAAACCAATAGTTATGCTGCTTTGCGGTTTCCCTGTCAGCAATATGCAAGATCGTGGAAAGATGTCACCTGTGAAGAAATGAAGGCATTTATTGGAATGCTCATAATGATGGGGATCTTACACTTGCCACACCTTGACATGTACTGGCAGGTTGATGAGGAGATCCTGAGTACTCCTGGTATCTCAGAAATAATGAGTAGAGACAAGTTTCTCCAGATCTACCGTTTCCTTCATCTTGCTGATAATAGACAGCAACATCCAGCAGGGCATCCACGACATGACAAACTTTTCAAAGTGAGAAACTTGCTGAACTTGGTCACTGCCCAATGTGCTTCCAATTACACACCTCACCAGGCTGTGACTGTAGATGAGGCTATGATTCCTTTCAAGGGTCGTCTCAACTTCAAGCAATATATGAAGAACAAGCCTACAAAGTGGGGATAAAAGTGTTTGTGTTGTGTGATGCAACAAATGGGTACATATACAGAATGCAAATATACACAGGCAAAAACATGGAGTCAAACCTTGATGTTGGGCTTTGTTCAAGAGTTGTACTGGAACTTATGGATGTACTTGAAGGGCATGAAGTTTACACCAACAATTATTATACCAGCCCTCGTCTGTACATGGCCCTGTATGAAGATCAGAACAATGCTTGTGGGACAGCTCGAACAAACAGAACAGGGTTTCCTAAGTCAATAATTAGAAGGACAAGGGAAGATAGGGGTACTATAGTTACCTATCAAATGGTCCACTCCTTGCAGCAGCATGGTATGATCGAAGATTTGTCTATTTTCTATCAACCTTTCATGAAGGGGCATCACATGGAGAGACAGTCCGACGTACTAATCCTGATGGGACATCAAGTGATGTTTCTTGTCCGCCACTGCTGCCTGATTATCAGCAGTACATGCGAGGAGTGGATCGCAGTGATCAGCATATAGGATACTATAATGTGGGAAGAAGATCCCGCAAGTGGTGGAAAAGAGTTTTTGCTCACCTGATAGAATGTGCTCTTTACAATGCTTACATCTTAGAGAGGTACTCCAATCCATCACTGTATGCTGGTTATCCAAGTCGACGAAAGCGAAGTTATCTTAGCTTCCGCATTGCAGTAGCCAATCAGCTAATCGGACCTTATCGTTTCCGGCAACGAGCTGGTCGTCAGCGGAGTGGGGAGCATAGTGAAACACGACTGAACTTGAATCTTGGTCACTGGCCTATACAACAGACAAAGAAACTTGAATGTGTAGTGTGCAACATGACAAAGAACAAGAAACATCTTTCTAGAAGTGAACTGAGGCATTAAACTCGATTTAAATGTTCTTACTGTAATGTACATTTATGTGTAAGTGATGATAGGGAATGTTTCAAACTTTATCACACAAAGGTAGAATACTGGAACACTAGCTAGCCCAACTGTAGTAACTAGTACGCAGCACTTTATTGTTTTGCATATAATGTTTTGTAACAAATGCTAATTGCTTGTATACTAATCTATATTAGCCAGTAAACAATAACCAATACAAATACGTCCATTCACTCACGTAAACATCACGATACCATTGATCTGCTTCGATAGACTCGTTTGTTTCATACATTCCCCTAAGAAAATCGCTCCGTCATTGATCGTTCCTTTGCTGCTATGACCTCTATCATCACTGAATTTGTGAAACGTGGCGACGCCATTGTTATTGCATGAGTATTTACGCATGCGCGTACGGCAATCGTATCAAAAATCTATGGCTGAATACGCTTACCTGAAACATCGCCTTCCGCTCTCAGGGAAATGAAGCGCTTCACCCATCGGCGTATACAACGCAGTTGTGATGAAGTAAGGTTTGTTGTTAGCTGTCTAAAGTTAGAATAACTGTGTCAAGTATGGTTTTACCGTTTGCATATAAAAATACAAAGTTATAAAATATTGTAATGTATATGTGGTTGCTGCTATGGCAACAAATTGCATATAGTTGTATTCCTTGGTCCATGGGGAACATAGTGATATATGGTTTCCAAGGGGTTTAACCATTTGTTTGCTTAGAAAAGAGGCTTGTCTTGAGTCATGCGTTTTTTTTTTAATTCCCTCCAGGAATTCAGCTGTTAATGGGTTAATTAACCTTTGTCCTTTGAATGAAAGTCAATTTTCTATAGCTCAAAACCTGGACCACAAAGACACAGTTTTTTTTGCCAAGTTTAAAAATGTGTGGAGTTCTTGTAGATCTAATGTGTGTTATTTGTTTATTACATCACATGATCACCTCCAATAGGTGCCCACCATGTAGGAGTTGATCGATAACTTGCTATAACCGCAACCATCTACTGTGTTACTTCTGCTACTTTCATCAGGAAGTTGTTAGCTAAAGGTAAGTGTGATTGATTGTAATGTCTGTACATATATGTGTAAATACACTGTACATTGCTACTGTATATTGAACATGAGTGGCAGACACTGAGGCTCTATACACATTGCACACTTGAGATACATATGATATGCATACTGAAAAAAAATCTCTAATGAACACATGACTAATACCTCAGACCAGTGTGGCTTGCTTCATTGTGTGTACAATAAGCCAGTTATGTAGGTCATAGATACTTCAATCTGGTAAGCAGTATTCCCTGTGAGATGAACCCTGCACATGGTGGTAGTGGTGAGTAGCACACACACACACACAAACACACACACACACACGCACATGCACTCACAATAAACAGACACGTACATAAAAATATGCGTACTGTATGTACACATTATGTTGCTCTACTGTTTCCATTAATTAATTGTTTCCTGTTTCCTCCACAGAGAACCCTCCAATAGCAGAAGTAGTAGAGTCAGGAGTCATCCCATTATTTGTACAATTCCTGGGGAGGGATCACCAGTGTACTCTACAAGTAACTAGTATACTAATCCAGGATAAGATTGTTATACTATGGTGTGGTCTAGTTTGAGTCTTGTTGGGTACTCACTAATGTTGCCTCAGGCTCTTCATTACATACTAAAGTGGTAGTTGATGCAGGAGCAGTACCAGCACTCATAAGACTTCTTTGTTTGTAAACATGCAAGAACAGGTTAGTGGTTTTAGTGAATTGGTTGCTTCCTTGTTCACATACATTCAATACACCTTTGTAGAATATTGTGGAATCTCTTTTTAAAAGGATACCTTTGACTGTGCACACATTTTGAATGTAAACTCTTGAAATTAGGAAATCAGGACACCTTGATAACCAGGCCACCTTGATAATCAGGACACCTTGATAATCAGGACACTTGTCCATGATCTTTATAGAAACCTGAAATACTGTATGCTTGTATACTTTTTGTGAATTTAATTTGACCAATATTTTCTCCTCATAGTTACAACATACATACACTGTAGATAAGTCTAACCAATAAATCCAACAGTGAATAAAGCTTGATACAGTAGTAAGTGTATTATCTGAATTGACCACATACACCTTTAGTACTACCAATGGTTAGCCCCTAACCACATATCAATCAAAAAAAAGAGAAAGGGTACCATATATACAGGCGAATGATTGTAAAATACGTACATGGAAAGCCATGAATGCAATATTGGTGGGGATCTGTTACTGTGAGTGGTCATTAATCAGAATACAATATGTTAGCTGTTATTGTAGGATATTCAAGAGCTCCAGTGCTAGTGGGGTATTAATGAAACATGCCACATGGACCTTGTCTAATCTGTATAGAAGAAAGAACCCTCCTCTGAAATCTGAATATGTAAGATTGTGTGTGTGTGTGCTTGCATGTGAGCTGTATTAATGAGTATGTTGATCTCACATGTCGCACCTGTGAGACATGGTACAGCCTCCTACAGGGTACTGTAGTCCTGCCCCAGGAGGATCTTCCTGTGTTATTTGTATATGTATGTTGATGTTTCACAAACCTGTGTAAGATACCCAGTCAGTAATTTGGTGTTTTCTTACTCTACTTCAGGCAGCAAGATGTTTACCAATCCTGTCACAATTATTATACCATGACAACCTCAATGTCATATCAGACACCTGCTGGTCATTGTCATTCCTTGCTGATGGGTCTAATAAACGTATTCAACAAGTCATCGACGCTGGAGTAGTAATGAGACTAGTAGAACTGTTAATGTGAGTGACTAGTGGATACTTGTATGTACTTGCTCTTCCCACCAATGTGGTTCTGTACTGGACCATGTCTTCAAGCTTGTTGATTCATTTAATCCCTAATTCAGTCATGGTTATAGACTGAAGTTTAAGGATTTAATGTGTACTCAGGTATAGGCAACTTTCCTTGTTTCACTACTTTTTAGCTATTCCCTTCTGTTTTCTTTGATCCCTAATCCAACTTGAAATTCTAATTTTTCCCTCTACTTGTTTGTTAACTTTATTAACAATTATAACTAATGAACACACATACAATGTATAAAAGAAAGAATGGCGGCTGGCATGTCATAAAAATAATTTGTGTCAGAACACATGCCACAGTGATCAATTATACAACAGAAAGGAAGGTGGCCATTATGTTTTGTTTTTGGCACTATGCTTTGACCATTGCATGGAAAATCAGTATAAGAAGTATCTCTGCAATCAATCCACTTGCTACAGAATAAGCACAGCAACTGACACAGTCGCAGGGAAGGCATATTGCACTATCGTGAATTAACACCATGCATTGAACTGGAACACAATGGAAATAGACAAGTCCATGATGCGTTTGTTGTACGGCAAAAAGGCACGTACATCTCGGGATGAAGTGACCTCGAACAGTGAAGAAATCAAGCCTGTAGCCTTATCTATTGTCAAGCGGCATCAGTTAATCAGTCAGTCAGTATAAATTCTGTTAAATAGAAATTCCATAAAAACTTTTTGGAAGGGTTTGTGGTTGGTCTGAAGATATTTTGGGCTTGGCTGTGCCTGACCAATACTGCCAAGCCAGAGGAGATTCACATGAACCATGGGGTTTGTACAGAGAACCTATTTTGGGAAGGTATTGTTAAAATATACTTGCTAATTGAAAGCATTTTTTACACTATATCCAATGGTGTAATCAACCTCACTCAACCCCACTCAACCCTGATAGTTTGATATCAATATACATGATAAATGATCCATTGGAGACTTACTCACATGATTAGTAACTCATCATATGAAATAGACGACAGACATTCACCAGGAAATAAACATGGCTGAAATGGATTTTAAATGTCTCCTCTGCTTCCAAGCTGTCATGAAGGGAAATTGAGGCTGATTTTAAGTGATATATTTGTCTGGAAAACTCCATGATCCCTAACATACAGTACTATCGTATTGTACGATTTCATGTTACGGTTTTTGGTTCACTACTTCACATATTCTCCCTTGTTGTTAGGTAGTGTTAAATTGTTCAGTGTTGTCATCGTTGGAGTACTTGTGTAAGAGTAGTCATGAAGGAGTGAGGAAGGAAGTTTGTTGGACTATATCTAACATTGCCGCCGGCAACAAGGTCCAAATACAGGTGGGTGTGTTGTAGTGTGTGCTTACAAGAATGTTACAGTTTAATATACATACAATGATACTCATAATCTATATGTAACTCTGTAAATGTAGTTTATATATGTGAAAATGGTCGATCCATGCACAATAGTACTTTTGTAATAAAACACATAGATCTAAAGACAATGGGTAAAAATGTGCAAGCTCCAGAAAAAATTATACAAAGCTTACTGGTTGTTGAATTAACACTCCAATGGATAAATCCTAGGCATCATCGTGTTTACCTGTTCACAAGAGTTCAAAGATCCTCTATACATGGGATATCCTCCATACATGTGATAGTTTCTGAGTTACAGACAATTGTTTACATTTTGTGGTGACAAAAGAATTTACCAATAATCTTTCTTCAGTGAATTTGCCTTCTTCTCTAACACAGAAGCATACCTTGGACTAAAACTGTACTTTTGTGGATTCACAAATCCAATGAGACAATATTCAACTCCGTACACTGTAGTAAGTTATGATTGTTTATGTAAGCACCTGTAGATTATTTTCTGACTGGCTTTTGCTTTATTTGCTCCTCCGGCTGTCTAGTGTTGTATTTCCCATACTGCTAAACGTATGGAGCTGAAACTTAGCCAGTCCATTCCTCTGTCCCTATTGACAACAAAGAACCAACAAAACGAATTTTGAAGATATTGACAGTTTTATAAAATTAGGTCACATGTGTAGTTCAACATGTACAAGTTTTCATAACATGTTCTTTTCACATAACTTGTAGTAGACACAACCATATGAAAAGATACGTGTAGTTCGCTTGCTAACATAAAGAACTGATGATAGCCATCAGCCCTCCTAAAGAAAATCTGTAGGGTGGGGTGGGGTGGGGGGAGAGTGATCCGCATAGCATTTTCCAAGTTGTAATCTATATATCTGCAGACCTCCCTTGTTTCAATATTTTTTGTTTGTTTGTTTGTTTGTTTGACCACTAATCAAACTCCTGATTTTTCTTTACTCATGTAAACTGTGTACCCTGAAATTGTGGCTTCCTGCTACATTTCTTATGCTATCCTATCCTATCCTCCCCACATAGACATTGATAGACAGTGGAGTAATTCCAGTGGTACTGGATATTATGAGTACTGCTGAGTTTAAGACTAGGAAGGAAGCAGTTTGGGCTGTGTGTAATGTCATCTCTGGTGGAACACCTGAACAAATCAAGTTAGTCTGGTTGTATAGTAGTTACTAGGGTTCACTGCACTATTGAATTACCCATATGAAAGGCTTCAATTGGCACATTCCCCTAAAAAGGCTTTATTCAAATCCTATCAATTCAAATGAGTTTGATGTATATACCACCTCTATATATTACATTAGTTAGTGATGTTGTTTACTTGCTGAGTAGCATGAAACTGAATCCATAGAAATACATTAATGTGTGGTATTAATTGAGAATACAAGGTCAGGGATAGACCAGCTTAGTCTAAAATGACATTTGGTTATTCAATGTGTTTTGTCATGACCATATTTGTGAGTCTTTAAATAACCACTAGAATGTAAACACCACTAGTTGGTGTTTATTAGCAGTTGGTAGTATCAAGAGTAAATGTATATGAGTCTGTCTGTGTACAGGCCTCATTTCTACAGAACTATAATATTTTGTTGTTGCACGTTTTGATCTTTTAAGGGAGCATGGCAATTGTTTTAAAGTGCAGCTTACATAGTTGCTACCCAAAAATCCGTATGGTTTATAAGCGCCTCAAATAGTTTTGTGGCATCTAAATATGCTCTTTTTAAAGAAAAGTGTCTATACAGAAAATTAATGCCTTGGTATTGTTTCCATGAAAACGAATACCATCATTCTAATTGAATATAAAAGGAATGATAAAGCACAGAAGGCAGACATTTGTTAGAACTACAAAAGGCACATTCCACCAGTGAGTTTGTTGCTGTGGTGTAAAATGGACGCTGTGACTGTGTCCAGCCTTGCGACCGTGGTCAAGCAAGCAGGCTGGTAGATGAAATTTTGAGTTACAGTATGGCGATTTTTTTAGTCCATTATCCGGATGCTGTTTTCTTGTTAAACCAGGCGTGCGCCCACAGCCAGCCAAAGGCCGGCTGTGGGCGCGCACCTGGTTTACTGAAATTGTTTTCGTAAAAGTGTGTGTACCTACCTATCTATCTACCTACATATCTACCCATCTATGTTTGTCCGTACGCACCCACATGAGCACAATCGTTAAATAATTTTAAAAGCAGCTTTTACGTAAGAAGTAAAAGCGAAATGAAGTCTGTATTAAACTTCTGCACAGGTGAACTTTGCTCTGAGGTGGCTTCTTTTCGGCGGACTGAAATACGGGTGTGGTGACTTTCCTCAGACTTGTAAATTACCTTCCCCTTGAGGTTTTCAGGCGTTTAAAAACTGAAAAACAATGATGCAGGCCTCATACACTACCAGGAATGGCCTATCGCTTCGAATTGAAAGGGGGCGTATCCCTTACGTACACGAATGAAAATGAAGAGCAGCTTTGAGGCTATGTCGAGAGAATTTGTGGGGAAAAACACAATAATCAAACTATAAAACAGTTTAGAAGATACTTCTGTGCGTAATATATGTTGTACTACTTCTAAAAACCAGGCGCCATGCAGCTAGTTAACTCATCTGGAATTAACCATGGATAGTATATGCTACTATGAATTAACCAACTATATTATTGTTTTAACCAATAGGGTAGTTTTGGGTTGTACAATAATATTGCTAGTTAATTCTCCTATTTTGTAATTCATGAAATTTTCGTAATTCATTTAATTACGTTGCTATGCACTGCTAAGGAAGCGCTCAACTTGTTTTTAACACTGTGATTGATGCTGAATGGAGTATGACTATATTCTGTGAAGGTGACTTTTACTGTGTATGATATTTCCATGATGGTTTTTAGACGTGGCTTTTTTAGTGGCTTGCTTCACCTTAAAGGGTAACTCTCCTAAGCAGTACAACTGTATGTGTAATTCTGTGTGTCATCCCATCTTTCATTTACTGTTGTTGTAGATATGTACCTGGGAGTGATTCGTCCACTGTACATGTGTGACATGGTGTTAGTCCAGTCTTCCAAGTCGTGGTCCTGGAGTGTCTTGGTGTCATCCTTAAGGTTGGTAAACTAGAACAAGCTTGATATCAGGGGGTAAAACCTTTTGCTATCAAAGTGGAGGAAGTTGATGGTAATAAAAAAAAGTGTATTGTTTTGTGTTTGTGTACATGATTGCATAAAAGCTGTACATACCGTAGAGTCTGGTTATTAAGTGCATGTGTCTATGAGGCTCAGCTACACAAGGGGAAAATAGTTAAATTATAAGTGCATGTGCTTGACAACCCGACTCCACGGTATGCTCACATCTGTGTATTATGTATGCAGCTGTAGTGGTATAGGAATTATTGTGGACTTTTTGGTTGCATGTCCTCTATGACAGTATGGCTCTATCCACATGAGACATCACATGCTACAGGTTACTAGTCTTGTAACAGAAAAATTTGCCTACACCACACTAGTACTCTAGTGGTGCACAGCTATCCCTTGAGTAATAGCAGTACTTCCAAAGGCTTTGCATGCATGTATTACCTTTACACAGTTTGGTCTACCAATCAGCTGTATTAATGGGGTACTATCCATTCCTCACATAACATTCATGATGGACAAGTTTCATTGTACACTGCTCCATCAATTTCTCAACATTTGGTTATCCAAACAGTTGAAATGATTGTTCTATTAGAGGTTTTTTATGAGATGTATGCTCTATTAGATCATTTGAACAGGGCTCTGTATATAAATGAATGAATGGGCTTTGATTATCCAAGATGTTCTTTTTTTTTATTATCTGAACATGTCTTGTTCCCAAGGGGCACTGTATTACACATTTCATGTCATAGTTTATGGTTCACTATTCCACATGTTCTCTCTCGTTGTTAGGTAGTGTTAAATTGTTCAGTATTGGCAACATTGGAGTACTTGTGTAAGAAGAGTGAGGAAGGATGCTTGTTGGACTATATCTAATATCACTGCCAGCAACAAGGTCCAAATACAGGTGGGTGTGTTGTAGTGCATACATTCCTCTGTAGTTTATATACGTACAGCTGTATGTTTATTTGTGAAGTCTTCATAACATGTTCTTGGCTAACTTATTACAAACCACAAAAGCTATTTTGTGTACTACTGAATATAGACAACCACCTACCACACTCAATACTATATACTGTATGTATGGGTCACTTTTGTGATGGAATACCCCTGCTATAAAAGTAAAGGAGATAAACAGATTTGCATAGCTGAACATCAATTTTAACTTGTAACCCTGGTCTCAAACTGTAATCCAAGAGTATCCCTAGCTTACAATTGTCCTACTATATATGTGCAATAAAATTATAAATAAGGAGTCCTCCCTGCTGTATCATCATTGTTATAATGGTATCATATCCTCCCCACACAGATGTTGATAGACAGTGGAGTAATCCCAGTGGTACTGGATATTATGAGTACTGCTGAGTTTAAGACTAGGAAGGAAGCAGTTTGGGCTGTGTGTAATGCCATCTCTGGTGGAACACCTGAACAAATCAAGTGAGTCTGGTTGTATAGAGAGGACGTGTACATGTGATGACACAGGCTAGCAACGGACCTTATTGGAAGCATTTTTGACCATTCTGTAGACACTTGTTCTTGCTTATACCTCACCAATACTGCCAAGACACCATGAGGCTGGTTTTAGGGTACGTTTTGTCCAGAAAAGCCCATACCTTCATTATCCCAAATGTACTGTGCTATCACATTGCTGTACAATAGTAATAGTGTGTTTGTGTGAGGTCCTACTAGTATACACTAACTTTGTGCATAGTACATAATACAGTATTTGTACATATTCATCTGCCTAATAGTAGGCAATTTATTCTGTTTATAAAGTGCCAAATTGTTGTTCTAAATACATATAACACAGTGTTACTGTTACGAATCTGTGCATAATTCCTGTGACTACTTCCTGTAGACAACACCTGCAGTAAAGTGTTGATATCAGAAGATGATGATCGAGATGAGGCTGTGTACGTGAGGTTGTCATAAGGTTAAGAGAATGGCGGTAGAATTGCAAGGAAGATGAGATGCAGTGGAAACAGTTATGACTCTGACCTGTACCATAATACTGTAGTACATATTACCTATATGTAGCACATTGTATTCATTATGAAAACAGTGCTTGAGGCAAACAGAGTGTAAGGACAGCTTATTTCAGTCATAATTAAAATTAGGATATTCTCTTGAAAATGCGTTTGGTCCATGTACAAGTTGGGATAACAGCTTCACATAAACATGTACAGCAAATCCTAACACTATTGGCAAGAGTGGACTCCAGTATGATGCATTGAACACTCCCTCATTATAATCACGTAATACAGTCAGGGTCTCAAGATAAGTATACAAGCTATGCATGGTGGTAATTAATTGGAGTGCCAGGCAGAATGTACACAACAGTTGATTGTTCTAACGGAAATGACCACTAGTACTAGATTGTCAGGCAATTCCAATTGTAACTAATACAACACCTCCACCTCTTGAGTAGCAGTCTTTTCTGAATAAGTATATTAATAGTATTTTGTGAGACGATATTTGTGAAAAAGGGTCTTCCACACACATCCAATTCCATGAGCTTGAGAGACCATAACTTGCTACTCAAGTAACATATAACCTTGAAATTTTCTCCTTTGATTAACCCATGTTGGTGCTCACTTCTGACCAAATTTCAAGTCAATATTCTTTTCTAATCTGAAGTTACAAATCATCAAAATTGGTAAATTGGATGTGTGTAGAAGACCCCTTTCCGTAAATCTGGTCACATTTATTGTCACAATACAATGCTAGAGCCAGGACAATAATGTTGTGGTTATGTGCATAGATAATGAACATTAACTAATTATAATTAACAATACAGGTTAAATCTCACATTGGTATTTCATCTAGGTCTCTAGCACACAGGGTTAAAAGCATTGCTATAATCATCAGAGTTGGGGAAGTTACGTACTTTATAAAAAGTAATAATAGTAGTGTACCAGTTTCTTTACAATACAGTATTATTACAAAATTAATAATATTACTGACATAGCTATTAAGTTACTAGTAGTATTAATGTATTATAGAAATAGTATAATTTAGTGTTTTACTGTCATTCGTATATATGTAACTGAGCTGTGAAAATATATAGGGTATGCATGTGGGCACAAACTACACTGTCAATCCTGGAGCTAACGTACAGAACAGAGTGAGATGAAAGGTTATATAACATGAAGTTACCTCATTTGTCTAGAAGTGCTGTCACAGAGCTGCCTTCCATATGATCAGAATAGGTGATGCTACAACTATAAAGGAACTGTTAGATGCAATTAATGATCCTGTACCAATGTGTGACTTACTTTGGAGCTCCTGTTACCAGCTGCAGGTTTGGCTGACTTTTGTCACTTTTTGTAATTAAACAGAAGTACAGCAATTATAATTATGCACATTTTGTTAGAAAATTGTTATGCAAACAATAATTATTACTGTACAAGGTTGAGCCTGTTTGCAACCCCAGGAGGTGAAGTACCCTACAGTAAACTAACTATGTACACTAATTAGCCATGCAGTGAGTGGAAACATGGACATGGTTTTTGATTGATAGACAACAGGCCTGCATCAAAAGCATAATAGTCTAGAGTGCTATGCCAGAATAGTGCTAGCTTTTTATGTGGATATTTCAAACAAAACAGATTGATACTTCCTAATAGAGCAGTTAGTGAAACATAAAAATTGCGATAGATCACTCAAATAGATAAATACTCTCTAATAGAACAGTCACATTGTAGTGATAGTCTAATAAAGCATTCACTGACTACAATTAGTGTTCCAAAATAATTGTAAGAAATGTTGTTATCCTATAACATAAAGCAGGCATAACGAGAACACTGATGGTAGAGCGGCATAGTGTGATAGTTGTGCAATTTTTGATATAATTATGAAACTTTCCATATAAGTTGTACTCCTTGTAATATAATTTTTTGGATATAGAGCCATCATATATTTGACCTTTGGTGACCTTTACAACCATTTTTATATTGAAAATTCATCGTTTTTGTTTTTATCTCCCTGAGGCATCATTTTGCACAGTTTCAAATTAAAGGTGCTGCTAAAACAAACTACTCATATTTTATTTGAAGTCAATAGGTGATTGCATTCCAAGGTTATGATCATTTATATTAACCATGAAATTCTACGAATTACTTGCCCTTTAGTAATTTACACCCAAAGGGCAAAGAATTTTATGACATACAAAAATGATCATAACTTTGTAATGGAATGAGATACAAACTAGTTAATATAGTTGTTGGATCAACACCTTTAATTTGATACTATGTTTTAACAGTGTAAAATAATGCCTCAGGGAAATAAAGACAAAAAATGATTAATTTTCAGTGAAAAAATGGCTATAAAGGTCACCAAAGGTCAAATCTGTGATGGTTCTATATCAAAAAACATGTCACGATGAGCACAATTTGTGTGGTAAATTTCATAATTGTATCACAAAGTGCACATAATAGGTGAAAATTTGGGCAAAATTTTGAGCATATTTGACTTAGATAAAATGTAACGAGCTAAAGATATTATTAAATTAGTGTAAAAATAATTTTCTAAAATTATAACATGGGAATAGAGATTGCTGAAAAAAGTAAAGAAACAAGGGTCAAACAAACCAGCATGTTAAGCGCACGGAGATTTCTTTTTAGACTCAATGGATATGGTATAGCTAGATATAAGGAAAAGCAGTGGTTTTATATAATTAGTGGCAAATAAGTACTGAGAATGATCAGTAAGCACTGAGAAATGCTTTTGTATAAATGTTTATTTGAGTCCAAAATTAGCAGAGATCTCTCTGTGTTTAACATGCTGGCTTGTTTGACCCTTTTTCTTTACTTTTTTCAGCGATCTCCAGGGGTGGATCTAGGATTTATAAAGGGGGGGGGGGGGGGGGGGGGTAACTCAAAGTACTAATCTCTTGGGTGGAGGCATCATGCTGGAACTAGGGGGGTCTGGGGGCATGTCCCCCCCCAGGAAAATTTTGAAATATAAATGCTAAAATACTGCATTTTGGGGACATTTCCACATAAAATGCACATTTCTGCCTGTAGATATTATATATGGTTCTCTGCAGCATTTAATTTGCAAATGGAAAGGTTTGGGTATAGGTTCAGACAACCAAGCACATGATGTATTCTCTCACAATTGTGTGCATGATAGAATAATAATGTTGAAAGTAGAAAATTTTGAAATTTGAATGATATGAGATTGAATCTGAGAGAATTTTCAATGGAAATTGTATACAATTTCAATGCAATGGAAATTGTATAGCTGAATTAAGTATACCGATACCAGTAATAACTACACAAGTAGATAAAGCAAGCCTTTTAAACAGACCAATGCACTTCATTGTATGTATAGGTACAGGCAGATTTGGAAAAGTTTCGTAACAGAACTAGACAACTTTTATGCTTACACTGAATGTTCTATTAGAGTAGTTAGGTGACTGTTCTATTAGAGTATCTCGATCTTGTACACCTCCAATGCTGATCCAGGTCCTTGTTGCATAACCTTTAACATAAATCCACTAATAATGTCTTGGAAAGATGTTTATAAGGTGGGTTTATGAGTATTTGTACAATTAGTGATCATATAATTATGCTAGGACAAAATTTCATTATCATCCTCAGCATATTGAAGCCTAAGAGTGAAGGGAGGCTTCAGCCACCCCCTAGATCCGCCCCTGATCTCTATTCCCATGTTTTAAGTTTTTTTACACTATATAGTTTGTTTACTATTTATAAATCCATTTATGGATAGCTAACATGATAATAAGATGTGCTGGTTGTGCTTGATATATTACACAGTATTAAACATGTATATTAATACAGTTGTTAAGTAGTCAGCTAATATTATCAGAGTTAGCAAACACATTTCCATACTATTGAATGTACTTTGTACTATACAGCTTTGACATATCAACTATAGGCAGTGTATAGCATGCTGTTGTCAGCAATAGTAAGGTTTCTGATTTGTGCAGCTGTGTGATCACAATAAGTCAAGTACACAGTGGTACACAACAACATTGTTGTTCTGGTATGAACTTAATATACCATGGTTAAATATACCAGTAGGTAACGATATAAGGTTTCCAAATGAACTCATTAACATAAATAGATTGGATACTTATTAACGCAATTAGCACATTGGTTACCCCTGCAGAAACTAAGTCAGAAGATCAAATGGCAAAGTGAACCGACAAGAAGCAAATTTGCTTCAGAATGGATGTTATCATTGAAATATGCATTTAAAAATAGGTCATGAATGTAAAGAAAGACATAGGAAGAAAAAGTGCTCACATTTTGCTCTAGCCCTGTGGGAAAAAAAATAATAAGATGAAGATGAACTAAATGGCATATTTCAGAAATTTAAAAAAAAGTGCTTTTATTTATTTCATATTTTCCAGTGGACCTGAACTTCTTCCAAATTAACTTCTAAGGGTGCTTTTGTGGTTGGGGAAGCTTCCTAAGGTGGTGTTTAGGTGTGTGTTCTATTAGGATTTTGGCCAAAACTATGGCGATCTCTATTATGAACCACTACTGTGGTTCATGATAATATTTTAGCTTGTTACTTATCATCTATCAAAAACTAGTTTTATTTTTGAAGAACAGCTGTTTTAGTTTTTGCTGAACTTTTGGTCATGTATCTTTCATACAGAGACATAAAATTATTTTAATGAAACTATTTTATTTTCTGATGGCATGGACTACTCACTCACAAAGAGGAACTATTTACCTTGGGTCCTTAGCAAAGAGTGTTCACAATGCTTAAAGGAAGCATCTCTGTATGGTGTAGGATCTTTCACTTTTAAAAAAGATTCAACTGCATAAAATGAGCTAAACAATGTAGGTAGTTAACAGGTAGTCTGATTTCTATTATGGTTTTTATTGTGTCATGGTGGACCAAAGTACCAAATTTGGTACATTGATTGCTTAGGGTGTATAAAATGATTTCAGAAGTGGTGCCACTATGAATTCACCCTGCACCCCCTTCTACACACACACTAACATCCCATAGTTAAGATGAATCATACGAAAAACAGTGCAAGTAAACAGTTTAAAATGTGCATATATACACACACAATTACGTACACATGCACCCAACTCATAACTAGTCTATATGTGACCAAATTTGCAAAAAAGTACTTTATTCACACTCAAAATTTGACCCATACACCCCTGTATTTTGAACTTTAAAGGATAACTTTTTATCATTCCATATAATTCCCTAACATTTTCATTGAGTGCAGCTTATATAAAGTGGCTGCATTTTGAAGCCAAGAACAAATCACTCAGTATAAGGAGTCGGTTTGTTTGCTGACATGTAAAATGTGTGGAGAAGGTACCTCTTAGCAAATCTGGTCACATAATATTTATTTTTGTCAGTAGTGAGCACCAACATAGCTATATAGTGCAGGGATGGATATAAGATTTCAGAAGGGGGGTGCTAACAGGGGCATCTACAAAGGCTGGTCGGCTAAGAAAAACGACAACTGGAGCTACAATAATAGTATGTGACCAATAGGGCATGTAGGCACATAAATATTGTCTACTTTTTCAAACTTTGCTGTGTCATAACTTTGTACTCCATGACTGTGTGGCCCTGAAATTTTCAGCACTTATTAAACACTTTGTTTGCTTTACAATACATGTTACAGAATAGAAATATTCTATTCCAGTACTGAGATATGATATGTTATGTGATGGGGTGTAGCTAGTTTGTACCCACATGCCTTATTTTTGCAGGCCTGGTCATGTATAGTGTGTGAAGCACACTCAGCATGCTCTATCTAAGGGGTCTGGGAGCATGCCTCCACAGCATATATATGTGACTGGATTTTCGAAAAGGTACCTTTTCCACACATTTTACATACCAGCAAACAAAATGATGTAATACTTGACTCCTTACACTGATTAACATGCGTAGTAACTTCACATAGCTAGTATCAAAATATATAGCCAGATACCATGCATAGCTGCACTTATGGAAATTGTCAGGCAATGGTATGCTATAATTTAAAAGTTATGAAGTTTCAAAGTGGAAGTAATGGGTCAAATTGCATGTGTGTGTGAAAAAGGTACCTTTTCACAAATCCATGTACAAGATGCAATTGCTTTTGTACTGCAACTTCTAGAAGGCTTCCTACTGTAGCTTGCACATAGTAAAATTTTGGAAGGGTGATGTGCTTCAGCACCCCAAGTACCTCCCCTAAATCCGTCCTTGAGTTAATAGATGAGGATAATACCAGGTTTGTGTCTTGAAAACTACAACTTATATATATATGGTCTACTAATTCGTAGAATTGGATGTTTGTGGAAGAATCCTTTGACAAAAATTCGGTCATATAATATATGCTAATGTTCCAGATGCCTACACTCAGTTTACTATTGAAACTATTGTTAAGTTATGATGAGTTATTGAGGAATGATCTTCTCATTTAAATGTGCTGTAGCTATAAGATATTTATACAGTTCCCAATCTCCCATGTAAATGCTATTGAAAAGCAAGTAGAATTATCTATGAATAATAATATTAATTACTGACCCAATTCACTTCCATACTTGTATGGGCTGAGTACAAAATCATGATTCATGGTTTAAGAAAGGATTTTAACTGAGCTAGCTAGCTAATATTAGTTTAATGCATGCATAATAGCTATGGCTTTTTTTTTTCATGGTTTATAAATAATGGTTACACAGAAACTACACCATACTACTACTTATTACCTAACTTTACACTTATTAGCTACTAGCTATAGCTAGCTAGCTACGTACTTAACTAGTTTAATGTCAAAGTCAGGATATTCAGCAGTGCTGCTGTTGCTGTCGCCGCCGCTTTAGCTAAGTAGTCGTGAAACGCAATACCAAATTAAAAGATAAGTGCTGGTTAAAGCATAAATTTTCGCATGGTAAACCATAGTATAAGCGCCCCAAGGAATATAATCATAAGCGCGGACAATATTTAATTTTCGGTATTTAAAAAAAAATTCCTGTTTCATGTTCGCGTAATCCGAAGGTTCATTCTTGTGTTTTGGCAATATGTCCCAAAGTGTTGGTGATTCCAGTGGTCCCCCAGAAGCAACACGTGTGGAGCAGAGTCAGCAGTCCTTATTGATAGATCGTGAGTGATACCGGATACTTAAGTAGGCTACACTGTAACTAGCTATGATTTAGTTTTTGGCACATAGCTATATTTCCTTGTTGTCACTGGTCTTCTGTTCGTGAATGATGTACGTACACAGTATAATGGCGGATCCAGGATGGGGAATTCCCCCCCCTTCCCCCCCCCCCCCTCAGTTGTGGAGTAGCTACAGCCACAACTGAGGGCGGGGGGGGCATTTGACCGTTCGAAATTTTAGGCGTTTGCTTTAGCTTGCGAGCTATGAGAATTGATCTGTTTCCTAAAGTTTATTCCAGCGACACTACATGGAGATTTGACCACTAGTTGCTCCCCAGTGGGTGGAGAATTTGATTTTTCAAAAAGTCAAATCCCCACCATTTCCCCCACTACGCCCGGGAGGGGGGAGGGGGGGGATAACATTGATAGGTGCATAACGTAGGGGAAAATTTTCGCTGATTTCGCGGTTTTGGGCATAAACAGCGAAAATTTTATCCTTGAAATTTGACCTCCACAGGGGATCCTTCACATACAAAATCCATCGACGATATTTCAAAATATGGAAATTTGCCAACCAAAATTTCTAATTTCTGGATAAGTTTCTACCAAATTTCTGTCTTGGAAATTCTTGGGTGCTACGAAGTTGTAGCTTGTCATTGCTATTGTTATTATCTACTTTACCAGTTAGGAACTGGAGGGTGTACACAGAAGGCAGAGCCTGTTCGAGGTGTTTACCCATAACCTAGGAGCCTAAGCGAAAATCTTTGAGCTTAAGTTGTAGAAACTTCTGTGCCTTAGACTCGTACTGTACTAGATGAGCTGTGGTTTCAGCATTGGTTCAAGCCGAGCTAAGTGGTTCACTAGCTGGCGGTCTGATAAGCCATTGTGACTCTGGGTGAGGGTGCCAGCGCATGTGACCTCTCAGGAATTTAAATAAAACTCTCGTCAGTAATCCACGGACACTCCAAAAAGACTTACACTGTGGCGTTTGCAAGGGTCTTTGCACTGTGGGAATCGAATCAGCTCGAACGTATACAACAAATTTATGAAGCAGATTATGGACACATGTTTGCGCGCTTATAATCTAGATGGCACTTCTGTTGACAGTGACCCCTCTTCCTTGCATCTCACCTCATGTACATATATATACACATATAAATCCATGCAGTATAACTTACACTAATGAAATAATCAAAATTCAATGCCAAACAGATAAATTTTAATCGTACGGATTTATGTATTTAAATTTCAGTTACATATTTCTGAATTTCCAACAAAAAGGTTTATATTTCTAATTAAAATTGCCAAATTTCCATAGTCATTGATGACATTTCTGGAAGTGAAGGACCCCTCAGACCTCCATATAGTCTAATACATTTTGGGAGTGTTTGCAAATCCGAAAAACTTTTATTTTCAGCAGCACTGCTCAACCTCGAAAAATTTACCCCTCGAAATATTTAGGCTATACGGTAAACTTTATGTCAGGCGAAGGTCAATTTATAACTCATGAAATATGTACATTTTCCTAACGATTACAAATTCACCTACAATCAAAGAGAATTAGTCAAACTAGCTGTGAAATTGTCACCCAGCACCTTCGTGCATACTAAGCGCCTCTAATAAAAATAATTATCGTGTTGCTGCTTTTAAACACATTAATAGTCTTGTAAACAGCCTTTAAGACTTCACAACCATCTGCAAAGGCTAAAATGGCAAAATCAACAGTGAGACACTACTAAGAGGTGATCATTTGCAGCTTCAAAAACGTAGCAACTAACAAAAGAATCTGGCTCTCCCCGACCACTTACAACTTAGCCTGTTTGTGCCCCTCCCCTTGCCAGCTCCTGGATCCGCCCCTACAGTATGCCATGCAGGTTTTTTCTATGCAATAGCTACGCCCTATTAGTAGGGATGTCAAAACCCTGCAAAAATTTCTTCTCTCATAAATATCAAAAAGTGACAGTTTATCCACTAGATTTTTTTCTTTTCATAATGATGAACTGGTGAATGTAGTGCTCTTCTCGTGAGCTTCCTCATGATTAGAGTGGCTTGCCTAGAAAAAAGTATGGTAGATCACAGCAGGCTAGTTTTGTTGATTGCCATGCACAACAGCATTCCAGTTAATCGATAGGTTGGTTTTCAGTCAGTGCAAGATGCAACTTGAATACCTGTATTAGTTTCCTGGCAATGCTACACAATTAATAATGCAAAGTGACATAATGACCCATACATCATTTGTTTTTGTTTTGTACCATGGCTACCAATGGTGCTCAATAGAGGAGTTTGGAGAACTGCCTATTACAATTACTAGCTGGCTACTACAAAAGCTAATGTGTCAAACCCATATACCAATTTGTAGCATTTTTCAAGTTCTACAAGATGCTGTGGCTAAAACATACATATGTCACACTGTTAAAAATCCGTTTGACATCCCTACTATTAGGCATTTAGTGATAAAGGGCGTAAACCTTTGCAGGGCATGTATTATGCATTGATCTATATCAATACACCCCTTTTAATATTTATTATTTTTAACTTTGGGCAAGCTGCTCACAGCCTATAGGTACAGTTATAACTGCAGTATTTAGCTATACATATAATGACAAATTAATTACGTTAGTACTAAAGTTTCTACTTATGTTATCAAAGTCATGAACAGCTGTCTTTTGATAGTGTCCATTGATTGAATAATTGGTAGGGAATTCCATAGGCGGGGAATTTTATTGAAATAGGAATACCTTGTAGTATACATGTTAAAGCTAAGAAGCAAAGCTACACCATGGCCACACTAAGGCCACTTCAACTTTATTACTTGTTTCCATATGTAAAATTTACCCTACATTACGTTTTTACGCATTCTGGCATGATTGCGATTGTAACAATAATAACACCATCTTTGAAACATGGTGCCACATCTTCCGCATACTATATGGTTTACGGAGGTAAATTAAGGCTCATTGTATTCCTTATTGAGTAGCGGTATATAAGAGTTGTTGCTGGGACAAAGGAAAAGGGCAGGGGGAGCCTAGTATGGCAAAATTACGTGTTGAGGTGCATTGTAAACAACCCTGTTTTTTCACTCATTTTTTCCACTTGATTTGTAGGTCTGGTTGGTAAGGCCTGAGTCGGACCAATGATCTGGAGCTGGACCAACTAGCTGACCGGCTTGAACTATATTACTCTCATGCAATCTCTGGACAATCATATCTACACGTACATTTTACAAATGTTATTAAAATGCATGGCACGAGTAGTTTATCAGCCTAACTAAAGCACAAAACTACACATACAGAACTTCCAATTACCTTTCAGTATTTGCATTGTTTTGTACAGAAATGATTATGGGTTCTACGTATCACGTGTGCTGACAGTTGGCATTTATCATGTGTACGGCAGGTACCTTCTTTGATTCTAAACCAGCACACTTATATCACAATCCAATCTTCACAAATAATCATTAGCATTTCTTGACTTGTCCTTCTTGGCTTCTTCTACTGGACGAAGGGCTGGCAATGACAAACTAGACACCTCATTCCACAGCAGGAAGCTGTATACCCATACATTACATGGCAGCCACCTCAGTGAGATTTTAAGTAGAAATCACTCCTCTTCAACTATTCACTTGTCTTGTCAAGATACTGAGCAAATTCTCAGCCTCACCCCACATTGCACCATTTTTGAATAGTGACTGGTCTTGTGACAGTCCACCTGATGATCTGTTCACTTCATTGCATACAAACCAGTATAGTATACTGAATTTTGTAGCTGTGTAGCCTTTTTGTTGTAGCTGTGTGAATTCACTATTGTATACACCTAGCTGCCTATAGTCGTAAATAATAAATTAATTATAGTGAGGTTATTCTAGCTATTAGGGGGCTATGCTGCATGGGTTCCCTGTGAAATTTGGGGGGAAAGTTGCTAGTTAGTTTTACTTACATACTTTAAAATGTAGCATCAATTTTAAAGCATTTTCAAGCCTTTTAATTGCAAAAATTCTGCAACTCTTCAGTGGGGGTTGCAGACCCCCTTGAACTTCTAATTGCTACGCTGACTAACTGTATACACTGAGGTTTATGCTATGTCCCCTGTATGTCAGGTATACGATTACCTACCTATTATACATAGTATAGAAAGCCTGAAGAACAACAGATAGGCTTGAGCATATTTATATAGCTAGCTAGCTAGCTAGCAGTGAAATATCACTAAAATTGCATATCTGAGTGTCTAATTTTCAAACATTTCCAGTGGGGGCATGCCATGCTCATGCTTCTCACTTCGCAGAATGTACTTTGTACATTGTGCAGTAACTCCTCTTTCATTGGCAACCCCATCTATATAGTAGCAATTTCAACATATAATGGCCTGACCAACTCAATTTTCCCTCCTCCAGCCCTGAAAACTTTTATTGTTGACCTTTTATTTTACAAATCCCAATAGGTAGTTTTGATATGCACGGCAAATATTTCGTTGAGTAAAGAGACTGTAAGTATAAATAAAATATGGAAGAGCGAACTGGGTACTTCTTTCTGGCTGACAGCATTGTCTCTGGCAAAGCAAGGATTCCATTTGGTAAAACAAGAATTCTTGGATGCCCTGCATCTTAAATATAGCTGGAAACTTCAGAATATTCCCAGTCACTGTGTTTGTGGAATCTCTTTGATTGCAAAGATGGGGGAGTAAGGAAAACTGTTCAACTTCTCTGACATGGCCACTGCATGTATTCTCTTTTCTTCTGCTTTCATGGTGCCAATAGAAACAGGAGACAGCGGTGTCATAGTAGCATTAATTGCAACTAACTTATTTGTTTGTTGTTTTATAGGGTCTAACCAACCTGGATATTATCAACTGTACCTAAGCTGTGTATATCCAGTATCCAATCATAATCATAACCACTGAAGGCATGGGTAGGGAGGCAAATAATATTTTACCGTCATCTTGCTGACCTTCTATCTTACTGTAACTCTACTAGTTACAGCCAACTCTGGTTTGGATTCATTTCCCTTCTGCTTTGTAAACTCTTCTAGTTTAACCGGTCAAATAAGTGTGTAACACTACTCATTGAATTATACGTACATTGATGTGACCTATTTTGAAGCATGTTCAGGGGCGCATCTACACTTTCCCTATTGGTAGGGCACAGCTAGGCCCTCAGCTAGGACACTGCCTGCATATGCTGCTCATCCCCCACCCAGAAAAATTTTGAATTTCAACAACTGCAAAATGGCATCTAAGGCCATTTCAGCTGCAAAAAAATGCTTTTAGATTTTATGAAGTAGTTTATATGTATTTAACCTGTTCAAATTCTACAGTAACACGAACAACATTAGGGAAGCACCCTCATGCAGGCCTAGCCTGTTGGTGCCACCCTTTCCAATTTGGATGATTTAGATAGCTAGCTATAGCTAGCTACATAGCTAAATAAAATTAGAACAAGACAACATATACACCTTTTAATACATGATGAAACACTACAAGGATCTATAGACATGATGATTACAAACTACAAGAACACTAGGAAGACACGTCCTTATCAATATCACCAACAATAGGTAATTCAATCACGTGCTTAATTGATGTGCATTAATTAGAATCGTCGTAATTATTGACTTCATGACAACTCAAGACTAATAATTTGGTGAGTAATTTAGTATAGAAAAAGCTTCACTTGTTAGATAACGCAATGATCCATGAAAAGCTGGTGATTGTGGGTTTTGTAGTCTTCAGTTTGGTAGGGAGTTTAGCAGGGCCTAGGCCCTACAAAGCCCTGCTGTAGATACGCCACTGAGCATATTGTTGAACTTTCTCTAAAAGTTTGCCATATAATTATTGTTGTTACAGGGACTTCTAGCAATATTACATAGCTGTCCAGCATGCACCACTGTTGTGCTGGCAAGGGAAGTCCATCCAGCCTACAGAAAAGAATTACAGAAATCAAAATCCAACTAAGGAGATCTCAGTAAAAGGCAACTTGTTGGCAGCCATGGTGTATTACTTTGATAATATAGGTTAACAGTAGTTTAATGCTATGGAGGCTTATGCTCAGAGTTTGCAGTGGTACTTTAGCTTGATTGTTTACTTGTGAAAAAAACTTTAATCTATAGGACGGAATATTGGTTGGGCCCATGAAACAAATAATCAAGTTGACATAGTTTGTAACACCATCTAGCTATACACTGTAAGGTCAAAACTTAAAATCTCATGTAGTCACATAAGAGAGTGCTATGATGGCTGTAATTTGCTAGCCATCATGTGTAGCAACCAATCAGGCTAGGGGAAATGATATTCCTTCTTTTCATTTTACAATTAAAGTGACTTGTTTCTTATAGCTACTTGTTACTCTTTGTGCAGTCGTATGCTCTTAAAAATCCAAAGGGACCACTACTCTGAAAATTGCAAAGTTACGTTGTACCGATGAAATAAGTTACCAGACCTGTGAAACCAGGATTTGTACATTCAAACTATACCCCATCACGTATGTAACAGGTCATATCTCAGGCTAGAATAGAATTATTAGCAGTGTTTGACTTGTATTATTAAGCCACAAAGTATCTAATAAGGGCTGCCAATTGCTTGGCAATAACATGATGGTATCATACAGTACAGTAGTACTGTATATTAGGGATCATGCAGTACTGGGCTTTTCCAGCCAAAATACCCAGCCTCAATTTCCCTTCCTGAAAACTTGGCGGTATTGGTTAGGCACAGCCAAGCCCAAAAATGTCTTCAGACCAACCCCAAACCCTTCCAAAAAGTTTCTATGGAATTTAAATTTTTTAACAGAGTTTTATTATGATTAGCTATCAGTAAAGCATAACTCGACATTGGATATAGCTACAGGCTTCTTTTCAACATCACTTCATCTCGAGATGTGCCTTTTTTCCAACCACAGTATGTACAATACACACATCATGGACTTGCTTATGTCCTCCTTTGTGTTCCAGTTCTTTCGCTGACAATGACAGCAAGGTGTCTATTTGTGATAGCATGATGTAGCTTCCTATGGCTGTGTTGGTATCTTGCCTGTATTTCCGTAGCGACTGGATTGATTGTAGAGACGCTTCTTGTACTGTTCTTTGTTTGTAATGCTGTGTATTGGACTGAAATAGATGTAGGTGAAAGCGAAGCATAATTTAATCTCAAGTAGTTGGAACTCACAAATCATCTGCATTTTTTGTGGTGACTGGATTGATTACAGAGGTGCTTTCCTACTGTTCTTCATTTCAGTGCTGTATAATGGGGTGATCATAGCTGGTAGTGAAGCATAATGGCTACTTCACTTTCAAATTGATGCCTGGGGCGTGCATTCAGATGAGAACATTAGCTCTGGCACCATCCTTTCTTTTGATGTAGCATGTGTGGGTTCACCAGTCCTTATAAAAAAGCAAACAAACAAGTATAAAGAAATATTAGGAATTTAAAGTTCGATTAGGGATCAAAGTAAGGAAACAAGGGAAGTCGCCTACACCTGCAGATATATTTGTGGACATTGTTAATCCCTATTTTAATCATGGCAG
The DNA here is from genome assembly GCF_963678975.1 of Dysidea avara. Classification (NCBI taxonomy): domain Eukaryota; kingdom Metazoa; phylum Porifera; class Demospongiae; order Dictyoceratida; family Dysideidae; genus Dysidea; species Dysidea avara. The sequence continues at coordinate 34,835,363 of NC_089277.1, forward strand.
GTGTAGGTTGTTTCCCTACTTTTCATTTCTATGATCCCTAATCAAACTTAAAATACCTAATTTTTCCTTATACTTGTAAAACATTACATATTAATTTTAGGCCATAATTATATATTTGAAAAGTAGGTAAATTTACTGCACCCACATGCCCTGTTTTCAACAGCCCAGTCACATATTAAAACTAACCTAAACAGTTTAACTGCATGTAGTTGTTTATTATGCTGATCTACCAGACTGTACAACATTATGGCAACAATGGATATTTTACAGAAAATTACAGGTAGACAATAGAATTTGAAAAGCAGCATATATACAAGTCAGGTGCATTTTTTAAAATTACATGTTCTGTCTGGTCATTCTTAGAGAGTAAAATAAGTATTAATTATCACAGCTGCAAATTAATTTCTAAGTCTCAAAGTGTTTTAAAGTTACTGTTAGTTCTGCATTTGAATAGTTTTGTTGTCAAATTGGTACATACATAGTTCCCTGGTCTTGGTCAGCTGCACTTTAGAGGTATGCCTTTGATCTACGTTACATAGGGTCAGCAATTCAAAAATCAACTTTTACAAATCAATCTTCCTGCAGTCGTGGGATGTTCACTGTAGCATTGCTATGTCCACCATTAAACAGTAGTCATGATTGCTGTCTTCACAGATAACTTATCTTTATAGTATCATGAGACTTTAATTTATTTTTAAAATTTCATGCTCCACACAAGGGACTAGCTGAAACTAGCTACTTGATCTAGAGTTGTTGTAAGTAAAAAGTATGCACAGCAATAAGCAAATGATTGGTTAGATTCCTGCCACAGAGTTGCTTTATTTAATTTAAAAAAATCAGAAAACAAAGCACAAATTTTTGAATTCAAACTGCCCTACCAGCCCAGACAAAAAAGGCCCACTCTTGATAATGAGTATAAGAAAAAATTAGGAATTTTAAACTAGAGTAGGGACAGCATAGTACTATGATGAAACAAGCTGGTATGTAATGTACAATTGCTGTAAAACAATAAGAAGCAAGTATTGCTACTGTGCGTTTCAATCTCCACAGCACAATAGGGATATTTGCTTCTTATTGTTTTACAACAGTCGGGCATTACATACTACTCCAATCCAGCTTGTTTCAGTATTTTTTATTGTGGTACTACATTGTCTCTACTCTAGTTTAAAATTCCAAATTTTTTCTTATCCTTGTTTGTGAACCTTTTCTGCAAGTTCATGACCACTAAACACACTGTATAGTGGTGCAAATTAATCTGACTGGATTTTTGAAAACAGGTTTTTAACACTTATCCATATAATATATTATAGGAGCTGAATATAGAACTAAATTTTTAAATCTATTTAGCAATGTTGGTGCTAACTATTGACCAGATCTGATGTCATTAAATGTCTGAAGCTATGAATCATTAAAGTTGGTAAATTGGATGTGTACATGGGAAGACCCCTTTTCATAATACCGGTAACAATACACAATTATAGTTAATGACAGCACTATATATGGGTGTATGCAAGTAGTCAGCAAATCTTTGCTGATTAGCTAAATGTATAATGCACCACATAATTTTTATTGCTAAACTGTATTCACTTAAAATTTCATCAATTTATCTTACTAACTTTGTTTACATGGTAATAGTAGCACTTTACTATACATAGCTATATGTGGTTTGCTTGACACATCATGTGAAGAAACACAAAGAGTCATAAGGAAAGCATACTACCAGTCTGGATAATGATTAAGTGAACAAGAGAACCAGCTAGTGTAGGGACAGATCTAGGGGACTCAATGGGTTGGAACCCCCATTTGACAGACGCCTGACTGAGTCTAACTGCTGAAAACTTTTTCTTCTCAATAAAACTAAAGTAATCAGTTTATCAGTCAAAGAAACACTTATTACAAGCACTGTAATGTCTACAACACGTGTCCACGGGTGTACACGTTATGCAATACTATATTGCATAATGTTGCCACGCCCATTGATATAAGCCCTACTATCAATGAAGAACCTTCACTGGTACAGAAGGATAAAAGGCAACGCAATAGTGCACGCATTGTATGCTTACCAATGTGCCAAAGGTTTCTTCTTAAGTAAATTTGAAACATTTTCGTGAAGAAGTAGGGTTGTAGCTCTACCCAGTTCTGCTATGCTTGACTAAACACATCAGCAGGCAGTAGAAACTTCTGTCAAAATTTTTTTTAAATTCTGTACGAACTTAACAAAATCGTTTCTGGTGGCATTTTTGGGCTTGATTTTACTCAACCAATACTGTCATGTTGTTGTGAGGAAAAATCGAGGCAGGTTTTTTGGTGATATTTTATTGCAGGCCATGCCCACATCTTCATTGTCCCTACTATACAGTACTATCGTACTATATGATAGTGATGTGATAAGGTTGGATGGATAATCATCTATAGGGAGTATCCAGAAGTGACCATCTTAATGAAATATGTTCCCCTTGATTCATACACTCTATCCATGACTTAAAACTAGTAGATAGTCTGGAAAGGATTGATATCTGAAACTTCTCATCACCTGCGTGATGAATGTTAGAATTTTCTGCAGCATTAAGGAATTGTATCGTGCTTCCTAGCTATTTCCAGTATGTTTACAGGTTCAGTAGCCATCAATTATTGTCTAGTTCAATGGAAAAAAGTGCAGCTGATCATTTGGCACCAGTGGTTGTTATATATTATTTTAACTGGGATGAGCAACAGACAGCAGTGGTGGAGTGATATGGTTGGGCGTATATGTGTGGAGGTCCCTGGTTAAAACCAAACCTTGAACAATTTTATTAACATTAATATTCTTTGTGCATGTTTTTTTTTGTTATTTTACTTCAGCATGACTGTTCTATTAGAGTATCTTGATCTTGTTTATTTTACATGTTTGGCTTTTGTTTTGTATCCACTTAGCTAATACTCTTAGTGCTTGAAAATCACAAAAGGTCTCTGCTATGATGGTCAGCCTATCTACATACCAATTTTAAGTTCTTCTATCAGTGGTTTACCCTGCAAGCATGACAAAATAATGCACTTGGAATTTTTGAAACTTATTTGTAACTTTGCACCACTTTTATCAATCTGTTTACAAACTGGTAGATAAACGCACTATAATATTCTCTTTATACTCTCCAAATTTGGGAACAATCCAAAAATCTTGTGAACGTTATGGCAATTGTTGTACATGATATGTGAAATTAAGTACCTCAAAAATTTGTATGTATACGGTATTCAAATACAATTGTGACCAGGCCTGCAAAAATTGGGCACATAAAATATGTCTACTTTTCTAAATCATCACCCATAATGCTTTGTGGAACCATGTTATAATTTAGAAACTTTCAGCAGTTATTATGCAATCAACTGGCTTTATAATACAAGTTACAGAATGCAAATATTTTATTCCAATACTGAGATACAGTGCTGTATGTCCTGTTGTGTGACAAGGTGTGGTTTGTACCCACATGTCCTAATTTTGCAGGCCCAGTCACAATTTTCTAGCGTTTGTTTACTTATGGGAATTTTAAATTCAATTAGAGATCATAATATAGCCATAAAATAGTGAAACAAGGGAGGTAAGCTAATATACTAGTGGACCTATTTTAAGTCTGTCATTGTATTTTTCAAATTCCTCACCATTTATAATTATTGTTCCAGGATTAGATGGATTCAATAACAATATTAATATACTATTGTTTTGTCACATGACATCCAATTATTTTGTATTTCAATTTCCTACACTCCTGGTGGTTGATGCACTAGAAGTGGATTAAAGACCTAACACAAGCCTCAATGTTTGACTGTCTATTGCTTTCTCCCACCACTGCAGCGTGTCAATGAGATTGTGGTATCACAGTTGCTTGAAACTGGAGCATGAACCCTAGTCTTTGGAGCCTCAGTGACTATTTGAGGTTGTTGTTGGTCTGTCATACCAGTGTCATCAGTTCCCACTTCAATAGGTATAAGAGGTTGAAAACTTTAGTCTTACGTAATAGTGAGGGTTTACTTTCAGAATCACTCACCTTAATTATTGCAGCTCTCACTGCTCCATCATTTCCTAGCTATCAGTGACTGTTGCACAATGGCTAACTTCCAAAAGTGTGAATTCTTACTCTGCTTTTTCTTATTTGAACGGTGTACTCTCAAGCTCAGTGAATAAGTTCTATATGCCAAAGATATAATAGTATTTAAGTAATTATTTATTATGATGCACCAGACTGTTATGAGTATTTACAATCTCATATTGCTTGCTGTTTGTAGTAGTTGTGAGGCAAAAACCATGAGGTAATTGTGTTGGAGATAGTGCATTACTCACTCCCTCAAAATCATAGCAAAGAACTCTAGTTGAGTATGGCTTTTATTTCCACCAGCAGTATGTTCAACTGAGTGTAGACTTTCCAACTGACTTCCTTTAACTCTTCTTTACATATGTGACTGGGCCTGCGAAAACAGGGCATGTGGGCACAAACTACACCCCATCACTCTGTAGATCATATCTCAGTATTGGAAAAGTATATTTCCATTCTGTAACTTGCATCATGATGCCAATTCAATGTTTACTAAGAGCTTAAAATTGCAATGTCATAGTATAATGGTACAAAAAGTTATGAGTAATGAAAGTGTAAAAAAGTAGGCAAAAATCATGTGCCCACATGCCCTATTATTGCAGGCCTGGTCACATATACATTTCCAGAAACCACCCTATCAACAGGCTCATTCTATTCCAAGTGATTCTGTTGTTGGAGAGATAAACTAACACTTCTCTAGGTTGCAAAATTCCCTCTTAAAAGTTTTAGAATTATCTGACAATAACATTGCGGGTAAGCTATCTCAACTCCAAAATCTATGAGAAGCCAATAATTAAGTGTGCAGCTAAAGGAGCTGAACGTGCAAAAATAAATATACATCTTGTAATTCTTGCTTGAATCATTGTCTGCATGTACATACATATGTAGAGTGGTCCAGTGAAGTCCAAGCCATCATGTGTACATGGAGAGTCATCAGTAACCCCATCACTAGGGACTAACCCTAACAGTGAGTTTCTATGAATATAAATATAACTGAATTTCTGCTAACTTACTGACTGAATGCTTGCTACCTCCAGTCATGCATGACTCAAATATCAATAAAGCTACAGGCTTGATTTCCTCACTGTTTAACATTGTTTCAGCCCAAGATGTACCTTTTTGCTAACCGCAGCAGCTAAAATACAAGTATTGATTGATTTGATTGATTTTTATTTGATCTCTTGTATTCAGTCTTCTACGAAGGAACATGCATGCACACAATTACAATATATTGTACTTTGCGTGGGAGGATCAAAGCGATGCCACGTATTGTATCCAATCAACTGCATAACTGTACTGCATGAGTCATACAGTACAGTTATGCAGCTAATTGGGCAAATACAGTACAGTTATGTGCTTAATTGGGCAAATACAGCACACTTGGGTAAATACAGTACAGTTATGTGGAGAATTTATTTAAGGAATGTTATGTAAGCAATATACTGTAAATCGCTAAAACCAGCCAAACTAATCCTACGAGTTTGTTCTATGGCTAGGAATAGATTGTATAAACACTTACTGATTGTCTAATCACAAAGTTTTTAAACACGACTTACTGAGACAGCACAATTGATCACATGCGTAACATTGTATATCGCTAAAACTTGCCAAACTAATCCTATTAGTTTGTTCTACGACTAGAAATAGATTAGTTAAACACTTACTGATATTCTGATCACTGAAAGTTGCAGCTATTTGAATACTAGAGAAAATTGCTCTGAGCCAGAAGCCAGGAAATACAATATAAGTTAAAGCACCGCCTATGCTTGTGTGTATGAAAAATACAGTGCTCGGGGGGGTGTCTCGAGGCAAATACAGCACTTGACTTCGTCTTGTGCTGTATTAGCCTCTCGACATGCCCCCTTGTGCTGTATTTTCCATACACACGTGCGACGGTGCTTTATCTCTAACATACAGCATGCACACAATATACTAAGCACCATAAAAGGTGGAAGCAGTGGCAATGTCATCTGGCAAGTCATTCCACCCCCTGATGTGCAAAAATGAAATCTGGGTGGCTAATAGTCTGCAAGATTCTGGTCATATATATGTCTACTCAACAGCCGGGTATGATAATGATGATTACAATCAAACAGTATTATGGAGGTGTCATGTTCCGAGTGATATCTGCTGCATAGTACACAAGATGGACATATCTTTGTGACCCATTTCTTAGTACACTACCACAGAGGTACTGATTGGTGGTAATTTGCAGCATGTCTTCAGAATATTATTTCTGTGGTGTGACTGTATTGATAGCAGATATATGCTGCTCATACAGTACTGTTCATTTGTAACACTGTATAATAGATGGAACAAAGCTGAAAGAGAGTGAAATGTCCACTTCACAATACAGTCATTGAACAATGGAATAAGTGTTATCATGTTACACAATTAATCTGTCTGACACCATTCTTCCCTTTGATGTGTTACTCAGTGGTAGTGAACCAGTTACTGCAAAAAAGTAAACAGACAAGTGTAAGAAAAATTATATATTTAAGTGGGAAAAACCAATGAAACAAGGGAAGTCACTACATTTAATCCCTACTTCAGTCATAGCTATTGTATTATTGACAGGCAGAAGCAGGAATTAATGTCAGCTAGTATAGCTGCAGGCGTTGATGACCTCCTGCTTTTTTTCTGTTGATTAAATGTAAAAAATTCTTACACTTGTACTATAATAAACATGTAAAATGTGTAACTGTTAATTTTATTTTATATATGGTATTCTGTTGTTTAGCTAAGTCCAAGCCAACTAAGAAAAAGATCCTTCACATTGTAATTCCTCATGTGGCCCCAAAGTGGTATGAGTTAGGAGTGGAGTTGTTATCAGAAGAACAAGAGTCTCAGTTAGATGTCATTAAAGCAACCAACAACAATGATGTTCACAAGTGTTCTACTGAGATGTTTTGGTTCTGGCTACAATCTCATCCTAATGCCAGTTGGTACCAGTTGGTAGAATGTTTGAAGTCACCAGCTGTACAATTACATGCCTTGGCTGCTGATATAGAAAAACTCTATGCAGGTATTTACATACTTACATCAAATGCAATGAATGTTCTTGTTATACACTATCAACTGTATAATTGCACAGTTTCTATGTCCATGTATCACAGTATGCATATCAAAATGTGTAATGTAAAAAACCAGCATTTCTTAATACTTGTATATAGAAAGGCAATAAGACTGGTTTTCCCAGACACTCACATATGTATATAATACATACATGTATGTATCCCTTGTGAGATATTTCTACATTTTTAATTATTTAATAATATAATAATATTAACAAGTACATTACCAAAGAGCTTATATCTTTAAGGCAAACTTGTGAGTTTCAAAGCATGCACCACTTTAATGCATAAATATCCAATTGAATGTAAAGAAGTTACAACACAAAAACATGATGTGTAAGTATTGCATGATTAGATAGTCTGGCACAGCTGCCATATCAAACTTTCAAGGAAGTTTATTAACATAATCCTCTTCACAACAATTTTATGGCTGCACCTTTTATTATACATAATATGTATTATTTTAAAGCTGAATGCTAATTTCATAGCTCAGTTGTTTTGGATTAGGTACATTATCTACAGCTCTTAGACAGCAAGTTACAATGTTAGACAAAGTGCATTTTTGTTTGCCGTGGTATAACAATACTAAGTAGGAATAAGTACACAAAGGAACACAGCATGAAGTAGAATTACATGCATACATGGTGTACAGAAATAAGGAAATAACAATACATAGCTACATATGTATATAAGCATGTATGGAAAATGCATGCACGTTTTAAATTTTAACTGTGATTTGATGTATGCAGTACACATTGATACAGTTAGAGACAATCATAATTCATTACTGTGCATCTAGTTATGTATGTACGTATATGTGTGTGTGTGTTGACAGCACCAATCCAGTCAGCAGTTCAGCCAACTATTGGTATTGATAACCAGGCCAGGCTAAATGATGAGAAAAAAGCCACATCTGCCAATGGTATGACTTGTATTGAAAGTTTGTCAGCACTTTATTTTGCATTATGGCCCCAACTTAAAAATACCTAACTTTTAGTCACACATGTTTTTAACTTGTTATAACCTATATTTCACCATCGGTGTACTCCAATAGACCTTTCTGAAGTAAAACAAAATAATAACACAAGCATTTATGGAATCATGAATTTAGTTGGCAAGACCGCAACTATGCCAATTACTTGTGCCATCATTAATTACACCAACTGACACAGTAAACAAAATAAAACTGGGTTTTACCATTTTCCCAATGCAAAGAAGTGTCCTGAATGTTCAGACAATGGTTAGCATTTGTAAGAATCCAGATGGGTCACCTAGAAAATGAGGTACAAGAGACCGCATTTGGCAGAGCACTTTATTTCTGGATGGGGATCTACGATACCCTTGCATCCTAACTACATGCAGTAGGACCTCATTTATCCAGACCTCAAACACCCGGACACTCAGTTAACCAAATAGGTCTGAAGTATTGTACATGACTAATAATTGAAGGAAAGTAGTTGCAGTTATTAGCTTTCCAGCTGGAGGGCAGCCATTTAAAAACATTGGCATGTAATTAGATGGTTTGATGGTGACCACAGACCAAACCCTAGCAGACAGTGGGGTAACCTACTTGTTTTGAAGTGCTAAGTGCTCTTATTACAGTTGACCATTACCATTAGTAGCATTGATACCATCATTTAACAGGTATATAGTGAATAAGTGACTGCATTTATGCATGCACTAATGGATGATTCAAAGTTACGGATTATCCAAAGTTATGAACAGGGCTTGGCCCCAGCAGGTTCAGATAAACGAGGTCCCGCTGTACCTTGTTGTAATCACAGAAGAAGACAAAATAATGACAAAGATTATGACATTGGCTCAAGCCAAAGTTCAAATTCAGTGGTGCAATTCCAGAGAGCTCAATGTTGCCACAAAATAGCCTCAGAGTAATGAAGATTACAAGAGGAGAAACAAAGACACAGCTAATACATTTATACTCCCAAATAGCTTTTGAGCATGACCATTGACAGCTACGTATTTAAGTAAAAGCCAAGGTATTTGTACACCATTCATAAGTGTCCCTCCTGCTTAGTTGAATCCATTGAAGTTGGTAAGCATCTTTCTATGCTTTTAATGGTGACACAGTGGCACACTAGGTAATCACTGAGCCACTGTTGTCATACATTTAGCAATGTGAAGAATTTGCTTCCATAAGAATTATTATAATGTTAGAAAGTTAGTAGTGACATACCCTGGTATTACACTAGTATTTTTTAAAATTGTAAATTTAAAAATGAAGTAGGGATCTATGCAACAAAAAGTAGTGAAACAAGAGAAGAATGATGGTATTACAACATAGCTCAGTGAGAAAGTCCCTACTTTGGCACATTAGATTAACAATTATTTTGCTCAATGCCAAAGTAGGAATTTTCCCACTGAGCTATGCTGTAATATCATCATTCATCTCTTGTTTCACTACTTTTTGTTGTATAGATCCCTACTTCATTTTTAAATTCACATTTTTTAAAAATACTAGTTTGTTTAATTTTGTTGTGTAGCATAGCTAGCTACAATGTAACTTGTGACTGTTCTATTAGAATATCATACATGCCTGTTGTATTAGAGTGACTGTTGTATTAGAGTATATCTTGAGTCAGGCAAGATGTGTGCAGCTAGCTAGACCGGCCAATAAGAAGTGAGGTCGTTTCGTTTACTATACTGGTAAGTAAACAGCTAGATTTTTAAGAGGTGTGGTCTCCATGCTCTATTGCTATTATTCCACCTAGATCTTTAATTGATGGGCGTGGTGGCAAACCTATCACGAATGGGATCTGAATCGCGAACTTGCACATAATCTAGTGTTATAGTAGCGCCAGGACTGAAGTGCTTCTGAAATCTAGCTCTGAAATAATTCTGTGGTGTCTATACATGTTTCTAAAAGAAAGTGTACACAAAATTAATGCCTAGATATGGTTTCGTTGGATGAAGAAGGTAGCAAGCAACCTGATTGAAGATAAAAGAAAAGACAAGGCGCAGATAGCCTACACTCATCAGAACCCCAAAAGGCACATCCCACTAGTGAGTTTATTATTGCGGCATAAAATGGTGGCTGTGCACTGCTTTGTTTGGCCTCTAGCCTTGCAACTGTGGTCAGTGAGGCAGTAGGACTAAAATTATAGTTTTGGCGATTTTTAAAAAAAATTCTATATCCGGCCACCTGTAATGTTTTGTTATAATTATTTAGTGCTGTTTTATGTATTATATGGGCTGGTACTATTCCGTAAAGGTGATTTTTGTTGTGTGAAATGTCTCTAGGATAATTTTATAAAATTATAAGGTGGAATTTTGGGTGGCGTGTGACATTTTCAAGGAAATCCCTACTTAAATGGTACTACCGTACCATATTAATACCGTACCATTTTAATACAGTACACTGTATGTCTTGGTGAATTAAATTTTTGTTTAGAGTGTTAGACGGAGTCTCAGTAGGAATGGGGAATACCAAATAGTTGCAGCAAATAAAGGATTAAGCTTGCACCAATTATGCCAGCATAATTTTGAACATAATGGGCTAGCAAAAGCATCAAGCATTATGATAGCACAATAGGACAATTTTCAAGACTTTTAATTAAAATGTGCAATGTGCCCACCAAAAACACATCAAAGCATGAACAAATTAAACCTTAATACTGTATTGTGTAGTGTTTATTTTATTGTGATTATTCACACTTCTCAGAATTAAGATCGAGATGATACTCTAGTAGAGCAGTCACTTACTCTAATACAGCAGTCAGGATCCACAGCAAAATTTGTCTTGTTTCGTAAAGGCAGCACTGAGCTACAGCAGTGCGAAAATCACATTTTCTTTCTTTCTGTCAATATACTGATGGTACTGGCTTCTTGGCCACATGACACACTAGCTACCATGTGTCTTACTACTTAAACCACTCATAATAGTCAAAAACTTGTCATTTAAATTTTTGTAACAATGGCTTCTTCCAGTTATTCTCACTATGTGAATACGAAATTCACCTATTCTCTGTGTCTTTTTTAACATTCAATGTGCACAACTGTTTCTGTGGCCCTACGTAGCTTGCTACACTGAGAATACTATGCCTGCTTTATTAGAGTATCTCGGTCTCAATTGCTCTGTAGAGTATAACTAGGTTCTCCATCACAGATCCAGATAATTTTAGGGGGGGCTAAGTCCCCCATTATTTTTTCTACAGGGGCTGAAGCTCCCCTTGCCCCCCTTCTCTGCCACCCCTGGTTTCAGCTACAGTTCAGTTATGGGTGTTCTCAAACACCCATGTTGCTGTATTACCTAAACACCGACATCTGTTATGGTGTAGTAGGAACACTCTTGGGTGTTTGCACTGCACTAATTCAATTTTGAACACTTCTTGGTGTTTGTCAACACCCTTTGGTGTTTATGTACACCTGGTTTAGTGAATAAAATTAACACAATTCGGTCACACATGTAAGTTTGTAAGTCAATAAGAGGATACAGGCTAGCATTTACAAACAAAAATATCTTCTAGCATTACACATACATTAAATCATTAATCATTTACAATGAAGAAGGCAAAACAATGGAAGACATATAGCATGTGACTCTACCACTGATGCATCTCATGCACATGCATAAGATGTACATGCAATAGATTTGTGTAGGTGTTAATTACAGTGAGATGACAGCGTGATGAAAATATCAAGTACTTGTACACCATTATTTCTTGTGACAACCATGAAGTAATTCATTTCAGAGCCTTTTAAAATGAAACCCACAATCAAAAGTCATGCTTATTGGTTACGTTATCAATACAAACTGAAAACCATAAGGGGTAGGAAGAGTTGATGATACTGAATGTATGTATTACTACCATATATCCATGTTTCTTGTATGTTCTTTGTGTCAATGATACGAATGATGATGTTTGAAATTGTTTGGTTAAAATGTGATTGGTTGTATAACAAAGAAAACACTCCATTTCCATTTTCTTTTAAAATATGTTCTACGCCCCATGGGTGTAATTGAAATATCCTATGGGTGTAACAGAACACCCTCTGGTGTAAATGGCAGCTATAGCATCCCAAAAGGTGAATAGTGTACAGAGAACGCAGTCAACAGTGCATGTAAGTACTACAATTAACACTATACACTCACTGATCACCCATACAAGGGTTTAGTAAACTCCCACAAGGAGTAACTGCATGTTGTGGCTGTGTTACTAGTGCATCAAACACCCTGAAGTACTAGTGCATCAAACACCCTGAATGTGGGGTACTATCTAAACCCCCAAGGGAGTAAGCAGGGCCGCCCAGAGAAATTAAAGGGCCCAGGGCAAAGAGTTAAAGTGGGGCCCTTCACCCAAGTTGTAAGGTGAAGACCAAAGAAAGAAAAAAAAAAAGGTCACAACCTGCTGGCAATGACAATAACTACCCAGCACCAACCATATCTCCTTATCTATAAGCTTGCTACACTGCTCCTCTGAAGAATACTGTGACTGCTCTATTAGAGTATTTAGATCTGACTGCTCTATTAGAGTATATCGATCTTTTAAACAGGTATTCAGGGGGCCCGGGGCAAAATGCCCCAGTTGCCCCCCCCCCCTTGTGGGCGGCCCTGGAAGTAAGTGTAACCCAGGGGAGTAAGGAAAACACGCAGTGTTGAGGGTAACACGTTACATATGTAACACGTGACAGCTTAAGGCTGTGGACATAAAGTAGTATTATAATATGTAATATTATTATAGTTACTTTATTATATGGGTAATATGTAACTGTAACCAATTAGTTCAGTTGCATAAATTAAAATATGTAACAAGTTACTTTTAAAAAGTAATTACCCCAACATTGAAAGCAGGTACCAAGGGTGTATACCAAACTCCCTATTTTTAACAGTGTGTGCAGTGTCATTTCACACATGTCACACCACAATTCATGGTCTAGTGTCACACCTTAGTATGTGCATGCACTTGTAAGCACACACTAATTTCATACCTTAGTGTTAATAACACAATAATAATAATCTGTTGGTGTGGTATATTACAAACTCAGTTAGTGTCCATCACACACTAAATTACATGAAGTGTGCAATCACACCATTCCTCAGTGTTAATATCACACTAATAATCAATTGGTGTGGACATATTTTGATGTCTTTCGTACACCTCATTTTATAGAGTAAAATTCAACCAGTCCATTCCTCTGTCCCTATGGACAACAAAGTAATAATAGGATGAATTGGAAAATGTGTGGATATTGACAGTTCTCTAAATTTAAGTCATGTATAAAATATGGCATTCGTAAAGATATTACAGTATTTGCATTTGTACATGTAGACTATCAGCAAACAGTGAATACACAAGAGGTACCATCTACATTTGATTTCTCTGAGTTTGATAGTGTCAGTGAGGCATTTATATACTTGACATCCAATGTCAATAAGCATTTAAAAAATACTGACTTTTATGCCGTCAGAAGGGCATGTGTTGAGCAGATCAATACTCCCAGTGGAGCACAGCTCTCACCTGATATTGTACAAGCAGCTAAAGACCTTGATGCACTGTTAGATACTCTTGCAGCCACCCCATACTGGAGTTGGATTGACCTAAGATTGATACAAGCACTGGTAACTGCCTCAGGCTCAAGTGCTGCTAAATCACTTTTATCTGGCTACAAGAGATATATTTTACCAAAAAAATTAATCGACGTGTTACCTAATGCACCAAGCAAGCAAGTCAAACAAGAGTATTTCACTAAAATTGTTTCAAAGCTAAACAAAGAGGCAAATGATATTACCGTGGCTGATTTGTTGGAGTTTCGGTCCCAATTGGAAGTAGTGATCATGGATATCAAAAATGGTACTTGTGTACTGGACCACTTTAAAGATGGATGCATTGAAATACACTGGTACATTCCCATTAACTGTGTTGACCATGCTTACCAAAGTGCTAGTTGTAAACGTCATTGTTTTCATGAACTAGACCTGCAGTACATTCAGATAGGAAGTCATCCACCAATCATTGATCCTTTTGCAGTTAAAACTGAATCAGATTTGTCAGAGCATCCACTGCCAGATATTGCTGGTGAGCTAAAACATTGATAACGAACGAATGTACCTATTATAAATTGTATTGTAGTAACATGATGTACATTGTTGATGCATTGCATGTTTACATCTTTCATTTTCTATACTAGATACCACCAAGGATATTGTAGATCACTTCTACAACTACCTTTCCCTTGAGATGGATGCAGATTTGATAGCACAGCAATTGAATTCTCTAAAACTACTAAAAAAGGATGAGTTTTACATTGTCATGACAGGTATGAGTCAATATCAGAAAAACTGCCTTATTTTAGAAAAGATAAGGAACATGGATATGGATTCATTAACAACTTTTTGCAAATTGTTGGAAAGCATTCCTCATCAAAAGCATATGGGCACTATGCTATTAAATGGTAAGAATGCTGTATACAGTATATCTTCAGTCAACCTAAGCTTCACCAAGCCCTGAAATCAGCTTTTAAGCAGTATTAAATTTTGTCTTTGCACTGTATTGTTTTTTCTTTGCTGTTGTTTCATTGTACTGATCTGACCTTAGGTTATTTTTTTATCTGTTAAGGGAAGCACTCAAATACGGGCTTTGCTTTTTGGTGACATCCTGCATTTTTGACAAATCAGAAAAAAAAAATCTGGGGAAATCAGTCTTATCACCCATTTACAAGTACTGAGAAATGACAGTAAAATTTTTGATAGTGCATTCATAATGCTTTGTGTTTGTGTCAAAAAGTCAAACCTGCTGTCATGGGCAATAAGACTGGTTTTCTCAGATTCAGTCACAAAATTAATGTGAACAGATTTTGCAAAACAAATCCAAATTGCACATCAGGGAAAATCAAACTATCACCTGCAGTGGTTACATAACTACACTATAATACTTTTGGTTCACTACCCTTAGAATGTTATAATAGCTAGATTTTATTAAAGCATTAATCTCAAAACCACTGATGTGCAATTGGAAAAGTTTTCCAACATCCAGTCACAAATGATTAAGACCATGCGTATGTAAATATTAACCTTATTCTCTCTCTACACAGTGTTCCAGTCATTTGGATTCATTACACTTGGTCCAAAGATAGAATATGAAAAAGAACAAACTGTTACTATGACACCACAGGTTGATATATCAGATTCACCAGCGAGAAAGAGACCATTCCCCCTTGAACACCCTGCACCTTTAAAGCAACTTAAACAATCTGAGGAAGATGATAGCCTTCATAAGGCACCAATAACTGACTCATCAAGTGCACACACTCAAATGGATACATCAGTACAAAGGCCAACACCTCTTATTATGTTACATAGTGCTTTTAAAGGCTTCTTGCAAATGTCTGTTAATACAGAATTTTTAAATGTTACTGATCAACTACAAAATATCCTTCAATCTTATGACACAGAAGCCATGCTTGAAAAGTGTGAAAATATAATGGCCAGTAACACAAATAACATTCCTCTCTTTTCTAGTAATCAACTGCAAATATTTAAAGACTGCAAACAAGCTCCTGAACTGCTTCAAAAACTTAGCCCTTTTTGTAACTGGAGTAATCATACAGTGCTTCATGAAATGATTAGAGCTTGCAACAATTCTGAGGCTTCTGATCTCCTTGAACAGTTTAATTCACAAATTGACTTAACTTTGCCTGTTACAGATTATCCCATTCCTCAACCATCTCCCAACATGATCCCATATGATACTAGTTCACACACCGTGTTGGCTGTTAAGCTTAGTGCTGAGTTGAAAAACATTTCCCTTCAACAGGTGTTTGACCTGCAGTGTTTACTGCAAGAAACGTTTCAGCTTTCTCCACACAGTTTTCAGCTACTGGCAGCAAACAGCATGCCAATACTTTACTGGATGATTCCAAAGACTGTAGTTTTTGTAATTGCATCAAACATTACTGATCAACAAAGTTTTCTTCACCAAAATGGCATAATGGAGGTGTCCATTTATCCTGGACTTATTTATGCAACTGTTAATAAAGTGAGAGTTGGACCATTATCATTTCTGAATAACTATGTTGATTTTGAGGTAATTAATATGTACACACTTTTGTACACTATGAATTATATCAAGAGTTTATAAATGTGTACCTACACATTATACACTCTTGATTATATTGTACACATTATTCTTGTAGGCAAAACAAACAGAGCAAAATTTACTTCGTTCGCAACTAAGTCAAGTGGAGGTACGTATGTATTCATATAAATGATGTTTCAATGACATGATCTTTTGCAATACAGGAAATTCCAACGGTGTTATGCACCCTTCAAAGAGAGTTATTGAAAGTTAAAAAAGAAGAATACTTAGAAACTGATGTGGAAGTGAAAAGCAAAATAAGTGAACAGGTAAATGAAATCCTCCTTGTAAAAACAGCATATACAATATATATATATATCAAGACACACGGTAGTGTGTCGTGCGGCCCAAGAAGCCGGCGCGCCACACCGTGAGTATATTGACAGGAAGAAAGAAAACGTCATTTTCACACTTTTGTATCTCGGTGATACCTTATCCAATTGAAACCAAATTTGCTGCAGAGTTGCCCGCCAGCCAGGGGAGTCTATATTCCAAATTTGAAGGAAATCACTCAAGCCATTTCCGAGATATGAGCGGCCAAAGTTTAATTTTTTTTCTTGGTTTTTTTTTTCTTCTTCGTCTTTTCGCACACTTGCAAAAATTGCTATAAAACACAAACTCGTGCTCCAATCGCCTTGAAATTTGGCACACAGAAAGGGAGTCCAAAGGTAGGGTCTGCAATGAAAAAATTGATGATCACGAAATTACTCCCCTATCATTTCAACCTGTAGGGCATATCAAAGTGTTTTTCTACGTACCAATAAAACTTATATATCTTTCTCCATACGACGGGAATCGCGATTGTTTTGTGCTGGAAATCGTGAAAAATTGCGCGCTCTCCAGATGAAGCATAGGTTCCTTCCCATACTTGGCATATATAGTCCAGGTATATACCTGATTATAACCCACAGCAGAAATAAATCTATTTGCTACTGTGGATTTGGTACGGAGCTACTCTTTGCCAAAAATCGGCCGAAAATCACGTATTTTTGGATTTGGAGCAACCCAGCAATCAACAAAAGGAAAGCCCACAAACCTTCACTATACAGCAATATAGTTTGGTTATCACTTCATGCACAGCGCAAGTTTCATATGGATCTGAGCTTTCCTTCCATCAAACTAAGCGGCATGAAATTTCTTCCTAGCGCGTCTGAGACTAAAATGGGAGGTGTGGCTGTAATAACTCCAAGTTTTAGTTTCTCTAGCAAGTTATTTAGGTTTCAATATATACCTAATGGTATTAGCTTCCAACTAGCAATGGATCACGTGATTATGGATTGATTTTTCGTGTGCATTATAGCTATACATAGTTAGCTATGTAGTGGTATAATCCAGGTAAAATTTCACTAGTATTTTATCAACGTTTGACTGAGACACCATGCACTGGTGAAGCATAGAGTTAAGCATAGTAAAACTCGGATTCTACTAAAAATAGCAGTGTTCTTTGTATGTAAGAGCAAGATACTCTAATAGAGTAGTCATGTAAACAGCTAGTCTCCAGTCTCTCTATTATATTTTGTTCTCTTTAGTAAGAAAGTGGAATCCATAAACAGGAAAGTAAAAGTGCAATTGGAAAGAAACCTCAGCAGTATCAGATTACTGGTTGGGGGCACACCATAAATGAATCCACATTATGGGTGCATGGCTATACACAGAGGCAATATTTATAGCAAGATTAGATAATAAGAACAATTATACTGCTAGAGTTTCAATTCACTACAATAATGATTCTATATAGCTGCAGGGGCATTTCAAAAGAAATATTGGTATGAATTGCCAACCTTGCACTACTAAATAGCACAACACACACTTTTGATTAATTAGCTATACCCTATACTAACTGTAACTGTAAGTTTTGTACATGAAATGATTTGTATAGGTCCTTCTAGTATACTGCTAAGCAAAAATTCATCACACAAACGGGCTGTCAAATTATAATGTCTACAAAATTGTAATTTTCCTGTGCCTTAATCATACTCCCTGGTGGAGGCTCTGCACAGCAATAAATACAATACAATATAATTATAATTTTAATGGTACAAATACATATCTATATAATTATATTTTAATTAATTTTGCAAGCTTTTAAATTTCTGTTTTGCTTGTAGGATGTGCATGCAATTTTATGTTGAACTATATAGACTGTATATGGTATATATATATTTTGGTAAGATATTGCATGTGTGAGATGTAGACATTTACTACAGATATCCTTTTTATTATGAGTCATAAGTTAAGGACTTGTAATACTCGGTATAACATGCAGATTCAATGGCCTGTGTCTTTTTTTTTAAATTTTGCTGTGAAAACTTCACAAACAGAAGAATATACACAGATATAATATAATAAATAATGTTAGCTATTGATTGCAAAATAATAGTTATGTAGCAGATATTTGAATATTTCAGTGTTTTCCGCTTCAAAGATGTAGTGAGGTAGTATGTTCCATTGCCTTGATGTTGATAGTACTTGTAGGTGTCAGTGTTACAAAATGGTTCAATGAGTCTGAACATATGGCATGATCTGGTCTGTAGCTGGTACTGTGATGTCTGCAGATGAAACTCAGGTATGTGACTATTCAGGTGGTAAATAGATATTTTGTTTAAGAATGTTGTATAGCATATAGTTAAGGAGAGCTGTTCTCTTCGAGACTCAAGTGATTCCCACTCTTCCCACTATGGATCGATTACCTTAAATGTGACTTAAAATGTGATTTCTAAAGTACATGTAATTGTCTTCAATGACTTACAAACCTCACATAAATTCAGGAATAGCTATACACATGCATAGACAGCTCTGCAAAGTGCATGTTATACATATATTATAGAGCACTCAGTACATTGTGGCTGTTGGTATAAGTTATCCAACAGGCCTTTGGTGCGGTTTCTCACGATAAAGCCAAAAATAAGTAATACCCTTCAGCTATGGGTGAAAAACCTAAAAGTACTTGTTTGTTATTAAAGGCTCATATATATATATATATATATATATATATATATATATATATATATATATATATATACAGAGTAACTACCTGCAGCCTGCTGTAAAAAAATAAGATTGAGGACATACCTCCCTTACTTTTAAGAAGAAATTAACTGCTAAACTTATATACCACTGATGTAAATGATTTTTGTTGGCTCTAAAATATATATATAGTATGAAATACTCTTTGTCAGCTGTCTGCTTCAAATCCGTTAAATACCATGACTGTTTATATGACTGTTCTATTAGAGTATCTCGATCTTGCATGCAAACAACCCTGCTATTTTTCGTAGGACCAAAGTTTTACTGTGCCTAACTCTAGTAGCTTCGTCAGTGGTGCGGCAGTCAGATGTTGATAAAAATACTAGTGAAATTTGCCTGAACCATGTATAGCTATAATGCACACGAAAAATCAATCCATAATCACGTGATCCATTTCTAGTTGGAGACTAATACCATTAGGTGGTCACAACATAATATTGAAACCTAAATAACTTGCTGGAGAACATAAAACTTGGAATTATTTCAGCCACACCTCCCATTTTAGTCTCAGACGCGCTAGGAAGAAATTTCATGCCGCTTAGTTTGATGGAAGGAAAGCTCAGATCCATATGAAACTTGCGCTGTGCATGAAGTGATAACCAAACTATATTGCTGTATAGTGAAGGTTTGTGGGCTTTCCTTTTGTTGATTGCTGGGTTGCTCCGAATCCAAAAATACGTGATTTTCAGCCGATTTTTGGCAAAGAGTAGCTCCATACCAAATCCACAGTAGCAAATCGATTTATTTCTTTTGTGGGTTATAATCAGGTATATACCTGGACTATATATGCCAAGTATGGGAAGGAACCCATACTTCATCCGGAGAGCACGCAATTTTTCACGATTTCCAGCACAAAACAATTGCGATTCCCGTTGTATGGAGAAAGATAAATAAGTTTTATTGGGTCCACACAGCTTGTGAGGGTCTAAGTAAGGAGCAGTACAAACTGCTTGCAGAGGTTACTAAAAGTATTCCTAACCTTGTTTACTGCTGCAAGTTGAATGGTTGTGAAACACGTTTTAAGCAGTTGGTCAGAAATACAGATGTATCTACTAATAGTGTTGACAGTATTACAGTTAATCTTCAACAAGGTCATGAGCTAGTCAGCAGAAAATTACAAGAAACAGCTTCCAAGATAGAAGAGTTATCTGCCTGTCTAGTAGCCCTATCATCAAAGGTTGAAGCCCTTGCACATGATCAGTCTAAATCTGACAAAAGTGTTCCTACAACCAAACCCCCTTCACATCCTCCACCTTCCACCGGTGCTGCAGAAGCCATAAATGTCATCAGAGAATATTCAGAAAGGGAACGTCGTAAATGTAATGTTGTTTATACAATTTATCAGAATCAGATGAAGATAGTGATGCTTTTGCTCACGTCTGTAAAGAGGGTCTCAGGCTTAACATAAAGATAGTTAAGGTACTACGATTAGGTAGATCGGCTAGCAACAAAGCTAGACCTCTCTTAGTAACAGTCACAGATCTAGAAGAGAAGCTGCTAATCCTAAGAAATGCTCATAATCTTCACCGCCACAAAGACTTCAGTAACATTTTTATCTCACCTGATAGAACAAGACAAGAGAGAGATACATTTAGAATGCTCAGAGATGAATTAAAAAGAAGGAAGTTAAGTGGAGAAACTAACTTGGTAATAAGAAATAACAAAATAGTAGTGTTAAGCAAGCCAGTTAATAATAACCCTGGTCCCGTTACTACTGCCCATACATCTGCACCACCAACTCAAATTCAAGCCATGGATCAATCGCCACTCATTACTTTTGCTACCCCACCTCCCTCTAACAATTGTTCCTGACCCTGTTAATAGTACACCTACATCTAATCTACCTTCTAAAAAATTAACATTGATTTCAGTAAACATACAATCCGTAGTTAGTAAAAAGCAAGCTTTGTGGGAATCTATTGACTTGTACCAACCTGATTTCATTACTGGTTGCAAAACATGGCTATCCCAATCAGTTTTTGACAGTGAAGTTCTCCCTGAAAATTATAGAATCTATAGGAAAGATCGAAGTGATGGCTATGGAGGTACTCTAATTGGTATAAAAAGGCAGTACCAATCGGAACTTATTGACTGTGACAACCACTGTGAAATATGCGCAGTAAAAGTGAAAGCATCTTCAAACTCTAGTGACATAATGATACTTATAAGTGTATACAGACCCCCTAATAGAGATGTATCTAATTACCACTCACTTTGTAATGCTATCTATAGCATTGTGTTAGCCTATCCAAGGGCAGTGATTGTTTGTGCAGGTGACTTAAACTTACCTGATATATGTTGGAGCACCAGCTCCGTTTGGGGATATAGATATCCTCTGGAGATCAATAATATAACATTGGACTTAGTTTCTGATTGAGGGTTTACTCAAATGGTTGAGCTCCCAACTCGAGGATCAAACCTATTGGACATACTTTTTACAAACAGGCCAACCCTAATACATCGATCTGGTCCAGTTCCTGGAATTAGTGACCATGACATCATTCTCACAACATTTCAAATGAAGGCATCCTACCAAGAAAATACAGCTCGTAAAATATTCCTGTGGAATTCCTTGAATCATAATGACATAAAAACTAAGTTACTGGCACTTAAGAACTACTACACATCTGTATTTACTGAAGATACCCCCGTTGAGCTTCTCTGGAATGTTTTACATTATAACTTACTGGATATTATGGACAATTACATCCCATCTAAAACCGTCCGTATAAACCACAAACAATGCTGGATTAGTCGCAACATCAAACAGCTAAGGAGGCGTAAGCAGAGGTACTACAACAAAGCAAGATCCTCAAATTCAATTTCTGACTGGAATAGGTTTAAAGATATTAAGAGAACTATGCAAAGGGAAACTAGACGTGCTTTCAATCAGTATATGTATAAGACTATCCACAATCCTTATGTGTATGGTAAGCGGAAAATGTTCTATAAGTACATCAAATCTTTAAGATCTGATCACACTGGTATACCCTCCTTAGAAAGAAATGGGCAATCCTATACAACAAGTCAAGAAAAAGCGAGGATCTTGAACGAGTACTTCTGTACTGTTTTTACACCAGACAGAAATAATGAAGACCTGCCAAGCATTGGGGACTCTCCTTTCTCAAGTATTTCTAAAATCAATTTACAGGCCTCTGGAATAACTAAGCTTCTAAAAGATCTTGATCCATCAAAAGCTGCAGGACCCGACCACATCCCTGCTAAATTTCTGAAGATGTTTGCTGAAGATTTGACTCCATGTTTGTTCATTTTGTTTTCAGCTTCCCTTAAACAAGGCAAAATCCCTACAGATTGGAAAAAAGCAACAGTATCACCTATTTTCAAGAAAGGATCACGATCCGACCCAGCTAACTACAGGCCCATTTCACTCACTTCTTTATTATGTAAAACTTTAGAGCACATTATTTACTCGCATGTGATGGGTCATTTAGAACGTAACAATATCCTCTCAACCAATCAGTTTGGCTTCCGCCAAAAACGCATCTGCTGATCTTCAACTACTATTAACCGTCCATGACTTAGCATCCAGTTTAAATGACAATGCACAAACTGATTGCATACTGCTGGATTTCAGCAAGGCTTTCGACAAAGTTTCCCATAAACTCTTACTGTTAAAGTTAAGGTACTACGGAATTACCGGAGAGACAATTAACTGGATTCAGTCTTTTTTAACCAACCGTAAACAGCAAGTTGTTTGTGATGGTTCTATTTCAGAAGTTGTCAATGTTACCAGTGGAGTACCTCAGGGCTCTGTATTGGGCCCCTTACTGTTCCTTGTTTTTATAAATGACTTACCCAGCTGTATCAAATCTACTTGTCGCCTATTTGCAGATGACTGTCTATTGTATCGCCAAATTCACTCTAAGCATGACTCCGATGTCCTACAGAATGATTTACATTGTCTGGAACATTGGGCAAACAAATGGTTTATGCAATTTAACCCAATTAAATGTGTTGTTTTAACAATTACTCACAAAGTGCATCCAACTGTCACACACTACACACTGTATGATCAAATGCTTGCCCATGTACAGGAAGCTAAATACTTAGGACTTACATTAGACAGTAAACTTACTTTCAACAAGCATATTGAGTGTATCTGTAAAAGAGCTAACTCTACCCTAGCATTTATAAGAAGAAACACTCATTTCTGTCAGAGGAATATTAGAGTTGATGCTTATTGTACATATGTCAGACCAATTTTGGAGTACGCAGCTTTTGATTGGTCTCCCTATACCAACATTAACATTAACAAATTAGAATCTGTTCAAAGGAGAGCTGCTAGATATGTGATGTCTGATTTTAACAGATACAGCAGTGTTGGTGAAATGTTATCAACTTTACAGTGGGACAGCTTGAAGAAAAGACGAGATATTCAGTCTCTATGTGTCCTTTATAAAATCTTAAATGGTTTAATAGATGTTTCACTCCCAGAATGTATGATTAAAAACTCTCTTATCACTAGAGGTCACAACAAAAGATTTGTTACAATATCTTCAACAGTTAATAGCTATAAGTACAGTTTTTTTCCACGAGTAGTCCCTCAGTGGAATGCTTTACCAAGTGTCACTGTCAATGCACCAACTCTACAACAATTCTCTACACTTGTACACTAGTGATCTCTTCAATTACTTAATTACTTATCCTTAATTAATTTACTTACTTAATTACTTATACTTAATTAATTTACTTACTTATTTACTTACATTCTAATTTAATTTGTAACTAATCATTGTACTATACTCATGCATATGAGTCTTACAATTATAAAATATAATAATAAAATATATAATAATAAGTAGAAAAACACTTTGATATTCCCTACAGGTTGAAATAGTAGGGGAGTAATTTCGTGATCACTGATTTATTTCATTGCGGAACCTACCAAAGGCGAATCCTAGCATCAAATTTGGTGCAAATCCGATAAATGGTTCAGGAGTTATGACCTATTATTCGCGTAAAACAAGATCGATGTGTTGTCACGCCTACAGGGTAAACCGCTTCATGGAATGAGTTGAAAATTGCTATGTAGATGGAGTAACCATCGTAGGAGTGCCTTTTGGTGGTTTGAAAGGAATCGAGATTAAGACCACGGAGATATGACACAAAACCTAACCTGTGTCACAATCACGCGATCGATTTTTAGTAATAAAAAAGTATTAGTTTTTACGCCTACTAGGCAAACCGCTAAGAGCAATGAGCTGAAAATCGGTGTATAGCTGGAATAATCTTCATAGAAAATCCTTGCAGTAGTATAGAAGAATTGGATTACAAACCACTGAGTTATGATTCGAAAGCCAACTCCGTGTAGCAAATGCGAGATCGAGATACTCTAATAGAACAGTCACCCTAATAGAGCATTCAGCTAATTTATTTACTCCATTATAAAATTCTATTACATTACAAGTTATTCTGTAGGGACTTCAGCTGCAAACAGTTAATCTTATAGACAGTTCAGCAAGAAGCAAGTCACCCTGTGGAGAGTTAAGCTACAATTATATTACTAGAGATTCAGAACATTACAAGTCACACTGAAGAGAGTTCAGCTATAAACAAGTCATGCACCCTGTAGAGAGTTCACCTACAATTAAATCACTCTCTAGAGAATTCAGCTACACACAAGTCACTGTGCAGAGAGTTCAGCTACAAACAAATTACCCTGTAGAGAGATCAGCTACAAACAAAACACTTTGCAGAGTTCAGCTACAAACAAATCAATCTTTAGAGTGATCAGCAACAAACAAATCAACCTGTAGAGAGATAAGCTAGAAACAAATCACCCTGTAGAGAGTTCAGCTAAAACAAATCAACCTACAGAGAGATCAGCTACAAACAAATCACCTTCTAGACAGTTCAGCTACAAACAAATTACCCTGTAGAGAGATCAACTACAAACAAATCAACTTGCAGAGAGATCAGCTACACACAAACCAACTTGTAGAGAGATCAGCTAGAAGCAAATCACCCTGTAGAGAGTTAGCTAAAACAAATCAACCTGCAGAGAGATCAGCTACAAACAAATCACCTTATAGACAGTTCAGCTACAAACAAATTACCCTGTAAAGAGTTCAGGCTACAAACAAATCAACATGCAGAGAGATCAACTACAAACAAATCACCCTGTAGAGAGATCATCTAGAAACTAGACACAATGTAAGGAGTTCAGCTACAAGCAATACACCCTGTTGAGATTTCAGCTACAAACAAATCAACCTGTAGAGCGATCAGCTAGAACAAATCACCCTGAGGAGAGGTCAGCTACAAAAAATCACCCTGTAGAGAGATAAGCTACAAACAAATCACCCTGTAGAGACTTCAGCTACAAACAAATCAACCTGCAGAGAGATCAGCTACAAACAAATCACCCTAGAGAGATCAGCTAGAAACTAGACACAATGTAAGGAGTTCAGCTACAAGCAAATTACCCTTTAGAGAGTTCAGCTACAAACAAATCAACCTGCAGAGAGATCAAATCACCTTATAGAGAGTTCAATTACAAACAAATTGCCCTGTAGAGAGATCAGTTACAAACAAATCAACCTGCAGAGAGATCAGCTACACACAAATCAACTTGTAGAGAGATCAGCTACAAACAAATCACCCTGTGGAGATCAGCTAGAAACTAGACACAATGTAAGGAGTTCAGCTACAAGCAAATCACCCTGTAGAGAGTTCAGCTAAAACAAATCAACCTGCAGAGAGATCAGGTACAAACAAATCACCTTATAGAGAGTTCAGCTACAAAGAAACCATCATGTAGAGAGTTCAGCTGCAAACAAATCACTCTGTATAGAGTTCAGCTAGAAAAAGTCACCTTGTAGAGAGTTCAGCTACAAAGAAACCGCCATGTAGAGAGTTCAGCCTCAAACAAATTACCGTGTAGAGAATTCAACTACAAACAAATCGCCCTGTAGAAGGATCAGCTAGAACAAGTTACCTTGTAGAGAGTTCAGCTACAAAGAAACCATCATGTAGAGAGTTCAGCTACAAAGAAAGTACCATGTAGAGAGTTTAGCTGCAAACAAATCACCTGTAGAGAGTTCAGCTAGAAACAAATCACCTTGTAGAGATATCAGCTAGAAGAGGTCACCTTGGAGAGAGTTCAACTACAAAGAAATCACCATGTAAAGAGTTCAGCTGCAAACAAATCACCCTGTAGAGGGATCAGCTAAAAGAAGTCACCTTGTAGAAAGTTCAGCTACAAAGAAACCATCATGTAGAGAGTTCAGCTACAAAGAAACCACCATGGATGTAGAGAGTTTAGCTGCAAACAAATAACCTGTAGAGAGTTCAGCTAGAAACAAATCACCCTGTAGAGAAATCAGCTAGAAGAGGTCACCTTTTAGAGAGTTCAGCTACAAAGAAACCATCCTGTATATAGTTCAGCTATATTTTAAATCACCCAGTAGAGAGATCAGCTGCTAAAAAATATCCTGTGGGGAATAGTGGGCTTGTAATAAATATCTAATCCAAAACAGCAAAGCTGTAAAAAAAGTGTGCGGCCCTCAGAAAGGCTATGGTGAAAAAAGATGTGAAATCCAAGGTGGCGGCCAAGAAATGGCTGTGATGGTAGGTTAATGGTAAAAATTTTAATAATGACAATTTAGGTAAATTTTGTGCCGCTTCACAAAATTTACCTAAATTGTCATTATTAAAATTTTTACCATTAACCTACCATCACAGCCATTTCTTGGCCGCCACCTTGGATTTCACATCTTTTTTCACCATAGCCTTTCTGAGGGCCGCACACTTTTTTTACAGCTTTGCTGTTTTGGATTAGATTTCATTTCTTTTTGTATTTGTATACCCCAAAGCCGGCCTATGGCCAGCTTTGGGACTTTTTTAACCTATGTTTTTTTCTTTACTACAGGAAGAAGAAAAGATGAAGTAGATGTACTTTAAATATTTTATCAGTAAATGTACAAATTATATATACTGTATAATACATATGTGACCGGATTTGCGAAAAGGGGTCTTCCACACACATCCAATTTGCCAACTTTGACAATTGATAACTTCAGATTGGAAAGAGCTATTGCCTTGATATTTGGGCAGTGGTGAGCACCACTATAGCTGAATACATGGTGAAATTTTCAGGTTAATATGTTACTTGAACACTGAGTTATGGTCTCCAACGTTTACGGAATTGGATGTGTGTGGAAGACCCCTTTTCGCAAATCTGGTTAAATATATTGATTACAGAAATCTCCATGGTGGTTTCTTTGTAACTGAACACTCTACAAGGTGACTTCTTCTAACTGCTCTCTCTACAGGGTGAATTGTTTGTAGCTGAACGATCTACAAGGTAACTTCTTCTAGCTGATCTCTCTACAGGGTGATGTGTTTGTAGCTGAATTTTGTATAGGTGATTTGTTTGCAGCTGAGCTCTTTACAGAATGGTTTCTTTGTAGCTGAACTCTCTAAAAGGTAACTTCTTCTAACTGATCTTTCTACAGGGCAATTTGTTTCTGGCAGAATTTTCTACAGGGTGATTTCTTTGCAGCTGAACTCTCTACATGGTGGTTTCTTTGTAACTGAACTCTCTACAAGGTAATTTCTTCTAGCTGATCTCTCTACAGGGAAATTTGTTTGTAGCTGAACTATCTACAAGGTAACTTCTTCTAGCTGATCTCTCTACAGGGTGATTTGTTTGTAGCTGAATTCTGTACAAGTGATTTGTTTGCAGCTGAACTCTTTACAGAATGGTTTCTTTGTAGCTGAACTCTCTACAGGGTGATTTGTTTGTAGCTGAAATCCCTACAAGGTAACTTCTTCTAGCTGATCTCTCTACAGGGTGATTTGTTTGTAGCTGAACTCTCTACAGGTGATTTGTTTGTAGCTGAACTCTCTACAAGGCGATACTTCTAGGTGATCTCTCTACAGGATTCCTTGTTTCTAACTGAACTCTCAACAGGGTGATCTGTTCTTAGCTGAACTTTCTACTGGGTGATTTGTTTGCAGCTGAACTCTCTAAATGGTGGTTTCTTTGTAGCTGAACTCTCTACAATGTGACTTCTTCTAGCTGAATTCTCTACAAGGTGACTTGTTTCTAGCTGATCTCTCTACAGGGTGACTTGTTTCTAGCTGAACTCTCTACAGGTGATTTGTTTGTAGCTGAACTCTCTACATGGTGATTTCGTTGTAGCTGAACTCTCTACAATGTGACTTCTTCTAGCTGATCTTTTTACACTGCATATTTGTTTGTAGCTGAGTTCTCTACAGGGTGATTTGTTTGCAGCTGAACTCTCTACATGGGAGTTTCATTGTAGCTGAACTCTCTACAATGTGACTTCTTCTAGCTGAACTCTCTACAGGTGATTTGTTTGCAGCTGAACTCTCTACATGGTGGTTTCTTTGTAGCTGAACTCTCTACAAGGTAACTTCTTCTAGCTGATCTTTCTACAAGGTGATTGAGTTTTTTGCAGCTGAACTCTTTACATGGTGGTTGCTTTGTAGCTGAACTCTCTAAAAGGTGATTTCTTCTAGCTGAACTCTCTACAGGATGATTTGTTTGCAGCTGAACTCTCTACGTGGTAGTTTCTTTGTAGCTGAACTCTCTACAATGTGACTTCTTCTAGCTGAACTCTCTACAGGGTGACTTGTTTTTAGCTGATCTCTCTACAGGGTGACTTGTTTCTAGCTGAACTCTCTACAGGTGATTTGTTTGCAACTGAACTCTCTACATGGTGGTTTCTTTGTAGCTGAACTCTCTACAAGGTAACTTCTTCTACCTGATCTTTCTACAGGGTGATTTGTTTGTAGCTGAATTCTATACAGGGTGATTTATTTGCAGCTTAACTCTCTACAAGGTGACTTCTTCTAGCTGAACTCTCTACAGAGTGATTGATTTTTTTTGCAGCTGAACTCTCTACATGGTGGTTGCTTTGTAACTTAACTCTCTACAGGGTGATTTGTTTGTAGCTGAACTCTCTACAGGGTGATCTGTTCATAGCTGAACTCCCTATAAGGTAACTTCTTCTTGCTAATCTTTCTACAGGGCGATTTGTTTGTAGCTGAGTTCTCTACAGGGTGATTTGTTTGCAGCTGAACTCTACATGGTAGTTTCTTTGTAGCTCTACAATGTTACTTCTTCTAGCTGAACTCTCTACAAGGTGACTTGTTTCTAGCTGATCTCTCTACAGGGTGACTTGTTTCTAGCTGAACTCTCTACAGGTGATTTGTTTGCAGCTGAACTCTCTACATGGTTTATTTCTTTGTAACTGAACTCCCTGCAAGGTGACTTCTTCTAGCTGATCTCTCTACAGGGAGATTTGTTTGTAGTTTAACTCTCTACAGGTGATTTGTTTGCAGCTGAATTCTCTACATGATGGTTTCTTTGTAGCTGAACTCTCTATAAGGTAATTTCTTCTAGCTGATCTCTCCACAGGCCGATTTGTTTGTAGCTGAACTCTCTACATGATGGTTTCTTTGTAGCTGAACTCTCTACAAGGTGATTTCTTCTATAGCTGATCTTTCTACAGGGTGATTTGTTTGTAGTTGAACTCTCTACATGATAGATTCTTTGTAGCTGAACTCTCTACTAGGTGATTTCTTCTATAGCTGATCTTTCTACAGGGTGATTTGTTTGTACCTGAACTATCTACAAGGAAACTTCTTCTAGCTGATCTCCCTACAGGGAGATTTGTTTGTAGCTGAACTCTCTATACATGATTTGTTTGCGGCTGAATTCTCTACATGATGGCTTCTTTGTAGCTGAACTCTCTACAAGGTAACTTCTCCTAGCTGATCTCTTTACAGGGTGAATTGTTTGTAGCTGAACGATCTACAAGGTAACTTCTTCTTACTTATCTCTCTACAGGGTGATTTGTTTGTAGCTGAACTTTCTACAAGGAAACCTCTTTTAACTGAGCTCTGTACAGGGTGAATTATTTGTAGCTGAACTATCTACAAGGTAACTTCTTCTAGCTGATCTCTCTACAGGATGATTTGTTTGTAGCTGAACTATCTACAAGGTAACTTCTTCTAGCTGATCTCTCTACAGGGTGATTTGTTTGTAGCTGAACTGTCTACAGGGTGATTTGTTTGTAGCTGATCTCTATACAGGTTACTTATTTCTAACTGATCTCTTGAATTCTGTTCAGGGTGACTGCTCTATTAGGATGACTGCACTATTAGAGTATCTCGATCTCGCACTTGCTGCACCAAGTTGGATTTCGTGTTATAACTCCGTGGCTTTAAGTCTGATTCTTCTACACCATTGAAGAGCCTTTCTAAGATGATAACTCCATCTGTACAGCGATTTTCAAAGCAATACCCCAAGTGGTTTATCTGGTAGGCGTGGCAAGAATAATAATAATAATAATAATAAAATAAAATAAATTAAAATTAGCTAATCTCGATTGCGTAATTGTTACACACTGTTGATTTTTTCGCTGTATCTTCCTGGTTTTTAGCTCGATTTCTTTCAAACCACAAACGGTTTGAGGTTCAATAGTTAACCTATTCACCCACCGATTTTCAGCTTCTTCCCATACGCGGTTTACCCTGTAGGCGTGACAACATATTGGTGTTATTTTTCGTGCATAATCGCTCGTAACTCTTTGCCTGTATATGGTATTCCAGCCAAAGTTGGTACCGAGATGCGCCTTTATACCCCCCTTCTGTGAGCCAAATTTCAAGGCAATCGGATAACGCGCTCGCGTTTTATAGCAGTTTTTGTAAGTGTGCGAAAAGAGGAAGAAAAAAACACACGAAGAAACTAAGCCAATTTTTGAAGTCGCATATCTCAGGAATTCCTGAAGCGATTTCGCTCAAATTTGGAGTGTGGAGTACTGAAGTTGGAGGGAATGTACACAGCAAAATTTGTCTTGTTTCATCAAGGCAGCACAGAGCTACGGAGGTGCGAAAATTGCGTTTTCTTTCTTCCTGTCAATATACTCACGGGGTTACGCGCCGGCTTCTTGGGCCGCACGACACACTACCGTGTGTCTTGATATGTATATAATTTGTATAATTACTAATAAAATCAAAAATAATTGAAGTATTAAAAATCTTCTGTAAGTTCTTTTCTTCTTCCTGTGGTAAGTAAAAAAACACATGGGTTTAAAAAGCCCCAAAGCCAGCCATAGGCCGGCTTTGCAGTATACAAATACAAAAAGAAGTGATATCTAATCAAAAACAGTCAAGCTGTATAAAAAGGTGCGGCCCCCAAAAAGGCCATTGTGAAAAAAGATGTGAAATCCAAGGTGGCGGCCAAGAAATAGCTGTGATGGTAGGTTAGTGGTAAAAATTTTAATTACGACAATTCAGGTGAATTTGGTGCCAAGACCAAGTGGCACAAAATTCACCAGAATTGTCATTATTAAATTTTTTACCATTAACCTACCATCACAGCCATTTCTTGGCCGCCACCTTGGATTTCACATCTTTTTCACCATGGCCTTTTTGGGGGCCGCACCTTTTTTTACAGCTTGGCTGTTTTTGATTAGATCAAGACACACGGTAGTGTGTCGTGCGGCCCAAGAAGCCGGCGCGTAACACCCGTGAGTATATTGACAGGAAGAAAGAAAACGCAATTTTCGCACCTCCGTAGCTCTGTGCTTCCTTGATGAAACTAGACGATTTTTACTGTGGACATGCCCTCCAACTGCAGCACTCCACATTCCAAATTTGAGCGAAATCGCTTCGCGCGTTCCCGAGATATGCGACTTCAAAAATTGGCTCAGTTTCTTCTTTTTTTTTTTCTTTTTCTTGTCGCACACTTACAAAAACTGCTATAAAACTCGAACGCCATATCCTATTGCCTTGAAATTTGGCACACAGAAGGGGATATAAAGGCGCATCTCGGTACCAACTTTGGCTGGAATACGATAAACAGGCAAAGAGTTATGAGCGATTATTCACGAAAAATAACACCAATATGTTGTCACGCCTACAGGGTAAACCGCGTATGGGAAGAAGCTGAAAATCGGTGGGTGAATAGGTTAACTATTGAACCTCAAACCTTTTGTGGTTTGAAAGAAATCGAGCCAAAAAACAGGAAGATACAACGAAAAAACCAACAATGTGTAACAATTACGCAATCGAGATTAGCTAATAAAAAAACGACTACTTGCCACGCCTACCAGATAAACCGCTTGGGGTAATGCTTTGAAAATCGTTGTACAGATGGAGTAATCATCTTAGAAAGGCTCATCAATGGTGTAGAAGAATCAGACTTAAAGCCACGGAGTTATAACACGAAATCCAACTTGGTGCAGCAAGTGCGAGATCGAGATACTCTAATAGAGCAGTCATCCTAATAGGGCAGTCACCCTGAAGAGAATTCAAGAGATCAGCTAGAAATAAGAAACCTGTATAGAGATCAGTTAGAAGAAGTTACCTTGTAGGGAGTTCATGCAACTATGGAAAGAGATAGTTCAGCTAGAAAAAATCACCTTGTAGAGTTCAGCTACAAAGAAACCACCATGTAGAGAGTTCAGCTACAAACAAATCG
The DNA here is from genome assembly GCF_963678975.1 of Dysidea avara. Classification (NCBI taxonomy): domain Eukaryota; kingdom Metazoa; phylum Porifera; class Demospongiae; order Dictyoceratida; family Dysideidae; genus Dysidea; species Dysidea avara. Next base: position 34,868,100 of record NC_089277.1, read on the forward strand.
CCCTGTGGAGAGATCAATAGAAGAAGTTACCTTGCAGAGCGTTCAGCTACAAAGAAACCATCATGTAGAGAGTTCAGCTACAAACAAATCTCCCTGTAGAGAGATTAGCTAGAAGAAGTTACCTTATAGAGAGTTCAGCTACAAAGAAACCATCATGTAGAGAGTTCAGCTACAAACAAATCTCCCCGTAGAGAGATCAGCTAGAAGAAGTTACCTTGTAGAGAGTTCAGCTTCAAACAAATCACCCTGTAGAAAGATCAGCTAGAAGAGGTCACCTTGTAGAGAGTTCAGTTACAAAGAAACCACCATGTAGAGAGCTCAGCTACAAACTAGTGACCTTGTAGAGACATCAGCTAGAAGAAGTTACCTTGTAGAGAGTTCAGCTGCAAAGAAACCATTCTTTAAAGAGCTCAGCTGCAAACAAATCACCTGTACAGAATTCAGCTACAAATAAATCACCCAGTAGAAAGATGAGCTAGAAAAAGTTACCTTGTAGAGAGTTCAGTTACAAAGAAACCACCATGTAGAGAATTCAGCTACAAACTAGTGACCCTGTAAAGACATCAGCTAGAAGAAGTTACCTTGAGAGAGTTCAGCTACAAAGAAACCATTATTTAAAGAGCTCAGCTGCAAACAAATGACCTATACAGAATTCAGTTACAAACAAATCACCATGTAGAGAGATCAGCTTGAAGAAGTTATCTTGTAGATAGTTCAGCTACAAGCAAATCATCCTGTAGAGGGATCAGCTAGAAGAAGTTAACTTGTAGAGAGTTCAGCTACAAAGAAACCATCATTTAGAGAGTTCAGCTTCAAACAAATCACCTGTAGAGAGTTTAGCTACAAACAAATCTCCCTGTAGAGATCAGCTAGAAGAAGTTACCTTGTAGAGAGTTCAGCTACAAACAAATCACCCTGTGTTAGATCAGCTAGAAGAAGTCACCTTGTAGAAAGTTCGGTTACAAAGAAACCACCATGTAGAGAGTTCAGCTACAAACTAGTCACCTTGTAGAGACATCAGCTAGAAAAGTTACCTTGTAGAGAGTTCAGCTACAAACAAACCATTCTGTTTAGAGCTCAGCTGCAAACAAATCACCTGCACAGAATTCAGCTACAAACAAATCACCCTGTAGAGAGGTCAGCTAGAAGAAATTACCTTGTACATAGTTCAGCTACAAAGAAACCACCAAGTAGAGAGTTCAGCTGCAAAGAAATCACCCTGTAGAAAATTCAGCCACAAACAAATTGCCCTGTAGAAAGATCAGTTAGAAGAAGTTACCTTTTAGAGAGTTCAGCTACGAAACCATTCTGTAAAGAGCTCAGCTGCAAACAAAGCACCTGTACAGAATTCAGCTACAAACAAATCACCCTGTAGAGAGATCAGCTAGAAGAAGTTACCTTGTAGATCGTTCAGCTACAAACAAATCACCCTGTAGAGAGATCAGCTAGAAGAAGTTACCTTGTAGAGAGTTCAGCTACAAAGAAACCACCATGTAGAGAGTTCAGCTGCAAAGAAATCACCCTGTAGAAAATGCAGCCATGAACAAATTGCCCTGTAGAAAGATCAGTTAGAAGAAGTTACCTTGTAGAGAGGTCAGCTACAAAAAAACCATTCTGTAAAGAGCTCAGCTGCAAACAAATCACCTGTACAGAATTCAGCTACAAACAAATCACCCTGTAGAGAGATCAGCTAGAAGAAGTTAACTTGTAGAGAGTTCAGCTACAAAGAAACCATCATTTAGAAAGTTCAGCTCAAACAAATCACCTGTAGAGAGTTCAGCTACAAACAAATCTCCCTGTAGAGAGATCAGCTAGAAGAAGTTACCTTGTAGAAAGTGAAGCTACAAACAAATCACCCTATTGAAAGATCAGCTAGAAGAAGTAACCTTGTAGAAAGTTCAGTTACAAAGGAACCACCATATAGAGAGTTCAGCTACAAACTAGTCACCTTGTAGAGACATCAGCTAGAAAAATTACCTTGTAGAGAGTTCAGCTACAAAGAAACCATTCTGTAAAGAGCTCAGCTGCAAACAAATCACCTATACAGAATTCAGCTACGAACAAATCACCCTGTAGAGAGATCAGCTAGAAGAAGTTACCTTGTACATAGTTCAGCTACAAACAAATCTCCCTGTAGAGAGATCAGCTAGAAGAAATTACCTTGTAGAGAGTTCAGCTACAAAGAAACCATTCTGTAAAGAGCTCAGCTGCAAACAAATCACCTGTACAGAATTCAGCTACAAACAAATCACTCTGTAGAGAGATCAGCTAGAAGAAATTACCTTGTAGATAGTTCAGCCACAAACAAATCACCCTGTAGAAAGATCAGTTAGAAGAAGTTACTTTGTAGAGAGTTCAGCTACAAAGAAACCATTTTGTAAAGAGCTCAGCTGCAAACAAATCACCTGTACAGAATTCAGCTACGAACAAATCACCCTGTAGAGAGATCAGCTAGAAGAAGTTACCATGTACATAGTTCAGCTACAAACAAATCTCCCTGTAGAGAGATCAGCTAGAAGAAATTACCTTGTAGAGAGTTCAGCTACAAAGAAACCATTCTGTAAAGAGCTCAGCTGCAAACAAATCACCTGTACAGAATTCAGCTACAAACAAATCACTCTGTAGAGAGATCAGCTAGAAGAAATTACCTTGTAGATAGTTCAGCTACAAACAAATCTCCCTGTAGAGAGATCAGCTAGAAGAAATTACCTTGTAGAGAGTTCAGCTGCAAAGAAATCACCACTGCCCAAATTTCAAGGCAATAGCTCTTTCCAATCTGAAGTTATTAATTGTCAAAGTTGACAAATTGGATGTGTGTGGAAGGCCCCTTTTCGCAAATCCGGTCACATATGTATTATATATATAATTTGTACATTTACTGATAAAATATTTAAAGTACATCTACTTCATCTTTTCTTCTTCTTGTAGTAAAGAAAAAATACATAGGTTAAAAAAGTCCCAAAGCTGGCCATAGGCCGGCTTTGGGGTATACAAATACAAAAAGAAATGAAATCTAATCCAAAACAGCTAAGCTGTAAAAAAAGTGTGCGGCCCTCAGAAAGGCTATGGTGAAAAAAGATGTGAAATCCAAGGTGGCGGCCAAGAAATGGCTGTGATGGTAGGTTAATGGTAAAAATTTTAATAATGACAATCCAGGTAAATTTTGTGAAGCGGCACAAAAATTCACCTGAATTGTCGTTATTAAAATTTTTACCATTAACCTACCATCACAGCCATTTCTTGGCCGCCACCTTGGATTTCACATCTTTTTTCACCATAGCCTTTCTGAGGGCCGCGCACTTTTTTTACAGCTTGGCTGTTTTGGATTAGATATATATCAAGACACACGATAGTATGTCGTGCGGCCCAAGAAGCCGGCATGCCACACCGTGGGTATATTGACAGGAAGAAAGAAAACGTCATTTTCATACTTTTGTATCTTGGTGATTCCTTATCCAATTGGAACCAAATTTGATACAGAGTTGCCCGCCAGCCAGGGGAGTCTACATACCAAATTTAAAGGAACTCGCGTCAGCCATTTCCGAGATACGAGCTGCCAAAGTTTGGATTTTTTTTCTTTGTGTTTTCGCACACTTGCAAAAATTGCTATAAAACGTAAACGCGTGCTCCGATCGCCTTGAAATTTGGCACACAGAAAGGGAGTCCAATGCCCAAAGGCGAATCCTAGCATTAAATTTGGTGCAAATCCGATGAATGGTTCAGGAGTTATGACCGATCATTCGCGTAAAACAAGACCGAATTGTTGTCACGCCTACAGGGTAAACCGCTCCATGGAATGAGTTGAAAATTGCTATGTAGATGGAGTAACCATCGTAGGAGTGCCTTTTGGTGGTTTGAAAGGAATCGAGATAAAGATCATGGAGATATGACACAAGTGTCACAATTACGCGATCGAATTTTATGAATGAACAAAGTATTAGCTTTTATGCCTACTAGGAAAACCGCTTAGAGCAATGAGCTGAAAATCAGTGTATAGCTAGAATAATCTTCATAGAAAGTCCTTGCAGTAGTACAGAAGAATCGGATTATAAACCACTGAGTTATGATTCGAAAGCCAACTCCGTGTGGCAAATACGAGATCGAGATACTCTAATAGAACAGTCACCCTAATAGAGCATTCAGCAAATTTATTTACTCCATTATAGAATTCTATTACATTACAAGTTATTCTGTAGGGAGTTCAGCTGCAAACAGTTAATCTTGTAGACAGTTCAGCAAGAAGAAGTCACCCTATACAGAGTTCAGCTACAAATATATTGCTGTATTGATTCAGAACATTACAAGTTACACTGAAGAGAGTTCAGCTATAAACAAGTCATGCACCCTGTAGAAAGTTCAGCTACAAACAATTCACTCTGTAGAAGTTCTGCTACAAACAGGTATTCATGCAGAGAGTTTAACAACCAAAATCCACCATGTAAAGACTTCAGCTTTACTAACAAGTTACTCTGTAGAGAGATCAGCTAGAAATAAGAGAGAGCTCAGGTAGAAAAAAATCACCCTGTAGAGAGTTCAGCTACAAAGAAACCATCCTGTAAAGAGATCGGCTAGAAACAAGTCACCTGTAGCGACATCAGCTACAAAGAAACCATCCTGTAGAGAGTTCAGCTACAAACAAATCACCCTGCAGAGAGTTTGGCTTCAAAAAATCACCCTGTAGAGTATTCAGCTAGATCCGCAGCTGCATGGCAACATAGCTGCAAACTCGTCTATTCCTTGTGGAATGTGACCGTACAGAATCCCAATAGGGTCTTACTGCAGCAATCCTTCTACAATCTATTTGCTTGTTTGCACTAGTAAATATGGACAGGTTATCCCCAAGCCATTAGGTTGATTGGTAAATGAAACTAGTGTGGTACTTAAGTTCACAGAATTATACCAATAGAACGGACTTTGAGAATACTGCAAGTACTGCAGTGGGACTCTGGGAACCTACACTTTTACCAAACTCGACCACCATCCTAGGACGAGGGTTGTATCCAAGGACCATTAGTCCTACTACCAGCATTAATTCGCTTGTTATGATTCAGATGGTGCACAGGAAGCTATAAATTTTCTGTATTTCTTTTACCTACATAAATTATGCTAATGGTGAATGTTTGAAGTGGCTAAAAATGTAGCAAAAAGACTAGCAATAGTCTCTTTTGTGATCATTAAGAAACCATTCCATCTTTTGTAGCATGTGTGCAAAACAACCAAGGTCTGAAAATGATCCATCATTAATACTCTAGAAATAGTACAAAGAAGAGTGATGAAGTACATGTTGGACAACTATCAGTCATCCTGCAGTCAGGCTAATTAATCCAACTCCATCTATTCTCTCTTGTCATTATGAAGTTACTGATCATAAAATCATACAAAACACACTAATTTTTGCTGTCCGTGCTCTACATGCATAAATATAAGATTCAACGTTTCCCTTTTGCACTGTATAGCTTAGTAATAAAAGATAATTGTAGCAATTCCTTTCAGTCATGATCACCTGAACTCAATTGATTAATCATTTTCTTTGTTGCTTGTTGTTTTGTATTTATGTATCTAATCAAAAACAGCCAAGCTGTAAGAAAGGGTGTGGCCTCCAAAAAAGTCAGGATGAAAAAAGATGTGAAACCTAAGGTGGTGGCCAAGAAATGACTGTGATGGTAGGTTAATGGCAAAACTTTTAATAACGGCAATTCAGGTGAATTTGCATTGCCTCCTCCAAGTTTCACTAGAATTCGGCACGAAATTCACCTGAATTGTTGTTATTAAATTTTTTCCATTAACCTACAATCACTGCCATTTCTTGTCAATTACCTTGGATTTCACATATTTTTCACCCTGACTTTTTTGGAGGCTGCACCCTTTTTACAGCTTGGCTGTTTTTGATTGGATATCACTTCTTTTTGTAATTTCATACCTAAAGCCAGCCTATGGCCAGCTTTGGCTATTACTTTTAACTTGTGTTTTTTCTTTCCTTTAGGAATGAGGATTAGCTATAGGTATGACGGAGAAGTATTTTAATAGTTTATATTGTGTTGATTAATCATTAATTAAAATTCAATACAGGCTGAATTGTTTGTAGCTGACTACTCTACAGGGAAATGTGCATGTAACCAAAATTTCTACAGAGAAACTTGCAATGTAGCTGTACTCTTAGATTACATTGTGAACAGTTTGTAGTTGAAGTCAACACAGAGTGACTCATAACCTAACAGAAAAAAATTGCAAGATAGCTGAACTTTCAACAGGATAGTTTTCTTTTAGGTAACTCTCTACAGGGTGACATGTTTCTAGCTGAACTCTCTGCAGAGTGACTTGATTCTATCTGATCTCTCTTTATGGGTGATTTGTTTCTAACTGATCTTTCTACAGGGTGATTTTAAATGTAGTTGATCTCTCTCTACATGGTGACTTGTTTCAAGCTGATCTCTCTACAGGATGACTTGTTTCTATATAGCACATTTCTCTACAGGGTGACTGACTTTTACCTGATCCCTATACAGAGTGATTTATTTTGAGCTGATCTCTAAAGGGTTTCTTGTTTCTAGCTAATCTCTCTACAGGGTGACTTGAAAGATAGTTGCACTCTTTGCAGGGCAACATATTTTTAGCTGATTTCTGTACAGGGTGATTTGTTTCTAACTGAATACAGTACAGGGTGATTTGTTGTTAGCTGCTGAGAGATGTTTTTTTGTAACTGAACTCTCCACAGGGTGACTGTAAATGAGTTTAGACTCTCTACAGGTTGATAAAGTTGATCTCTCTACGGGGTGCCTGGTTTCCAGATCTCTCTACAGTGTGATTTGTTTCTAGCTGATATTTCTACAGGGTGACGTGATTCTAACTGATCCTTCTATGGAGTGATTTTTTCCAAGGTGATATTTCTACAGGGTGATATAAATGTAGCTGATCTTGCTACAGGGTGACTTGTTTCTAGCTAGCTTATCTCTCTACTCTCTACAGGGTGACTTGTTTCTAGCTGATTTCTCTACAGGGTGGCTATACTCTTTATACAGGGTGACTTGTTCTAACCAGATATCTCTACAGAGTAATTTCAGATCTCTCTACAGAGTGATTTGTTTTGAGACAAGGTGATTTGAAATGTAGCTGATATCTTTACCGGGTTACTTGTTTCTGGCTGACCTCTCTACAGAAATGTAGATGAATTCTTTGCAGGATAATTTGCTTCTAGCTGATTTCTCTACTGAGAATTGTTTGTAGTTGAAATCTCCACAAGGCAGCTTATTTTAGCTGAAACACCCTACAAAATGTAGCTGAACTTTCTATAAGGTGACTTGTTTCTAGCTGAACTCTGTACAGTGTAACCTGATCTCTCTACAGAGTGACTTGTTCTTACCAGATCTCTCTACAGAGTGATTTCAGATCTAGCTGAAATCGATTTCAGATCTAGCTGAAATCACTACGGAGTGATTTATTTTTAGCTGATCTCTTTACAGGGTGACTTTATTGTAGTTGAGTTCTACACAGAGTGGCTTATAACTATCTCTACAGGACATAGCTGAACACTTAAATAGAGTAATTAATTTCTTAGCTGACTGCTTTATTAGGATGACTGCTTTATTAGAGTATCTTGATCTCGCACTTGCTACACCAAGTTAGATTTTGTGTTATAACTCTGTTGCTTTTAAGTCTGATTCTTCTACTCCATTGAAGGACCTTTCTAAGATGATTATTCCACCTGTACACCAATTTTCAAATAGTTCCCCTGAACGGTTTTTCTAGTAGGCATGGAAAGTGATGGTTTTTTTTTTGTTAGCTAATTTTGATCGCATAATTGTTACACACTGTTGGTTTTTGTTGTTGTATCTTTGTGGTCTTTAACTCGATAACTTTCAAACTACAAAAGGTCTGAGTTTCAATAGTTAACCTATATGGGGTGCCATTTGTGTCAAAACTCCACTTTTTTTAGACATTGTGTTTTTCATGGTTATTTACATACATTTCATGGTTATTTACAAATAACTGTAGAATATGCATGGTTATTTACGAAAAGGATGGTTATTTACAAAAGCATGGTTATTTACGAAAAGCATGGTTATTTAGAAAAGCATGGTTATTTACGAAAAGCATGGTTATTTACGAAAAGCATGGTTATTTACGAAAAGCATGGTTATTTACGAAAAGCATGGTTATTTACGAAAAGCATGGTTATTTACGAAAACATGATTATTTACGAAAAGCATGGTTATTTATGAAAAGCATGGTTATTTACAAAAGCTTAGTTATTTACGAAAAGCATAGTTATATTTACAAAAGCATGGTTATTTACGAAAAGCATGGTTATTTACAAAAGCATGGTTATTTACGAAAAGCATGACTATTTACAAAAGCATGGTTAGCTACTTACGAAAAGCATGGTTACTAAGTTTTACGTGCGATATCGATACTACAAACTGGCAGTTATATAATATATTGATAACTTAGTTAATAACGGTGCGCAGGGGCAGTGGAGCAGGCCAAAGAGTGAGATGGCCAGGCCAGCTGTAAGTTGAAGACCAAAATAAAAATAGTCACTGCCTTCTGACAGTAGCTGCTCTCCACCAATTATATCTCCTTACTTATAACTACACATACGTAGCTAAGTAGCTTGCTACACTGCTTCTCTGAATACTGTGACTGTTCTATTAGACTATCTAGGTCCTGACTGTAGTACATTGGCCATCAGTTTTGGCGTATTCCGATCCGCTTAGTGTATTTGCACCAGACTAAAACTAACAATATTACAGACAGCTATTAGCTAGCCCACGCCTGGGAACACTAATTATAGACTGAATCCGGTGCAAATATACGCACCGTCATGGGCGGTGAAGACGGGGGGTAGGGACATGCCCCCCCCACACACACACACACACACACTTTTATGGGACACTGTTTGCAAGAAAAGATTGATACTCTAATAGAACAGTCAGGACTTAGATAGTCTAATAGAACAGTCACAGTATTCAGAGAAGCAGTGTAGCAAGCTACTTAGCTATGCATGTATGTGTAGTTATAAGTAAGGAGATATAATTGGTGGAGAGCAGCTATTGTCAGCAGGCAGTGACCTTTCTTTATTTTGGTCTTCAACTAACAGCTGGCCTGGCTATCTCACTCTTTGGCCTGCTCCATGCACCACCCCTGCGCACCATTATTAACTAAGCTATCGATATATATATACAGCCTGTATATAACTGCCAGTTTGTAGTAGCGATATCGCACATAAAACTTAGTAACTATGCTTTTCGTAAGTAACCATGCTTTTGTAAATAACCATGCTTTTCGTAAATAACCATGCTTTTCGTAAATAACTATGCTTTTCGTAAATAACCATGCTTTTCGTAAATAGCCATGCTTTTGTAAATAACCATGCTTTTTGTAAATAACCATGCTTTTCGTAAATAACCATGCTTTTGTAAATAACCATGCTTTTCGTAAATAACCATGCTTTTCGTAAATAACCATGCTTTGTAAATAACCATGCTTTTCGTAAATAACCATGCTTTTCATAAATAACCATCCTTTTCGTAAATAACCATGCTTTTCGTAAATAACCATGCATATTCTACAGTTATTTGTAAATAACCATGAAATGTATGTAAATAACCATGAAAAACACAATGTCTAAAAAAAAGTGGAGTTTTGACACAAATGGCACCCCATAAACCTATTCTAGGGTTTCCAATGCAAAAACAATTTGCTAACTGCTGTTACATGTTGGACTAGCTCAGTCTCACTTGAATACAGCTGCAGTGGCAATAAATTCCATTGCCTTCTTGGGATAGAAATCGATTGAAATATCTGCAAAATCCGAGATTAACTGTAACTCTCAGAAGCCTTGATCCCTTATTGCAATATCGGAGTTCAACCTTCCTCTTTGAGTAAACCTTCACCTAAAGACATTGATAGTTTGATTGGTGAGGTAGGTTTCCTGTCGCTGCATCATTTGAGCATGATTTTGGGCTCCAAAAACGGGTTTTCATTTACGGACACCAAACAATTCATAGCCCAAACTTCCTCACGCCATAGTAGTAAACATCCATCAATAAAGAAGTCACATACAAAGTACAGGTATGGTTAAGTTTGAACATCTCTAACCATCTGGGTGAGCACAATATAGGGAAAAATTCTCCACTCAATTGCTTAAAAATAGATACCTTGGTGTAAAACAACTGTGTGATCCTTGAAGTATAACTGATAGCAAGGTTACCGCCACTGCTATTCAGTTACAAAAGCACTTAGCCTATTCAATCAGGTTCATGTGACTAGTTGTGAGTAATGATACACTGCCTAAATTAATTATTTATTATTGCTGGGCTGTACTGACGGATAAAATCACAGTTGTAGCACTGCACAATACATCGAGAGTTTAAATGGCAGAAATCATGCAAGCTTTATTGTAATTTCCTTAGCGCCATTTCATTTTATTTTACGATTCCTGATGATGATAACCTCACTGCTAGCCGCCTAGATTTCTATTTCAAAGCAGTTGATCAGAGTTACAAACTATGTAGTCAAGGTTTGGGTTTTGGCTAAATTTTCCATATGCTCACCCAGATGGTTAGAGATGTTCAAATGTAATGATACTCCGTATGGGACTTCTTTGTCGATGAATGATTACTACTGTGGTGTGAGGAAGTTTGAGCTACCATTTGTTTTGTGTCTAGATGAAAACCCGTTTTTGGAGTGCTCAAATGATGTGGTAACAGGAAACCTACTTCCCCAATCAAACTACCAATGCTTTTAGGTGAAGGCTTACACAGAGAGGAAGGCTGAACTCCAGCATTGCAATAAAAGATCAAGGTTTCTGAGAGTTACAGCTCGTAGTCTTGGCTTTTACAGATGTTTCGATTGACTTCTACCCCAAGAAGGCAATGGAATTTATCACAACTGCAGCTGTATTCAAGTGGGAGTTAGTCCAGCAGTTTGCAAATTATTTTGAAGATGTTGAAATTTTACATAGGAAACCTTACCTATTCACGTACCAATTTTCAGCTTCTTCCCATAAGCACTTTACTCTGTAGGCATGACAACATATTGGCAATATTAAACCAGGCATGCACCCACAACCAGCCAAAGGCTAGTTGTGGACATGCGCCTGGTTTACTGAAATTGTTTTTGTAAAAGTGTGCGCGTGTGTACCTATCTACCTTGAGAAGATACTTCTGTGTGTAAGAAGTTGTTGAAAGCGGTTTGCTCTAAATGCGTTTCCTTAGCAATGCATAGCAAGGTAATTAGAGAATTACAAAATAATTCACCAATTATGAAATCCAAAATTACAATAACTGCATTATTACAAAACAGAAACTTTGTTAAAATATATCTTCCAGCCATGCAACTAGCGCCTGGTTTTTAGAAGTAGCACAGCATCAACTTGTTTTTTGTGAATAATCACTAATAACTCCTTGACTGTTTATCATATTCCAGCCAAACTTGGTACCAACATGCACCTTTATACCCCCTTCTGTGTGCCAAATTTCAAGGCAATTGGATATGGCATTTGCATTTTATGGCAGTTTTTGTAAGTGTGTGAAAAAGGAAGAAAATAAGAAAAAAAATGAAGGAACTAAGCCAACTTTTAACTCACATATCTCAGGAACGCTTGAAGATTTTTTGCTGAAATTTGGAATGTGGAGTACTGACATTAGCAGGCATGTCCACAGCAAAAATTGCTTGTTTCGTAAAGGCGGCACAGAGCTATGGAAGTGCAAAAATTGTGTTTTTTCTTCCTGTCAATATACTCACGATGTTGCGTGCTGGCTTCTAGGCCACATGACACACTACCATGTGTTTTGATCTGAACTGTACATGCATGGCCATGGTTGAGAAACTATAATAAAAAGCAATAGTATAGTCTTTCAACTAGATGTGTATGGAGGATCCATATTCGCAAATCCTATTTTGGTGTAATTGAACATTATGGATGATTCCACTAATTGCTAAACACTGTTTTGTTTTATAGATTATTGCAAGCAAATTTAGTGGAGAATTGTTTAGCTCAAAGTTAGGAGCGGAAGATGTGGTAACCAAAACCTTGAAACAAGAAGGTGAATCTACAAAATACTTCATTCCTAAAAAAGACATAACAACTAAGAGAGAATGGTTGTTGCAGGTAACCATTTAACAAAACACAATAGCGTAGTGTTAATGTCTTTTCATGTATAGGGGCAGCTAGTCCAGCAGGAGACACTAGGAAGTGGTCAGTATGGAACTGTGTATAAATTCAGTGACCACAAACAATCGTATGCTGGCAAAACAATACACAGAAATCTTGTCCCTGGATACCCCAACATCTCCATTGACAAACTAACTGATCTATCAGTAGAAATTGAACAAATCACGGATAAATTTTTATATTACAACCATCCAAATGTTGAAATATTTGTAAAAGCTATACAGGTACACCCAGAGAGCACACCTACATTGCTGTTTGAGCTATTGACTGAAAATCTGGATATGTTTATTTCACGGATGGAGAGTAGATGTTCAGATTCTAAACAAACTCAAATCTGCTATGATATGGCTATAGGATTACAATATCTTCACAGAAGAGGTGTCATACATAAAAATCTTCACGGCCGTAATGTCCTGATTACATCTGACGGAACAGCTAAAATTGCAGACTATGTTAGTACACAAGTAATTTCAAATGCTGTAATGGGAACAACTCCCCCTGCTAATGTTGCTTACCTACCACCCGAAGTTATTGAGGACAAAGCACTATACAGTGCTCAGTCAGACATTTATTCTCTCGGAGTTCTTTATCTTCAAGTTTTGACACAGAAAACTCCTGCATTAACAGATAAAATGAAATCATCAATTATAGCCAAAAGAAAAGAAGAGATCTGTAACATTAAACATCATATATTGTTTCCCACACTTCTTTGGTGTTTGAATACTGCTACATCAGCCAGACCATTTATTGATCAAGTGTGTGAAGCAGTTGCTGCAGCTAAAGATAACCCTGAGGATGTAATACTATCTTTATCAGATTGGACAGTAAGTTAATTATTCCAATCAATTAAAATTATAATTTAATTAATTCAGTTAATACGTACAATATACCTATTACTGTATGTTACAAAAGATAATATGTTGCTGATCAATGGTTCAACTTACAACACTACTGCACAAACAGGCACCCCCTTTCAATCTGGACATACCTACATTGTATGCATGTATGTATATATACCATTGTTCAATTACTCTGGTTAGCATAATGTGTACTAAGAACATCCACCTTTTATTAATAAATTATTTCATTATGTAATATCACCAACAAAATTACAGCAATCTACAACAAAGTACTATTAGTATTACACGGATAACATATACAGGGTATTAGTTATAAATATCACAGATGTTATTAAGCAGGTTTACCATTCCAATTTGTGATCAGCTGAGTAAACACCAGTCTTTTCCACACATTCATTGCATTTCAGTTTATTGCTCCTCTATAGTAACACAGTTGTGGACGGTCAAAGTTTTCAATATTTTATGATGGGGTTACAATGCTAGACGTTTGGAACAGCAAGAAATTGTATAGCAACAGCATGTATTATTACAGACACTTAAATAATCCACCACAACACTCACAACTGAAACAAGCTACGAACAGTGGCAATTGTAGAGCTAACATACAAGGTGACACAACATGAAAGTTGTTGCATGGCTATGGATAGAACTTCAGGAGGGTCTGGGTTAAGTTAAATATATTGCAGGGCACACAGAAAGTCACCAGTACAGAAATAGCTGAGGTGAGCTCACAGTTGGAGAAGAAAGAAAAAGAAATAAGTAAATTGAAGGAAGAAAATGAAGCACTTGTTAAAAAATTCATTCCCAAGAAAGATGTGAAACGACAAAAAGAAATGCTATCCCAGGTTAGTAGTTTGCAAATGCAGTGATATCAATGTAGCCCAAATTGGCAGCTAACAGAATAATGATCAAACACAGAATCTAATGATTTTTGTGATAATGGCACTTCATCCTAGCTATTAATAGAGAGAAATAGTAATAATAATTGAAGCCATGTATAGTAGTGCATAATAAATAGATTGTACTCCATGCATGGCTATCACTGTACCATATATGGTAGTGCTGAAACAAATAGCAATTTTTACTATTCGAATAGTTGTGAACAAAATGACCGAATATTCGATTATTCTTTAAGCTTATACTTCTATTGAATAAGTACTGAAACCTTTTGTTAGGGAGCAAGGTAGCTAAAGCCTAAGTGCTATTTCTACAGTATTTTTTCTAAAATAGAAATTTTACAGCATAGATACATCACATCATTCACAATCTTAAGTTCCAAGGCTGGCTTTTCCATCCGAATACAGTGTACAAAGTGCTAACGATTATTTGAATAGTGTGTTAACAAATCGAATAGTGTCATACCGACCGAATAGTCAAATAACCGAATAATCGTTTCAGCACTAATATATAGCGAGTTTTACATAGAAAATTTTCACGGATCAGTAGCTATCTGTGAATAGTTCCCCCTTGTTCAATCAAAATGGCATTATTTGAGTGTTATAAATGTACAAAAGGTACTAAGAGGTAAAAATTTCCCTCGAAATTTTTTTGGATGGTTGCAATCAGAAAAAAACTTCTTTTTAAAGCTATAATTATGTTATATTACCAAGAACACCACTAAATGGGTGCCTTTGTGTAATTTGGCCATAGTATCTTCACTCCAGCGAATATATAGCTACAGAATTGAAATTTTCTTTAATGGGCCTTGTGGTGTATCATTTGAAAGTGTTAAGAAGCACAGGCCACTTATTGTAGTTGGAGATATATAAAAAGCTACTGTTACATACCTGTTAAAATAATTTCTCAACTTCTAGCTATGGCTGAACTTTAATCAGAGTCAGTATACTTGATATGTGATGGAAGTTTAAAATAATATATAACATTCAACATAACAAGATGGAAGCTCTAACCCTGTAAAATGTGGCATGCCTTTCTTTACTGCAAAGCATAACATTGTGAGTTTTCATGTTTTCATGTTTTCAGAGGACGTGAGTTTTGTAAACTGTTAAAACTCTTGTGTAGAAGTGAAAGATCCTTGAATGGTATCCAGCTTCATGCACTGATTAATGGATAACTTTTACACATGCAAAGCCATAAAAATTATGTGAAGCTTAACGAGAAAACTTACTGTGGTTAACAAACTTAATGGGTAAATTACAGTAACTTTAGTTTTAACTTATCATTATCCTATGTGTAAACTCTGAAGCTGCTATGACAGGTGTACCAGTTCTATATGTACGTACATAATATGTACATACTGCTCATTATCAGTTAAAGTCCAATATATTGGACGTAAGTACATGGGCTAGTACGCATAAGCCGTTATAACTACCTATTAGTGCACAGTAGAAAGAATTCGCTAAAACCATGATACTCACCATGAAATTCCTGCCAAAATCACACCAAGTATTGCTTGGTTTGAAAAGAATCTCCGCTGCTAGGCCGCCAAGAAAAAGTAGCTCTTCCATTATCGTCCATCATTACTCTACACCTGCTACTTTGATCGGCTATATCTCGATGGTACTTCATCGTAGTGCATCAAACTAAACGCCATTAGATTCAGCACATGATGGTGATTCAATTTGTATACAAAAGATCATGTGAATACCTCATGAATATGCGATAAAGAAATAATGAAGCGGACATTCAGTGGAGATGACATTGCCCATTCTTCGCTTCATATCATCACAAGTACTGTTTTGTGTAGAACAAAACTGTTACGATATTATTGTTGTGTATGAAATTACCATTAAGTTAATGCCAAACAATAATCTGTCTTCATTTTACAGAAGGCTACTACCTTCCTTATAACACAAAGTTACGCGTTCCTCCAAACTTGAAAATTAATTTGGTCCTCGAAGGGATAATTATTAATTAATTAAATTAATAAAATAGGGTTAGCTATGTACATAAAAGTAACATGAGTCTATTTTGATTTCATCTGTTGTGTTCTCTTTCCCATTTATCATATAGGAACAGCTGGTTCAACAAGAGGCACTGGGGAGTGGTCGGTTTGGAACTGTGTATAAATTTAGTGATCATAGTAAATCTTATGCTGGTAAAATAATACATAAAAATCTCATTTCTGGATATCCTGATATTTCTGTTGAACAAATTAAACAGTTCTCTAAAAAGATTGAGCACAAATCAATCAAATTTGCATGCTATAATCACCCAAATATTGAGTCATTTAAAGCAGCTTTACAACTAAGCTCTGATAATCCTCCAATACTACTGTCTGAACTGCTGACTGAAAACTTAGATAATTTTACTATGCGTTTGAAGGGAAAATGTACTGTACACAAACAACTAGAGTTGTGTCATGACATGGCTAAAGGTTTACAATATCTTCACAGTATTAGTGTGGTACATTCTAATCTTCATGGTCGTAATATCTTGATAAGTGATGATGGCAGAGCTAAAATCACAGATTACATCTGCCCAAATATACTACCAAACAGTGCAAAACTAAATTTTGTCAATGTCCCTTACTTGTCACCTGAAGTCATAGAAGATAACTCACATTGTACTGAATCATCAGATATATATTCTGTGGGAGTTTTATTTCTCCAAGTAGCAATGCAGAAAATTCCTTCTCCTACAGATAAAACAGAATACTCAAAAATGATGAAAAGAAGAGAGGAGCTGTCTGAAGTCAAACATCATCTACTGTGGTCAACAATTCTACAATGCTTAAGTACTATTAGAATAGCCAGACCATCTATTGATAAATTATGTGAGCAAGTAGCAACTGCTAAAGAAGCTCCCCAAAGTGTGATGTCAAGTAGCTCACTGGAGAAGACAGTAAGTGATTGTTACTAATATTTTTTGGTAACTTTTGAGACATAGGTGCTTTAATTTAAGTTGTGGAGCATATAACAATTATCTGCACCTATAGTTACATTTGTATAGTAGATCAAAATAGTGTCAGTACCAGTACTTTATCAACACTATACAACTGCTATTGGCAGTCCATTTAGCCATAATTATCACCACTCCTATGAAATACTATATTCCATTGTAAATGCCACACCTTCAGTATTGAGTGGTTACCACAGTTAATTTCAAAAATAAAGGCCTAAACATCATTTTCAAGCATTGAGTGGTGGCTACTTTTGAATGTTTGTGGCATTGATTTTTGTAACTAAACCAAATATATACCACTTTAGTGTGGGCATTCAAAGGCACCGCTCGTTGTTTAACTTGCATATTGCCCTGGGCCAGTTCAAATAATCGATTCACTTTGACTCATTATATTAAGCGACATAGAGCTATGTATTGTGGGACTCATTTTGTAGTGGTTGCTAAGCTGAGTATATTTGTTAAGATAGACTAGTTGGTTGTTAGTAAAGGATAATGCACAAAATAATTGTTTGGGCAATCGTGGAGGAGAATTTCTATCCACCGCCTATCAGCCTTTAAACAGATCATGGAACAGCAAAGCTACTACTGTTTTTTTGAAATAGGTTAGTAACTTACAGTCCTAAGTACTTTAACTTACTTACTGTCCCAATAGCAAAGTTAGTTGGCTTAATTTAGTACAAATATGATAATAGTATAAACTCCATCCCACAATCACAAGTTTTCTAACATTGCGTGTTGAAGCATAGTAATGATGTTTTAACATATGGATAACGTTCTGATGGCTATTAGCCCACGCTATTCAAACCACGATCTATCTTCAGATGCTACTGTATAAAACAAACGGGATGAGTTCTCGTTAGTTCTTCCACCTATTAGGTGAGTGCACCCCAAGTGATATATATCACTTATACCACGGCTACTTGGGATTTTGCTGACATATACATCTGCAGCCCTCGGGCTTTGGGTGTACATATCAGCAAAATCCCTTGCAGCCGTGGTATAACTTAAATACAGAAAATAGCATTTCAGAAACCAATTAAGAGCAATGACTAGAAAACAATAGGCAACAGTGTTGTAGTGTTATGAATGAAGCGTAGATGTCCTTTTGTGTTATATAGAGCATCAATACTTCTTGACAGCAAAAAGTTACTTTGAGTAACAACAAGATAACTAATGGTGTTTGTTTTCAGTAATGTAAAACAATTCGCTTATAAAAGCATTGTAATAGCACTACAATAGTGTCTTCTTGTTCAATAGATTATGTGATAACTGCACTAATATAGGGTTTCTGTTGATATTAATTGGGGTGAGCCTGAGCAAGCCCCACATAAGCAGGTCGCCAACACAAATTTCATGTATTCAACTATGCACGAACAAGTACAGACAAGCATGGAGCACTTACGTACTAAACACATAATTTGTATACTCATAGTCAGGGCTTTTTTACCATAGATACATGAGCTACCTATGCCTTCAAGCATGACTATTTAGCTATCATGAATAGAGACAAAAGGCTAAGACGAAGAAGAGAACTATACAGACTTCGAAGAAGCTGAAGAACCACAACAAAGGCAACAGTGACAAGCAGAAAATGCAAGAGGACTGTGATAAGGCTGGTATGTACATTACTGACACGAACGCTCCATATAAAGCTGGTGTGTGTGTATTTCTTATTTTTTCATGCATTGTTTATATGGACAATGCAGCTGAATAGCTCTATGCGTGTCCAGAGAACTTAATTGATTGCGAATGCAAAGAGAAACACCAGAAGAAGCGGAATTGAGGAGTGAATGCTAGAAAAGGGGAATGCAACAGACATGACAGACAAAAGAAATGCCAGAACATGCAGAATTAAGAAGAGCTACAAGATAACAGCATGATAGGCACAGGAGAGATCACTTCTTTACAAAAAAAAATCAGTTCATCTTATGCCAGCAAAAAAAAACAGTTTACAATGCTAATACTCACCTAGACATTCAAGGTTGTAGTGACACTCAAAGTAGCTAGTAGTGGTACTCAAAATAAATCATGACACATGATGACACCAGTGCCACCAATGCTGTACAGTTTCCATGGATTAATCATCCAAGTGCCATCACTAGAATGACAGAATTTCTTGCATGTTGATATGGATTCGTTGCAATTAGATATTAAGTGTAAAGTGTGTCAGAAATAGCTTGCCCTTTGCTAGCAATACCTTTTTCAATTTTGCACAATCTTGCTCATTCTTCTCCACCTACAAAATACCAACACACAACATAGCATATGTACAGCTAATCTTCAACCATGCACAAATACAATTCTTTGCAACTTGACTCACTCAGGCATGCTCCACGATATTGTCAACATCTGTCTAGTTGTAAATTGCCTGCTAATAGTTATGAACACTACTGCTGGTAGCAGATGGGTGCCAATAATTGTTGGATTAGGCTAATCTCAATAGAGGATATGCACACTATATTATTTGAAATAAAAATGGTAAATTAAAGTAGTGCGGGTGGCACTTTCCTAAAACGTAGACGGTGAACAACTATCAAAAATTAGTGAAAATTCCATATAAAAGCATGGCCATATTAATTTATTATTATGTACTTTATCCTTACTCTAAGTGAAGCTATTGGCCTTATTATACATACATCTCTACTCTCTCTATATGTATTGTGTCTTAATACCAGACTAGGAAGGAACCTGAATTAAAGCACGAGGCGCTTTTAGTGGGATCCCTTTTGTGTTTTGTAGGCTTTGAATAAAACTAATAATATAAGGCCACTCCAAATAAATTCTCTAGCAAATTAGCATTCGGGCGGATGGTCTATTTAATTACAAATTGGCAGCCTATTATTTGCCTAGGTACAGCCATAGCAAACAGCATAATAACATTTTCAGCTTGTACCTTCATCGTTTACATTGCAGAAACAACACAAACATGAACTTGTGCCAACTTGATAGCATGCTGACACGTGAGCTGACAACCTTACAAAATTGAAAAACCAGAAAATAATGGAATAATGGAACTTTTAGAGCTGGGAGTAAACAGATGCAGGTGGTGGATTAGGGAAAAACAGAATTTATTTGGAGTGGCCTAAAGTGAGTGCTAACCTTTTTATACCCCAGTAGTTGCAAACACTAGTAGAATGAAAAAGATGTCAACTTTACACAGAACAAACAAGCTACTGTGGTCACAACCTGGATACATACATACTTAATGACAGTTACTTCAAGTACAAGATAGCTGCACTGTAGGTAGTTTCACTGTCTCAGGGTACATAGCAAAAAAGGATATTACAGCTCTCGATAGTCACATAGAGTCTACTACACATTCAATTCCATTCTTACGAGTATCCTTCTATCCTTCCATGCCTTCATTCCAAGTTTCAGCCATTAAGTCACGCAAGTGTTTTGAGATGACAGGGCGACAGCCAGGGAAGAAATGTCCATCCACGTAAAATCTTGTCTGCTGTTCATAACTTCTTTGAAGACGAGAACCACACTTAATACAGAGGGATGAGCGAATCACTTCAGTGTGATCCTTTCCTTCTCTGCAAACAATGTTCCTTTCTGTAAAACAAAGAAAAATAGTAAGTTCAGAAAACATGAAAAATTTTCCAAGTCAAAAGTGCGTCCAAAAATAATAATAATAATTCGTTAGGACAGGTATAATGACTGGAAGATCACATGACTTTAGTTGTCTCACAGCATGTAAGTAATGGCGACTACATTTTGAGAGAGTGGGAACAGATTACTGTTTTTCATATTTGTGTTTTACATCAAATATACTTTTGGAAGTTCTTCCACTGTAACAATTAATATGCTTTAATTAATAGAGCAATAATATTACTCAAATAACAGTTTTTCTTTAACAAAAGTGGACAGAATCTCATCTTTGCTTGTCTGCTTGTTGTCTTTGGGTTACAGTGACTTTAAGCTAATGCAATGATTGTTCCATTAGAAACCTGGTTGTACTCCTGTATAGTAGACATTGCAATTGTAAATGATATATATATATATCAGTTGACTGCTCCATTAGTTGCTTTGGTAGGATCCAGCAAAGCCCCCTAAAAGCATCGTAATGTAAAATATAAAATATGAGCATAATGCAACTATATTAGACTGTTTCCACTTTCTAGAACTCTTGTTGGCCCTTAGTATATTTGTTCCAAAAGAATTAAAGTGATGTGTTCTCCAACTCTCCATCCCAGTTTACCTACTTACCTCTCTCATTCCTGGTCCTGTTCTCACTCCTGGTTTTAGCTCAATCAGGTGATCACCTTGTTTCTCAGCTACACAATTCAATAGACTATAAAGCATGGAATAACACAACCAAGTAGAACAAAGAGAAGTTAGATCTATATAGTACATAAAGCTGTGAAACTGGACAGAGTATCATTAACAGGTTAATGTACAGATCATTATTACTGGTTATCCAGTAATAATTGAATTGAATGATAAAACATCAACAGATCTGATGCTAAATCTAGCACAATACAGTATTTATGTTCTAGTGTGTGGGAGTGTCAAAGTGCCACACTGGATAATAACTACCATACAGGTAGACAGAGCAGGTACTGTATCACTCAGAGATAATTAACTTATCACCCTGTGGTCAAGTCACTTAGACTGGTTCATTACTACAAATGGTATTGTTTACTAATGGAGCAAATAGCCTAATATGGATATTGTAATACAAAAACACACTAGTACAGTACTTTTACACCTGCTATAAAATGTTAATCATTTCTACAGTGGCACTATACTATTTGCAATGGAATAAGCAAATATCAAAACTAGTCTGTGTCTAATTTCAGTTGCTCCGGTGATCTGTCCCAGCACTGTACAGGCTGTATGTTGAAGAATCATTACTGTCTGGCTCCATCATTCTATCTTGGGAGTAATTCTTGCTGCTTTTTTAGCCATTGCATGCCACATGATGTCACTCCATACCACTGGAATCTATTGCTTTGTAAAAACGTCCATCACCACAGTTTATAGCTTGTATAATTACAATCTCGTAACTATGAAGTTAATTTTCAGTACACTAACACTGACTAAAACTCACTACAAAGGAACTCAAACAGAAACTTACTTTAATGCCTGTAAACTGTAGCTCACTCCCATATTGAATACGATATAATATGTGACCAGATTTTAAAAAACCGATCCAAATCGCACATCAGGCAAAATCAAACCAACACCACCAGTGGATAGCTACACTATCGTACTACTAGTTTTGACCCTCAGTACTACTCAAACTACTCAAGGCTGGTTTTAACAGACGTCTTTTCTGGGTGGTGTGGAGTGCTCAAATGGTGGTTTCAGGCCTTGTGAAGGACCTGGCTTGGCAAGAATCAGTGGTTTACTGGTGGACAGCCTTATAATGTTGGCCAGACGATTTCTCTGTTGATTTTGCTACATATCAGCCACTAAGGAGCCAGCACAGCCCTGTAATCTCGTGTCTGGACTCCAATCGTCCATTTTGAAGTCTATCTCTTGCCCTCTCCGCCACCCCCCACCCTCCACCCTTTGTGAGCACTCGTGATACTACTTCGCTCATCCAACTGCTCAGATTTTCTATCTTATTTGGCGGGAAACTCTACAAGCAGCTACAAGTACTGGAAGTGGCATGAAAGGTAACAGATTGATGCATCTTATGTGTAAATTTCATACACGTGCTTGCTGCTATCCTTGGAGAGTTATGCTGGCTTCAATTCTTTGAAACCGTTTATCTCGAAACTTCTAATATGTGATTTGGATCGTTTTTCCAAAATCCAGTCACATATCATGTACACTAAATATCATGATATTATTGTATATCATCAAATTCACAGTAAAAAGTAAGAGACAAGAAAAGCACAAAGTGTTGTAAGGTGTCACCCCACAAGGAAAAGCTACTAATGTTCAACAGGTTATAAATACTTAGAAAGCAGCATGAATAATTCTCTTTGATGTTGACACAGTTAATGAGGTTATTCATACACTTAGAGATCTGAGGTTAGAGTTCTAAGTTTCATTTAGAGACCTGTTGTCATGTGAGACTGTTATGGTAAATTCAACAACACTTCAAAGAGTTTTCTATGTCACTGATTTAATAAGTAGTTGTATGGCTAGTGAGATTCGGGTTTTTACCTTTATCAGCCATACCAGCACTTAACCAAGCTAGCTGTCACACCAAATGAGCCAGCATATTACAGCTACCCCAACAATGTTCCACATTCACAACTAGCTAGCCAGCAGCACACAGAAACATGCTGAAAAGGACCTTACTTAGCATGACTCTGTGCTTCTTTTGTCTGTGCTGGTAATAAGCTGCATGCTAAATAGGTTTGATACCCACTATCATTTTTTAGTAGGTTAAAACCCTCGTGCTTGGTTTGGTAGCTTGGCGGGCATTAATAAGTGACCTCGGCTGTGCCTTGGTCACTAATTAGTGCTACGCCTCGGTGACCAAACCGCACCCTCGGGTTGTCAACCTTCTGAAAAAAAACCTCCTGTGGGTATCTAACATACACATAGTCACAACATGCTACAAGTAGGCTGGTACTGCATCTTAACCACAAAATTTGTTTACTGTATTTGTTGTGGGTGACCACAACATAGGCAACCACAGAGTGTATTCAGGGCAGGGCATGTGATCACTACTTTACAAGCAGCAAAACTCAACTAAAATGTTACTAATCCCTCAGGGATGTCTGCTCACAGCATTGCAGTACCACTCAATGATACAAGTATAAGGAATTTTAAACTAGAGTAGGGATCAACTAGAAAATAGTGCACTAATAAAAACTATTGAAACAAGCTTGAGTTGGTATATTATGACAGCAAATTACTGTAACACAAAAAGAAGTGAATATCCATACTGTGCTGCGGAGTAAAATGCACAGTAGGGATATTCACTTCTATTTGTGTTATAGGAATTTGCTGTCATAATATACCAACTCAAGCTTGTTTCAATAGTTTTTATTGCTACACTATTTTCTACTTGATCCCTACTCTAGTTTAAAATTCCAAATTTTTTCTTATACTTGTTTCTGTTCTTTTTATAGAACTGGTGATTAATCTACGTACTAGTTTGTTTCATAAAGATGATTAATTTTAATGCAGGCATGGGAAGTCAATCAAAGAAGACTCCATCAATTTTTTTGTTGAACATAAACTATAATTTTGCACATAAATTGGTGTACTAATATTCTACAACAATTGATTTAATTGATTGATTTATACGTCTTATATGGTTCAAGACAAGTGTACAGGAAATAAATAAGCAATCTAGATGCAGAGACAAAGCAGCTGGAGCCCTGGCAAAACATACACACAGACACACACTCACAAAAGAAACAAAACACACACATACATCAATTATTATATTAAATTAATTAAATCTGACAGAGCCCACAGATCTGAGGAGAAAACACTGAAAATTCTGTCAGTATGAGCAGAATATTGCAATTCTGGCAGCTTGATCAACCAATGGCTTAATGGTAACTTGCACGGATGAGATAAGCTGGTCCGCATCGCAGGTGTATGCTCTAAGCAACCAATCTCAATTGTAACAAGCTGGGCATACAGACCACTGAGGCCAGTACATCAGTGTTCATAGAATGAAATAGCTTAGCACAAAGAACTTACACAGTAAAGCAGTGCAAAACGGTGCCAACTAATCAGCATGTCTCTGTTCTACTTTGCTAAGAACGAGATTTCATCCACCCTGGCATCATCTGGAACAGTTAGTTGAACTCAGACACATGAGAAACAAACAATTAACAGTGTTCATAGAATGAACACCTTAGTACAATATACACAGGCAGCAAAGCAGTTCGTTAATGAGAAACACAAGCAATTAAACTGTGCCAACTAATCAGCACGTGTCTGTTATACTTTGCTAAAAACGAGTTCTTATCCTCCACCCATCGTCTGTAGAAGTCAGTTCAACACAAACACACGAGTAACAAATAATTAACAGTGTTCATACTTTATCTTACTGACACAGCAAAGCAGTGCGTTAAGAAACACCAGCGATTAAATTGTGCCAACACATCGGCACTTACCTGTTCTACTTTGCTAAGAACAAGGTCTTATCCTCCACCCGTCGTCTGTAGCACTCAGTTGAACACAAACACACAAGAAACAAACAATTAACAGTGTTTATAGAATGAAATACCTGGCTTAGTACAAACTTTATAATACACAGCAAAGCAGTGTGTTAAGAAACACAAGCAATTAAACCATGCAAATTAATCAGCACGTGACCTGTTCTACTTTGCTAAGAATGAGTTTTTAATCCTCCATCTGTTGTCTGGAACAATCAGTTAAACTCAAACACACGAGAAGCAAATGTACTGGTCAGCACAGAAAATCCAGCAGCAAGTACTAAATAAATTATTAGCACTAATGCACCACTATTGCAATAAATAAACACCTTGCATTGTCAGCAAAAAGAACTGAGTACAAAAGAAAGTCCATGATGTGTGCATTGTACATACTGCGGTTGGTGAAAAGGCACATCTCAGGATGAAGTGATGTCGAACAGTGAAGAAATCAAGCCTGTAGCTATATCCATTGTAGAGTTATGCTTGTCTGCATAAAGGCATCAGTTAGTTAGAATAAAATTCTATTAAATAATTCTTTTTAATTTCCATGTAAACATTTTGGAAGGGTTTGGGGTTAATCTGAAGACATTTTTGGGCTTGGCTGTGCCTAACCAATACCGCCAAGTTGTTATGAAGGGAAATTGAAGCTGGTTTTAGGTTTACGGTGATATTTTGGGCTGGAAAAGCCCAGTTTGGCATGATCCCTAATATACAGTACTACTGTACTGTATGATGACGGTATGTTGATCGACATTTTGGTATCATACCGGTATTAACTTAATAGTAGTCTAATTACTCTAATAGAACATACACATAGGGTAAGGCGCTTGTATCTTTGAATGCTTGCATGTTGTGAGAGCTACTATAGAGATGTTCGCGTCGTGTATAACGAAATACTTTTTTAACTTCGGGGATAAAAGATTAAGTTGGATACCCTCAGCATTACAACCAACAATGTTGTTGTGTTGGTACACATGATCAGCGTCTTAGTGTAGTATATCAATCTGCAGGTAAGAATTCAGCAATAATCCATAACACTTAGTGCTCATAATGGTGTTTGTTCACTGTACTAGATCACATTAAGTTGTACATGTAATCTAATCTCTATACTGTTTTCTATCAGGAGATGATGTTTAGTGCAAATCAAGGTACATTAGTCGGCATCTGCAAACTTATGCATTTTGATGGTGCACAAAAATTAAGGTGGGTACTGTATGTGGCTTATGGTCTCTTAATACCATGTGCTACTCTAATAGAATGCGCACTGGTTAGAATTCTCTTTGCATGCAAAATATCAAAATACTCTAATAGAACAATCACTGCACAATAAATAATCTAATAGAGCAGTCACACATACCTAACTTGAGAGGCATGTAAATTGTGTGGCAATTATCAGTATTGGTATCTGTATCAGTGAAAATTTACTGCTAAGTATCGGCATTGGATTGGTAGATATTTTTCTGCATTGGTGGAATGCCGTTACCCTATTGAAAAGTCTATCACATGGTAGGGTTAGAATTTCACATGCTTAAAAGAATAGTGTATTAACACTGAAGCCATTCAATATGCATTTTTCACATCATCCAATGAAATCATTACACAAGCATAGTGCTACAATGATATAGAAAAACTTATATCATATATCACCAAGGTTTATGTCACTATATACCACACCGGTGGTTGAGATCAAAAGCGCCGTGCTGTGATATATAACTGATATACCATGGTATATAACTGATATACCACGCTTTGTGGCTACGCTTACTATATATGGTGTAACTTCACACATTCCGCGAAATCCTTATCTAAACGATAAACAAGTCTCTAATAACAAGCACCTAAATCAACCAACAATTATTCATTCACCTGAGCAATTTTTGATGAACTCTTGTCTCCTTCACTAACTTCAATAATCGTGAGTAGATGGGCATGGCACCGCTAAAGACTCTAAAATGTCTGATCGATCAAGGATGTCTACTCAACAGGTTCTGTTTCACTATACCTTTCTATCTATAATCGTTTCATCTACTGGGGTGTAGAATATGACAGTAATAACACGATTACTTGGGATATGACAAAAATATATGCACTCGCGCCTGCGGTGCTCGTGCATATATTTTTGTCATATCCCTTGTAAGCGTGTTACAACTATAAAATAGTTATAACACGCTTACAAGGGATATGACAAAAATATATGCACTCGTGCCTGTGGCACTCGTGCGTATGTTTTTGTAATATCCAGAGTAATCATGTTATAACTATAAAATAAAAATTATAAACATATAACACAATATGTAACTGGGCCTGCAAAAACAGGGCATGTGGGCACAAACTACACCCCATCGCATTACAGGTCATATCTCATTACTGGAACAAAATATTTGCATTCTATAACTTGCATCATAATGTCAATTAAAAGCTTACAGTACTAAGGACTAAAAATTTCATTCCTAAAGCATTATGGTACAAGTACACAGAAAAATTTGGAATTTTCAACTCTAGAGTAGTGGCCATATCAAATCGATAAAAAGTACTGAAACAAGTTGGAGTAGTGCACGATATTAAATCACAGTAAAACAATAAGAAGTGTTATATCCCTACTGTGCTCAAGATACCATTATGGAAATGCACAGTAGGGATATAACACTTCTTATTGTTTTACTGTGATTTAATATCGTGCACTACTCCAACTTGTTCTTTTTATCGATTTGATATGGCCACTACTCTAGATTTGAAAATTCCAAATTTTTCTGTGTACTTGTTTGTTAATTTTCTTTGTAAATAATTATTATGACTGGTGAACCCACACAAACCGCATCTGAAATGGTGCCACGCTCCCCCATTATCCTCTGAAAAGTGAAGTATCCATTACGTTTCGTTGTCAGCTATGTTCAACCCGTTATGCAGCATTTTGAATAACAACTGTTCGAATAGCACCTCTGCACTCGTTTAATCAATTATAAGTCGTGAGTGCAATGGACTAAGGAGTTGGGACTTGTGTCATTTTTATTCACCATGAACTGCAGCAATCATCAAGGTATAGTTTTTGGCCTAAATAATGTACCCATGCTATTAAACAAGAAGGCCTTCTTCAAACTTAGAAATGATGACAAAAAGTACATTTTACCACAATGCAAACAAACACATAAAACTCATGTTTGCTCATGGTACAGAAACGAAACAAAATGTTCCTACTCCCATGAAGATTGGTATATATACAATTTAATTTGTGTCTTCCTTCACTGTTTACTGAAGTAATTAAAACATAGGAAAAATTTTTTTTGTAGCACATGTTTTTTACCCAATGTGCATTTGTCTCAAAAACAGAATTGTGGAAACAAGTCGGGTTTTCATTCAGTGGGTCACAAATAGAACCAACTACAACATTTGCAAGACAAAATATACACACCTCAGATCAAAGGAAACCACAAGGCTATATTTCATGTATTTCCCTGACCATAACTGCCTTTGATGTGAGGCAGTAGAAATGGGTGATATGATATCAAGTTTCGATACCATATCAAAAGTATTGATACCAATGATAGCATACAATTTGAAGTGAGTATCTATACTTGATACCAAAAGGGTCAAGCTCACATGATCAATTAGTAAAATTTCATTGTATATGGACAGTGGATGTATCACAATCTATTTTTTAATGGCATTTTTACTCTTGATTAAGCTATCTAAAGCACTGTTTGTACTTATGGCTAGCAAAAAGCTTATGTTGTGTACCAAGATACCTTCATTTCAGCAAGTTTTGAAACACATTGGTATTCGATACTTTGCAAGACAGTATCAAATATCTAATCAAATCAACAATCCAAGTGTCACCCATCTCCACAGTCTCATGCCCAGCCAGGCTCGCACTAATGCACAAACAACATCTGGTGACAATGCTTGAAAAATATTGGCTGGCCAATCAGAATTGATGAGTTACACAATCGCATGAATTTATCAGAAGTAGATGAAAAAGCAGACTATTTAAAGCAGTTTATTAGAACCTAGGTTGCTCAAGACATTTGTTGTCAAGTTGTGTTTTCCGACCCCACCTTATAATTTGTGATTTGACATTTCACCAAAAATGGAACTCTATCCTCTACTAATACGATAAATGAACAGAGTTTACTTTATTCCTAACCATTTTTGAATGGTTTTTCACTGATTTTAAACGATTATGCGACTACTTAATTCTGATTGGTAAGCCAATATTTTGGCTGGATCACACTTCTGGGCCAGAGAAATTCTAGCATTGTCACCAGACAGTGTTTGTACATTAGCGCAAGCCTGGCCGGGCACAAGATTGCCATCTTATGAGGCAGCTACAAAGCAGCAATTCCCTTTGATTCTTTATATAGAGCTGCTTAAAGTTTTGCATTGTGGGCTTGAGTTTAGCATGCTAACTTAGCCTAACCATTCTTGTGAAGGAAAATAATTGACTGAGTCAGCATTGCATATAGTTCAGTTGCTAGGTTAAATTATATACATGTATCCTAGAGTGAAACCCTTACACCTTAAAGACTACTAGACCAGCTCTGGACAAAGACCACAGATAGCTAAGGAATACTTATGACTTATATAAGACCACTTTGTGGTTATACTGTACCTTTTTACAAAGACTACTTCTTTACATTAACAAGTACACAAAACAATTAGAATTTTCAACTATGGTCCCATAAAAACTACAGAAACAAGCTGGAGTAGTGCATGATATTAAAACAATAAGTGTTATATCCCTACTGTGCTAAAGATACCTAATGGAAATGCACAATAGGGATATAACACTTCTTATTGTTTTACTGTGATTTAATATCATACACTACTCCAGTTTGTTTCAGTACTTTTTATCGACATGCCTCTAGTTTAAAATTCCATTTTTTGTTTACTTGTTTGTTAACACTTTTTTTGTACACGTAAAATAAAATCATTATGACTGGTGAACCACACTACTGCATCAATAGAAAGAAATGGCACTGCGTGCTCCAGCTATCAATTATCGTCTGAAAAGTGAAGTACCCATCATGCTTTGTTGTCAGTTATGTTCAACCCATTACACAGCAATATGAATCAAGAACTGCTTGAAAAGCACCTCTGCAATCAAAGTAGCCCCTATGAAAAATGCAGACAACTTTCGATACTAAGGGAAGCCATCACACACTACAACCCAATTGATACCTGTTGTCGTCAGTAAAGATGAATGGGACACAAAGGAGGACACTGTCCATGAAGAATGCATTCTAGATGCTGCGATATACCAAAAGGCACGTGTCCGGCTGAAGTGACGTTGAACACTAAAAAAATCAAGCTTGTAGCCTTAGCTGTTGTCAAGTTATGCTTGTCTGAAGGAATCAGTTGGTTACTTTGTCAGTCAGCAACTCAGTCAGTCAGTCAGTTGCTAGAAAACTTTCATTTAATATATTTTAAAATTTCATAGCAACTTGTTGATAGCATTTTGGGTTGATCTACAGGCTTGTTTGGACTTAGTTTACATGCCTCATCATCAACAGGGACTGATTTTTGGGAGATGTTCTTTTCATGTGTCACGGCCAAACCTTTGTGGTCATACTATACATACTATTGTGCTGTACGATTAGGTCCAAACATGTATATCACGACTCGTGGATAATTGGTTCACACTTCACTCAAGTCAAGTCATCAGGCTATCCTTACCATTATACAGTGGAACCTCCCTTTTCCAGACCTCTATTATCCAGGCACCTCCATTGTCTGGACATCCCAAAGCAGTCATGTGGCTTGTAGCCTATTGACCATAATGAAGTTTAAGTAATGCAAGTATAAGGAAAAATTAGTAATTTTACATCCAATTAGGGATCATAGTAATAAAAAGTAAAGAAACAAGGTGGTTGCCTATATGCCTGCAGATATACTATAGTGGACATTTAATCCGTAATTCAGTCTTCAGAACCTCTGTTGTACAGCTATAGACTGAATTAGGGATTAAATGTCCACTATAGTATATCTGCAGGCATATAGGCAACCACCTTGTTTCTTTACTTTTTATTACTATGATCCCTAATTGGATGTAAAATTACTAATTTTTGCTTATACTTGTTTGTTTACTTTTTTTGAAACATAATGATAATTAGTGAACAACCTCAGTTGGTGATCCCTAACTGATATATAATGTCAAGAGTCAGCCTGACACTCCACTCTAGATCTAGACGCGCGTGCTTATTGATTGCACGTGTTACTCGTGTATTCTAACATTTTAATTCAATAGTGGAAAAGCTTGTCAAAACGCGCGCCTCAGCAGTCGATTAGTTCAAAGATATTTTTAGAGGCGCGTAAGTACCTTGTACGCGCCTCTGATATCTATGATTAGTGTAAGGCGAATGCACTCTGTTTTCAGCTACCAACGAGGCTAATGGTATGTTAAACACCTACATAACATTTCAAGCAAAGAGTAGAGCAAGAAACGCCTGAGTAATTTTAAGTCTTGCACTGAAGCCATAACGCTCGCACTGAAGCCATTACGCGCGTACCGCAAATCGTCACCCACATAGTACTGGAGTAAGGAAATGGGTACAAAGGATCTTTTAGGAGGACAAAGGTAGCACCATGATGCATGCATTGTAGCTGCTGCGGTTGGCGAAAAGGCACGTCTCGGGCCGAAGCGACGTTGAACAGTGAAGAAATCAGGCCTGTAGCCTTAGCAGTTATCGAGTTACGCTTGTCTGAAGGCTGAAGGCGTTAGTGAGTAAGTCAGTCAGTCAGTCAGTAGAAAATTCTGTTAAATACGAATTTTTAAAAATTTCATAGCAACTTGGCGGAACGTTCTAGCGTTGATCTGAAGACATTTTTGAGCTTGGCTATGCCTAACCAATACTGCTAATCTGTCAGAAAGTTAATATTAGCTGGTTTTAGGGTGATATTTATTGGGCAAGAAATCCCAAACCTTGTGGATCCCTAATATACAGTTACTATCGTACTGTATGATGAAAACACAAGGAGGAAGCCTAAATGTTGCTGTAAATGCTGAGGTGGCTTGTTTATTCTACCACTTAGTTGCTAGGTGATAACACATTTTTTTACAGCCAAGGAGAGTGACCATGACTCCTCCTCCTCTTCTGCCCACTAAACTTTATAGCACTTACTGATAGCAATAACAAAATTACTTGTATTTAAGTCAGTTTATTATAGCATGCTAGCATGTATTTCTTAGTTGTGGACAATTCTGAGATACGGGACTATGCTATGTACCAGACTGCATGGATAAGAGAGGTTCCACTGTACTTAGTTTGTGACAGACTGTGTCACACAAAATAGTGGAATAGTGGAGGTTTGTCCATGCAAGTGAAGTGTAGTACACTATATAATTCGTACCTACTGTAACAAAGAAAATGAGGTCTCACAATGAGATCAAGACACACGGTAGTGTGTCGTGCGGCCCAAGAAGCCGGCACGTAACACCCGTGAGTATATTGACAGGAAGAAAGAAAACGCAATTTTCGCACCTCCGTAGCTCTGTGCTTCCTTGATGAAACAAGACGATTTTTGCTGTGGACATGCCCTCCAACTACAGCACTCCACATTCCAAGTTTGAGCGAAATCGCTTCGCGCGTTCCCGAAATATGCGACTTCAAAAATTGGCTCAGTTTCTTCGTTTTTTTTTTCTTCTTATTTTTCTTTTTCTTGTCGTACACTTACAAAAAGTGTTATAAAATTCGAACGCCATATCTGATTGCCTTGAAATTTGGCACACAGAAGGGGGATATAAAGGCGCATCTCGGTACCAACCTTGGCTGGAATACGATAAACAGGCAAAGAGTTATGAGCGATTATTCACGAAAAATAACACCAATATGTTGTCACGCCTACAGGGTAAACCGCGCATGGAAAGAAGCTGAAAATCGGTGGGTGAATAGGTTAACTATTGAACCTCAAACCTTTTGTAGTTTGAAAGAAATCGAGCTAAAAAACAGGAAGATACAACGCAAAAAACCAACAGTGTGTAACAATTACGCAATCGAGATTAGCTAATAAAAAAAACCACTGCTTGCCACGCCTACCAGATAAAGCGCTTGGGGTAATGCTTTGAAAATCGTTGTACAGATGGAGTAATCATCTTAGAAAGGCTCATCAATGGTGTAGAAGAATCAGACTTAAAGCCACAGAGTTATAACACGAAATCCAACTTGGTGCAGCAAGTGAGAGATCGAGATACTCTAATAGAGCAGTCATCCTAATAGAGCATTCACCCTGAAGAGAATTCAAGAGATCAGCTAGAAACAAGAAACCTGTATAGAGATCAGCTACAAACAAGTCACCCTGTAGAGAGATCAGCTACAAACAATTCACCCTGTAGGGAGATCAGCTAGAAGAAGTTACCTTGTGGGGAGTTCATGCAACTATGGAAAGAGATAGTTCAGCTAGAAGAAATCACCTTGTAGAGTTCAGCTACAAAGAAACCACCATGTAGAGAGTTCAGCTACAAACAAATCGTCCTGTAGAGAGATCAATAGAAGAAGTTACCTTGCAGAGAGTTCAGCTACAAAGAAACCATCATGTAGAAACAAATCTCCCTGTAGAGAGATTAGCTAGAAGAAGTTACCTTGTAGAGAGTTCAGCTACAAAGAAACCATCATGTAGAGAGTTCAGCTACAAACAAATCTCCCTGTAGAGAGATCAGCTAGAAGAAGTTACCTTGTAGAGAGTTCAGCTTCAAACAAATCACCCTGTAGAAAGATCAGCTAGAAGAGG
The DNA here is from genome assembly GCF_963678975.1 of Dysidea avara. Classification (NCBI taxonomy): domain Eukaryota; kingdom Metazoa; phylum Porifera; class Demospongiae; order Dictyoceratida; family Dysideidae; genus Dysidea; species Dysidea avara. The sequence continues at coordinate 34,901,804 of NC_089277.1, forward strand.
TCACCTTATAGAGAGTTCAGTTACAAAGAAACCACCATGTAGAGAGCTCAGCTACAAACTAGTGACCTTGTAGAGACATCAGCTAGAAGAAGTTACCTTGTAGAGAGTTCAGCTACAAAGAAACCATTCTTTAAAGAGCTCAGCTCCAAACAAATCACCTGTACAGAATTCAGCTACAAATAAATCACCCTGTAGAAAGATGAGCTAGAAAAAGTTACCTTGTAGAGAGTTCAGTTACAAAGAAACCACCATATAGAGAATTCAGCTAGAATCTAGTGACCCTGTAAAGACATCAGCTAGAAGAAGTTACCTTGAGAGAGTTCAGCTACAAAGAAACCATTATTTAAAGAGCTCAGCTGCAAACAAATCACCTATACAGAATTCAGCTACAAACAAATCACCATGTAGAGAGATCAGCTAGAAGAAATTACTTTGTAGAGAGTTCAGCTACAAAGAAACTACCATGTAGAGAGTTCAGCTGCAAAGAAATCACCCTGTATAAAATGCAGCCACAAACAAATTGCCCTGTAGAAAGATCAGTTAGAAGAAGTTACCTTTTAGAGAGTTCAACTACAAAGAAACAATTCTGTAAAGAGCTCAGCTGCAAACAAATCACCTGTACAGAATTCAGCTACAAACAAATCACTCTGTAGAAAGATCAGTTAGAAGAAGTTACCTTTTAGAGAGTTCAGCTACAAAGAAACCACCCTGTTGAGAGATCAGCTAGAAGAAGTTACCTTGTAGATCGTTCAGCTACAAACAAATTACCCTGTAGAGAGATCAGCTAGAAGAAGTTACCTTGTAGAGAGTTCAGCTACAAAGAAACCATTCTGTAAAGAGCTCAGCTGCAAACAAATCACCTGTACAGAATTCAGCTACAAACAAATCACCCTGTAGAGAGATCAGCTAGAAGAAGTTACCTTGTAGATCGTTCAGCTACAAACAAATCTCCCGGTAGAGAGATCGGCTAGAAGATATTAGAGTTCAGCTACAAAGAAACCACCATGTAGAGAGTTCAGCTGCAAAGAAATCACCCTGTAGAAAATTCTGCCAGAAACAAATTGCCCTGTAGAAAGATCAGTTAGAAGAAGTTACCTTTTAGAGAGTTCAGCTACAAAGAAACCATTCTGTAAAGAGCTCAGCTGCAAACAAATCACCTGTACAGAATTCAGCTACAAACAAATCACCCTGTAGAGAGATCAGCTAGAAGAAGTTAACTTGTAGAGAGTTCAGCTACAAAGAAGCCATCATTTAGAAAGTTCAGCTTAAAACAAATCAACTGTAGAGAGTTCAGTTACAAACAAATCTCCCTGTAGAGAGATCAGCTAGAAGAAGTTACCTTGTAGAGAGTGAAGCTACAACAAATCACCCTATTGAAAGATCAGCTAGAAGAAGTCACCTTGTAGAAAGTTCAGTTACAAAGAAACCACCATGTAGAGAGTTCAGCTACAAACTAGTCACCTTGTAGAGACATCAGCTAGAAAAGTTACCTTGTAGAGGGTTCAGCTACAAAGAAACCATTCTGTAAAGAGCTCAGCTGCAAACAAATCACCTATACAGAATTCAGCTACAAACAAATCACCCTGTAGAGAGATCAGCCAGAAGAAATTACCTTTTAGATAGTTCAGCTACAAACAAATCACCCTGTAGAAAGATCAGTTAGAAGAAGTTACTTTGTAGAGAGTTCAGCTACAAAGAAACCATTTTGTAAAGAGCTCAGCTGCAAACAAATCACCTGTACAGAATTCAGCTACGAACAAATCACCCTGTAGAGAGATCAGCTAGAAGAAGTTACCTTGTAGATAGTTCAGCTACAAACAAATCTCCCTGTAGAGAGATCAGTTAGAAGAAATTACCTTGTAGATAGTTCAGCTACAAACACATCTCCCTGTAGAGAGATCAGCTAGAAGGAAATTACCTTGTAGAGAGTTCAGCTGCAAAGAAATCACCACTGCCCAAATTTCAAGGCAATAGCTCTTTCCAATCTGAAGTTATCAATTGTCAAAGTTGGCAAATTGGATGTGTGGAAGGCCCCTTTTCGCAAATCCGGTCACATATGTATTATATATATTATTTGTACATTTACTGATAAAATATTTAAAGTACATCTACTTCATCTTTTCTTCTTCCTGTAGTAAAGAAAAAAAACATAGGTTAAAAAAGTCCCAAAGCTGGGTATACAAATACAAAAAGAAATGAAATCTAATCCAAAACAGCCAAGCTGTAAAAAAAGTGTGCGGCCCTCAGAAAGGCTATGGTGAAAAAAGATGTGAAATCCAAGGTGGCGGCCAAGAAATGGCTGTGATGGTAGGTTAATGGTAAAAATTTTAATAACGACAATTCAGGTGAATTTTTGTGCCGCTTCACAAAATTTACCTGAATTGTCATTATTAAAATTTTTACCATTAACCTACCATCACAGCCATTTCTTGGCCGCCACCTTGGATTTCACATCTTTTTTCACCATAGCCTTTCTGAGGGCCGCACACTTTTTTTACAGCTTGGCTGTTTTGGATTAGATTACCTTAACTTAACCTTTTAAGGCTGACCTAGCTGTTTTGATAAAGTCATAAAACAGATTTTTGCAGGTTACTATTATTGGAATGTGAAAAGGTGGTCTTTTATAAAGGTGATCATGAGGTGGTCTTATTGATGAGTTCATTAAGTATGCATTAACCATTGTTGCTATTTGTACAGACGTGGTATTATTACAAGGTAAACTTAAAGAGGTGACGAGGGTTTACTCTAGGATACATTTAAGTGATGATTTGATCATTTCCGTTATCCATTTCCACTGTTTCTAATTGCCAGGGTGTCAGAAACCCTAAAACCTCACAAGACTTGGCTTGTGCCTATATACCACTAAACCATCAACACATAACTCAATGGACGATATCCGCAATGATGTTTTCTGACGTCACAAAACAAAATGGCCATGCTAGTGTGGGGACTTTGTACAGGAAGGTATTGGGCAAGGTAGTGTTTCCCTATGATAGCGTTTATAAATTCGAAAAGGGTGAAGGTGAGGCATATAGTATACAATGCAATACAGATAAGCCTAGTTGTGTCCGAATTTAAAATTTTCGGTCTGCTTTCCTTGTTGGAACGCGTTTTGCATCATCATTGTACGTGTACTACTTCTTACCTTTATTATCTCACGGTTCCAAGTGTAGAAAACCACAGACAACATTCATTTTGAATACTGTGTGCTAAAGTCTCTGAAGCCCCCACACTAACACGGCCAATTTGTCAATTATGACATCAAATTTCGTCATTGCGGATATCGTCCATTAAATGCCGCATACCATATACGTGACCCGCTAAGTAAAAACTGAAAAAATTCTAGTTAGCTATAGAAATGTACTGAAATAAAGTATATGTGCATGCTACATAAAAGAATTTTATGTATGCTTTAATCACTTTGGTACGTATTTTTAAAAAGCTCAAATCAATAAAACCTATACACCTCCAGATTCTCCTGTTCATTGGGAGTAAGACATTCTTTGTTTGGTGTTGATGCAGTGTACAGTACATGAGATATGGGTGCTTATTTATGATGTGGTAGTAATAAAATTTACTGTTGTCGTTTAATTGTTGAAATGGCCTTCTTCTTTGTCCACATGGAGACGTACACGAAAAACACTATACCTTGATTGATGCTACAGTTCATGGTGAACAGATTGATCCAAATCATGTCTTTGTAGCTTGTTTTGGTCTTGAGTTAAGATGAATTAAATAAGTGCCTGTAATTTATTTGCTGTATTTTTGCTGTTTTACTCCTGTTCCAACTGTCTAGTGATATAACTCCAAGACTATTCATCACAACAAGCAGAAACTCACTCCTTTGTTGCTATAGATAACAGAGAAACAATAAAATGGAATTTGAGGAATGTGTGAAAATGGCCAGTTTTTGCTCGGTGGGTCACATATGTCCAGCCTCCCCACACCATTATAATAAGAATTGCCCAACTATCAATATAACTGATTGGCTATATCATATCACACACACACCACATCACCACCTCATTATAATGACACCATTGATGTATCAATAATATAATGTAGCAGCTGTACACAAGTACAAGAAATTTGATTAGGTATTATATAATTACAGACATGAATTAAGAGTAATGAAATAAGGGAGGTCACTTGCACCAGATTCTTCAGATACTGTATAGCTACTAGTGGAGATTTAATTCCTAATTCAATTAGGGACTAAATTTACACTATAGGTGACCTTGTTCACTACCTTTTATGTCTATGATTCCTTAAAATTCATGTACTTGTTTGTATGCTTTGTTGTGACAACCTTGTATGACTGGTGAACTCATACATACCACATTAAAAGAAAGAATACAATGTTTCCAGATTTATTGTTGTCATCTGAAGGTACACCCCTTACTGAAAAGTGAAGTAGGTCAAGTGACTTCATTTTCAGGTATGTTCGGCCCGTTATGCGACATTACAAACAAAGATCATTAAGAGAACCAGCTCTAGTCACTACAGAAAATATGGATGATTTCTATTAAAAATGTAGGAAAACATCATTTATTACCACAAATCAACACCTCGAGCTGCAAGCAAGAAGAAATGGGACTTAACCCTTAATCTGTTTAGTAACAATACACTGAAAATGCATACGCCGATAAATCAGCTTTTACACATGGCCTCAAACAAAATGTTGTAGCTGTTGAACTAATAACTCCACAGCTATGCAGTGTGTGCACACATGCCAATACATACGTACCTCCAGGAAATGGATCATAACTCCATCCCAGTTCACTGTGTTGAGATGAAAATTAATAAATGCTAGTAGATTCACCATTCATTGGAGAATCATGGCTATAAAGCTTACAGTCAGACACTAATAAAAATGGCTGCTAGACCATGCATTTACAAGGTAGGAGAAACCAGACGTTGATCTTCAGCCAATCATACCAAATGAGGTCCATCTCACTTCGATCATCAGGTCCAAGGTCCATCTCACTTCGATCAGCTGATGTATCTCCAGAGATGGGCCGCTTTGATGGGCACAGGGACTACTGAGTCCAACCTGTTTTATCCTCTAACAGTTGTCCAGCACATGCTAACTGGTGCTGGGGGTGGTGGCAAGGGCAGACCATCTAGCCTGGGAAAAAAATCATATCAAATGAGTGAATGTCATTATAATGGTTATTCATCGCTGTCTAAGTAGCCCAATGAATGTACTTTCCAGTGGTAGGTGATTTTTAGACTAATGTAATTAGACAAGCTTCATATACGAGCTTCATACACTGCCGGGTTAGAAGCCATCACACATTCATCCATAATTGTGCTTATTTTGATCTTTATTAAAAAAAACATCGATACATCGGTGTATGTGGTTTTAAGGAGGACTAGTGTAAGTCTATGACATGTACATACTGTATGTACTACAGTATGCCAAATGGCACCTGTCGAGCTGAAGTGACATCTAACACTATGCCAATATGATTGTCTGGGGACAGGCAGGTGGGCAGCAGGCAGGTAGTCAATAGAAATTCTGTTGAGTATTTCAAACAATTCTGTAGCAGGCCAATCTGACAACACTATTGGATTTGATTCTGCTTTCGGATAAGATCATATTTTTATTATCATTGTTTAGCCAGGAGAGATAGAGTCAAATAGCTGTACAACAGTATGGCATACAACATCATGAAATTCAGTGTCTAGCATTTTGTTCTACCCATCCACCTGGTTGTGATAACAGATATGGACACAAATTGTGTAGGGTTAATTATATATACTTTGCACAGCTGCAATTTCATGATCTGTATCATTGCATAATAAACTTTAATGGCTTCATGAGTCTGGGTGACCCTGCTTACATTCTTGAAAACCTTGTACAAGATGGATTATTAGTTAATCCTTAAAGAATTAAGGGATAGTGTATAGTGCTGCAATGCAAAGTAGGGATATTCACTTCTTATTGTTTTACAGTATTTGAACATTACGTACTACTCTGATTCAGCTTGTTTCAGTACTATACACTGTCCCTACTCTAATTTTAAATTCCTATTTTCTTATACTTGTTTGTATGATGGGCTTCAGTTATCCAAACAATTCTCTTATCTGAACACTTTTATCATTGCCTGAGACACATTGAGATTAGGATAACCAAGGTTCCACTGTAGTTAGACATAGTGAAATCCACTTCATAGCTGATTTACATTGCACAAGCTTTTGCTATGTCACACACCCTTATCTTCTCTAGTTTAAAAAGTCCTAATTTTTTCTTGTACTTGTTTGTGGAGTTTTTTGCAAGCTCATGACTACTGAATAGCTTGCTTTTCACAAAACTAGACACAATATTATACAGAGAGTTAATCACAGCACTATATACTAGATTATGACATATACAATAACAATTGATTAGTGGGCATGGCTTTACATAAGCCTGCAGAAAATAATGGATGTAGATTCATGCATACTGCAGGCAGGCAGGCAGGCAGGCAGGCAGGCAGGCAGGCAGGCAGGCAGGCAGGCAGGCAGGCAGGCAGGCAGGCAGGCAGGCAGGCAGGCAGGCAGGCAGGCAGGCAGGCAGGCAGGCAGGCAGGCAGGCAGGCAGGCAGGCAGGCAGGCAGGCAGGCAGGCAGGCAGGCAGGCAGGCAGGCAGGCAGGCAGGCAGGCAGGCAGGCAGGCAGGCAGGCAGGCAGGCAGGCAGGCAGGCAGGCAGGCAGGCAGGCAGGCAGGCAGGCAGGCAGGCAGGCATTAGAAAATTCTGTTGAATAATTAAAAAGTAAATCTGTATATAGCAACTTCACAGAAACGTTTTAGGGTCGATCTGAAGAAACTTGGGCTTGACTTTACCCAACCAATACTGTCATGCTGTTATGAGGAAAAATCAAGGCAGGTTTTTTGGGTTATATTTTATCATGGGCCACGCCCACACATTTGCTTTCCCTACTAGACAGTACTATCGTACTATATGATACAAAGCTCTGTTGAAATACTCTAATAAAACACACACTTGTATTCAAAATACTCTAATAGAATGATCATTTCCAATTTCAAATAAACAAGGGTATAGATAAATGAGGGTCAGATAATTGAGGGTTTACTATATACAGCCAGTTCTCTTTAGTTTATACCATATACAACATTGGTGAAACTAATATTTGGTGATTTGTTATAACATTGCAGTTGGTAAGATTTTTGTTATAAGTTAAGTTATATAATAGTTTCTCACATGATTGCAACATTGTTCTGAATTATGATTCTGGTTAAAATATCAAGATATTCTAATAAAGCAGTCAGTCAATATGAACTACTCTAATATAACACTCACTTAGTTGTAGTGGAAACCTCTTTTCAAAATCCCTGCACCTGCTTTCATAATTGAAACTGGGTTGGGTTATCTGGGTCTGACCCACTTTATGGAATATCTGGGTCCTGTTGCAGCCTAGTTTCTTTCATGGGCTACACCCATTTACGTTTTTGTCTGTAGGCATATGTAGAGCTTCACCTATATATCAGTGACTGTATATGAATCCATGTCTGTTGCTGTCTACAAGTTTATGTGGAGCCATGCCCATTAACCAGTACAAGTTCTAGTCTAGTTTACAGCAGGTACAGTGTAGCTTCTGTCATGAGCCACACCCATTTGCATACATGGAGCCATGTTAATTCATCAGTGAGGTGTGTTTATGTAATATCCACGAAGCCACATTTGGTTTATCACTGTGATCAAAAGCTTGAACACAAGGTATGAAAACACTATTGACAAATTTTAAATCTGGCAGTTTGGTGACAAATCACCAAATTTAGTTTATCACAAAATTTTTTTAGTTTATATAGTAAGTATATGGCTACTGGTTACCATAACAACTAATCACTACAGCAAATGTAGTTTACCAAACAATACAATAACATGTTGTTGTGCTTCTCCTTATACAAATTATTGTCAGTCACTGCCTGTAACATCAAGAAATACATCATGTAGATATTGCTGTTATAACATTCCTAGGGCAGGTCTGTCTGACAGGATTACTGCAGGACGGTAATAGTAGTGTGGTAGGTACATAATTTCAATTTACAGGTCTGTAACAGTCATGTAGCAGTGTATCTAGGGATGAGCCTATTTTGCTTTTATTCCACCTATTTTTCTTTCCAGCAATTCTTTTATTTCTTAACTATTTCTCTAAATATTTTTTTTATTTTGCTGAGCATCAGTAAAAATTAATTGCAGTATCTCAAGCTTACAAGCATGTGTGACTGTTCTATTAGAGTATCTCAATCTTTAGTCACCATTTCCTGTGAGCATATGTTGTCCTAATACTATGCATGACTGTTCTATTAGAGTATCTCAATCTTTTTCATACAAAATGCGCTAAGTTACTATTCCTAGGTGCCCATTTTTCCAATTTTCTACCTATTTTTCCAGCATTTTGCTCTTTGTTTTTACAAACGTATTTTTCCAAAAATTTTGCCAGCAAAATCAGCACATCTCTAAGTGTATCCTGTAAAACAGTTTTGGAATACAAATATAATTAGTTGCTACGGTAACCACTGGTTACTGTATTGTTTAGTCAGATTCTATGAATGTAGCCAAACTGGCTGTTCAGCAATGTTTAGTGAAGAAACATGTGTTGTGTAGGGAAATGAGCAACTAATCAAGCCATTATAAACAATTAGCAAGCTGTTATGTATGTAAACAAACATCTGTCAAATGTTAACAGGCTAAACAAAACTGTGATAAACAAAACTCCATGTGATAAAATATGTGGCAAATTTAATACTGTGAGTACTCAAAACGTAGTATTAAAGCCCTCGTGATAAAACCTGCTATACGGTAAGTAATTTCACATTGATTGTGAATACAGAAAGGCTACCATGTTATCCCTGTGCTACTATTCTTCCATCATGTCATTCAACTTTGTTTCCATAGCTTCATTTCAGTGATGCCAGTAATGTGATGTACTCAAACACTGTATAATGTCCTAATAAGGAATTTTATAAAGCTATTTTTATAGTGCATGGCAGCCATGTTTGAATTTTGCTATTTACGGAGTTACATGTTCCCTTGTCCATAGGATGTGATATGCTCTTGCTCATGTGCCACACCATCTTTCTATTGTATTAAAGGTTTCATTTTATATTTATAATCTTACTAACAAGTGAACTTTTCATTGTGGGATTCGAAATGGAGCAACATTTACAAGCCTGTATCAGTTAGTACTGGCCTGACACAGGACTAAACATGTACACCTCAAAATAAATGAATCTTTACAGGACTACAACAAGATTTGAATATTTCACAGGCTTGTTACCAGTTTACAATACAGGCCTGTCATACTCAATAGAACAGGTTAAAGGCCTGCTAACATTTATAAATGACTAATTCCATGTCTGTACCAGGACTAAATTTATTGCAGCCATACAACAGCTGCATCACTGTGTGTATGACAATGTTAGAATTGTTTAGATAATGAAAATACATAACAGTGATTTGAAAACTGTACCACAACGTTAAGTCAAATAAAATCACAAAATACATAAGAGTGTTTCACGTCACAAGATTATGCCAAATAAAATCTCCCAAGATCATTACTATCACATGATCTACTGATACATGTAGTAATATCCCATATTTGCACATTATTAGTTGCCATGACAATAATTATATGTATATAATACATATCCATATGCATTGTAAATATACATTGTAATGGTTGTCATGGTAACCTGTCTTCTCTTACAGGACTCACCAGAGTTTTCACTAGCCCTACAAAGTGGACGATATCAACTAAACTGGACAACCTGTAGTCCATTACCAACTGCAATGCACTTGGCATATGCTACTGTAATCAAATCCATTATGTATATTGGGGGAGGAGCCTGTCCTGATCGTACTAAACAATACAATGTATATGCTTATCATTTAGAAGAAGACAGATGGGATAGCTTACCACCACTCCAACAATATTATGGTGTTCCAGTCAACATCACTGACAAGCTGACCATCATTAGTGGACGTGACTCTGCTACCCGCAAAACTACTAATAAAGTTACAACATTCATTGACAACAGTTGGAGAAATGATATGTTCCCAAACCTGCTAATAGCAAGATGTGAGCCTGCTGTTGTACCCCACCAGTCATATATCATTGTGGCTGGTGGTTATGATGAAGATGATACTGTACTGGATACCATAGAAGTACTAGATATTAACACATTACAATGGAGGATTGTGAACACTCACCTCCCCCAGCCAATGTATGCTCCATCTGCCACCATGTGTGGTGAATCATTAGTGATTGTTGGATTTGATACTGCAGATAACCTGCGTTACAATGAAACATTCCTAATTGACATTAATGAAATAATCAGTAAACAACAACTTACAACTTCAACTGGTGAAGACAACAAGTGGAGCAGATTAGCTGATGCTCCATACTTTAAGACAACTATCATTCCAAATAGCTCTCCTCCTGTTATTATAGGGGGTAGTGATGAACAACACAAGACAACCAATGACATCACCTTATATGATGATGTTACAAAGAGTTGGAGGAGAGTATCTTCCATACCTACAAACTGTTCATACACTACAGTAACAATCATCAATAATGTGATAATAGTGGCTGGTGGATGTGTTAACACTAAGACTAGAGAGACTGCTAATGCTACTAGCCTGACCAGTGTTGTTATGGGACATCTTGAAGAGATTAATTAAATAGTTTAGTTTTATCACAATTTTATTGAATTGTTTTTAGCTAATCAGTGATTATTTATTTGTGGTTCATGTTTACAAATTTATAATAAATATTTAATTACAGTCAATTAAACATGTTATATGTACCTCACTTGACACTACACAGTAAATACTTTCTGGAGGTGTACTAATTATCTATAACACTTTCATGTTATATTACATTAACACTGTTAGTGTTGGTAACACATGTACATCACTACTGGTAATGGTCACCACATGTAAAGCCATAACAACAGGTTTACTATTGTCATGACAACAGTCACAGGTGGTGTAATGGGATAGTTTATACTAATTAACACTACACTGATCTGTCACAAACAGCTGTTAAGGTACAACAACTGTATACATGGGGTCTATCTGTAGTTCATGTTGAAGTGCTTTCTGAGAAATATGACAAGTGAGATTTCTCTCAAGGTTTGGTGATAGAAGTGAATATACATGTGTTAATGTGTTGTTTGACTTAAGCTTCACCTCAAGTTTGAGCAATGACCATACCAGTCCAGATGATAGCCTTTTATGGATTCTCCACAATTTTGGTGAAGTTTGATGGACCAAAAATAACACGTCAAATGTTTCTACAAAAAATAATTTGGAATACTATTAGTAGGCTAGTTATTACTACAAATGAGACAATCTTGTGTAAGGGGTAGTCCACAAATTTCAGCTTTTTTGCAAGCGTACAAAGAGTACTCTTTTTTTCTGACCCCCAAAAGCATACTGTATAAAATGTTGACACATGAATGTATTGTATAGCAGAACAAACACGTGGAAAGTATTGCAAAATTCATGTATGGTATTTGTTTTGTCTTTTAGGCAACTTATCATTTAGATACTTTGTAGCTGATACCCTGAAGGAAATGTTCCTACACACAGCAGGCATTATTAGTATTAACATGATGCACATTTGCAAATGTGTACATACACATCATAGAAACAATTTTTTCTCGGCTATCTTTGATGTGTTCATACAAAACCATATCACTGGCAGTAGCAACAGCAGTACTAGTCTGTAGGGTATTTTTACTATAGTCTGAGGTGGACTGGAGTCAGGAGATGTGGGTACACTTTGCAAAGACAGGTTTTCTCTATGGGCAACTGGCAATAGTCCATTCTCAATAAGCAACCAAGGTATGCAATTAAGTTTATGGCTTCTGTGGGGTGCCTGCTTTTAACTGCGAAACCATGTTTTCCAATGGCTACAATGTATTTTAGCCTTCTGTTTCTGTGCATGGTACTCAAGCATGCTGAATTGTGTTGGATGAAGCTTTTTAAACTTTTGACACTGCTCTTAAAGCAGTCCATGTTGGTAGTTCATACCATGAAACATGACAAAGATATGCAGCAGTAGAAATAATTGCTCACATATGACATCATTTGTGTGGTAATCTAAAAAGCACAGAAGACAAAGGCTAGAACAGTAAGGAACCCTACCAGAACAATAGTACAAAGAGAACATCAATTACAACAATTAAACTTTAAGCCTTGATGGTTAGATTAAGGGAAACATCACTATCAATGTTACCACATGTGAAAACTAGGTTTACTTAGATGATGAAGCAATACAGTGCTTGCTAATGGCTACAAGGCCAGAAATCATTTTAAAACTTCACCACAAAGTGCCTACCTCACAAAATAGCTCTCATTTTTAGCTGTTTTAACTCCTCAAGACAACTCGCACACAAATGATGTCATAATTAACAGTTCATCAATATCCCTGCATATTAACTTCATTAGAGGTCGCTATTCAACAATGATCAATTAATAGAGTGGTTCCAGAAGCTTCTGAAAATCCGTATCACTAATTGATATACCAAAGTATACGAAATCAACAGCTAATCAAAAGTGATGTCACAATACATCAGAGCCTATGGAAACAGACTTTTGTGGTTAATTTAAGGCACCCCAGTAAAGCCATACAAGAAGCCAAAAAGTGCACTGCATACTTTAGCCTTATTGAAGATGGACTACTACCACAACTATCTAGTGTGAACAAATTAGTACCCACATAATCCAGCCTCTCATACCCAATAGTATTCCTAAACTCACAACAACACCTTCTACAGGTAGAAAACAAAAGCAACAACCAGTGTAGCTACAAGCTATTCAATTGTAATCGTTTATCAGTGTTAATTGCTAGACTAAGACTAATGAGAAATAAGTATGTAAGTACTGTTATAAAAGATATAAAGCCTGTAGTATGTGTTATCACACTGATAACTGTTCTTACCTGTAGTTTGAAACATGATTCAATGAGGTTTATCTTTGCCCTCAGCTTATAAAGCCTCATTTGATAGGTAGCTAGCCCTGTAACTGTTTTACAGAGTTAGCCAAAGCACACGTGTTGGCTTGGGCCCATGCATTAACAGCATGAGCTCGCTTAGTCCACTGTTTAATTGGACACTGAATTGCATGAAGTAGCAGTAGGGCTTACTAGAGCCTTATCACTGCATTCAGATTTCTTGTGCAACTCACGTGATCAGCATTTTTAAAAAGCGTATGTGTGATTTTACCCCCTTCCCCCTAAGCATACGGTTTGTACGCTCGCGAAATGGCTGGAAATTGTGGACCACCCTTAACTGATCATGAGTTATTAAAATTAATGTTTTTGAGGACTAGTTCAACATGAACAGACTTTAGACCTCTGGGTCCTACCCTCATGTCATAGTAAAACCTTCACAACAACACAGAGCCTATTGGTTACAATTATGAAGATGATGGTGTGAAGGGAAGTTAATGTATGTAGTCATTTTACATCTTTTGGCTGGGGCTTGACCAGTTTATGAGGCATCTTCCATGATGTCTCAGAATTGAACAATGAAATATTGTCATAGAGTACTTTTACAAGAACAGCTTTTGTGTAATAATAATTGTACAAGTTGAGCTGAACCCTGAGAAAACAGCTAAAAGATAAAGGTAGATTTTTCTCAAGAAAATTAACATCTCAGTTAACCAGGTGATGTTGTTTAGCTCTATTACAAGTTTTGGGAAATTAAAAAGCCATAACAAGCTATACACTTCTAAGGCTTCACATCAGGAACTTTATGGTGAAATTTTTGATTGGCCATAAATATCGTGTCTGGAATTGTATTTTAGCAGGTCAAACAGTACTACAGATGAGAAGTATTTGAGCAATCCCATTTCTGAGTGGTTCAGCTCAACGTGTATAATTTATACTATAGTATGTCTTGGAAAAGAACCTTTTTCAGCATTACCAGTTGATGGTGACAATACTAACAAGAGTACCATCTGCCTGCTATTAATAATCTACAGAGATCAAGATGCACAGTAGTGTGTCATGCGGCCATGAAAGTCAGCACGCCACATCGTCAGTATATTTACAGGAAGAAACGTACCGCTTTATTCACACATAAGTAGCTCCGTGCTCCCTTCTCGAGTTGGAATCATTTCTTACTGCAAATGCCCTCCACCTTCAGGACCCCACATACCAAATTTGAGCAAGATTGTTTAATGCAATCGTGAAATATATGCCTTCAAAATTTGGCTTAGTTTTTTTTTCATTAGGAATTCAGGGGGCTTAGATTCTTCTTTTCGCATACTTTACAAAACCATTATAAAATGCACATGTGTAGCTCAATTGTTTTGAACTTTCGTGCACTTTAAGAACATATTGCGGCACAATCACTTACCACGTTTGGTGCAAACCTGATTAATATTCATAGAGCTATGGAAAATTATTTGCATTAAAAAAGGCTGACTTGTTGTCATGCCTACAGAGTAAACCACTTATGGGAATAACTTAAAAATCAGTATGCATATAGGTTAACCATCATAGCTCAAACCTTTTGTGGTTTAAAAGAAATTGCATTGACAGCTACAGAGTTACAAGGCAAAAATCAAACAATTGTAAATAGTGGGATCGAAATACTCTAATAGAACAGTCACCGCTAGGTAGAAACGGTACATTAAAAATGTTGGAAAAAATTACTGACCAGCATCCGAACTATGGAACTACATACTGAACACCCAAGTCCTTAACCTCTAACTACTGTTATCACGGCTGATCATTTCTACTTTATAAATGAAAACTCCAGCTAAATCTACTAATAGTAAAGATAATAATTTCATAGATCTTTCATAGATCTACTAACGGAAAATCTAGATTGTTCTAGAACATTCTACAAAAATTATGAAAGTAAGTGTGTCATGCAGCCAAGTACAGCCAGTGTGGGCAGGCAACATACTCGTTTTATGGAACCAGAAAATGCTGTTTTCGTGCATCTGTTGCAGCCTCTTTACAGGTGATCTGGTGAGACCCGGCCTTCGACATGCAACAGCTAATAATGAGGATGGAGCCCGTGTAGACATTTATGCTTCAGGATCTGGGGAGGTAAGCAAACATCTGAAGGCATTTTTATGTCAAAGTTAAGCCTATTGCAGCCTATAGCACCTTCATATCGTGGTACCCAAGTATCCTCACTGTAGTTTATCAATGTTTTGAACATGAGAAGCAACAGAAGTATGAACAACAAAATTGAGATGGTTTTTTTACCCCACTTGCATTTTCAACATTAAGGGGCAGTATGGGTCATGCTGCTCAGTGCTGTATCTTACAGAAGACTTGCTCTCTTTGTATCTCTTCAGAAGGAGTAGTGTCACATAGGTCTGTGATGTCAGGGTGCTGGTAACCATGAGAATAACAATAAAAAATCTAAATAAAAAGTTTTCATGTATCCATAGCTCCATACTGCTTGAATGGTATAACTTACTATTTCTGCAGCGGAAGCTTCCTCAGGGTAGGGCATCTCCCATTGCCAGTTTGAGTTGAATCTACCCAGCCATCACTGGGGTATACGCACCTCCAAAATTCATCTTCTTTCAGCCACGCAGTCTTCGATAATTCCTGCAGTAAAGGGAAAAAAGTTAAAAGGAATTATCAAGGTCAACCATAGGCTGGCTTTGGAACTTGCAAATTACAAATAGAAGTGATATTCACACAAAAACAGCTAAGCTGTGAACAAAGGTGCGGCCTTAAGAAGCCTGCATAGGTAAAAAAAAATTTTGAAATCAAAGGTGGCGGCCAACAAATGGCTGCAATGATTATAAAATTTAATAATGGCTGTGTATTGTTAAAATTTATTATATTAGTATAACATCATTGCAGCCATATGTTGGCTGCCACCTTTGACTTCAAAACTTTTTCACCAAGGCTTTTTAAGGCTGTACCTTTTTTCACAGCTTCACTGTTTTTGTGTGGATTTACTAATATCTTAAGATATTGATAACAGGGGCGGATCCAGGAGCTGGCAAGGGGAGGGGCACAGACAGGCTAAGTTGTAGGTGGTTTGGGAGAGCAGATTCTCTTGTTAGTTGCTGCATTTTTGAAGCAACAAATAACCACCTCTTAGCAGTGTCACACTGTTGGTTTTTTGCCATTTTGGCCTTTGCAGATGGTTGTGAAGTCTTAAAAGTTGTTTAAAGGCTCTGAATTTCTTAAACAATAGCAACACAATAATTATTTTTAGAGGCGTTTGTTACGCACGAAGGTGATGGGTGACAATTTCACAGCTAGCTTGACTTTGGTTTGCTTTGGTTTCAGGTGAATTTGTATTAAATGCTAGTAAAATGTGCATATTTTCATGAGTTTTATAAACTGATCTTGGCCTGACAAAGTTTAGTATTTTAATCAGTAGTATGGCTGGCTCCTCCATAAGGTGGGGAGGGAGGGGGGAGGGCATTTGTCCCAAATATCCATCCTGGATCTGCCATTGGATAATAGGAAATTCATTATCTTTATCACAATAATGACACAGGTATCATAACAACCACATTATCGTTATCACACAGCCCTGATCATTTTTAGTGTGGCTTGTGTGACTAAAGACATCACAATTTTATAAAACACTTTTAATATTGAAGCGGTTTCCATATTTGGTTTAGTAAGAGTAACAATTATCCATAATTGTAGATTTCCGTTATGTGTAGTAATTTATGGTTGTAAGATTTTAGACCAAATTTCTTTCTGACACTATCAAAAATAATTGAACTGTGTAATTTCAGGCTCTGTACAGTCTAAATTATTTAATAGTTACCATACGTACAAATGTTTGAGGAACATATTTTTTTTTGTAGATCACCAAATTCCAGGATTTTCACACTATATTTTTAATGATCACTCATTTTTCACTGAGATTATTTATTAGAAAGCATACAGCTAACCTGATAACATTAATTTTCGAGGATGAAAATTTCCCAGAAAGCCGAGCAATCGTGAAATCCATAAAAATTAGTTCCCTTGAAGATTTGTATGTATACAGTATTCAGTTGGTTGGTATAGAGGTAGTTTAACCTTCTATCATTGTGTTGTATAGTTCACACTAGTATACAGAAAGAAAGATTAGGAATTTTCAGTTTGAGTAATGATCATAGCCATAAAAAGTAGTGAAATAAGAGAGGTAGCCTACACCTACAGATATACTAGTGAATATTTTATCCCTACTTCAGTCTAGCTATACCTATAACTGAATTAGGGATTAAACATCCAAAGGTAACCTCCTTGTTTCACTACTTTTATGGCTATGATCCTTAATCAGACGGTTAATTCCCTTCTACTTGTTTGTTTACTTTGTGACTGATCAACCCAAGTGTGCATGTCACATCAAAAGGAAGAATATCACACCGGCTAGTCATGTCATTACAATTAATTTTGTGTCTGCACACATGTCCCAACTATCAATTATTACTGAAAAGTGAAGTCCCAACATGATTTGTTATCAACTATGTTTAGATTGTTGTACAGTGTTACAAACAAGAACACTACATGAAGGACCTCTGTAATCAATCCAGTCACAGTGGAAAACTTGGATGATTGAGGATTCCCACGTTATGCCAGTCAGCAAAAAATGGGAGTCATTGGACACAAAGGAGGACACAGGTAAGTCCATAAAACATGCATTGTACATACGTACTGTGGTATGCCAAAAGGCACCAGTCAGCTGCAAGTCCATGCATGCCTGCCTGGAGGCAGCTAATAAAACCATTCAAATTTCACTTCACCTCTCATATGCTCTTCAGCTGCTTCAATTCTTTTCTAGATCACCCTACAACAGTGTGCAAATAACTTTTCCGACATGTGCTGACGTACTGGCAGGCCATTGTGAAGGTTGAGTGGGCATCAAGCGATTTGACTGGACTTTTTAATTTCAACCACTCACTGACACTACAGTATTTTAAAGGATAACTATATACTGATCACATTAAAAAGCTTCTATGGAATTGATTCTGTTACAAGGGGTTTGTGGGAAATGAGTCATAGAAGACTTTGTCAAGGCCTTATACTTGCTTTCATAGTAATGCTGCCATGGTTTAGAAAATATTGTGGGTCTATCCCTAATACAGTGTATGAACATAAGAGATGCACTGATGTCTTGTTCATTCTAGCTTAAAGTATAAACTAGTTGTACAGGTGATCATGAATACCACAAGTACAAGTACTACTGGCAATCAGGTCATATTTTACTACTGTTGTACCAGGTGACTGAGACAAGTATGCTAGCACAGCATACATAGTAAGCTGTTAACCTCAGAGTGCAACTTGGGCATGCCTTTGTGGTCACCACAGACCAAAAACAAATAACTTAAACTTAGTTACATGTCAATACCATCATGTCTGGCCTCCCTCCTAGCCCAATATGAACTCTTTTACACTTTGATAGGACACTACTATTTCCGGATAAATTCAATAATGGCCTGATACCTGGTGTAATTGACCAGAATTGTCCCGTGTCCAGACGTTATTTCACACATTGCTACAACATCATCGCATTGCAAAATATCCAAAGGTAACCAAAAAACCACAACATCTTCCATTTGTTATTTGAGGTGCAGAGGGTGCTCTTCATAAGCTTCTGGTACGGTATATCACATAATATCATATTACTATTATTATGAAATCACAGAAACACCAACAACTGTTACCACTGCCAAACATTTTAGGCCATCATTTATCATCATATGAAACAAAAATAAGTGACCAGTGTGGCATCAGAAGTACCGTAATGTACTTTACTTGTGTTGTATGTAGCTATACAGCTTTTGTTAGAATTTTTTGCAATTTTATAGCTACCTACTTGGTAAAATAACTGACTTTCTGCGATCTAAGATTGTTGCTACAGTTTGGCAATAAACTGACACACATCAAGCATCAAATGTGTTGTTAAAGCAATATATCTTTTTTATCACTGTAAACTAAAATAAGTTCTGTATGGTTCAACCCTTTCAGACTCAGTGGTATATATATTTATTTCAAAAAGGAGCTTCTACTCTGAGGCATGGCTGTAACAACAGCTATATGGTCTAGCTAGCTGTATATGAGTAAAACTACTGCATTTCATTAACCTGCCTTTTAATGAATACTATATGTAATCTATCTAAAGCATTCGGTATCCATTAACAACATTCATAACTAGCTCACTTTACTGTTTCTGTACTGATACAGGTAATTGATAACAAAATGGAATATTGTGGTTAGTGGGAGTTTCTTTATAGTATTTACCCTTCGTAGCACTAAATGCTGCTGACTAGATATTTTCCTAGCCAACTGGTATACAGGGTATAAAGGTGTGAGAGAAATTTCTGACCCCAAGGTGTACACAGGTTCCACTGCAGTATACTATAAGTAATCTCTTTAGTATTAACTAACTTCAATTTCAAATTACTCTGATTTCTGGAAGTTGGTGACCCCCACAACCACCTGTGTCTATCTCTGATTTCAGGAACTGTAAGTGGACCAGTGATAAGGTCATTCATTTAATAAAGTACAATTCTGTAACAAAAATCATACACATCATAACAGTGACCATGGCTAGCTATGTCCCAATAAACACTATATAACCTTATGACCTTATTATAAGAGATCAGTACAGTGACCACATTAAGTACAGGAAATTTAAACCTATACCTCTTAAATTCCAATCACTACTGCTTCAAATTATTTAATGAAGTTAAGTGTAAATCTGTTACATTCATGATTGAATTTAATTAAGCAACTAAACTAATATACACTGTATACCTGCATCATGTATCATGGATCTTGAGAGCATATAAAATTTTGGAAACATAACTCGCTGGTATTACAACAAATGTACCCGAGTCACCACAGTAGTTGGGAGAGATTCAACCAGCATCTCAGACAGAACCATTAAGATTTATCAATGGATAAAAAGACTACAGGTAAATGTCAGCAATGTTCAACATGTAGCAACCAAGACTGATGTTTACTAATGACCCATTCTTTGTCTTGTATCAATAAAAAGTTGGTAATGATTATGAAGATTGAATTTGAAGTTTGGAGCAGAAAAGACCACACACCTAAACACACACAGTTACATTCAGAGAGAGAAACCATATTATTGATGTAAACAACAAGAAGTACAAGTTGAGTGAGGTGAATCCTCAGACACACACTATATACTTACAATAGTTACAGTACAAGCATATAAGTACGTACAATAATCAAACTAACCATAAAATGTAAATCTCGAATTATAAAGTACACCTGTCAGTGACGTATAGATGAATTGAAATCATCTAAAGAAGTGCTTTCCACAATATCACTCATAAAGTTGTAATGAGCTGTATGTTAATAAAATAAGTGTCGTTAACTTACAAGGCTTGTTAAACAAAATAAATATGGAAAATACAGACATGTAGTCAACTATTTATCCATCTCAACAATCACCACATGCAGAATGGCCTGTTGTATAGGCTACCACGGACAAAAACTGGCACTTTCTGACACAGGAAAAATATGGAACCCAACCCTAAAGTGTCTATTGGATAAAAGTTGCTACATGTAATTGGATTAAAGGTAACTAAATATTGCACTGATGTCCGTTGTCTGCATGAGTTAGCAATGATTATTGGAGGCACCACATGTGACATTACAGTACTTTAAGGCCACTCCAACATGATTTCCTGATTCTTGTCCTCAATCCAGAACAAAATTTCATTATTCTATAAACTAAGTATTCTAAGTATCATGTGATCGTGTTAGTAGTCTGGATTCTCAATGAGACAAAAGGGAAAACATGGCACAGGTGAGTGTGATGACTATTTATGATAAATGTCAAAGGAAGTCTGTACTACCACATAGCGGGTTATTTTCAAAGCAGAAAATTTCGTACAAGAAGCAAAATCTGAATTTCGAAAGATATTAATTTTGAAGAGTGTGTATTTTGAAGTCCAGATGGATTCAAATAAACAGAAATTCGTATCACAAATTATGAAGATACGTGAATGTTTGTCAAAAACTGACTTACTGATGGAATAACCCCCATCCCTGTGCACTGGAGAGAAGACTGAGGGAGTTTCGAGTGGAGTAAATTCACTGGCTCACATGCTCGATCGTAGCTAGCGTAGATTCTAGAGCAGACAGCATCAATTCCCATTCTGGATCACCTGTTTTCTGGTTATTGGCACAGTAATAATACAGCCTACCCATTATCATCAGCAATACCGAGCTAAAACTCGAGGAATACACAAGCAAATCACCGAAAGTTGGATCGTTGCTTTCACTTGTGGGAATTTATTTTCGAAGAACAACCGGACGTGGGAATTTATTTTCGAAGAGAAGGGCCTCTTTGAAATGTCCAAAAATAAAAACCTTTTGAAAATTACCAGTTATATGGTATATAAATTTAATGTAAAATGCTGCATGTGCAGCTGAAGTAATAGTTAACATGAATTGTCCACCTTGTAGCTGTGTAATAGACATGTACAAAACATGTGTAGTTGTGTTCATGTAGTAGTTAGCATAATGGAATTTACTGCCTGCCAGCATGGCAAAGGTTTGTTTGGCCAGGATGGGAAATGGGAAATCAAGTTGGAGTGGCCTAATCAAAAACGAATGCCAGCTAGCTATTGGTCTTCTGATTCATACATACATCTGTATGTGTCTTAATACCAGACTAGGTGAAAAAGGCAAAACTTGAGTTACAGTGATCAAGAATGGCCGTATTATCATAGTAACAGCTAGAATTTCATCATAAAAATATTTATCATACAGTACGGTATCATACAGTACAGTAGTCCTGTATATTAGGGATCATGGAGATTTGGGTTTTGGTGACCAAAAAATTTACCCAAAAACCAGTTTCACAATACCATCCTGGCACCTTGGCAGTATTAGTTAGATATAACCAAGCCCAAAAGTGCCTTCAGTGCAATCTTAAAGGCTTCCAATAAATTATTACAAAATTAAACAAGCCTGACAGCCCAAGGTGTCGATTCTCGGTAGCACGATGACATGGCTTCCCTACAGTACAGCGGATTTCAATTGCATCAGAATTTTCCATGTTCTGTATCTCTTTGAACCCCCTTGATATCACTTTGATGTGTGACTATCTATGGATAACAGAAAATACGAAAACAACCAAAATACATTTGTAAATGGGAATTGTCCGTATTTCCTGTGGTGACTGCAGAGACAATTCTAACACTGTCCTTTGTTTGTAATGAAGTATAACAGGCTGAACATAGCTGAAAGCGAAGTGTAATGGCTGCTGCACTTTCGAGACAGTAATTGATAGTTCAGGCGTGCAAAATGTCATGTTTTGTGGTGACTAGATTGACTGCAGATCGGAAGCACTTCTTCTACTGTTTTTCATTTGAAGCTCTGTGTAATGGGCTGAACATAACTGAAAGAGAAGCATAATGGCCATTGCACTCTTGAAGCAGTATTTGATACAAGGAGGTGTCACTCAGGCTTTTGCTGTAGGTTGATCTGTGACTGTCTGAGTCAATGGTCAAGGCCACAAAATAGCTCTTAGAGTGGGTCAAGAGATGGAAAGTTCAAAATCCACAATCGAAAACTATACACAGCTATTATCAAGTTTATGGAATTTTATGTAACTCACAAGAAGTAAGGATCTCCAAAAACATATTTTAAAGCTCCAACAGACATTTCAGTAATGATTTTCTCTCCCAGCTGTTGTTAGCACGCACTAAGAATATTATACTACATTACAAGTGCAGGTACATATTGGAAAATTGAGAAATAAGTAGAGGTCAAGAGTTCGACAAAAACGCTCAAGTCACAGATCATAGATGATAAACACTGCAAGTCAAGGGTCAAGGTGAAATTTTCCCCGGTCAAAACTTTAACTGTGGTCGCAGATTTAACTGTGGTCGCAGATTTACCTGCAGCGTGTGCCGATGTGACATCCCCTTGTTGATAGCTGGGGTGCATACTCAGACAAAAATAATAAGTCTGGCACCATCCTTTCTTTTGATGCAGGTCCAGCAGTCATAATAATGTTGCAATTAAAGTAAACAAACAAGTATAAGGAAATTCAATTAGGGATCATATGCAGAAAAAAGGAGGGAAACAAGGGACGTCACTTACATTTGCAGATATACTAGTGAACATTTAATCCCTAATTCAGTCTATACCAAAGACCAAGACTGAATTAGGGATTAAATGTTCACTAGTATATCTGCAGGTGTAGGCAATCTACCTTTCCCCTACTTTTTTCTATGGTCCCTAATCAAACTTAAAATTCCCAATTTTTCCTTACACTTGTTGTAAAAGTATCTTCGTGGCCTTAGATCAACCACAAAAATATTTTACTAAACATTTACCTAGCTAACAGTACACTTATATCAAACAAAATTTCACGACACACTTCTTTATGTAAAGAGGTAAATGGAAGCGGGCTAGTCTGATACTATACTGACCCTTATGGCATCACTCTCTGTAAAAGTACCTGCTGTGAAGAACAGGGAATGATGTAATCAACAGACTTGTCTTGGATGAGAGAGGCAAAACTAGGGAGTTATAGTGACTATGAATAGTGCATTATCATAGTAACAAAATTTTGTGTGATAAATATTTTCATCAAAGTATCTTTGTGGCCTTACAAAACTATTTACACACAAACATTCCCCTAGCTACTGTACACTTATATCAAACAAAATTTCACCAAACGCTTCTTTTTATGTAAAGAGGTAAATGGTATCAGACTAGTCTGACCCTTGCAGCAGCACTCACTGTAAAAGCACCTGCTGTGCTAATTAATGTTTGAATCTGATGACCTATAGGCCTTAAATTAACATACACACAAAAAGCACAATGTCAAGCACCTGATGAATTTAATGCCTGAAAGCCACCAGATTTTATATTTGCTCATAATGATGTTTTGGGAGGACACAAATGTCCTTGCAAAACCAATAGTGGTACCATAAAGGCTGATGTGTACATGTTTGTTTGTAGTGCTAACAATAACTGTCACTTGGTTGCTAGGAGATACTACATTTTCCCAACCAAAGGATTTACCAATGCCACCTCCCCTTAGTGTACTGTTGTAATGACCACAGCATGTTGATATGTTGCAGCTAGTATGTGGTTGTAGTTAACCTCAAAACCTTCAACCAAAGCAGTACAATGGAAACTCCCCATTCCAATTTCAACAGTGTAACGTATTAATTAAAGTCCACGTCCTTAAGGACATTTGCATGTCCTTGGCACCTTAAGAATTGAATTAAGAACTGAGTTTTTATCATGGTGAAGTCATAGGAATTATGGATTCAAACTGTGCAAGTAAACCAGAAGACCAACTGGAATAATCATAACCAAGTTCAGTTCACACAGTACACCTTCAGTAAGATTCTCAGAACAATCAGTGATGTCAGCTTGTCATGTGTCAAACTTTCAAATGTTGTGATCTGATAATTGAGACTACACTAGCTCAGTATGTATTAGGGCTCAGGGGCATAGGAAGATATTTAACTTATGGGTGCCCAGTGTTAAAGCTGAAGACCAAAAAAAAAAAAAAAAAAAAAAAGTCGCCAGCATTTGTGACTGTTTTATTAGAGTCATTGACTGCTCTATTAGAGTATCTCAATCTTTTCAGTACTTGTTTGTACTTTTATCACATAGTGCAGTATGCTCACACCATTAGTTATGCAACTGGAAATATTTATGGGTGCTTGGCCCATGCTTCCTACGCCCCTGGGACTGTGATGAATATTGAAATTTACCTTTGAACATTTGTTAATAAAATGTTCAAACATTCGAAGCTTCAGTGTTAGCTTTCAAGGTACAGGTTTTCTTGTATTAATGCACATCCTTCTTAAATTTTATCTTTCTATTAAACCAATTTAATATGTTTATAAGCATTTGGAGGGGGTGGGGCATAGCAGTGGCGGATCCAGGATGGGGCATTTGAAGCAAATGCTCCCCATTCCAATCCCCTAAGGAGCCATACTTTTTTTGATTGAAATACCAACTTTGTCAGGCCAAAATCAATAGCACTCATAACAAGTTGATGTTGTGCTACTTCTAAAAACCAGGTGCCATACAGCTGGCCAACTCATCTGCAGTGTTGGGAGTAACGCGTTACGTAATAATATTACTTTTGTGGTACCTAAGTAATACAACGAAATACACTATAAAAATGGGTAATATAACTCAAGTTACTTTCTTACAAATGTAACGCGTTACCTAAGTAATATGGTTACTGTAACGAGTCTAATATTACGTAATATTATTACTACAAGTAACGAAGTTACTAATCTCGTTAGTTATCCTCTGAGTAACGCTTAGCCACACTGAAGTAACGAAGCCTAATGAATGAAGCTTATTCACCAGCTTCTTACTTACAACCAAGATTTGCACATTGTCCAACAACGCAATCATGTCACGAGATAAAGTGGTAGTTTCACACGTGACAGCTTAAGGCTGTGGACACAAAGTAATATATTATTATAGTTGCTTTATTTTATGGGTAATATGTAACTGTAACTAAATAGTTCAGTTGCAAGTAATATGTAATATGTAACTAGTTACTTTTACAAAGTAACTTGCCCAACACTGCTCATCTGAAATTAAGCTATTAACCAACTATATGTATTACATAGGTTTTTGGTTGTGCAATAATACATAATTAATTTATTGTAATTCTCGTATTTTGTAATTTCATAATTCTTCGATTACGTTGCTATGCGCTGCTAAGGAAGCACTTGTTAAACAAACCGCTTTTATCAACACATTACGCACAGAAGTATCTTCTAAACTGTTTCATAGTTTGACTATCGTGTTTTTTTTCCACAAAGTTTCTCGACAAAGCCTCAAGGCTGCTCTTCATTTTCATTCACATACGTAGGGGATACGCCCCCTTTCCAACTTGAAAGGATAGGCTATTCCTGGTAGTCTACGAGGCCTGCACAGTTGTTATTCAGTTGTCAAACACCTGTAAAACCCGAAGGGAAGGTACGTAATTCACGAAGTCTGAGGAGAGTCATCACACCCGTATTTCAGACCGCCGCACCTCAGAGCAAAGTTGACCTGTGTGGAAGTTTACTACAAACTTCATTTAACTTTTGCTTCCTACGTAAAAGCTGCTTTTCCATTTAACGATTTTGTTCACATACGTGGGTGCATACAGACAAACATAGGTACGTAGATACACACACACACACACACACACACACACACACACACACACACACACACACACACACACACACACACACACACACACACACACACACACACACACACTTTTACGAAAACAATTTCATTAAACCAGGCGCACGCCCACAGCTGGCCTTTTTCGGCCGGTTGTGGGTGCACACCTCATTTAAAGGTGTGCTTACTACTACCATTTCTTGCAAACTAACCTGAAATCAAAGTCAAAATAGCTGTCAAACTATCTATCACCCAGCAACTTCATGCATACTAAGCACCTCTAAATATATTCTTTTGTGATATTGGTTTCTAAGATACCTTTTTTAAAAAAAAGTAAGCAATGCCTGTTTTCTTTTTTCAAGTAGACATTTACAACCATATTTTACATAATAAATAAAACATTGAATAAAAAAATCAACAGTCAAAGAAACTCATAGCTTTTAAAACAGCTTTTAAGACTTCACAACCATTTGCAAAGGCCGTAATGAAAAATTAACGGTGAAACACAACTATAATTGCTGCTTCAAAAATATAGCAAATCTGCTCCACCCAACCACCAACACTTTAGTCTGTTTGTGCCCCTCCCCCGCTATACTACAATCATGCATAGGTAAACACTACAATAATAATGGCTAAAAGGACATTTTCCATGCATTATCTATCACTTTATAAGGTGTTTAAAGGCTGCAACTATGGTAGCAAGTTGAACTGCGATAGTCTAAAAGTGGGCATGGTACACAAATATATATAGACGAACATTGATCTCACAAGAGGAATAAGCAGCTACAATAAAGATAATGACATTTATTTGTAATTCTTTCGTAAACTATGAGTGCATTACGAAGCTTCAAAGGATATTTTTATAATTCGAAGTTTACTTGACCTTCAAACCCACAAAACATTCGAAGCTTCGTCCCACCCCTAGTATGTACACAATTGTGACCAGACCCTTTACTACAAGCACCGCATATATACCTCAAGGGTGAGTAGCTCTAGATTGGTGGCTGTGGTATACTACCAGACACTTCAACAAGACACCACCAAGATTTAGAGCTGAGAATGAATTATCCAGTGGTACAGTAGATCCACCAGAGGTACATGTCCCTCCCATTACCTTCTCTTGTCAAGTCAAGATACTCTAATAGAACAGACAACACTATAAGGATTGTGTAATCAAGTGCATTCTATCTACAAGTTTTAGTGAATAGCTACACTAGTCCATGACATGGTGCTACAAATGTTAGTTTTTATTCTGACCATCAACTGTAGCTAATTTATATACCACAGCCAAACTGAAACTAATATACCACAAGACCACTCAGAGAGAACTTAGGCCACTCCAACTGGTAGTTATGTTTCTGTTCCTGTAAAAGTCTGTTTTAGAGGCTGGCAGGAAGAATTCAACAACAAAGCAAAAATGACGTACTGTTCAATTAGAGATTTACTGACTGTTCTACTATCAATATAATTATCAATGTACATACACTAGTAACATGTCTTGTAATTTTCTATAATAATAATCAATAGTAAATCAAGTGAACACAAAAAAGTTAACTCACTATACAAGGGTGTAGCTATAAGAGTAGGCCCCTCTCCCCAATAAGGCCAATACTTGTCAATACCTTGTTTCCTGTCACCCTCATTGGTAATTATTATTGTAATTGGCATTTATAAATAATTAGTAAATATGGAAATTATTTGTAACTTGTGTGCCTCCAGCATTTGTTTATGAAGTTAGCATATCTCAGCACACAAATATGATTAGCTATTTATTGGAGTTTCACAAGTAAAGCCAATCATTTTGCAGGTTGTTTGACCCTACAGATGGTTGATTTCTCTTCACTGAGGCAGCCAGCTGGCTATCTGATGTTTGTTTTTGCAGTGTTTCAATGATTAAAATTTTATAACCGCCTGCCTGCACTAGTTAGATGTTCTTTTGGGAACAGGAAATAAGGAATTAATAAATGTTGGTTGTGACTTAAGCTCCCACCCCTTTTAACTCCTGGATCTGTCTCTATTTTCCACAACTCAAAGTTTTAACAACAAAAATAAGATATTTTATGTACTAGCTACCTGCTCAGTGTCCACAGTCACTAGTTGGTTGGTCTGGCAGTTCTTGTCTCAGTTTATCGGGCAGTGGCACGCCCTATTAATCCCATAGCTGGAACATAGATAACAGACGTTCTGTTCTGGACGAGGCTCCGAAAACAGCTGTGTATGTATCACGTGATAACCATTCAATTGTGCTGCGCATTATTAAGGTGACTAAAGTAGAGCATTATTTAGAACACAACTTGGGGAGTGCGAAACATACGATTAATCAGGTGAGTGTTGTGTACATGTATATCAATGTTACGTTGTAAGTACTTTATTGATACCGGACATAGCTTGTACATGTATTAGAAAATTGTTCATTTGTCCTCAAGAGAAAAACAGATTCTGGCGCCGAATTGTAGCCAATAAAATAGGCTATCAGTGGTATAAATTGTGAGCGGTAAAGTATAGGGTACTAGGAGAAAGAATGGTCTAAACTCGCAATTTGAGAAAATGCTAAAAAAAATATTTGGCTGGGGTTTCCGGACACCAGTAAAGTAGGCGTACCTGGCATTGCTGTGAGAATCGCTGCACTCCACTGAGTGCTGTGGCCCAGCAGAGACTGATAGCGTTCTGTTTGGCTGGTTAGTTTGTTTATGGTAGTGATTTTTTTAGTATCAGAATTGCGTTATGCTGCTCCGGACCTTACAGTTGTCTTGCAACGCTTTTATGTTTCATCTACTGCCTGGAAATCTGTACCAGCCCTTACCTGAACACAGGAACAGCATATTTTAACAATGTGGCCCAGCGGATCCTTGCTGAAGGCTTCTCCAGACTGCTGGTTGTGTTGATTGCACATTCAAGTTGGGTAAAATGGGCTTGGAATGCAGTTGTACTATCTATAAACCATACAGCTGTATATCTGTTCACTGTATAGTGTGATTGACAATTTGTGGTGCATATGTTTTTTACACAAAATTATTCTACTTGCACAAGCTAATCTTGATGAATCTCATGAATCTATCAAGATAAAACTTTGGTATTTTATACAGTAGCACACATGTGGGATACTTAGGTACTCATAGCCTGATTATTTCTATTCCATCCTTCAATAGCGGATTATAAACAAAGTGTCCGGAATACGCAGCTGTCCGGAAACCCCCTTACTTACCTTATGTCTCGAAGTAGGATGTACAGCCTTGCGAATGACGTCCTGTTTAAGCCCGCTAAACTGACCATACAACTACCATAGATCCAACCCATCACAGTATAGTGTTTACAACCCCTTGGGGCTGCAGTGGCTGTATATCATTAGCACACTTGCAGGGACGACTTAGCACAGGAGTCTGGTTAATTGCAGTCACTCTTGACCCGTTGAAATTTGGCTTTGACCTTTGACTAAGAGAGCATTTTTCAATCCTTGATAGGTGACTTAGTGACGATATTTCAGTACTTTTCAATTGCGGGTTGGAAATTTTTACCCTTGACCATTGACTTGTCACAAATTTGGTGGCCTGTGACTTAGACTTTGACCATGGTCACAGATCTACCTACTGTACATTGTATGCCTGTGTGTCACCCCGTTGCTCCAATAGCTGCTGTACTACAATCTACAACTGCAGTCAAAGCTGATTTTCACCTTTGACCGTTGACTTGTTGAAAGATTGTCTTGACCACTGACCTCATTCCATTTATTTTCGCTATAGTTTCGTACACTACTACTTGGGAAGCTTTGACAGTGCTGAGAAAACAGCTTGACCATTGTCCTTTGTGTAAAATTGGTCTTGTTCCTTTGACCTACAGCTGTATCTCTTTGACCTGTCACTTTGACCGTGGTCACAGATTGTAGTACAGTGGCTATCGGAGTGACACCACTTATCAGTGCCAGGAGGGAGGTCAGGACTAGGAAGTGCATATCCCAACTTTGGAAGTGCATAAACAGTGGAATGGACTACTGGAATGGTGGAGTGGATTTTTTTAAAGTTCGATATCATTTTTTACATCCAAATAAGTACAACTCCTCCCATTAAGTAAGCAAATAAATAGCTCATTTAGCATACTTTTCCTCACCATAACACTTGTATGACTTATAATTCAATACTTTGTTACTTGTCTGAAACTAACTGTCTTAATGAAGGTTCAGTTCAGTGTGCAATGTGGCACTGCCACAATGAACTT
Organism: Dysidea avara; assembly: GCF_963678975.1. Lineage (NCBI taxonomy): Eukaryota > Metazoa > Porifera > Demospongiae > Dictyoceratida > Dysideidae > Dysidea > Dysidea avara. The sequence goes on from NC_089277.1 coordinate 34,932,172, forward strand.
CAGCTTAAATTTTGTTTTATGACACAATTGTGGAAAAGGCTCTTTGTAAACGCTTTAACAAGATAGTCCCGTTCACTTTACCCAAAAATTTTGCTTAGGCTCTAAATTAGTGGTAAACACCTCGTACAGGCTCTGCCTTCTGTGTTCACCCTCCAGTGCCTGACTGGTAAAGTTGAAATAAATATATGAATAGTTCATTACACATTGAGTGTACTTTAGAATGCATACATGTGATCAGCTAGCTAGCTAACTTTTTTATAATTTGGGAACAAGGGTTAAGTCAGGAGTCTTCTTGGTACTCTCAATAAGCTGCTATTGTGCATGTTCATAACTGACTTTACAGTACATTACATTAGTAAACTTTGTCTATGACGAGGTGAAGTATGCTAAAAGAGCTGACTTCAAGGGGGATCCTATTTATTTGCTTACTTAAGGAGAGGAGTTGCACTTATTTGGATGTAAAAACTGATATTGAACTTTAAAAAATTCCATTCCAGTATTCCACCATTCCAGTAGTCCATTCCACTGTATATACACTCCCCAAAACTTCTGTCAATTTCACCACAAAAATTAAAATTGTGGTTATTAGACTTAGTTGAAATGAATTTTGTTTTGTGAATACAACATCTCATAATGCCTTACGCATTTGAATTTCAATAACATGAATTTTCATCACCTAACCTTCTACTTCTTTTGTTCAGTGCACCCTTATCACAATAATATATACAAGTACCTGCACCAAAGTCTGTTTATTGGAAATAACTCCCATGCATTTCACATTGATGGTTGCACACAGCTTGATTATCATGACAATTCCAAGGCACACATGGGGAGAATCCCTAGTCAGCACAGGCCAAAATATATTCTAATATCTTCGATCATTGTCCTCCTCCGTTTTGGGATCTAGCTGGTGGTCACCATACCACCCCATCCTCCAACAATGTGATCACTATTGATACTGCTACCATCCTCAAGTTTATCTAAAATGACAGGAAACTCAACAGCCAGATGTTACTAGTGTAAGCAGTGCTTTATAAGGAAGTGTTGTGGCTGGTGAACTTTTGGAGTTGTGTTATTAAAATAAAATCACATGATGAAATCTGGCAGGTAGTGAAATCACTACAATACCTGCTTACACTGTTTACTACTCAATATTTATTTATTTACTTAAGACTTTACAGTCCAGCCTGTCTATAGTTGTTACAGAAAGTGTGTTTGAAAAGGTGGAGTAAGGAGAAAAAATCCATGACTGGACCTGAGCAGCCTCGAACCTGCAGCCATCCGATTAACGCTCAAATGTTTACAGGAGTCTACCAGGCAGTCAGGATGTGTTTTCCTTGTTATTTTCAAGTATATGTATCCATAGGAACCTTAGAGAGTGACTTTATTATCTCAAAGTACCCTAAGTGAAACCAAGTGGACAGTGTTTTATTTATTAAGACTTTACAGCATTTAGTGTGTGCTACCTACCAGAACTGTATCCTATGATATGAAGTGACATGAATACTGTATAGTACATGTTGGAATTTGTGTGACAATACATTCCTTTAAAAGTTGTACATGTAGTATACAATATTCCCATGTTGTGAGAAATGTGACTATTAACAGGTACCATTAGAACATGTTGAGATGACGTCCAAACAAGACTACCTCAAGAAGTACCTCTCAGGAGGAGGAGGAGGAGGGAAGGATAAAAAGAAAAGGAAGAAAGTGGAGAAGAAAAAGACTGTTGTTGTCTTAGATGATGATGCTAATTGGAAGAAATCTGTCCAATCAAGTGACGACAGTGAATCAGACACACCCATCATTGTTGGTGAGGACACAACGTTTACAACATGTGCTCTGTAATGTTACGTATCTTAGGTACAGTAAATTTATTAATTTAATTACTGGGACCAACAAAAATGTAAATACATACACCAAACAAACTCTTTTTCTAATGAGCTAGTCTACTATTATCAGACTCCACTCTGTATACTGTACTTGATATGATGTTTTGATGTTGTATTGTGTGACTGTAGAGTATCGTGATGAACAGAAGGAGATGGAAATGAAGGCAAAATGGCGGCCACTTGTCAAACAAGAAGTCAAAGAAGAACCCCCACCATCCTCCACTCAGGATTACAAGCCTGATATAGATAGTCACCATGGTAACAAGAAGAGTCACCGACATGATTCTGACTCTGATCTCAGTCCAGACAGAAACCAACACAAATCACATGAGTATGTTTTTGTGTCTGTGTGTATTTGTTGTCTGCACGTGTGTTTGTGTGTGGGTGTCTGTGTACATGTGTCTGTCTGTGTGTCGGTGTCTGTGTTTCTGTGTGTCTGTACGTGTGTGTGGTGTAGGTGTGTGTGTTTGACTGCGAGTCAGTGTTTTTAACACCATGTCAGTCAGCACCTCCTTGTGGTGGCCCCTGGGCAATGGCTATTTTCTGGCTATGCTGATGATAATAATTCATGAGGCTGGATTACTGTGTGCTAAGCCCAGGATGCCTGATGGTATCACTTGGGACACAGCAACCTTGTACGTTTGCGCTGTTTGCAGAGGTTTTTGCAAGCCTCCAGGGCTTAAATCTGCACTTAGGTTTGGTGGGCTTGTTACAATGTCAGGGTCACATACAACCTCCAATGGGTCCTCTGGTTTGTGTCTATGTGGCTGTGTCATGACCATTGCCAGTAAACCAGGTGTGCACCAGCACCACGTAACCCAATAACCAGGTAGCAAAGAAGAAGAGTATGCATGTGTGTGTGTGTGTGTGTGTGTGTGTGTGTGTGTGTGTGTGTGTGTGTGTGTGTGTGTGTGTGTGTGTGTGTGTGTGTGTGTGTGTGTGTGTGTGTGTGTGTGTGTGTGTGTGTGTGTGTGTGTGTGTGTGTGTGTGTGTGTGTAGCGCACTGTATAGCTAAATTCATGGTAATTTTCAGCTGTATGTCCTATTAGAGTGATCATATTGCTGTATACACTGTATATAAATATGTTCAGACCATCCATTGGTATTGTATGTATACGCACATATTGTTAGCATGTTTTGTGTTTGTAGTATAGATCACCAAACTAGACCACAAGGAAGAGGACATCGGCATGATTCAGATTCTGATCTTAGTCCTGAGAGAACTGGACACAAGTCACACAGGTATGAAGTGAAGTCTGACTAATACAAAGTGTGTATAATCTCTTTTGTACTGTCCATGTGTTTAGAAGTAGAGAAGACACAAAGGATAGACAGCAAGACAGAGGACATCGACATGATTCAGATTCTGATCTTAGTCCAGAAAGAGGTGGCCACAGGTTAGTAGTTAATGACAGGTCTACCATCCCTGTATTAACAGGTCTGCCATCCCTGTATTAACAGGTCGACCATCCCTGTATTAACAGGCCTACCATTCCTGTATTAACAGGTCTACCATCCCTGTATTAACAGGCCTACCATCTCTGTATTAACAGGCCTACCATTCCTGTATTAACAGGTCTACCATCCCTGTATTAACAGGCCTACCATTCCTGTATTAACAGGTCTACCATCCCTGTATTAACAGACCTTGTACTATATGTGCTGTCATAGTCCAGCGCCTAAGCCAAATATTCGTTCACTTTTTGATAAAAGCACCAATTTTTTTACAGGGTGTATGGAGCGTGCACTAAGTGTTTTAAGAAGGGGAGGCACGTAAAAAGTCTTCAGGAACACTCCTTTTTGCACCCTGACAAGAAAACTATTTGTTACTATTAAAAATCAATCATGTTTCTATCAAGTTAACTGCTGGGCCTAGTATCATAGTAGTACAAAGCATACAGCTGGAACATAATAGCCTATTAGTAATCTATAAAAAAACAAATAGTTTTCTCACCTAGGCAGTAAACAAAATCACTAAATTTCCATTTGCAGGGATTCTGTTAAAGTTTTGGACCTTCAATGCTGACGATTGTGTAGTACTATGTACAAGAATCATCCTGATGTGTATCGTTTCTTTATTAAAGGGGTATAACAAAGGTTATTTAATGCTAAAGTCACAGGTGAATATCTCAACAGAAAACCATGAACTACAGCAGTTCAATTATCAAGCACAGAGCTTGAACAAAAGGTCCCTTGTCCCTATACTGGGCACCATATGAAAGGTAATTAAATTTCTAGTTTAATGAAGGCAGTTGCAAGTTGTTTCAACATCTTGTTCTCAAGTTACAGTGCTTTCAATTCAGTGTAATATAGTATAAGCAAGAAAAGCACAAGGATGTGTCATAAGGTGCTTCTTAGTGCTCAAAATCTCACTTCATTGGAACCCAGCTCCTTTATGCTTATTTTGAGCATTATCACAGCACTAAGAAATACCTTAATATTCATCTGTGTACTTTTCTTGCTTATGCTATATTACACTGAATTGAAAGCGCTGTAACTTGAGAACAAGATGTTGAAACAACTTGCAACTGCCTTCATTAAACTAGAAATTTAATTACCTTTCATATGGTACCCAGTATAAGGACAAGGGACCTTTTGTTCAAGCTCTGTGCTTGATAATTGAACTGCTGTAGTTCATGGTTTTCTGTTGAGATATCCACCTGTGACTTTAGCATTAAATAACTTTTGTTATACCCCTTTAATAAAGAAACAATACACATCAAGATGATCCTTGTACATAGTACTACACAATCGTCAGCATTGAAGGTCCAAAACTTTAACAGAATCCCTGCAAATGGAAATTTAGTGATTTTGTTTACTGCCTAAGTAAGAAAACTATTTGTTTTTTATAGATTACTAATAGGCTAATATGTTCCAGCTGTATGCTTTGTACTACTATGATACTAGGCCCAGCAGTTAACTTGATAGAAACATGATTGATTTCTAATAGTAACAAATGGTTTTCTTGTCAGGGTGCAAAAAGGAGTGTTCCTGAGGACTTTTTACGTGCCTCCCCTTCTTAAAACACTTAGTGCACGTTCCATACACCCTGTAAAAAAATTGGTGCTTTTATCAACAAGTGAACGATTATGTCAATTTTAAGGGCTTATGTACTGCACTATCACACCTGTTGGGCAGACAGTCAATAGAAGATATTGTGAGGCAGGCTAATTTTTTTCCATGAAAAAGTATGATGACTCCTACTACATGGGGTGTATGTATACAATTACTTCTCTTACTTACCCTAATATAACAGTCACCCAATACATATACTTGCTCTACTAGCGGATCCCAATCATTCACTTTGTTTTGTACTTGCTCAGGGCAGGTCCCTAGGTAGAGCCATAGACAAGCTCTTTAACAACCTACATCTATTTCATCTGTTGTTATCAGAGTGAAGACAGAGGATGGTAGAAGACAAGAGGAACACAATTCAGATTCTGATCTTAGTCCAAAGAGACCAGCTCACCAGTTAGTATATTATATTACTGATAACTAATGTACTGATCTGTACTAGGAGAAGTGACTCTGACCCCAGTCCTCCCAGGAGACATCCAACTGATGGTATGGAAATTGTTACTGTAGATTAGTAGTGCAAAACATACACCTTGTATTGGCTATGTTTGAGAACTTGAAGTTTCAATAGAAGGGCCACTCACGTACGTATTTGACCAATGAAATAAGATCTTCCAAAGCTGTATTTGAAACCTACTAGAGGTGGTCAGTATAGGGAGGTGGTCTTTTAGAAAGGTGGAACTTTTGATGAACAAGATTTTGTGGTATGTGTGTACTGTGTATTACAGTCCTTGAAAAACTGAACTTGTAGCATGTTTGGTGGTTTATATTTTTGACAATAATTTGTAGTAAAGACGCATTCCCTTATCCTTCATCAGGTGGTAGGAGGAGGTCCAGTCCAGTTAGGAGGAGACATGATCAGGATAGAGTTAGTAGACCAACTGAAGTGATCACTAGTAACCATCACAAGAGATCAATAATGTCTACTGGTATAGTGTGTGTGTTTGTGTGTACTGTGTAGTGTGTGTCTGTGTAGTGTGTGTACTGTGTTAGTGTTTCCTCAAGCAAGAAACTTTACTCAGTCTACCCAGCTGTATATTGAGGACTAGGTGGTCTGGTGTCAACTGGGGAGCCCACCCAGCTGTAACCTCAATGGGTACCTGGTGTTTACTGGTGAAGCAAATGCCCAACTGTCCTTGTCTCATTTAATGATGTTGGGAACTTCAAGCTCCACAACCTCTCTGAGACCTGGACAGGTTACTATCCCTAGCTCCCCAGTAGGATTTGTCTGCACAAGATTTAGGTACCTGAGTGGTGTACAGGCATCCCAGTACTGGTTCGCTTGGCGGCAATGGCTGTGTTTTGCGCATGTACAGCTTGCTTTGCTGGGCAGCAATTGCTCTATTTTGCAGGGCTGCTGTAGGCTTTGCGTAAATCAACCAATGAAAGCCGAGCAGACACATGTACATTTCAAATCCAAATGAATCATCCTATTGACTGTATTTCATGTGATATCACTACAAAATGATTGTAACTGACAATCGTCTTGCAATTTACTGTACTTGTAGTTGCACGTTGGTATTGCCTACAATTTTTTAATGTGCCGCATGTGCATGCATGTGTGACTCTCTGTGTGCATGTGTGACTCTGCGCGCGCGCGTGTGTGTGTGTGTTGTGGCCTGTGTTGATTATTCAGCATAATAGTTGCATGCAGTTCGCGTTTGTATAGGAACTGAATCTTTAATATGGAGATGCTCTAATAGAACAGCCATTACATGTTAAAATTCTAGTAAAACATTCACTGATACTTGGGTAGTCTATTAGAACAGTTACCATGTCCCTAACAATACTACTTCATGTACTAACATTGTGTACATGTTACACTACACTTTCTCCAGGTGGTAGGGCAGGACTACAGACTAGTAAAGTATTGAGGGCAGAGAATGATGAGATGAGACAGAGGAGAGAGCAGGAGCTGAAGGATATGGACCCTTCCATGTTGGGCAAGGAAGCTGACACTGTGTATCGTGATAAACATGGTAGAAGAATTGACCCCAAGTTGGAGAAGTTAAAGAAGAAAGAAGAAGAGAAGAAAAAAGCTGAACAAGATGAACAGTTTTATGAGTGGGGAAGAGGGTAAGTAATTCATTCATAGTCTGGTAGGGATGGCAATTATAAATGATGGTATTACAGCATAGCTCACCTACTTTGGCATTGCACAATTATAGATAATGTGCTAAAGTAGTGACTTTCCCACTGAGCTATGCTATAATACCATCATTCATCTCTTATTTCACTACTTTTTTTTGCATAGATCCCTACTTTATTTTTAAACTGACAAATTTTAATACTAGTTTGTGTAGCTTTTATTTGTAGCACAGTGTAACTTGTGACTACTGTGTTAGAATATAATTGTATTAGAGCGACTGTTGTACTAGAGATCTCGAGTCAGCCAAGCAATTCTAAAATCCAACTCTGAAATAGATTTAGGCGGTGCACGTCAATTTTGGAGCAATCCCTACTTGAACAGTACTACCATATTGTTTGATAGTCAAATATTGGCTGATTGTTTTGTTAGAGTATTTTGCACTCTCCCCAACATAGTTTGGTGTAGCTATCACAGAATGACACCATTGCTTAAGCAATCTCTGACACAGTTAAACATGATGTGTCCCATTTCATGGTGGATTCTTGAATTGAGAAATCTAAAGTGTCAAGTTCTAAAGGCTTGCATTTCACAAATCAGGTTTCTGAACTCTTGGTGTACACACATGGAATGTATCAAAGCACAGATGTAGGCCTACTGTCATTACACTTTATCTTATAGGGTGGCACAAACTCGTATGGCTCATGACAAAGTTACTGATGATCTCCATGAGATGTCTAAACCTTTAGCACGTTATAAAGATGATGAGGACCTTGAGAACATGTTGAAAGCAAGAGACAGAGAAGATGACCCCATGTTGGAGTATATGAAGAAGAAGAAAGCTAAGAAAAATGTTGTGATTGACAGTCATGGCACAAGAAAGCCAAAGAAAGGTTATTATCACGATACCATCTATTGTCTTACCTGTAATAATGTCTCTTTAGAGAGGCCAACTTACAAGGGGTCATACCCGCCAAACAGGTTTGGTATCAAGCCTGGTTACAGATGGGATGGTATTGACCGGTCAAATGGGTTTGAACAGAGCAGATTTGCCAGAGAAGCCAATAAAGTTGCTATGGCAGAAGTTGCATACAAATGGAGTGTGGAGGACATGTAAAGTGTACCTGATGTAATTTGTACAAATAAATATATATCTACGTTTTGACACTCTTACAAGTATTTGTTGCATTTCATGTATTTGTACTGTTAGTTGCTCAAGTAACTGTGCACTTGTACAAGTATTTAGCTATAAACATAAGTAACACTTCCATCATAGATGATAATAATGATCTATGCTTCCATGAACCATGTGGTCTAATTTTTTTAGGCGCGGGCGCTTACATTGAGGCGACAAGCCCTTGTGCCTGTAGAAAATTTAAGTTCTGTGCCACGCTACTTGTGGTCGCACTCCAAGAAGGCGAAATACTCGTTTCAATCGCACGTATAACTTGCTGTGATTTATTGAACGAAGATGTAAGCTTAAAACCACGCGGAGAGCGAAGTGCGCGTCAAATAGAAAATGGCTAGCGGTGACCGGTGGAAGAGCTACAAAACAAAAGGCAACGTTGAGGAGGGACGGAGAAGACGTGAAGAGGAGGGATTACAACTGAGGAAGGCGAAACGTGAAGAAGAAGTTAGTTTAGTAATTGTGGTGGTGATTTTAGGCACACGTTATGTTGAGTGCCTGTAAAACTACATGTCTCGTGTTGTCATGTTAGATTTCGAAGAGAAGGAACATAAATGTTGATGTTGAAGATGCTACTGCCTCACTTCATGACAAGGCTGGCCAGGAGGGATCAAAGGTCAGCTGTTCTACATACACAATACAGTAGACCATTTTCATGCTCTGTTTCAAAAAAAATGATCAATTAGTGACATGCTTTACGAAGAACGACCATCACGAAGGTGGCTCTCACCACAAGCACTATAGTCTTTCTAGTTACTTTGCTGTACAGGTAGATTGTCACTCTGGATGAACCACTTGTAACTGTTCTATTTCTTGCTATAATTTATGTATACCACATCACATTTGTTCATCATCATGACGTGTTAAAAAATCACATGTTAGAATATTTATGACGGTGCATATGGTCTAGAGCTAAAGTTTTTGGTTGACCATTCCTTTGGATGAATGTAATCCAAACAAGTTGATGTTGTGCTACTTCTAAAAACCAGACACCCGGTACATGTAATTACTATCCCACACATCATGTTATTACTTATTGTAACTTTGTTACTTGCTTTATTTTTTTATCCTTACGTGCAGTACATTAATTGTTGTAATTCATCAATTATGTGCAACATCACTAAGGAAGCCTAACTTGAGCAAACCACTTTAAACCACAAATTACACACAGCATAGTTTGTCATTTTCATACACAAACAAATTCTCTACACAAAGCAGCTCTTATTTTCCAATCACATACAAAGTTGGCACACCCTCTTTCAACACGCCATTCCTGGCAGCCTGTTGCATTGTTTTTCATTGTTATACTCCTGTTACAAATGTAGACCAGGGCCTGAAATTATGTTTTGGAAATGGTCTGACAAATCCTATTATGTGTTTTGACATACTCACTCGAGTCAGTAGTACTCTACAAAAGGTGTTCAGACATTAGCCAGAAATGGTCGGAAAATGGCAGATGTCTGACTATAGTTTCAGGCTAGCCCCTACTGAACTGTTTCACCTGATTTCAGTTACCAGCCTCAAGTAAACATGACGGAAACGGAAAGTTAGTTTAGTTTTAATACAGTACGTAAACAGACTTTATTCATTGAATGAAGTTTATTTATTAAAGCTTGTTTGTTCATGTGGGTGTGGGACAGACATACTGACACATAGACACACAGGTTTTTGCCAAACCAATCTAAAGAACTATACATTTAAAAATTTATGAAGTTCTTGTGATCCTGTTGCATATTGTGTACTATTTGTTTATTGCTTCACATGATCACCTCCAATAGGTGCCCACCATACAGGAGTTGATCAATGACTTACTATCACCGCAACCATCTACTGTGTTGGCCTCTGCCACTTTCATCAGGAAGTTGTTAGCTAAGGGTGAGTGTGACTGATCGTAATACACTATACATTGCTACTGTATAATATTGAACATGTGTGGCAGGCACTGATTCTCTACACACATTGTGCACTTAAGATACATATGATATGCATACCGAAACGTATTCTAGCAAACACGTGATTCTTTGTTATGTTACAACGGTGATGAAATGTATTGTGGCTTACAGTATGTTGGGGATGCACACACACACACATGCACACGCACACACACACAAGCAAAGCCTTCAGCTGTCATGATAGGACGATTGCTCCTACCCAGTGAACCAGCACTGGGACACCTGTGCGCTATTCAGGTGCTAGGAACCAGTGCAGGCAAATCCTCCTGGGGGCAGGACTAGTAACCCACAGGAGGCTGTACCATGTCCCACAGGTGGAAGTGTAGGCACCCGAAGTCCCACCTGGACCTTCACCCGCTGTGTGAGACATGGATAGTTGGAATTTGCTTTCCCAGTTAATACCAGGTACCCATTGATGTTACAGCTGGGTGGGATGCTTCCATAATTGACACCAGGTCCCTATTTAAACAGCTGGGTAGACTGGAGTAATGTGAGTAAAGTTTCTTGCACAACAATGTTAACACTAATCGAGCAGGACCTTTCAATTACCAGGCCGATGCTCTAGCCACCTGGTTATGCTGCACACCTTCCTTCTCCGGGTCATGTGGCATTCCTAGGCAAACAGCAACAAAAGTGGAGAGTCGTGCCACCAATGCACACCTAGTTTACTGGCAGTAGTCATGGCACAGCTGCATGGAAACCAGAGGACTCATTGAACTCCAGCAGCAGCAAGCGCCCTGGCATTATGACAATGTCCACCAAGCTGTGCCTGTCCTAAGTACAGACTTTGGTATCCCCTGGGAGGCTTGCAAAACCTCCACAGGGGCACCAGGTTGGTATATACCAAGTGATACCATCAGACGGCATCCTGGGGTTGGTAAACAGTAACCCAATCTCGTGATCATTAACAGCTTAGTCAGCTAAAAGCCATGGCCCGTGGGTCACCTCATGGAGGTGCTGACCAACATGGTGTTATAAAATACCAACCCGATCTCCCCCCCCCCACACACACACACACACACACACGCACGCATACACATTTATAAACAGTAGACACATACATCAAAATGCACTTATATGTACACATTACATTTGCTGTATTTAGTCTATTGTATGCATCTATTAATTGTTTCCTGTTTCCTCCACAGAGAACCCTCCAATAGCAGAAGTGGTAGAGTCAGGAGTCATCCCATTATTTGTACAATTCCTGGGAAGGGATCACCAGTGTACTCTACAGGTAACTAGTATACTAATCCAGGATAGCATTGTTATACTATGGTGTGGTCTAGTTTGAGTCTTGTTGGGTACTCACCAACGTTGCCTCAGGCTCCTCGTTACATACTAAAGTGGTAGTTGATGCAGGAGCAGTACCATCACTCATAAGACTTCTCCATTCTCCGTTTGTAAATGTGCAAGAACAGGTTAGTGAATTGCTTGCTTGCTTACATATGATCTATACACCTGCATACAATAATGTGGATCTCTTAAAAGGATACCTTTGACTGCGCACACATTTTGAAATGTCAACTTCTGAAATCAGGACACTTGTCCATAATCTTTAGAGACCTGAAATATGCCTGTCTACTTTTTTTGAATTTGCACCAATATATTGATCCTCATAGTTACAACATACATACACTGTAGATAACTAACCAGTAAAGCTTGATAAGTGAATTAACCACTTTTGTAGCATGCAAAAAGTCTTCAGTTGTTATCCTTATAGTACCTACATGTTGTATCTTATTGTGTACAGGCAGTGTGGGCACTAGGTAACATTGCTGGTGACAATGTTCAGTTCAGAGAATTTGTACTGGAGAATGGAATACTAGATCCTCTGTTATTGTGAGTGATCATTAATAGGAATACAATGTTAGCTGTTATTGTAGGATATTCAAGAGCTCCAGTGCTAGTGGAGTATTAATGAAACATGCCACATGGACCTTGTCCAATCTGTGTAGAGGAAAGAACCCTCCTCTGAAATCTGAATATGTAAGAGTGTGTGTGTTTATGCGCAAGTGTGTGTGTTTATGCGCAAGTGTGTGTACATACTGTATTAATGGGGTGCTATCCATCCCTCACATAACATTCCTGTGAGACATTGTACAGCCTCCTACAAGGTAGTGTGGTCCTTCCCCAGGAAGATTAGCCTGTGTGCCTTAATTCATTTCTACATGTGTTCATGTTTTACAAAACACACATTTTGTTTAAGATACCCAGTCAGTAATTTTGTGGTTTGTTACTCTACTTTAGGCAGCAAGATGTTTACCAATCCTGTCACAATTATTATACCATGACAACCTCAATGTTATATCAGACACCTGCTGGTCATTGTCATTCCTTGCTGATGGGTCTAATAAACGTATTCAACAAGTCATCGACGCTGGAGTAGTAATGAGACTAGTGGAACTGTTAATGTGAGTGATTAGTGGATACTTGTATGTACTTGTTCTTCCCACCAATGTGGTTCTGTACTGGACCATGTCTTCAAGCTTATTATCTTCAGTACCAAAACTTCCAATAGTAAAATGTGCATGGATATTTTGAATTATACCTGTTCTTGTAGTAAATGTTCGGTCAGGTCCCTTTATTGAAATATAACACCTCATGATGACATATCACTTGTATATTGTTAGGCACCCGGTGAAGGATGTGGTCAGTCCAGCATTACGATGTATTGGTAATCTAGTAACTGGAGATGATGTACAAACACAGGTGAGAATCATAACTACTGGTGCTATACATTTCTGAATGTACATATATGTGACTATTCTATGTTGGTCACACAGAATGAATTACATGTTTTACAACAGTGGAACCTCAGTTATCCGAACCCGTGAAAAGTCCATATCTATGGAACTGTGTGTAAATAACCATAAGCAACATTGGAAAAATTATCATTTAGACTATGGCACGCATAGTATGCTTTGAAGTTAAGTCATTAAATCCAATAGATACCTGCTGGTATGTAGGTATCTAAACTGGTTAGATACCTGTCATGTGCTTTGCTGGATTCCAGTCACAACAGCCAACAGAAATCATCGCTAAGGCATACTGGATCATAAATATGATCATATATGCATATCCATCCAGGAAGCCTACCAGTGAGTTATTTTAACACTAATTTGATCAGGGAGCCATCATTACTGGCAGTGACACGCTGTAGTCTAAATCAGTTATTGTGCTAATCTACAGTATTTTCACTGTTTAGATACCTTCGGAATGGCACAATAATCACCGAGGGCGAAGCCCAAGGTGATTATTGTGCCATTTCTCAGTAGGAATTTATTCCTGGATTTGTGCAATAACCTATACATATTGTAATATTAGACTACCTAATAGAGCAATCGTTACGTACTCTAATAGAGCAGCCATTTCCATAGTTCTGGTAACCGGATAAGTGGGGTCTGGATAACTGAGGTACTGTACCTTTATTAAACCAGGCGAGCACCCACAGCCGGCCAAAGGCTGGCTGTGGGCATGCGCCTAGTTTACTGAAATTGTTTTCGTAAAAGTGTGTGTGTGTGTACAGTACAATACCTACCTATCTATGTTTGTCCGTACACACCCACATGAGCAAAATCGTTAATGGTAAAAGCAGCTTTTACGTAAGAAATAAAAGCTAAATGATGTCTGTATTAACTTATGCACTAGTAAACTTTGCTCTGAGGTGGTTTCTTTTCGGCGGTCTGAAATATGGGTGTGGCGACTCTCCTCAGACTTCGTGAATTACCTTCCCTTTGTGATTTACAGGCGTTTAACAATTGAGAAACAACAGTGCAGGCCTCATAGACTACCAGGAATAGCCTATCCGTTCGAGTTGGAAAGGGGGCGTATCCCCGACTTACACGGACGAAAATGAAGAGCAGCTTTGAGCTTTGTCGAGAGAATTTGTGGGAAAAACACCATAATCAAACTATAAGACTGTTTAGAAGATACTTCTGTGCATAATATGTTCTTGAAAGCAGTTTGGTTAACAAGCGCTTCCTTAGCAGTGAATAGCAACATAATTGAAGAATTACAAAAATTTCATGAATTACAAAATCCGATAATTACAATAAATTATGCATTATTGCATAACATAATAAAATAGCAATACATAGTTGGTAAATTTCAGATGAGTTAGCTAGCTGCATGGCACCTGGTTTTTAGAAATACCGTAAAGTCGGGTTGTTAAGCGCATGCACTTATAATTTTTGGAGAAAACTCTTTGTAAAAATCATACTATCTGTTAGACGCATACGCCTAATAAATAATTATGGTGAGTGTAACACGGAATCACTACATTGTAATAGAGTAGTTAATAGTTTGTGCCAGTCACCACACCAGTATGTAAAGATATTTGACTCCATTTCTTGGTGGAATCCAGAAATGAACAAGATTATCACTATCCAGATGGCTGATTTGCTGTATACATAGTGAAGATAGGCGTAAGCGCTTGAGGAGACATTAATTTTTCAGTACTTTCAGCTCTTGCTGTGTGTAGCTCTATCATCGCATTTTGCCATGTGTGCTTATCATCCATGGTTAATTACAATAAATGTGTATACGCTTAACAAATAATATGTGTTTAATAGATACATGCGCTTAACAAGCCGAGTCTACGGTAGCACAACATCAACTTGTTTTTCAGTGGTCAGAATGTGTGTATGCACTACAAATGGGACCATGGATATAATTGAATCTTAGTGGCCACCTGTTTATAAAGGCTATAACTTTAAAAATTCTTCAAGTAAAGAATGTGTGCACTACTAACCTGTCTAAAGCAGTCACCTGCCTATTAGATCAAGACATTTTGGTCCGAAGGTGATCAGATTAGACAGGTTCCATCCTATACATACAAGTAGCAGGAATTTTAGGGGTCAAAGAAAAACAGAAGTGAAACAGGGGAACAGCTAAATAGTGGTGAAGTTGCCAGTATGTATTACTAGTGTACATTAAATCCCTAAACTTCAGTCTATAATTAGGGGTTAAATGTCCACTAGTATATGTAGACAATTCCTTGTTTCGACACTTTTTAGCTATTTCCGTGTTTCACTACTTTTTTTTCCTGATCCCTAATCCAACTTAAAATTCCTAATTTTTCCTTCTATTTCTTTTTAATAACAGTTTTGACAAATGAACCCACGAATAATGCGTAGAAGAAAGATGGCACCAGGCATGCCATAATAGTAACAGAACGTTCACCCTAACAATCAGTTATGTAACGGAAAGGGAAGTGGCAATTACGCTTTGTTTTCAGCCATGTTCCACCCGTTACACAGAAGAACGCATCTCTGCAATCAACCACTTGCTACAAAAAATAACGTTATAGCCAACACAGCCATAGGGAAACTACATCATGCTATTGTAGATTGATGACACCTTGTGTTGAACTGGAACATAAAGGAGGACAAAGGCAGTTCCATGATGAGTGCGTTGTAAGTACTGCAGTTGGCGAAAAGCATCTCAGGACGAAGCAATGTTGAACAGTGAAGAAACAAGCCTGTAGCCTTTTCCATTGTCGAGTTATGCTTGGCTGGAGACGTCAGTTAGTCAGTCAGTAAGTCATACTTACTGTACAAATCGATCTTTCTGTTGCTGCTACTTTGTAGAGCTGTATCTCCTAAAATTATTGGCATACAGTCTATTACTTTGCCAGAGGGTACACTTGGCTATGTAGATTATAAATATTTAATAAACAGAAATTCGAAAATGCATGATTGTGTCGGGGTTTTGCAGATTTGGTCACTTATATAAGATAGTACTGTATATTAGGGATCATGAAGAACTGGACCTTTCCAACCAATAATATCACCCTAAAACCAGCCTCAATTTCTATTTATGACAGCTTGGCAGTATTGGTTAGGCACAGCTAAGCCCAAAAATGTCTTCAGACCAACCCCAAACCCTTCCAAAAAGTTTCTACAGAATTTTAACTTTTGTTCTAGGAAAAATAAATTACAGTCGTTTACTATAACGGTTGTAACTTACAAACGGAATGAGATACAGAGCTGAAATTTGAGCCGTCATGTTTGCCATGAATAGGGAAATCAATTGGTGGGTAAGTTTTCCTTGTATCTCATGTCTTTATTGCATAAAAATTGTGAAGAAAGATCGATCGCTTACAATTGCTTCGACATTACGGAAACAAATGCCCATACCTTGCGTGTCCTTAGGTCTACTGCAACAAAACAAAAAATTTCCAACTCCTCTTGAGTAGGCGAATAAGATGATATTCAGGTTTTAATTGTTAGTCCCTTTCTTCACTAAGAAAATAACGTTCAAAAAAATTACGGAATTTTTTCAATAATGGGCAAGTATTTCACCCATCAGATCCGGTCACGTATTGTATGATTCTTATTATGGTTTTTGGTTCACTATTCCACATGTTCTCCCTTGTTGTTAGGTAGTGTTAAATTGTTCAGTGTTGTCATCGTTGGAGTACTTGTGTAAGAGTAGTCATGAAGGAGTGAGGAAGGAAGCTTGTTGGACTATATCTAACATCGCTGCCGGCAACAAGGTCCAAATACAGGTGGGTGTGTTGTAGTGTGTGCTTACAACAATGTTACAGTTTAATATACATACAATGATACTCATAATCTATTCATAACTTTGCTAATATACACATAGTTTATATATGTGATAGAATTCAGGTAACCGTCAATCTACGCACAATAGTACTTTTATTTAAACAGAATGTTCTAATCTAAAACCAGTTACCCAGTAAATGTGACCGGCTAAGTAAAACCCAGCCGTGTTTGCACATTCGTCAAATTCCATTTTATTGCATCTCTGTAATCTATAGTAACAAAAGAGTGGACAGCCAAAGTTTCAGCCTTTTATGATGAATGGTCTTGGAGTTGGAACAGTGATAAACTCGAATTGTACAGCAACAAAATCGGAAATAAATTACAAGCACTTAGATAATAGATCATAACTCACAATTGAAACAAGCTACAAAGATGGGACTTGCTCAATCTGTGCACCATGAACTAGCAAGCCAATCAAGGTATATTGCTTTCCCTGTACTCCTCCGTGTTGACAAAGAAGAAGGCCATTCCAACTAAGAAATGACGATAGTGAACGTTGTTTTTCCACATCATAAATAAACACCCAAAACTCACGTATCCTTTGCTGTGCAAACACGAAAGAAAGATTTTCTTACTCTCCATAAACAGGCGAATCCAGTGGTACGTAGGTTTTATTAATTTGAGTCAGTGTGTATAAAAGTGTGCATAAAATTTTCATGTAACCCGCGTATTTCACCAGTGTGTTTCAATTCATCAATTACATTGCTATGCATAGCTAAGGAAGCATAACTCGAGCAAACCACTTCACAAAGTACACACAGAAGTATCTTCTTAACTGTTTTATAGTTTGTCTATCATGTTTTCATATGCAAATTCCTTCATGGCTGCTCTTAATTTTTATTCACATACAAAGGGGATATGCTTCCTTTAGATATGCCATTCCTGGTAGCTTACGAGGCCTGTAGTCGTTACTGTATACACTTGTAGGCTAGCCCCTACTGTTTCACCTGGTTTCAGTTACCGGCCACATACCCTTCAAGTAAACATGACAAAAACAGAAAGTTGGGCTTTAATACAATATGTAAACAACCTTTCTTTTTCGAACACAGAAGGATACCTTGGGCAAAAACTATACCTTTGTGGATTCACAAATTTATGAAGAACACAATGAGCCAATATTCAACTCTGTACGCCATTGTATCAGTAAGTTATGATGGTTAATGTAAGTGCCTGTAGATTATTTTCTCGATGGCTTCTGTACATGTCGATTTATTTGCTTGTCCGGCTGTCTAATGCTGTATTTCCCACACTACTCAACTCATGAAGCTGAAACTGAAGACAATCCATTCCTCTGTCCCTATAGACAACAGAAGCAAATTTTGAAAAATGTACAGATATTGACTGTTTCTAAAATTAGGTCACATATATGTATAGTTGAATGTGTACAGTACTATCTCAAGTTTTCGTAACATGTTTTTTTAACAAAACAATAATAGGTGTTGTATCTATGTTGTGCTCAAGATACCATAATGGAAATGCACAGTAGGGATATAACACTTCTTATTGCTTTACTGTGATTTAATATCATGCACTACTCCAGCTTGTTTCAGTACTTTTTATTGATATGCTATGGATTGAGTGCTATGGTCCCTACCTACTCTATTTGAAAAATTCTAATTTTTTGTGTACTGTACTTGTTAAGTTTTTGTAAAATAAAATTATTATGACTGGTGAACCCATGCATACCGCATCAAAAGAAAGTAATGACTCTACGCATCCCAGCTATCAATTATCATCTGAAAAGTGAAGTATCCATTACGCTTTGTTGTCAGCTTTGTTCAACCTGTTGCATAGCATTACTAATCAAGAACTGTTCAAAAAGCACCTCTGCAATCAAAGTAGCCACTATGAAAAATATGGATGATTTTTGTTTCAAAGGGAAACCAACGTGCACTACCACCAAATCGACACCTCTTGCTGTCAGCAAAGATGAATGAGTGGAACACATCCATGAAGAATGCATTGTACGTGCTGCGGTATGCCATAAGGCACTTGTCCTGCTGAAGTGGCATCAAACAGTGAAACAATCAAGCCTGTAGCCTTAGCCGTTATCAGGTTCCACTTGTCTGAAGGCATCAGTCAGTTTCTCAGTCAGTCAGTTAGAAAATTCTGTTTAATGATTTTTTTTTTTAAATTTCATAGCTACTTGTTGAGAGCATTGATCTGAAGGCTTGCTTGGGCTTAGTTTTACCTAACCAATACTGTTTCATCATCATCGGGGAAATGTGAGGCTGTTTTTTCATTGGCCACACCCAAACATTTGTGGTCCCTACTATACAGTACTATACTGTGTGATGATATCCTATCCTCCCCACACAGACGTTGATAGACAGTGGAGTAATTCCAGTGGTACTGGATATTATGAGTACTGCTGAGTTTAAGACTAGGAAGGAAGCAGTTTGGGCTGTGTGTAATGCCATCTCTGGTGGAACACCTGAACAAATCAAGTGAGTCTGGTTGTATAGTAGTTACTAGGATTGGTGCTTTATCCTAAACAGATATTCTAAAAATTGTTGGCTCTTGACAGCATGCACTTTTAAAACAACCTAGACAATTGTCATGCAAAATCTGAGGTGTCTTCGAATTTTTGCTGCATATAGAGGGAAAAACGATGATGGGTTTTCCGTGATGGATTTTAAACACTTTTTTTTAGTGGCATGTGTCACTTTAGGGGGTAACCCTACTAAAAGTACAACCATACTGTTTGATAATGTGTGTGTGTCATCCCATCCTTCATGTACTGGTGTTGTAGGTACCTGGTCAGACTGGGAGTGATTGGTCCACTGTGTGACATGTTGTTAGTCCAGTCCCCCAAGCTGGTCACTGTGGTACTGGAGTGTCTTGGTGTCATCCTTAAAGTTGGTAAACTAGAACAAGATCGATATCATGGTGTGAACCCTTTTGCTGTCAAAGTGGAGGAAGTTAATGGTAAGAAATAATTGTATTGTTTTGTATTTGTGTGATTGCATATTATTAATTTTGCTAATCACATATTACACATTTCTTGTTATTAACCATATATGGCTGATAAGTGTACATGGCCCAATGAGAGGCTCAACACGAGATAAAACTACACACTGGAAAAATCTGGCAAGTTAATGTCTCCTCGAGCACTTAGTCTCCCTTTACTATGTATACAACAAATCACCTTCTGGATTATGATATTCTTGTTCATCACAAAGGATTTCACCTACAGATGGGGACATACACTGACATGGTGACTACAAACTACTCTTACAACATAGTGATTCTGTGTTATACACACCTTAATTATATATTAGGCGCATACGCCTAACAAATAGTACAATGTTTACAAAAGTTTTCGGTAAACGCATGCAATTAACACTGTATACATACATTTGTGTATGGTGTATACAGCTGTAGTGGTATAGGAATTTTTGTGGACTTTTTGGTTACACGTCCTCTATGACAGTATGGCTCCATCCACATGAGATGTCACATGTTACTAGTCTAGCAACAGAAAAAATTTGCGCTCACCACACTAGTACTCTAATGGTACACAGCTATCCCTTGAGCAATAGCAGGGTTTGCTTTGTGTAAAGTGCATTATGTATTATATAGATGCATGTGTGTGGGTACATGCATTGTTTGCGTGCATGCATGTGTGTATAGTGTGTAGATCAGACTTGGGCCCATGCACTTTTCAGTATTGCACAGAAAATATGTGACCGGATCTGCTAAAACAGGACATAATCGCATTTCTTTCGAATTCTTGTTTATTAAATATTTATAATCTATGTAGTCAAGTGTACCCACTGGCAAAGTTTCAGCTTCATATGCCAATAACTCTGGGAGTTACAACCCTACAAGGTCGCAACAACAGAAAAATTGATTTGTACAGCAAGTATAGGGAAAATAAATTACAGGCGCTTACAAAAAACGGTTGTAACTTACCGAGGTACAGAGTTAAACTTTTCACCATCATGTTCGCCATGAACAGGGGAATGAATTACTGGGTAAGTTTTTCTTTTACTCGTCCTTTTTCACTCCATAAAAAGGCAAAAATCGTGAAGAAAAATTGATCGCGTACGATCGCTTCGATATTAAGTAAACAAATGCTCATAACTTACGTGTCCTTGAGTCTACTGAAACGAAACCAAGATTTTCCAACTCCTCTTGAGCAGGCGAATAAGATGGTATCCAGGATTTTATTGTTACTCCCTTCCTTCACTAAAACAGAGGTGTTAAAAAAATTTACGAAATTTTTCAATAATACGCAAGCATTTCACCCAATGTATTCAATGCTTTGTACTGTAAATTTAGGCTTGTGCGATTATGT
The DNA here is from genome assembly GCF_963678975.1 of Dysidea avara. Taxonomy (NCBI): domain Eukaryota; kingdom Metazoa; phylum Porifera; class Demospongiae; order Dictyoceratida; family Dysideidae; genus Dysidea; species Dysidea avara. The sequence goes on from NC_089277.1 coordinate 34,953,232, forward strand.
CCCTTTTTCGCAGATCTGGTCACATATTTTAATCTGAGAGATGTGGGCTAAAAGATAAAAGATTATGTTTATTAGGTGTAATCGATAGAGCACAACACACACACACACACACACACACACACACACACACACACACACACACACACACACACACACACACACACACACACACACGCCTCCTGAACTAGCATGTTGCCTTAAAAGTACAAAAATAGTGATAATATGTGTAAAGATTAGAAGATGACATGTGTACAGAGTACATAGACATTAAGTGGTTGAGTCTAGGGCTCAAACGAATATTCTATTATTCGAATATTCGTTTCAAAGGAAATACGTAACATCAGTGTGTAAATACTTGGAATACTTGAGCCTACATAAGCATATCTATGACATAAATGATCAAATAATGTTGATTCTGAATTGTATTAAAGAAACATCTTGTACAACAGGATTATTGATATCTCGTCCATATACCAATTCTGAAAAAGAATATTCGAACATTCAGTAGTTGTGAATAAAGAATATTCAAATAGTAAAAACCGCTATTTGTTTGAGCCCTAGTTGAGTCACTAAGTATTAGAAATTGTATTTAAATACTTTAGAAAGTATTTGTATTTAAATACTTTAGAAAGTATTTGTATTTAAATACTGTCCTGACAAAAGTATTTGCAATTTTATTTGTATTTGGAAAGTTTCTAGCATTTGTAATACTATGCACTTGACTGCATACAAATCTGGCACACACAAAAGCTGTGTTGCTATTTTAGCCAACAGGGAACATTTAGTTTCCAAAACTTTAGTGGAACCTTCTCATGTGGTAAGCATGGTGACAGTAAATATTCTTCGACCATTGAAGTGATGTCACTGGGAGCAATAACACTATCTCGTCTATCAAATCACTGAATGTCATTTCTTGGTTGGTGGCTCTGATTTCTGATATTCAAATGACATCACTTGTGATCAAAGATTCAGTTAATTTTACATTCTTAATTTGGTCGAAGTAAAATTTGGTTGAAGTAATTGTAAGTATTTAAATACAATTGGAAAGTATTTAATTACAAATACATCCAGTTTCTAAAATACAATTACAAATACAATTACTCAAAATCTGTATACTCAAATTTGTATTTAAATACAAATACTCATGTGTTTGATCCCAAGTCTGGTAGTGTGCGTACGTGCTTGCATGCATGTGTGGATACCTTTATACTTCTCCATGTAGGGCTAGAAAAGATTGAAGCACTACAAAGTCATGTCAACGAGTCAATATACAAGTTAGCCTATAAACTGATTGACACACATTTTGATGTTGAGGATAATGATGAAAATGTCGTCCCAGACCAGTCCCACGAACAATACGTGTTTGCTCCTAAAGCTAACTTACCTCCTGGAGGATTTCAATTCTAGTAAATTACAATTGTAAATTTCTCTAAATCACAATATGTCTCTACACCATTATCTTTGTATATATATTATATCAAGCCCCTGCGGCTTCAATCTTGACGCTGTCAATTTTATTTATTTATTTTGCGCATTTGTTGTTTTGTATGATTGTTGTGTGTGAATTTTAATCATTAGTTACATTTTAAAATTACTTGGAAGAATTTGATAGTCCCTTATTTCAGTTGCTATCATTTTTGAATAGATCATAATAATCTCAGGGGCATTGAGGGGGAATTCCAAGGGTTTCAGGAACTCCCCTGTAAAATTTAGACTTCTGAGTTTACAGCAGGACCCTAACACCATTTAGTGTGGCATGACAAAATGAGTCAGTAACAGTGTATGGCATAGTACAGCAGTTTATAAAGCTTGCATTCATCTCTAAAGGTAAAATGAGCCCTCTTGAAAACAATCAATATACTCTAATAGAGCAGTCACGTATACTCTAATAGAACATGCTTCGTTAGTGGAGTTCTTCAGACATTCTAATAAACTGAACATGACCTTATACTGCTATAGCTTTGGTGTGCAGTGTTTGAAAGGTATACAACTCCAGCAATATGGACATTTGTAGTTATAATGTTTTGATTGCAAGTCATTCCATTTGTATTAGTGGATGTATTCATGGTTCCTAAAGCAGTAGAATAACGATCACTTACAGATGATGCCTATATGTGTCTCTACGTGTTATGCTATCTGTTTCCACTATACACAGATTCATCCCAGGAGCACTTATATGCATTATATTCATAAAGCAATTTGCTGAGTTTAATTGAATCATTAAAATATTGGAAGTCTCTCAGTGGCTAGGGGCACAGCCCCCAGACCCCTGCTTCTGGTAACTCAATACTGCTGTTGGAACCCCCCTTCAAAAAATCCTGGCTACACACCTGAATCTTTTGACTTGTATAAACTTGACAGTGAAGGTACATGTATAAGACAATCACAATGATTAGGGCCCATCTGCCTATGGTATTATGATTAATGTTTTCACACATCCATAATAATAATAGAATGGTGTGCCATGATAAAATTTCACAGTTATCACAGAACAATCAATGTAATACTCTTTAATAGAGCATTCACAAAAGATTGCATGAAACAGGAGACATGTTTAGGATTGCATTGTCGGTTATAGTTGACTCATCATTACTGAAGCTGGAGATCATCTACTAATTAGGATATTATACATGTGTTATGATAATCTCATCCACAATTATCTCATACTGTAGTACATTAATTTGCTTCTTTTTTTTCGTTGTAAAATAATTTTCGTATGCAAAACTTGTACAAAAATTTCTTACACGAAAATTTTTACAGAAGATCAAACTGCTCTATTTGTTCATACAAGAAAATTTTTATCACAAATTTTTTTTGCACGAAAGAAAGTGAATTACAGTATATAATTAACCATGAATATCATAATTTATTTGCCAATTTTTTTTGTACCAAAATGAACAGCTGAGAATCAAAAACCAGGACAGCACCGTGCCCCGGGTTCATAGCCCAGCTATGCAACTACATATGGCTACAAATTATTTGAGGGTGTTTTAGTATTACATGTAGTTGATTTACACACATGCACATAATCGATTGTCCATCATGGCTAGCTTTCTATCCATTTTTTTGTTTACAATTTTTGTAAAAGGATAAAAGAACCGGCCCTAAAGGCACACCCATCCACCATACTGTAACTCTAAGCTAAGATGTTCTATTTAAAAGGGTTTTGCCTACACCTACAGATCCATAATTATCAACACAACAGCACAGGTCATATTATACTGTAGGAAAGTCTATGACTATAGCTACAGCAAGCTCTAGGCTCACTCGATTGCAAAGGCCACAAGTTTAGTGCCAATTTTAAAAATGACGAAAATTCAAATCTGTGTATGTGCTCAAAATGTGTTTGTTGCAAAGTCACAAATCAATAATTGGGAAGGCCTTTATAAGTCACACTGAGACCAAGACAAGATCTTGGTTGGTTAGGGCTTCAATTGCTTGTGGTCACACATCTGACACCCCTTTGAATTTAGAGTGTTATCAAAGAAATATATATAGCTACATTGCTGCAACAATAATATTAATACACACAGATAAAAATTATGCTAACACCACATCTGTAGCCCTTTGAGACTTTATAATTATTAATTTTGATCTGCAGCCCAAGCACATGTACATAGTGTTGACAGCTGCTTATGTTTATAATACAGCTATCCACATTAGCTGTTATCAAAAGTGTTTTATATACCATGCACAGGCAGAGAGAATCTTTGGCCATGGTCCCTTTCAACCTCTTTTACAAGGGCAGCATCCAACAGACTATAATATAGGATCTCAAACTCTATTAAAACATGTACACAAAAGTTATAGCTGCACTTTACCACTTGCAGTCTTGCATGTCACCATAAACCTTTTGTGCAAGGTTAAAATATACTCTAATAGAGCAGTCACATACATGCTATATAAAAGCCATCTGTTATGTGATAATCTTTCCTCTAGGAGATGAGACTTACAGAATGTGTGTCATAAGCATCCATGCACTATAATTATATAATGCGAAAGATAAATTCTTCTCAGGAGTTCTAGCAGAATAATTTTGATTTATTCCTCTAACTTAGCATCATGCTCCGTCTCCTAGCTAGATCAGCCATACATATAAGTCATGCATTGTAATGTTGGCCATGCACCTAGCTCAAATGCATAATACTTTTAATACTTAAAGTCATGTAGATTACTAAGATTAAGGCAAGTATACGCTACATAGAATTACAATAACAACTTGATAGAACGCAGCAAAACTAGTCCATTATTGGTTGTATTGACAACCTTCATGTGTTCAATAGTCAGTTAGTTAGCGAATATTAACACACTTGGAGCAAGCATACTCTCCCTCAGCATTCTTGTACATCATCCCGTCTGTGAACATGCCTTTACAGATGGAGCATTTAAAGCAATCTTCATGATAAACCACCTCTCCGAGATCAACATAGGCACCTGTGACGTAATCATTACATTTATTACACCTCTTGCTGTACCTCTGCAGATAGCAGTCGTAACAGAACGGCTTATTATCCTGCATGGCAAACTTCTTGCCAACCAACTCGCCATTACAGCCTGCACATAAGAAACACTTCCTGTGGTAAATCTTATCTTGGAGCTTCATGCCATCATCGCTACCAACATTTCCCTGGCAGATGGTGCAGCGAGGAGCAAACTTTTTCTGGTAGCAATCAAAGCAGTGAACCTCATGCTCACGACGTACAAATTTTACTCCCTTTAGAGGCTTGCTACACCCAAAACACTTGAAGCAGTAGTTGTGCCAGATGTTGTCTTGATAAGTGACGATTCCCTGGTGGCCCATAATTTCTTCCTGACACACACCACAATAAAACTTGCCATCTGCAGTTGGCTGGGGTTTGTTTGATTTCCTCGGTGCAGTCATTTGATCTGGGTTATCTGGTGACTTTGCAGGAGGGGCACCTGCTCCATACACCTTAGTGTTTGTTGGAGGTGGCCCAGATGGAGCTCCCGTATTCTGTGGTGGTCGAGGATATCCTCCAGGTCTTTGACCTGATGGCCCTGCTGGAGGTGCCCCTGTACTCGCTGGGGGTGGCGGTCCAGAAGGCGGAGGAGGCCGAGCAGGAGGGGTAGGACCAGGGTACCCAGGGGTCGTTGTTTTCGGTCCTGGAGGGGCTCCAGCAGTAGTGTAGGTTGTGGTGGCGCCTGGGCCGGGATAACCGGGTGTGGTTGTCTTGGGTCCAGGGTACCCAGGAGTGAACTTGTTGTAAGTAGGAGACGTCGGTTGGTCTGGTACTGGTAGAGGTCGTGCAGGAGGCTTTCCACTTGGAGGTTGCGCGGATGGAAGTGGTGGAGGTGCGCCTGGCGTAGGACTTGGCGCGCTAATGGCAGCTCGAAGTGCATCGATGTCCTCGTACATTTCTTCCTCCTCCGTCATGGGACATATCTCAAACGTGTCGTAAATGTCCTCCACCTGGAGATCTTCAGCAGCCTGGTAAATGTCGTCCATGTTGAGCTTGTTTATTCAAAGAGCCTGCCCCACCCACTATATAGAGTCACATGACATTCCTGCACGCCCTGTTCGTGTATTTATTTTTTTGAGGTTTTTGTTTAGGTTCCTTGGCTCATGGTAAGGCTGTCACCAGGCTGGTGACACAATATGGGCATTAAACAAGTAGATATTATACACTGATAAATTAATGTCCATCATATGTACTTGATTGTGTCCATGCACCACCCTCACACATAGTAGTACATAAGCACCAACAAAATCACTCTGGTACATAAATAAAGATATTATTCTCATTTACACAATACATTGTTACATACGTACATATTTGGTGTACACACTCTATAAACACTTCACAATATTATTGTATACACTACACGAAGAGTTTGGGGTCATTGATTAGAGGAACGTAGTTCAGCCAGTCTCTGAGACAAGTCATCCTGCAGTGGTGAGGATAGCACAGTGAATACAATGCCAGTACATAATATGCTACAACATGTGCTGAAGAGAAATGTGTACATGCATGGCTAGTCTTTAACTAGCCTAACTCAGACTTTTACTAATTGTCACGTTGTATACTGTATGTTATTTTTCATGTTTAAAAAAAGTCTATCACTCATGCAACACGGTTCTGCCCTACACTGATGTGTATGGTACCAGCATCGTAGCCTCACCGTACTGGTGCAACCATACAAATGGCAATTAAAGACTTTTTGCTTTTCGTGTGTGTGCACATATGTAGTGTGTACACAAGAGTAACATTAGAAACATTTGCTCTAGTACCTAGCATTATGCAATTATCAGGCCAGTATACTTACACACAGGTTTAAACACCACACTACACACAATACTCACTTGTTCAGCACTAACAGTTGATGTTACCCCAGTAGCTGCTGATGGGAGCTCTGACTGTAGGTCCAACCTGTAACAGTATAGTAGACAATAGATAGAGTGACTGAATACTGATACCACACACTCTTGTTTACCTATATATACCACATTTACACAATGTATTCTGTACTTCTAAAGATTAAACGAGTATTACATATGTACATTACTATGTACATACTCACCCAGCCTCCTCTGCTACTTCTTGCATTAGACCAGTCACTTGTGTCTAATATGATAACAACATAATATGATATACTACTTACTACAAGTGCACACAGTTTAGTCACATATTCATAATGTGCTACTTTGTTAGTGATACACACCACGTACCACTGTATAATGTACACTAGTGACACACATGCACACGCACAAACAAACACACGTACTCGTGTACGCATGTACGCACGCTCTCTCTCACACACACACACGCACGCACGCACATGCACACACACACATGCACATACACACGCACACACACACAACTACACACCTCGGGTACAGTCAATGTGGTTGCTCCACTCATAGCCTCATCCATGGTCTGTGTCTGAACATCAAGGTGTTCAAACTGTCTCTCAAACTGATCCATCAAATGTGTGATCTAGGAGAGGAGGGAGAGCAAACATGTGAACATATTTTAAAGCTTCATCATCACCTTCATCATCATTTCCCACATACATAAACAGTGTTGGAACAAGAGATGGAATTTATAACTAATAATTTATACTAATGATCAGTGTGCAACAGAAATTTAAATTACTATCATATGTGACTGGCTGAGCAAAACCCGGCCGTTTTCGCACATTCCTTGAATTCCATTTTATTGCATCTCGGTAATCTATAGTAACAAAAGAGTGGACAGCCTAAGATTTCCTTACTCTCCAAACAGGCGAAACCAATGATTATAGTTTTTATTATTTGAGCATAATTTCAGTGCATACGAATGCGATTAAAGCATGCGTAAACTTTTCATGTAGCACGTGTATTTTTACCCTGTGTATTTCAATACAGTTTTATGGCAAACTATAATTTTGCAAAAATGTCCGGTTTTTGCTCAGCGGGTCACATATAACATTAACACATACGCATAATTAAGCTAATATACCACTTTAGCATAGGCATTTAAAGGTGCCACTCAGGGTTTAAACTCCCAGGCAATATTATGGGAACGCAGTTTACTCATACTCGCAATCAGTTCAAAGACACAATACACACTTTGACTTGTTATATCGAGTGACACGTACGAAGGATTACATTGTGGAATTCAGCATAGCCAGGCTGAATGTAGTTGCAAAACTATGATGAGTTGATTGTTAATAAACTATTTTCTATGATGAAGGATTACCAAATAATTGTTTGGGAGATGTGTGAATGCGTACTTGTATGCTTCACCTGCTAGTCATGACTACAGAACAAGATCATATTATATTGAGTAACTTTTAGTCCTAAATGCTTTACTTATAATATGGTAACTTACTTACTGTCCCAATAGTGAAGTTAGTAGTCTTAATGTAGTGCAAAAGAATAAAACCAAAACTTCAAACCCACAATTGTAAGTTGTAACGTTGTGTATTGATTAAGCATAACAACACATGGATAACATTCTAAGGGCTATTAGCCCACATTTTTAAAACCATCAGATACAACAAACGGGGTGAGTGCTCTGTAGTTATTTTACTTATTAGGTGAGTGGGTGACACCAGGATTAATTTCACCTGAAAAACCCTCAATATATACACACATACAGTTTGTTAGTACCTTCTCAAGGTTCATTGACTTGAGTGCTGAGTCCATTCCTTTAACTACACCAGCCATCGACTTGGTGACCTTCAGTAACAAATCAGTAACCATAACAACCAGTAAACAAACATATGATTATCCATTCATATCCACTTATTGACAACATGTACATCACATTTTCTGGGTAAACTACTAACACAAACAATAACAAATTAACAAGACAATTGACTCACCTGTTTCATGGTGATGGCAGTTTGTACCCTTGCTGCCACTGCATCAATTCTTGAACTCATCCTCATGTAATTCAGTGCCTGAAGGAACAACATGAATAATAAATCACACCACAATAACAGTAGTGTACTGTACATAAGCTGAAAAAGCAGTTAAAGGATTATATACAATATTCCCTTAGTTTGAGTTTTCAAGTATGTATGATTAATTTGCAAACCCACTGAGAGTACAACTCTACTGTACAAAAAAGTAGTGCTAATATTTTTCCCATGAACGTAAGTGATCTGTAAATGTGTCCAAATCTAAACTCCCTCTATGCTTAATTCCAGGCTGGAATCGTCCTTGGTAGAAGAAATAATGAATAACTACCCTTATGAAAATTTGCACACATGCACACGCAAACACACACCTATATTTGCATGCAAATGCATGTAATCAAATGCATGTGTGTGCATGTTAGTATTTGGCCCGATTACACACATGCATTTCCAAAGCTGTTGCATGTAAACGCTTGCATGTGTGCTATTGCATGCGTGCAACTTGTGAGCAGTTTAGCAGTTGAGCGACTGCATGCATGCAGCTTGCAAACGTTGGCTATTTATTTCATATTTGTATTTCTTTTAAATTTGTAATTCACATCTACAAGAAATGCGTGCAATACAATACAAAACTACAAGTCAGTTACAAGCCACAAACTGTCTGTTTGACCTCACTGCACACAATTTTTTCACAAAGATGATCTTTAGTTGAGCTTTGTCCAAAAGCAATGTAGAAATTGATACAGGTTCAAATACTCTCGATCCCACTTCTTGTCTGCTTTCAATTGTACATTTCTGTAGTCTTTAAATCAAAGGTTAAAAGTTACACTCCCTCATTTTGTTACAGAAAGCAAAGAAGCCATAATGAACAGTAGTAGTAGTATTTTATTCATGTTTAGAAATGTTTCTCCACCTGTGACGCACAACTTTCAGGGAGACTCAAGAAGCCAACCTCAGCAACTCAAGGCGCCAACCTCAGCTGTACTTGTAATGTCATGTACTGCTACAACTAGTTTTCTTGTAGAACATCACATCCCACTAACAAAGACTACTTGTTTTCTTTGTACAGGTTGTCAATAGTAGCAAACAGTTTGGGCGCAAATTTTAAACATTTGTTTGTTCTCATCTGATTGGCTATTTCGTACTGTATACTGCATGTAAGCAGAAAGAGAACAGACTGCATGTGTGTAATTTGTGAGCAAACTAACCCCCTATTACAGCTAAACTTATGAAAGCAAACTGCAAGCATGCAGTATGCAAGCAAAAAGAGCACAATGCATTGCTATTGTATGAGAACAAAATGCACGCGTGCAATATACAAGTAAAATGATAGCATGAATAATGCTATTGTAAGAAAGCAAATTGCATATGTGCAATATGATAGCAAAAGAACTCACTAGGTTATTGCTACTGAACTGTATGCATGCAGAGAATATGCAAAGTTGTGCTATTGTTTTGCAACCATCTTAAGAGCACTGCACGCGTGTAGTTGCAAACCGCATACAAGTTACACACAAAATTTTCATAAGGGTATACAGCTAGATTTATTTTTAGTACAAATGCTTTAATAGCCCTGGTATTGATAGCACAATTACAGGTCACAGTGGTTATGACATAATTATGAAGAATTTAATGGACTGTCTAGTTCATAAACTAAAACCCACAATCAGTTGCTCCACATGAGGGTATATAATGAGCCAGTGGGGTTGGGTGTACAACAGGAATGTAAACATCTATTCTGTAAGAATGAATTTTTGGAAGGTTCTAATAAAATATGGACCTGTGACACAACAAAAATTGTCTTTGTTCTTTTATAAAGGAAGAATTTGAGAGTTTGAATATGATAGATGCATTTGCCTTTACATTCACCAAGTTAATTAATCCGTAATCTACTTAGTAGTACATATTATCAAGCATACTGTACTGATACATTACCTGGTTCTTTTGGCGAATTGAGTTCTCAGCATGTATTCTGGCCCCATCCATGTTGCCTTTCTGGATAGCCTGAATGAGAAAAGGTATCATATGTCTTAAGATCGCTAACAAAGTAGACTGTAGGTATGTAAGAATCTAGGGCTGAAACCAAGTACTGCAATACTCGGGTACTTATGAATTTGTAAAACCCTCATCCAATTGTTATAAATGGTAACATCCTTACTATAGAAAAATTCCTTAAGATCAGCAAATTTTGTCCAATAAGCATTATCAGATTGACATACAGGGTATGTCACACATCGTACCACAGAAAAGTAGCGTACGTACCTTCTTCAACTTTAACTTGTCTGATTTCTCATCCTTCTCACACTTCTTGGCATTTCTGTCCAGTTGTTTAGCAGCAAACTACACCAACAACACATAAAATTCTCATACCATCCCAAACCAATTGAAAATCGTGTGGTACTACTGTGTCCCTAGTGAGACATTTATACTGTATAATAAAGCAAAGAAATTTAGGCCAGAAGGACACTAGCTTAGATAGGTTCCACTGTACAAGGCTGGTACAGTACAAACACTTGCTGTGTTACAAATTTTACAACTTTCATATAATATTTCACATACAAACATGCATAACACACACACGCACGTATATACATACATATAATTCTACATACCTTCAGGTTAAAGAGATGTTCTATGGTAAGCAAGGTTAAGGAACCACTACAAACATACATCATGATGTACACAACACTATGCTAAGTGTGGTAAATGGATGATGCTTAAAACTTGATAAACAAGACCATGCCCATGATCTCATGAGGACAATTGCATATGCGCACCTAATAACACGTAGGTCAGAGATTAAGATACATAGGTAGGCCCAATACATAAGAATTAGACATAAATTTGAGAAAAAAAAGGAAAACAGAAAGCAAACATCTTATATCATGTGACACTACAATAATTCCACAAAAGGCATGTACAATATATATGACGTAACCTATGGCTCCTTTGTAAGCATAAATTTGTAATCAAACTTAATGGTCATGAATACAGAATTAAGCATGCATATTATAACACCTACTTTGTTGACACTGTTGTATTATACAGAGACAACTAACTGACACACATTTTCTGTTTAGGTCACCGGCAGCTGTTTAGTGGCACATAACAGCACCACAGATATCACACCCACACACTGTACATAACATTAACAATATACTGTTCTCAGGTGGCATATGATTGCACTACAATTTCCACACATGACTCAAACCACAATTATACATCATGGTTAAAGGATACTTTCCATTTCAGATGACATCAATTTCTAATCAACAACTTCTAATCAACAACCTATCACAAACCCACAATACATCATTACAGACACAAACACACTTCACTACGAGTATTAACACACACATTTCTACCTTACTACAAACACGTAGACAAACGCACACGTACAATAACATACACAATCACACAATACACTACTTGGAGAACTCGGTCAGATAGTAAACACGGGATGACTTGGCTGTACGATATCACATGATATCCGGATGATGTCACCGTAACGGCGTAAGTTACGTAAGTATTCGTAATTATCCGATCATAAATGTGCCCTGCGATTATGTAGAAGAATCGTTATGTGAGTGCTTTATCTGCTTTAATACTGCACAAATAGTATAAATTGGTACATAATTTTGTTATATTTCTTTTATGTAGTGAGTGATAAAGGTTGTATTCTAATATTTTGGTTTACGTGACGAAGTGACCATGTCAACTTGTAACGGGTACCAGTGTGATATTAGTACTACACAGCAGATCATATCGTCTTGTTCTGGCGCTTTTCTAACCTCATTGGCCACCACACCGTTTGATGTAGTGAAGGTCAGATTGCAGGCTCAGCAGAGCCAATTGTTCGCCTCATCTCGTTGTTATCTGTTGTGTAATGGTCTAATGGATCATCTGTGTATGTGTGAGCCAAAATATGGACTGTCGGTTTCATCGCCAGTGAGATTTACTGGCACAGTTGATGCATTTGCAAAGATAGCTCGTAACGAAGGGCTGTTGTCATTCTGGAATGGACTGTCTCCACTACTAGTAATGTCTGTACCACTAACTGTTATGTACTACACAGCGTATGACAAGTTGAAGTTTGCATTTGGGTTTAGACCTGATTCAACTGGCCTAACAGCAATAGCTGCACCTGCAGTAGCTGGTTGTATTGCAAGAACAGCATCAGTGACTGTTATAGCACCCCTGGAGCTTATTAGGACTAAACTACAGTCAAGAAACAACTACCGATATTCTGAGTTGTTACCAAGTATAAGAAACGCCGTTAAGCAGGAAGGAGTGTTGAGTCTATGGAGGGGGCTGTCCCCCATGGTGCTAAGAGATGTACCATTCTCAATGATCTATTGGCTAGGGTTTGAACAATTAAAGGCATGGTTACTAGCAAGGGTGGAATACAGTTACAAGGTACCTTTCATAGCTGGGTCAATATCTGGTGCTGTTGCAGCAGCTGTCACGATACCTCTGGATGTTGTCAAGACACACATGCAAGTTGAGCTTGGTGAGAGACTGGCTACTACAGGAAAGATGTCATTAGGTTCAGGATCAATGATTGAAGTGATGAAGAAAGTTGTGAGGCAACATGGCTATCAAGGACTAGTTGCTGGGTTTGTTCCTCGTGTTGTAAAGGTGGCACCTGCTTGTGCCATAATGATTACTAGTTACGAAACTTGCAAAGAATATTTTGTAAATTACAACAATTCCAGAACGTTGCTATGATGCATGTGTTATGTTGTAATCTTAATGATAATAATCTTTTCAAAGTGATATGATATATACTGTACACAAGTATTTGTTTATTACTGATCCATACAAATTATCTAAATACGATTCTAACACTACAAATACTTTGCTGGTAAATAGTCATTTATGTTCAGAGTTTTGCGCCACACAGGTAGTAGGAACCACAGATAATGTCTTCTTTGTTTGAGGAGTAAAATGTTGAGCTTACTGGCAGGGTGACGCCATCTTTTCTCCCTGATTCTCATCTTGATGTTCTCATACCAATTTGGGTGAAGCAGGGAACGAAGAAAATCTCGAGTTGACATATCTGCAAGCATCAACACAATCTGTGCAAATGACATAAACCCAAGTGGTACCAGACCTCCTATCACTGGTATGACGACTGCAGAATTTGTGGCAAGTGTTCGGCAAATCTCAGGATGACCTGTTGACAGTGGCTGCCAGAAAGCAATTATACTGGAAACGAAACATTGTGCGAAATAAGGTGCAGTGAGGTACAATGCATATATCAGTCCAAAAGCTGAATATAAAACAAATAATATAAAATATGAATAGTTGTGCAGGCCGGTACAGGTCCCAATGAACGGACAATGATGGTCCATATATATCACATGTTTTCTACACACCACACAATAATCCACTGGGAATGCCGTCCCAATATCTTGAGGGTCTGGTGCAGTGGTGTTCAAATCCCTGAGCACATTTCCCACACCAAAATCAGCCGCAAACATTGGGTCATTAGGATCAAGTGGATCACCATTCTCATCGATGGCTGCATCAGGTACTGTGGTATATCCCGGATCAGTAAACACACTGTACAAATAGTTTAAACTCATGTTGCCCCATATCCACATGGCGAATGCAATATGGCACCATCCACGCCATGACTGTAATGGATCCGGCACAACTACGGGTAGGAATATAAAGAAATGGAACACTAGTGCAATCAGTCCAATGAGGGCCATTGATATCACTAACAGAAATGTCATACATTGACCTGTAGTACGGGATATTCGCAGTCTGGGGTTGAGAATTCGCAACACATCCACAAAAAGGGGAACTTGCATGAATCCTGCAAGTGATACGACTCCTGTTACCAATGACATTGTTTACAGCTTTGAACTTATAGAATCGTAAAGTCCAGGTGATGACTTCTAAGTAGAGCTCACTGTATGCGCGCGCAGATTTTGAACTTGACTGAAAGACCTCGTGGTGAACGGACAGGCGGAGATTAGTGAGAAATGGCGACCCCAATCTTCACCGATATTGTGGAGAATACGAGGCTGGCTCGTGAGGCCTCCCTGGTAGGGAAATACGACGAGTCCGTTGTGTACTACGAAAGCACCGTGTCATTGATCAAGCGACACATGAAAAACACTAACGACTACAACTCCAAAAAGAAATGGCAACAGGTGAGTGAGCTTTGTTCTGTATAACCATAGTTGAAACTTTCATGTGTATGAAGGATTGTTGTTTCTATTTAAAGAGCATTTTGTAACAGAATGCAGCACTACAGTGATAATATTACTTCTCAGGTATTGGATGATTTGAAGAAGGAACATGAGCTGATTATGCAAATACTCAGCACATTGGCTAGTTTTCGTGCTGACCCATCCATTGCTGCTGGAGGTGATCATAGGAAGAAGAAAGAGGACAATCCAACAAGGGACCCTGATGTGTGGCCACCACCTACACCACAAGAACATAATAGGTAATAGGATTTGTGTCATGTAATGTGAGGTATCTTGGTTTAGTGGTTAGAGCATGGTCCAGTTTCAATGTTTTGTTATGCCCAGATACTGCTCCTATTGTTTCCAACTTTCCATGAGCAAAAAAAAATTTGTTCTTACATATTCGCATAATAGTGAGGTTTTGCTGACAAGCCATCTACTAATTTATGTCATAAGTATTAACAGCTTGCTCATTATTTATAACAGCTTGATCAGTTGCTTGTGCCCCTGCACAACATAGTTTCTTCACCGAAATTGTTGAATGGCTCACAACAGCTGCCATGTTTCTTGAACACCAGGCACCTGCATCTTAGATACAAGGAAGTAGGCACTAAATTTCATGCTTTCTGTCTTGGGTGCCATAATTTTTGTGAGGTGAAAACCTGCTGTGCAGTCAATATTTGCATTGCTCCAGGTCCATTATTGGGTAAGGTAGCGATTGCCAGTTGTCCTTATCTATTTAAGCAGGTGTGTCCTAATGGAACATTATCTTCATCTATGTAACTTGGTACATTTTTCCTTTCGTGAGTTACTAGTCTTGCCACAGGAGAACTGCCTCCACTAGACTATCAAAACCAGGTACACTGGTAGTGGTCTGTGTGCATGTATGTTAGTGTAATGTGTCTGTTTGTTAGTTCATGTATCCTCATTCTTATCTACAGTCGTCCTGCTAGAGTCATCAAGCCAAAGAGAGAGGAGGTCAGACCTGCTCCACGTAAGCCAGGGGCACCCTCATCGGTGCAGCAACAGAAGCAGGTGCGTCGGAGTGATGCTAAACCTGCTGCAGGAGGTGTGGCTGGTAGGAAGTACCCATCACCTGCTGGAGGTGCAGGAGCACGACCCAAAGGTGGAAAACCTGAGAAAGGAGGAAAGGTTTGTTCTGTATATAATAATTGTGTGTAACTAGTGAAATTTGAGACAAAAATCAAGTAGACTGTTACTTGCAAGTCATCGGTGGTTCTTGGGACAAAGTTTAATACTCCATTTTTGGTTACTGTCTTGGGTAAGGGGCACATATCCACCACTCTACTTCTTGTGCAATAATTTCAGACTACAGACCAACCTGCCACATGTATGCCGACGGGATGTTTACAGGTACGTAGCATGTTCCATCTACCATGAACCTGGCGGATAGGAGCAGTGGAGTAAGGTCCATTTTCACGGAGTAAGCTAGTTTATAAGAGTGGGGATTCCCTCCATCTTGAAGTGGGGAAGTGGTTCAACTGTTTTGGGTTGATCACAAGCCTCGCATGAGCATTCTTCTTCTTCTTTACCAGAAAAAGGATGGAAATGAAACCAACTGCCTTGTCAAATTGTGGGATAATGGATGGCCCTTTTGTGAAGCATTTCCTTATTTCCAGGTTTTGTGATTAGAGAATACCCCAGGTTGGGTTGGAATTCCAACAAAAGGTATTTGTAGTCTCGTGTAGCCAGACTACTTTTTTGGATGTGGGTGGGAAAAGGGTCTGGTACAACGACTAAATTTGACTATAATATAACCTTTTTTAATCAGTGAGCGTTGATTAGCAAAGCCACCCACCTCACTCACCTGTCAATAAGCTAAATATTAGTCAAACTAATGCACCTCATACCATTTCAACATGTATTAAATAGACTTTCAGTTTGCTGAAGAAGAAACAGTTCGGGAGCTAGGTTTTTAGCAGCGAAAGCCTAAACAGCTTGAAACTTTAGTCGGGCAGGGCAAGGATGTGTTTGTTAAAGCTGGTTTCCATATAGCTGCGAACCGCCTGTGCATTGCCTGCGATTACTACTGGGGTCTTGATGGGACACACAAAAACATATGGAAACACACCTTGCCAGTAGTACAACCAATATGTGCCAGAACCACTGCAACAGTTTGGATCATTTCAACTTCTACAGCTCTTGCAGCATCTCACCTGTTGCAGTCAATTGGCGTTCCTGTAGCAACCAATTTTATGACTAGCGATGTGCAATATATCGATTATCATGATAACATCATTTTCTGGTGAAATTGCTACACCATCATATATCACGATACAATAATATAAATTTTTTATCTTTATGATTGCAATATAAAAATTACTTTTCAAGACAGTATTAATTTCTATATAGCAGACTTACTTGTAGAGGAAAGTGCATGTTAGGGACTATTTTACATGGTTAACCGTATCGTGATAAAAGAAGAGAACAATAATCGTGATAGGCAATATACAGAATTTGCCATATCGCACAACCCTATTTATGGCGTGACGTTCTTGTCAATTCATGCTGGTCACGTGCTGCTATTTGATTGGCTGTAACTACAATGTATATTACATTGCCAAGAGGAGTGGCCTTTATCGTCGGTAGCTAGTTAGCTATGGTGAATGACGGGACAAACAGTGGCGATAACTTTGTAGACAATGAAACTTTAATGAATGTAGTCCAGAATTACAGAGTCGTATATGACAAGAGCTGCAAATGCATGGAAAGAAGCAGCAGAAGAACTGGGAATGGATGTGGCTGAAGCTCAAAGGAAGAGTATGAGTTTTTAAGATGGCTTATTGTTCACATCAAGCCAATAACACGGTGAGAAGACAGCTACTCATTGACAATACAGTTGAAGGTTATGATGACAATAATGAATAAGACAATGATCCTAATGCTAATGAATCTGAGCCAATAGTAGGTGATGCTTCTACCCATGGTGGTGGCAGTAATGCTGTGCAGGTTGAAGATAGTGGAGCAAGTGACAAGGACGACGATGTAAGTATACTGGCAACTAAAATAGCTTGTTATAGCAGTGACAGCAAGCCTAAACAACCATAGGCTAAGTACAATAAGGTCACCCTGATGTTGAAAAACTTTTTATGAAGACCATGTCAAATATTAACAAGGCAATAAACGACAAGTCCCAGTGCCCATATAGACAGTAGTGGCTGTTTTGATTGAGTGCTACAGTGCTAAAAGTATTTTCTATTGTTCTCCTGCAGTGTAACAGTTTATAATTGAAAGTTTCCCTTGATTCTGATGGCCCTTTCCTAGGTATGGTTTCACTAGATGGCAAACATATTGCAATTGACTGCCCAAAAATGGTGGATCAACCTATTTTAATTACAAAGGCTTCAACGCTATGATTTTAATGGCTATTTGTGACAGCAAATACTGGTTCACATTTTGTAGACATTGGGAGTTATGGGAGAGATAATGATACAGCTATTGTTTCACAGTCGGAGATGTACCAGGCTTTTTCTAGCAATAAATTGGGTGTCCCTACAACTGAAGCTAGCAGTGGAACAAGATTACCTTATGTTTTAGTATCAGATGAGATATTTCCAATAAAGACGTGGCTAATGCACCCAAACAATGTGGAAAATTCTACTTTAAAAGTTAGGACAATATTGGCTAGCTATATAGCTAGTGGTCTAGTTAAAAAGAGAACCATCATTAATGAAAGCTGGGTTTGTAGGGGAAGCTCAAACAGATGAAGCTGTTGTTGCCAGAGTTCTCAAGGGTGATTTGCAGCTTCTGTGCATTGGTCTGGTGAACAATGTTAGATCTTTGTTGCATTAGACAGAATATAAAGACAACTTGGTTTCTCTAGCAGTGGGTGAAGTACGCTGTGTGAAAACTTGGTCAGTTAAAGGTGCAGGGATTGTGAAATTAATACATTAACGTTTTATGCAATCATAGACATCTTGAGCACCCTGAAGACAAGATTGTTTTTAGATAATAGTGTAGTGGTTGGAGTCTCACCAAACAGACATATTACATCGAGCCGTTGCCTTCAATTGGGATGCTATGTAACTTGATGTCTAAAAATATTTCTATTCTCTCCGTACATCATTACCAAAGACTCTTCTTATATTTTGCCAGACTATTGTAAAATAGTCTGACAAAATGTCTATTGGTATGCTCTTGTGTATCGGACCATAAAAGATGAAAACAGAAGGAAAAATTTTACAGATCCACAAGGATCTTCTGTTTATCGCCGATTCAGACGTGCACCAGGGCATCGTCAAATATGAAAAAAAAAAGATAGACATCATTTATGATTCCTGGTCAAGTCCTCTATATTTGAATAACACTTTATGACGGCATTCTGTAGTATTTGTAGAATAATGGGCCACCATTTGTCGCATATACTTGTTTGGTTTTCAAAACAACAACAATGCTATGGAAGAATTGCCATCACAGCCTGCTACCTGTTTCCTGTACTGAATGTACTGTTCAATGCTTGCTTGCAAGTGGGCCATAACGAATATTGTTATGAATATCTGGGCAATGATGGGAAAATGTTGTGATTGAAAAGCGTCGGCTAAGCTGCAACTAACACATTGGATTTTGGAAAGCTCCTACCAGTCAATCTCCAAACAAGGATAGCACTTGATATCCAAAGAAGCAGCATCCAGCACCCTACCCTCCATTTCAACAGCAGGCTAACCACCAGAAGCCACCAAAATAAAAATTACTGACAAAACGTCACAGTGGATGTACATGTATCCCATGCAAGCAGTACAGGGGTGTATGTAACTGTATGTCATTTGACATAATTGGCTGAACTGTAAGCATACATTAGCTCCTTTGCTGATACATTTAGTACTCTTCCTTTACAGCTGGTAGTTGACTCTCCATCGGGTTTAAGAAACTTTGAAGTTGACACCCCTATTAGACGTCATGTAAGCATGAGCGGTTATACTTGGGATAAGCTCCAGTCGTTTGACTTCGTCGACTCGGGGCATTTACTGGGAGGTCATCACTTTGCCCAATGAGGGCATCTTTGTCACTGCTACTACATAGTTGTTCCAAGTTTGTAACCTCTTAGGGTTCTCCAGAGACCTGAAGCTTATCTTGAGGAGCTACTTAGTAGCTTTAATGAAGCATGTCCCTTTGGGTATGTCACATCTGCATCAGGAGGGTTGTCATCGAACAGCTGAATTACATCCATTTCCTTTGCCCACATTGTTACTGGCATTTGTGGTAAAGGGTGGTACTCCAGAGTTTCAATAAGCCTTTTCCATAATGATGTCAGAAGAAAAAAATAGCGACCTCTATTTGGGGGACTCTAATGTTTTCAAGTACAGGTGATATTGGGTGACAAATGAAGATCGATCATTTGTGTGATCCAGGAAGAAAATATCAAGCTAAGGTTAACAGGTATGGGTATAATGCAGCGGAATAAAATCGTTTACGTGGGTTTTGAAAATTTCAGCTGTTGAGTAGAAATAACATTCCTTTATATATATTGTAACCATGCCTGGTAACTAATTGGCTTCAATATCATCCTTTATTAACAACTAAATAGTTCATGAAAAACTTGTTGTCATAGGACGCAATACTCAAAAATATAAGAATACCCCAATAGAAAACCCATGTGACGTCATTATGGAAAAGGCTTATTAGGTTGTCTTGCTCTGATGGTGTCCAGGACAATGCAGGTGGTGTGGTTGTGGTTCCTCTCGATGACACAATCTCTCCTCGCATATGAGCCACTTAGTTATAGGGTTCTTGAACAGTTCTTCCAAGCACAGCGGTGTCAGTCAAAGTCTCAAGATTCATTTCTTGGATGGCACAAAGAATGCATTTATAACCAACAGCAGTGAACCACTACAGTGAGCTAAAAAGAAGTTAAAGGTGTGAAAACGAGGTGGGTAATATGCTTGGGACTGAGCCTTCTGAAATATAATTTGTTTACTCTATAAGTAAGTTAGCTGAATTACCAATCAGTGTTAACGCTCTGTTGTCATGGTGACGTAGGATCAGTCCAAAGATGGAGGAAAGGAGTCAGGTGGTCATGATGAGAAACCAGTCAAGGTCAATTTTGACCCCTCAGGCTATGACAAGGCCTTAGTGGAGGCATTGGAGAGGGACATAGTCCAGAGGAACCCTAACATACACTGGTTAGTGTGTATAAATTATAAATACAATATATAGGTGAGATGAGTGTTCAGATACAGTGCTCCCTCGATCATCTGAAATACTATTATCCGAACACTTGGTTATCCGAGTAGTAGAAATGACTGCTGTATTTGAGTATTTTGTTTAAGATGTACGTTCTATTAGTAGTATTTGAAAAAACAGGGCTCTGTATATAAATGAATGGGCTTTGATTTTCTGAACATGTCTTGATCCCAAGTGGGTCGGATAATCGAGGGAGCACTGTAAGTGTACTCCAATAGAACGTGCTCAAATACTCTACTTAAAAATTTTGGTTAAATGAGAGTCAGAGAGCCAAGGGTATGACATTCTACGGTGTTTTATATACTGATGTGTACAAAGGAGTCTGTGTGAAATTATTTGTTACTTCAATGAAGTGTGATGAGGAGAGGTTGGAATTTGGAAGAATGTAATTTGAAATGACTGACGTTTGGTTTAAAGTTTTTATTTTAAATTAGTGATTCTGCAATTCAGAATAATAATAACAACTCTCTTAACACATATTGTGGTTTTTATGATAACTGATAACCTTGCTGTTCTACCATCACTAGGGAGGACATAGCTGGATTAACAGAGGCCAAGAGGTTGCTAGAGGAAGCAGTGGTGTTACCGTTATGGATGCCTGGATACTTCCAAGGAATCAGGCGACCATGGAAAGGAGTGCTAATGGTGGGACCTCCTGGTACTGGGAAGACATTGTTAGCTAAAGCTGTGGCTACCGAGTGTGGGACTACATTCTTTAATGTTTCATCATCAACTCTGGCCTCCAAATATCGGGGAGAATCTGAAATTTTAGTGAGACTATTGTTCCAAATGGTAAGTGTGTACGTATGTGTGTGTGTGGTATGCTCACTTTAATCTGGCTTTTTGAGCTAGAATTCCATGGATGCATGACTCCTACTACATGCGGTGGTTAACATATCTACACACCAGCTTTCAACTTATTCTGGCCTTATGTTGTTTACTTTGTAGATGTGACAATTATATTAGGCGAATAATTAGTTATAGACCTGCAAATGTGTACTGGATGATTCACATGAAAGTCGTAAAGTACACAAAAACAAAAAAGGCAAAATGTTAGATGCTCATATCTAGAAAAGAACTGTGGTGACTGATCAAACTTGGTAAGCAACTCACTGTAGAAATGGGAAAAGGATATATTCTTATGGCTATTGTTCTTCCTGTTATAATAACACACTGGTATGGAGTATGTGTTGACTACACTGTACTAGCTACTATGTTACCGCATAGCTTGATCCACCCACACCAGATACACAGGAAGTTTTATGTTGTGTGTGTACAATTGTGTGTACTTACTTGTGGTATCGGTACAGTAAGGTTATGTAGCCATCTTACTACAGGCTCGTTACTATGCCCCTAGCACCATCTTTATTGATGAGATAGACTCCATTGGTAGCAAGAGAGGTAGTGATAGTGAACATGAGGCCAGTAGGAGGGTCAAGTCTGAACTACTCATACAAATGGATGGTGAGTTGTGTGTAGTCTTGTTACATTGTACTGTGTCGTCAACCGTTGGTTCTAAAGTTTGTTGTCTTTGTTCTGATGTGTTCAAGCATATAGCAGTTTGACAAACACAAAAATAGGAGAGGTAGGTGTTTAAGTTACTTGACTATAAAATTCATTCACAAGGAACTTGCTATGGGCTTTTTTTGATCCAGAATCACCAATCAATATCACTACTGAACATTCACTAGCCCACTTGTTTGTAACTGGCCGCAGTACAAGGTCTTACCATATGTCAAGTCTTTATGGCTGAATGTTATGATAAATCGAAACTCCCTGTACATAGACCAACATTGACACCCAGTCTTCTGTGTATCACACCCTCTCTAAGTTCCTTGGTATGATGTAGTATGATGTAACAAGCCACAATATAATAAAATATATCTACTAAACAAAACAACCACTAGTAGCAAGGATTGATAATAGCATTTATACCATTTTACCATAGAGGTAGATTATTTTACCATTCCAGTGGACATTTATGAGTTGGCACTTTTCTTACATATTCCATATCAGAGTTGCAAACTGTTAATACCAGGTGGTCCCCTACAGCTGTATTAACTCTCACTTAATTTAACCAAATTGTCTCTGATGGTTTGGTGTAATAAATTGACAATTCCCATTAAAATTATTACAGTTACTAACTAATGATGTTCATTGTCAGGAGTTGCTGGGGTTACTGGTAGCAGTGGTGATGGAGAAGGAGAGGAATCCAAACTAGTCATCGTGTTAGCTGCCACCAACTATCCCTGGATCATTGATGAGGCTCTCAAAAGGAGACTGGAGAAGAGAATATATATCCCTCTACCAGACTGTGAGTGTGTAGTGTAGCATACATGTGTGTATAGAGCAGATTATAAATGGTCAGCTATCAGACATTTACCTTTCAATTAGCTTGGAGACCGTCCAATTACCTACTGAACCGGCCAAGGATAGCAAACCACTTTCTGCTTTAAAAAAACAATCAATGTTCTCTAATAGAACAGTCAGCTACTGTAAGAACACTAGAAGAGCTTCTAAAAGGTGTGCCTAAGAGGTTCCAAACAAAAACCGATTAAAAAGAATAATCTGACTTTGGGAATTGGACCTGCACCTTTCAATAAAGTGTAATTTGTGCCGTTCTACCACAGTGGCTTCTAAAGGGCTTTTAAATGTTCTGTAGTAGAGTCGCAACGATACAGTGTGTAGATGTATCGATATATTGCCTCTGGTGTATCATGATACAGCGATATATTGCACGATACAAAGTGAAGTCTAAACAATGGTCTATGTTGTTTTTCTAAGGGAAATAAGTGAGCTATTTTTTCTTTGATGAGAAGTATTGCATACTATTCAGTTTAACCACAATGTACAATAATTTGATTGTCAGTCAGCCATGTTAACAAGCCATGATATGTGATATATTGATACAGCTTGACTTTGTATCTGTACGGCAATATTGTCTTAGAACGATATGATATGCAATATATCGATATATTGTTGCATCTCTATTCTGTAGTATACGATCATATTTGCTATAGATTGTGAACCAAGTATATACATGTCACAAAACATTGCATTGGATAATATCAACACAACACCATGTTATTAGGTGTCAAAATACCCATTTGCAATCTGCAGGCATTGAAAATCTACCCCTAGCTTGGCATGCTTACACATGCTTCTGTTTTGTCACACATTGTCATACAACGTCAGACTATGTTCGATCAACTCTGTCTTTTTTGATCTGACATAATGTCAGATCAACGAACACTATCTCTGATGTATGTACTGGCCTTCTTCGTTATGTTACATGTGGTGTGTACTGTTGTGTTTGTGGTACTAGCTCAGTGTAGTAAGGGTAGGGAGTGTATCAGTGTGTTTTGTACGCTACATACAAGCTTTCATGTTAGGAGCTGTGATGACTGGAATAATCCCAGCTCGCTTTGAGCTCCTCCTCTGGAGTGGTGAAGAGTAGTTGTTCCGTTAGTAATGTCTGAGCTCCTTCTGTAGAATGTTGCATAGCTGCAAAATATATGTGACTGTCTCAGCAAATACCTGCCCTACTTCCATTTTTAAAAGTACAGCATTATCTGCTAGTGTCCAAGAAATGGATCACCAAAGTTTCAACCTTCTGTAGTGAGTAGTTTTGGAGTTATAGCACTAGACAGTAGGTAGAGCAAGGCAATCGATTTGTACAGCAACTACACTGACATTCACTGCCATAATGATAACTTTCGTTTGCATTAGTCTACAACTTTGGAAATTGGTCACCTTGCATTAGCAATCAGCCATGGTATAGTGTTAGCACTGTAGTCAAGGTGGTTTAATCGGAAAAAAAAATGATGACGATCTTGTTGATGTTTACCACTGGCAGATCATAAGCAAATGCACGCAACACGCATACCGGTTTGGACTACAGAAATGAAACAGATTTTCGAACTCTCCATGAGCTGGCAAATAAGATGTTCTGTAGTTTAATCAATTTGAGTATTCCTTCTGGGTAATGGCCTGATAAAAATTTCCATATTTTTTCTTTGTAGCGTGCATAGCTTTACAAATTATTTTACTCTCTGTCTCAAAATGCATACTTGTGTGAACAGGTCAGCTTTTTGCTGAAACGGTCACATATATGGTTACATAAAGGTGACCAGATACTAATGTAGCAGTCACTATAAATACTTGGATTGCATTAAGATAATCATGTTGTGTGTTTTACTTTAGTTGAGGGTCGACGTAAACTGCTGGATATCAACCTGAAGGGGGTTTCCCTAACTGAAGATGTTAACTTTGATGAGATAGCCACTAAACTAGAGGGATACTCTGGAGCTGATATCACCAATGTGTGCAGGTGAGAATGTTGTGTTGATTCTGTTCACTTTGTGTAGTTCAATTGGGACGGTATAAAAGCCGGAATGGAACCAATTACGACTAGGACTGAGATGAAGCTTCGGATGTTTTGTAGGTTCGAAGGTTAAGTAAACTTAGAATTATAAAACTATCCTTTGAAGCTTCGTAATGCACTCATAGTCTATAAAAGAATTACGAATAAACATTGTTATCTTTATTGCAGCTGCTTATCCATCTTGCACGGTTGATGTTTGTCTCTTTACGTACCATGCCCACTTTTAAACTATCACAGTTTAGCTTGCTACCTACTGTAGTTCAGCATAAAGTGATAGATATTGCATGGAAAACGTCCTTTTAGCCATTAGTTGGTGTTTACCTATGCATGATTGCAAAAGTTAACATGATATGCTGTGTATTGTATTAGGGTATATTGCACGTGTATCAGTGATATATGTAAGAATTGTACTGGTCGGATTTAAGAGGGTACTGGTAGGTTTTTAGAGGTACTGGTTGCTTTGAACCAGTGTGGGCAGAACCCTGTTAATACTGTATATAGTGCAGCATGTTGATATCCCTGTTTGGAATAGCTAATAAGTTTATATCTGTTTCTGGTACACTTGTACATGTTATTAAATTTGTTATTCTACTCCTCAAGGGATGCAGCAATGATGGCCATGAGGCGTCGTATACAAGGTCTTACCCCTGATCAAATTAAAAACTTAAAACAAGATGAGCTAAACCTTCCCTCCAGTATGGACGACTTCTACACTGCTCTAAGGAAAGTGTCAAAAAGTGTGTCAGCTGATGATCTGGAGAAGTATGAGAAGTGGATGAAAGAGTTTGGATCAGTCTGATGTGTTATTGAATCACAACAACAGAGCTACAACGATAACAGAAAAACTTGTCTAGAAACTTTTTTGTAACTTAACATATTCCATGAATTTTTAAAACATAACAGATTTATGCTTGTCCTGGAGTGAGTGGTCTTGCTCCACTTTTAATGGATAAATTATATTACATTGTAAAAATATTGAATTGTTAGCTCTGTGAATGTGTGTTTGAAAAATATAGTTTGTTTGCTTGAAATAAAGTATTCACAAATGTTGTGTGTATGGTACCCAAGGGGAGAGCTATGATGACTGGACTAATCCCTGAGCTCCTTTTTGGAGTGATAAATGAAGTTCTGTTAGTAATGTCTGAGCTCCTTCCGTGACCATCCATCATTTTACATGTAGCTAGTTAGCTATGAATATTCCATTCTTGTTAAATAAAAAAGTGATCCTCTGATGTCAAAACTTCCAGATTCTCATGTACTATGTGTGGTCAAGCTGTTCTGTTATTGGCCCCTTCATTATTTGGGATAGTAATGATACTGTGTGTAGACTGACCATATCTTCATAGTATTTGTTGTGCAGTATTCAACCAACTCTAATCCCACCTACACCCTGTACAATATGCAAGTTCCTGCTTGCATTTCTTGTAAGCAACTTTTATATAATTTATTGCTGTCTAAATAGCCATTGTTTCATATAGAATTGGATTTGGATGTACCAATCATCCCTCACTGGTATAGGGACTTCTCCAAGTTCCATGGTGAAAGAATGTTGTAATGATTAAGTAAGTTTACAGGTTTATATGTGTAAAGCAAAAAATGGTCATTTCGCTTACTAGTAATTGCAGTAGTTGTACAAATATGGCTTCGTTGTGATGTGGTATCTGTGATATATCTTCCAACTTCTTGTGTGTTCGCTGTCATGTTAAGAGCTGTGATGACTGGAATAATCCCAGCTCGCTTTGAGCTCCTCAGGAGTGATGAAGAGTAGTTGTTCCGTTAGCAATGTCTGAACTCCTTCCTTCCGAGAATCTTGGCAGCTCCTTTGTAACAATAGATAATACAGTACATACAAGTTTAGACGTTACTGTAGAGTACATTTAAAAATTATTGTTGAGATACAATTAGGATATCTATGACTGTAGTACTTATGGTAATAACATGTAGGAGACTTTATCTAAACGGGTACTATATGTAAGGTATACTAGCCTAAGCCTTATATGCAAAAAAAATAATTCTTGCTTATACATGTTGTCTCTTTTACAGATGTAGCAAGATGCCACTGCTGAAAGGGTTTCAACAATTTGTAGATGTGTTACTACAATTACTTACTAACCAGGGAGGGTGCTCAAGAATTGTTATCAACCAGGCTGACCTATTTTCAAGTGAGTAGTGTCCTTGTATATTGCATTGTGTCAGCAATTCTTTTGTGCAAATGCCAGTGGAGTTTTTGTTATTTGTTATTGAGCTATTGGAGTGGTCCACAATGTTTTCCCATTAGTAACTAAGTGTATGTGAATAGTAGTCCTGGTAGCCATTACATGTGACAGTGATCAGTGATGAGTTAATACCGCTGCTTGGGTTGAAGTGACCATGTGTCACTATGTAATAATAATAATATTTCTTCACTATCCACCTGAGATCACTACAGTAATGTACACTGTACATGCAGCACTGTGTTGATGTGCTCACATGTGTGTGTAGTGTGTACCTGTGTACATACAGTGTACATATGTATGTGTATATTTGTAGCACTTGTGTTCACTACACACTCATGTCAGTTAATATTTACCTACAACACTCTTATCCTATTAGGACACTGATGTTGACTACATGTATTATCAGTTGTGTTATCAAACAACAATGGAGACCAGTTTAGTGAGTTACCAGTTGTCTGTCTATTGCAGAGTAACTTAGTGTGTGTGGTTAGATATTTTCCTGTTTGTGGGACAGCCTGTAATCTGTCATTTTCCGACCCAAAAGCCATAATGACTGACCAAATTAAAAATGGTCTGACATCACGACCTACCAAAATAAACATTTAAAATACATTGTGTATCATACAGTACAATAGTACTGTATAGTAGGGACGATGAATGTGTGGGCGTGGTCCACGAAGAAAAATCTACCCAAAATCATCTTCAGAAATCCTTCACGGCCATTTCACAGTATTGGTCAGGTATAAACAAGCCCAAATGTGTCTTCAGAACGACCTGAAACGTTTCCGACGAGGTGCTACGAAATTAAAAAAATATATATTTTAGCAAATTTTCTACTGCCTCACTGCCTGCCTCACTGATGCGTTCAGTCAAGCGTAGCGGAAAACTGGCTACAGCTACAGCCTTGCTTCTTTGGTGGAAACACTTCGAATTTTGTGGAGAAAAAACCTTTCACAATATTAAATACCTACGATGTGTGCGCTATTGTCTTACTGTTTTATCTTTGATCCTTCTTTATCATGGCCATCTCTCATGGGTACGGCTTCCATCAAAGCACGCACACCACAGCGTCCCAACATATTGGAGTAAACGTGTAGCATAATTGTAGCAAGCACGTGATTTTAATGTTGGGATACACCTCGGGATATGTTGCTGCCTGTACAACATCGCCACTACACGCGTAGGATTAGAGTGTGTTTGCTTTGGCTCGAAGGTGGTTTCTTTTCCGAGTTTAAAAACCGGGCCTCTCTACAGACTCTATGGGTAGCTTTCCCAGAGCACTTTTCAGGCGTACTACAACTGAAAAACACCGCAGTAGGCCTCATAGGCTCACGTATCTCGTCGTCTAGAAAGTGGGCGTGACCCGTACATACGCGAACTAAAAGTAAGAGCAGCCCTGAGGCTTTGTTGAGAGGATTAGTGGAAAATAATACTGTGGACACACTATAAAACAGTTGAAAAGATACTTCTGTGGGTAATGTGTTGTTTAAAGCGGTTTGTTAAAAATCCGCATCCTTAGGAACGTTTAGCTGTGTATTTCGAGAATTGAAGGGGGGGGGGGGGATTACTAAATACGGTTATTGAATAAAAATTTACAAAAAAAAGTACACAAACAAGTGCAAGAAAAAATTAGGAATTTTCCATATGAGTAGGGACTGCAGCAATAAAAAGCACTGAGACAAGCCACTGAGACAAAAAGCCAGTGCATTTTAATCCCTTTATTGCTGCAGTCTCTACTCATATGGAAAATTCCTAATTTTTTCTTGCACTTGTATAATTATGTAAACTGTTACAATTATGTACCAGTGGCCGATCATGTTACGTGTTGGTCTGTCTCAAGTAAGAAAGCTTATATTGAGCACTGGTTATTGGTGACATATCACAATTAGCATGGGGCTTATACCACGATAGTCACGGTATTATAATGAATTGAATATGTTAATGTTTTTCACAGGACAAATTTTATTCAGTCAGTTATGATTTGACAAAGTTGACACTTGTTTTTTATACATTACCACATGTTGCCAGAGAATTATCCTCTTATTTTACAAAAATATCAAGTCACCTTTCACCTAATAATTCATGCTTTTATATCATGACATTACTTTTTTTTCTCTATCACGATTATTGTGAAATGTTTCTATCTCAATATACGATATTTCGTTGCATCACTATTAGTTATATTGTGTAGGAGAATTTTAATTCACAGACGGCTAATTTTGTAATAACTTACTTGGAAAAAAACATTTCATAAAAATTAAAAAAATGACAGTTTTTCTATGCGATCATTCATTAGTTATGCTTGTTAGTGTGCAGTGTGTGGCCCCAGTTGTATAGATCAGTGTTGATGTTGTTTGTTTTGTTCTTGAGAGAAGAAATTCAATGCCAACTCCACCCTTGTAGTATAACTTGTTGTTGCAAGGTTATATGTTATGAATTACACAATAAACTGCTTACTGTTCACCACAGGAGAGGGGAGAGTCGTGGATCCATTTGTTAGTTTTGTATGTCAGAAAATTTTCCCCATCTTGCCAGTAACTTAGGCTATTGATGATGTCCTGCAGTTGTGCATGGTTACTGTAATAGTTTTGGGGGGGGGGGGAGTGTGTGGTGTGGTGTACGTGGTGCTTGCTTAGTGTAGCAATAAGGCAGGTAGAGTGTACATGTATATGTATCAGTTACTCCACACTGGCTATCATGTTAGGAGCTGTGATGACTGGAATAATCCCAGCTCGCTTTGAGCTCCTCCTTTGGAGTGGTGAAGAGTAGTTGTTCCGTTAGTAATGTCTGAGCTCCTTCCGTAGCTATCTGCAATGTTTGACGTTGCTGCTGTATAGTGTAACCCTTTTACTTGTTTGATCGCTCTAATTGAACATACAAATGTGAAAAATACTCTAATAGAACAGTCACTATAATTACTTCTGGATTTCATCAAGGAAGTCATGTTGGTACCTTTGTGGAATAACATTAGTCAAAATAATTGTTAAGTATAAAGAAATATAAATTCGATTAGTGATCATAGAAAAAAAGTAGGGAGGTTGCATGGTTACACCTGCAGATAATATATACTAGTGAACATTTAATCGCTATTTCAGTCTAATACCCATTAGGGTTGGAACAAATGTACAAACACATCCTATGAAGCTTTTTTTTTTCGAAAATGTTACCAAAGCTTCACGAAGCTTTGTTACAAATGTCATGTCAACAATTAATGAACAGAAATTGATGGTTATGAGGTAGTACAAACTCGTAATAGCTCCAGTATAACCATTGTTTAATTTGTATCTACACCAGAAATTACGTAAATGGCAGCTTCCACAAGGAGTGAAAATACTTGCGCAACTGGTTTAGCTTGTTAGTAACCATGGTAACAAAACTTTGGTGGGATAAAGCAGCATCCAAATGTTATGAAACCGAATGAAGCTTTGAACTATTTGTCTTAACCCTAATACTGTACCATGACTGAATTAGGGATTAAATATGTCCACTTCATGTCACATACTGTTTGTGCTTGTTGGATTTACCCTTTCTGCTTTAAGACCTCGTCTTCCTCAGACAAAGTTAGAGCTGTCGCTCTCAGTGTTATTCTTATCCTCAGGTAGATCCTGTTTGTAATCGCTATTGCGAAGACCATCACCATTGTTGCCATCATGACTGGTCACCTCCAAGCCATTACTGCCTTCTCCGTCGCGAACACATTTCTGCAGGTAGACTCTTCCTCCCTTGTTTTTCAGCTTGTTCATATCTTCCTGTAAGAGTGCTAGTGTCTTTTTGAAGCCACACAAATGCTGTTCTTTTCACCTTTGTTAAAAAAAGAAGCTACAGGAATCTAAACTACTGCTTCGAAGATTGACCTAACTTTCTATTATCCATACCAACATGTAAGAGTGTTACCTTGTTTCATTCACCCTCAAATTTAACCCATACATTTTTCTTATTCGAAGGTACTGGATGCTTGCGCATGTACCAAATTCACTGTGAAGGTTCTTTTAACAAACTTGTGGAAACTTAGTGCATGGATTTGTCTTTGCACTTCTTTTTTCTTGAGTTATGAAACAAACAATGAGTACCCGCAAGTGAACTTCCGGGCCCTGCAACTTTGTGCGGGATTGCAACAATTATAATTCCATGTGCTAAAAGTTTGCAAATTTATCACTGATGGCCCACCAAAAGTTTGTTAAAAATTCGACTATCGTGTATTCCAGAATATCACCTTTTACACAACATCAACAACTATTGTTACATTTTAACTGACTTCTAAGATGTACTAATTAGGCATGAGGTACAGAACGCATGGTATGTTTTTCAACTTCGCAGTATCATCACTTGCAGAACATTTCTCTTACAATAGGTCTTAAGCATCTATGTATTATTATGATGTTGCTATACCCACGTATGAGTGACATCACATTGTTTACCCAATTGTAATACTAATATATAGATCAGCATAAAATCAAGCAAGACGGAGCTAGATGTAGCCAGCAAGAATACCCCATCATCTTCATTACGCACTACATGTGATGGCCTTATAAAAACAGTGTCTGTGCAATGAAATGACGATTGTGAGGAGGTGGAGGATAGAATTAAAAATGATTTCAAAATAGCTAAGTTTTGATATTCGGGTTGTGAAAAGAAGACATCACATCTTTTCCTATCACCATTACGAACTATGGATAGATTAAACATCACAGAGAGAAGGGGCTTATACGTCTGTGAAGTTAGTATAATTATGTAACATTTCACAATTGATAATGAACTATACATTACCATATAGCTGGTAATTTTCGAAAGGTTTTTATTTTCGGATATTTCGAAGAGGCCCTTCTGTTCGAAAATAAATTCCCACGTCCGGTTGTTCTTTGAAAATATATCCCCACAAGTGAAAGGAACGATCCAACTTTTGGCGATTTGTTTGTGTATTCCTCGAGTTTTACCTCAGTATTACTGATGATAATGGATAAACTGTATCATTACTGTGCCAATAACCAGAAAACAGGTGATCCAGAATGGGAATTGATGCTAGAATCTATGGTGGATAGCTAGCTACGATCGAGCGCGATCAAGCCAGTGAATTTACTCCATGCACTCGAGACTCCCTCAGTCTTCTGTCCAGTGCACAAGGATGGGGATTATTCCATTAGTAAATCAGTTTTTGGCAAATATTCACGCATCTTCATATTTTGTGACAGAAATTCCGTTTATTTGAAATCCATCCGGACTTCGAAATATGTACTCTTCGAAATTAAAATCCTTCAAAATTCAGATTTTGCTTCTTGTGCAAAATTTTTTGTTTCGAAAATAACCCGCTATACGGTATATCACAATGCATGCACTAAAATGTATTATTTCTGTTAACCAAAGTAAGTGTATTTTACTGTTTCAGTGGACCTTTAAGAGTTAACACTTTTTGCATAGACCATATCAGAGTTGCAAACTGTTAACGCCAGGTGGCCTCTGACAGCTAAATTAACTTAACCAAATTGTCTCTGATGGTTTGGTACAGTAAATTGACAATTTCCCACTGAAATTGTTACAATTACTAATGATGTTCATTGTCAGGAGTTGCTGGGGTTACTGGTAGCAGTGGTGATGGAGAAGGAGAGGAATCCAAACTAGTCATCGTGTTAGCTCAGGGGTGAAAATAACAGTCGGCCATCGGCCAAAATCCGGGCACTGCATTAGACTGGCCGTCCATTCTGCTCAGTAATCGGCCCATCATCCGAGCGAGTGAAAAGGCTGTAGCGCATGCGCTTAATTATAAAATTAATTATACGTAGTGTCGAGTTGAAATTAAATGGCGACTAGCGGAAATGCAGCAAAGAGTCACGGGTCAAGCAGCGGTTCAAGGACGAAGCAGGCAAAGAGACAGGTATCAAAAGAAACATTTCTCAAGTGGCAGCGAATTAATGAACGCGATCATCAGTCTTCGGTTTGGCTGCGAGCTGATATGGATGATGAAGACAGGTCTGTGGTTTCAACGCTTTGGTGCATAGTTTGCCGAAAGTACGAGCCAAGGATTTGTTGGCAGAAAAACTTTTCGAGAGCGTGGATAGAAGGCTCTACCAACCACAAGACGAGTAACGTAACCGACCATGCCAACAGTGAACAACATAAATTGGCCATGTCGCTGCTTCGCAAGGATCAGGCTATAAGTAAGCACCAGCCGATTACTAGCTATAGCCCTATTGCACAGAGTCTTTCGTCCACGGCATTAAATCCAGCTGTCAGAGAGCAAATCAAGAGAAAGTTCGAAATTAGTTTTGTTCTTGCAAAAGAACATATCCCCTTCTCGAAATATCCAGCTATCCTTGCCCTAGAAGAAAAACATGGAGTGGACCTCGGTACATCATACAACAATAGAGACTCAGCTCGCAACTTTGTGCACTATATAGCTGAGAGCCAACGGAAGCTCTTGTATACTACACTGGAGTCATGTCACTTTTATAGTGTCTTGATGGATAGCTCTACTGATAAAGGGCGGATTGAAAATGAGCTGTTCGTAATCCTGTTTTGTGAAAAAGACGATGTGCTGCTGGAGTTGAAGACCACTGCGAGGTACTATTGTGTATTGGAGCCAAGAAGGAGCGATGCAGATGGATTAGTTGAGTGTCTTGGTCTAGCATTAAAAGGTATGGGTATAGATAACCTACTTCACAGAGAGAGGGTGCTTGGTGTTGATGGCTTTCCGATTCTTGTCGGTTGTGGTACTGATGGCGCATCAGTCAATGTGGCTGAGCAAAATGGTATGAAAGGTAAACTTCAGGCTTCCTTACCTTGGTTACACTGGGCATGGTGCTACGCTCACCGGCTTGAACTTGCTTGTAATGATGCCTTTTCCAGTCAACTTTTTCGTGACATAGACGACATGTTGTTGAGACTATATTACTTGTACGAAAAATCACCAAAAAAATGTCGTGATCTTTCAGACCTTGTTGGTGATCTTAAGGAGGTGTATGAACTTCCTGAAGGAGGTAACTTACCAGTGCGAGCAAGCGGAAGTCGCTGGATTACCCACAAACGTAAAGCTCTGCAGCGAGTGGTTGATCGATATGGGGCTTACCTCAATCACTTGGCAGCACTCACTGAGGACAAGTCAATTAAGAGCACTGATAGACAGCGTCTGAAGGGATACCTAGTGAAGTGGAGGCAAGCTCGAATGATAATTGGTTCTGCTCTCTACACTGATGCCCTTAAGCCAGCCTCTCTTCTCAGCCTTACCTTACAAAATGATGACATCGATGTTGTGCAGGGCATTAAGAACATTTTGAAATCCCATACTTCCTTAAACAAACTGACCTCACAGGATGTGGTAGAGTGGCCTGTGTCAAAGATGGTTTTGAGTAAGTTGGAAGATGAAAATGGACGCAAGGTATACCAAGGATCTGAGCTACACAATTTTAGAGACAGTACCATCAAAACTTGTCAAGAGCAGGCATTGGCTGACTTGAGGTCTCTTGATGATCGAATGCGCTCTCGATTGGAGTGGTCAGATGTTGACTTCATGAGATCAATCCTTCTATTCTTGGATACCCAAAGCTGGCAGTTGCAAGAAGCTGAAGAAAGTTCAGAAGATGATGATCGTTTAGGCGAAGTCAAGGCTGCTCTGTTGAGAATCATTGATATGTTTCAGGCTCCACTTGAAGCTAGAGGTGTTAGCATCACTTCATGTCTGGATGAAATTGAAGACATTGTTGAGTATGCCAGGACTTACCTGCGAATTGGATGTGACAGCTACAAGAAAATATGGTACCTGTTAAAGACATCACCAGATTCTGTGAAATGGCCTAACATCTTCCTGATCAGTGAGTTGCTGTTCAGTTTACCATTCTCAACAGCCAAAGTTGAGCGCTTCTTCTCTACACTGAAGATCATAAAAAGTGAGAGGAGAACAAGTCTAAATTGTTTAACTCTCAACGATTTGCTAGAAGTCAATGTTGAAGGCCCCACCCTCAGTGATTTTTCACCAGATCAAGCAGTAGAAATTTGGTGGAGTAGCTGCCAGTCTGGAAGGAGGGTGAATCAGAAACCAAGAAAGGAATACCGTCGGAAACAAAAAACTACTGACAAGGCATCAAGTGATTCTGAAGACTCTGAAACTGAACAACTAGATATCGACAAATGGGACAGCTGGTTTGGTGAGGATGAAGAGGAGCAGCTTGAGACATCTTCACATTCTGAATTTCATGTTCTTCAGATTGACTAATCTTGTCACTATGGTAATCTAGACATTATGACCAAGTTCAATTGTACATAAAATATGTAAACATTAAAAATTTTTTTTGGTTGTATTCAGAAAATATTACAATAATAATGAATTAATACAATATTAATTTTATATTTATAGGGTAAAAATGATTATAATAACAACACCTATGTCACAGTGGTGGCAGAAGGGAGAGAGTTGGGGGCTACCAACTTTCAAAAAGGTGGGGCAGAGCCTCTCCAATAAATGTGTTTGTGATGTCATAAGTCATACCACGTGATCAAGAGTCCATAATTTATTATGGACTCTTGACGTGATCAACACAGTACACGCTTGGTCACTGTATAGTGGCTAACAGCTGAAGTATAATGTTGAAATATATTCTTAATCTGCAATGCTTACTACCTCCAGTAAGACTTTATCAAGCAATACTGTGATCTGGCTAAAACTGCATCCAGATTCAATCTCATAGCACTCATTCTTCAAAATTTTCCTGAGGGGGCATGCCCCCAGACCCCCCTAGAGGGAGAGCATGCTCTGAGTGCGCTTTGCGCACTGTGCAGGTACGCCTAACTTTTCATACCCTCCTCCACCACTGTGTCAGGTCAACTCCTGTGATGGCCGAACAAATTGCTTTCTGGTCTGACAATGTTCAGCTAGACATAAAATAGTTATTTTCATCCCTGTAGCTGCCACCAACTATCCCTGGATCATTGATGAGGCTCTCAAAAGGAGACTGGAGAAGAGAATATATATCCCTCTACCAGACTGTGAGTGTGTAGTGTAGCATAGCATACATGTACAGAGCAGATTATAACAGTCGGCCATCGGACATTTACCGTCCAATTAGCTTGGAGACCATTCAGTTACCTACTAAACCGGTCAAGGATGGCCAACCATTTCCGCTGAAAATGATCGAATAGAACAGTCAGCTACTCTAATAGAACAGTCAGCTACTCTTATAGAACAGTTGAAGAACTTCTTAAAAGGTGTACCTAAAATAGTCACAAAAAAAAACGATTAAAAAGAATTTTTTTTGAACTTTGGGAATCAAATCTACACCTTTTAATGTAGTGTAATTTGCGCCATTCTACAACATGTTCATACACTGTTTTAGTGGCTTCTAAAGAGTTTTAGATGTTTGCCAGTATATGATCATATTTGCTATAGATTGTGAACCAAGTATATACATGTCACAAGACATTGCAGTAGATAATATCAACTCATCATGGTTTTATTGTTATTAGTATGGATTTATTCTTATGTACGTGGCTTAAGTGCATGACTACTGAAGGAGTTTTGGGTGTCCAAATCATTTACAATCTCCAAGCATTGAAAATCCATCCCAGATCCCCTTGGCATGCTTGCACATGCATTGTTATGTCAGATCAACTTTGACTTAATATCAGATCAACGAGGACTAGTTATAATCTGCTCTGATGTATGTACTGGCCTTCTTCATAATGTTATGTGTAGTGTGTGTACTATTGTGTTTGTGGTAGTGCTGAAACAAATAGCAATTATTTTTAATTTGAATAGTTATGAACAAAACAACCAATTATTCTATAAGCATTAATAAGGACCAAAATCTTTGTTGGCTATTAAAGTTAAGCATGAGAGCTATTTCTATCTCTTCTAAAGTGGATATTTTATGCAGTTTTGTTCACAATCTCAAGCGTCTAGGTTGGCTTCTGATCACTAGAGTGCAAACAAATATTCGAATAATGTCATACTGATTGAATAGCGAATAACCAAATAATTGTTCGTTTCAGCACTAGTTTGTGGTATATACAGCTCAGTGTTGTAAGGGTAGAGAGTGTATCAGTGTGTTTTGTACACTACATACAAGCTTTCATGTTAGGAGCTGTGATGACTGGAATAATCCCAGCTCGCTTTGAGCTCCTCCTCTGGAGTGGTGAAGAGTAGTTGTTCCGTTAGTACTGTCTGAGCTCCTTCAATAGTTATCCACCATTAGTTTGAATATGTTACATAGCTGCAAAATATATGTGATTGTCTCAGCAAATACCCCCACAACTTCCTTTTTTTGTTTCAGCAATATCTACAGTGTCCAAGGAATGGATCACCAAAGTTTCAGCCTTCTGTAGTGAGTAGTTCAACCGTTGCCCCTAGCAACCTAAATTTTACATTATTTGTAGGTTAAGTCACTTCTCCAAATTTTAAAAGGGCAGCATTAATAAGTCATGAAATATGACATTTTGAAGTTGCAATTTTCCCATACATTGTCAATGAGAGGGGCAACAGTTGCCCCTTCTCAGTAATCACACAAATCATGGGATTCAAGGTGTAGTATCTATGGTCATATCTTATGACCTATATACTATATCCATTTAAAACTTGGAGAGATTATTGTTGACATTCACACCTACAAATTATGTAATATTGAGATACATGTACTTTTGAATTTTTTAGTTTTTGCATACGTTGAAATGCCTCATTTTTGTGATTGCCCAGAAGGGGCAACTGTAGCCCTCTCACATAGATATGTATGGGAAAACCACAAATTTCAAAATGTCATATCATATGACATATATATGCTATCCTTTCAAAATTTGGAGAATTTACTTTAGACATCATCACCTAACAATACTGGGAAATTCAGGTTGCTAGGGGCAACAGTTTTTTCTATACGTTATAAAGCCTTATTATGGAATTTGTCTATTATAGCACTAGACAGTAGGAAGAGCAAGACAATCGATTTGTATAATAACTACACTGAAAATAAAGCCATACCTTCTGTTTGCATTAGTCTACAATGTTGGAATGTGGCTTAACATCAGTTAGCAAATCAACCATACTTTGGAAACAAAACAAAGATTATCAAACTCTACACGAACAGGTGAATAAGATATTCTGTAGTTTTAATTGATTTGAGTCTTCCTTCTCGGCCTAATGTATTTTGCAGACTGGACTCACAGACCGAGCTGGAAACTGCTTTTAAACAATGATACAGGCATTATTCATCTATTGCAATGCTGGAGACACCACTATCGAGTTACAACTGCTAGTACTGCTCTTCCTTACAAGTCATGAAAGTAGCACGTGCACTAATTAATTAGAATACACTTACGATACACATGTACTAGTAGTGATAAAGCGTGATAGCAGCTATTGTTGTAGTGTAGATGTTTTCCTTTGTTCTAGTGTGTTAAGGCTGTAGCAATGAGCCAGTAATGATTCTTAGTAGGTAGCTATAGGTGCCATCAGTGAGATGATCGTGGGGCTATGCAAATATACTGGCTCATCACTACAGCCCTAACACTAATGCGAAGTACTAAAGCAACAAAGGAAACCATCTACACTACAACAATAGCCTCTATCATGCATTATCACTACTAATACACTTGTATCGTAAGTGTATTCTAACTAATTAGTGCACAAACTAGTTCCATGACTTGTAAGGAAGAGTAGTACCAGCAGTTGTAGCTTGATAGTGGTGTCTACAGCATTGCAATAGATGGATAATTCCTGGGTTATTGTTTAAAAACTGCTTCCAGCTCAGTCTGTGAATCCCTTCTCTGAGTAATGGCCTGATAAAACTTTCTTTGTAGCATGCATAATTTTACAAAACTTTGTTTTTCTCAAAACGCATGTTTGTGCGAACAAGTCAGCTTTTTGCAGAGATGGTCACGTATATGCTTACACAAAGGTGACAAGATACTCTAATAAAACAATCACTATAAATGCTTGAGTAATTCAGGATTCCATAAAGATAATCATGTTATATGTCTTACTTTAGTTGAGGGTCCTGGATATCAACCTGAAGGGGGTCTCCCTAACTGAAGACGTCAACCTTGATGAGATAGCCACTAAACTAGAGGGACACTCTGGAGCTGATATCACCAATTTGTGCAGGTGAGATTGTAGAACTGCAGGATAGACAATTTCCAAACAAGTTATTCTGTTCACTTTGTGTAGTTCAATTGAGAAGGTATAAAAGCCAGAATGAGATGTATGCTAAAATTCGCTTTGATACGTAGGTTTGTACACCATTCCTAGCCATTACTAGGGATGGGCAATTATTCAGTTATGACAATTGTGATTATTTTGTCGGCAATAATCAACATCGTCTCATTTTTGTTACTTAGCGATAATCATGATAATCAAGAAATTTTTAAAAGTTATAATCATTCACCTTAAATATTTTGTCGTTTAGTTGAATATTTTAGTGATTCCTGTTACAGTAGTTGAGTGGACAATAATCGTGATAATCATGATAATGGCTCATGACAATAATCGTATGGCAGAAGTGTCAATACCATCCATCCCTAACCATTACACATTAAGTGTTCCGTGTAAATGTAATAGAGATTCGGTTACAACACTATTAGTAAAAGCATTGAACTGGGAAGGCATTTAAGCTGGAACAGAACCAATTATGGCATGTACTAGCTTTATGATTGCTTTAAACACCACTACACAATGACTAGTGTTACGGCCATCAACTTCTCTACTTATAAACAGTCTGCGTGTGGTTTCATTTTATACCCCCGAAATACTACAGTGTTTTACTTGTAAGGAGAAGTAACGTACTGCACAGCATGATTAAACTACCCTAATGTCACCTACATAGTAATACTTAGTACAAGTGACTGGTATACTGTATGCCATTTCATTGTTCAAACTTTACAACTTGGGAAGCAAGGTAATACATATTGTACTTGTTGTGGGAAGATCAAGTGGTGACAAGTTCCATACAACTTCACTCTATTGTACAGGGTTATAAATGTTGCCTTTTTTACAGGTGTTACATGATGTCACTGCTGAAAGAGTTTCAACAATTTGTAGATGAGTATTAATTATGAAGGGTGCTCAAGACTTGGTGGATATTGTTACCAACCAGGCTGACCTGTTGAGTGACTCAAAAGTTAGTAGTCTCCTTGTATATTGCATTGTATTCTTTTGTGCAAATACCAAGGGAGTTTTGTTATTATATAAGTGTAAGTGTATAGTAGTCCTGGTAGCCATTACATGTTACAGTGATCAGTGATGAGTTAATACCGCTGCTTGGGTTGAAGTGACCATGTGTCACTATGTAATAATAATAATAATATTTCTTCACTATCCACCTGAGATCACTACAGTAATGTACACTGTACATGTAGCACTGTGTTGATGTGGTCACATGTGTGTGTAGTGTGTACCTGCGTACATACATATGTACGTGTTAGCACTTGTGTGCACTACACACTCATGCCAGTTAATATTTACCTACAACACTCTTATCCTATTAGGACACTGATGTTGACTACATGTGTTATCAGTTGGTCACTTGTTATCAAACAACAATGCGACCAGTTTAGTGAGTTACTAGTGGTCTGTCTATTGCAGAGTAACTGTGGTTAGATATTTTCCTGTTTGTGGGTACTATACCCCTAGTTATTCAGAGCTCTAAATAACAGCCTGTAATCTGCGACCCAAAAGCCACAATAACCGACCAAATTAAAAATGGTCTGACATTATGACCTTACAAAATAAACATTTAAAAGACATTGTGTATGTAAACTGCTACTGTTATGTACCAGTGGCCGACCACGTTACATGTCGGTCTGTCATTTTGACAGCTCAAGTAAGAAAGCTTATATTGAGCACTGGATATTGGTGATGCCACGATATGAAAATTACATGTCACGATTAGCATGGGGCTTATATCACGATAGACACGATACTATAATGAATTGAAGTATGTTAATGTATTTCACTGGACAAGTTTTATTCAATCAGTTTATATAACAATGATTTGAAAAAGTTGACACTTGTTTTTTATACATTACCACATGTTCCCAGAGAATCATCCTCTTATTTTGCAAAAATATCAAGTCACTTCACTAAATAATTTATGCTTTTTATAACATGACATTGCTATCACAATTATCGTGAAATGTTTCTATCTTGATATACGCTATTTCATGGCATCACTACCAGTCATATTGTGTGAGAGAAATTTAATTCACAGAAATCAACTGTAATGTTTGGAAAAATTCATGAAATAGTCTATAAAAGCAATCCGCAAAAAAAAAAATTCAAAACAAAAAAAAAATGATGAACAGTTTTTCTATGCGATCGTTCATATGTTTGTTAGTGTACAGTCTGTGGCCCCAGTTGTATAGATCAGTGTTGATTTGTTTGTTTTGTTCTTGAAAGAAGAAATTCAATGTCAACTCCACCCTTGTGATATAAAGCTGTCTCTTGTTGTTGCAAGGACATATACATTATGAATCACAAAATAAACTGCTTACTGTTCGCCACAGGAAAGCGGATAGTCATGGATCTGTTTGTTAGTTTTGTATGTCACAAAGTGTTCCCCATTTTGCCAGTAATTTAGGCCAAAGATTCTATTGAGGACATCCTGCAGTTGTACATGGTTACTGTAATTGTTTTGGGGAAAAATCTGTGTGGTGTTGTGCTTGCTTAGTGTAGCAATAAGGCAGATCAGTTACTGCTTACTGGCTGTCATGTTAGGAGCTGTGATGACTGGAATAATCCCAGCTCGCTTTGAGCTCCTCCTCTGGAGTGGTGAAGAGTAGTTGTTCTGTTAGTAATGTCTGAGCTCCTTCCGTAGCTATCCTCATCAATTAAATGTTTGGTGTTGCTGCTAGAATATGTAATCCCTTTGCTTGCTTGATTGATCTAATAGAACATACATACAAGTGTGAAAAATACTCTAATAGAACAGTCACTACAATTGTTTCTAGATTCCATCAAGGAAGTCATGTTGGTACCTTTGTGGAATAACGTCAAATTGTTACAAGTATAAGGAAAAACAATTTTGATTAGGGATCAAAAAAAGTAGGGAGGTTGGCTACACCTGCAGATAATTTATACTAGTGAACATTTAATTCCTACTTCAGTCTAATACCCATTAGGGTTGGAACGAATGTGCAAACACATCCTACAATGTTAACAAAGCTTTACGAAGCTTTGTTACAAATGCCAGTTCAGCAATTAATGAACAGAAATTGATGGTTATGAGGTTGTACCATAGATACTAGAATACATAATGGATTGGAATTGCAATATATTTTTACGGTTACGGGCTCGATACGTGTAACATGTGCTCAACATTACTAATTGACTCTATGCACATGCGTGCAGTGTGCAATATAATTAGAATACAAGTACAGAATGTGTCAGCATGATATAACTACTAGTGGTGCATGCACAAGTGTGAGTCAACCAGTTCAGTCCATACAACATCTCCTTTTCTTAAGAATAACGTTTCGGGAGCCTCATTGTAGTGCCAGTTTGTAAACGAGTCCTGATCAGAGATCTTGGCACTGTCTGATGTTCTGTAGCATTAGCTGCTCCCTCACTTATGGGTTCCTCTGGAAGAGGTGTGTCAATCTCAAGGTCTACATCTGTGTAATATTGTGAAGGACCTCCTAACCTGGGTGCCAGGTGATGACGGTTTCTGCGAACTAACCTGAGGAAGTCCGAACTGTATAGGATCTAGGCATATGAGACTTTGAAACTATTGTCCCTGGTATTTGCTGTCTCCCGGTACACACCCAAACTGGAGTATTGGTGCTAAGCATTGGAAGGGATCTAGTTCTGTGCCTGCGGTTGAATTGTATTTGTTGTTTGGACTTGTAGGCTTCGTCTGCTTTCTTAAAATGTTTTAAGTGAGACCAGTGGGGAGTCAGCAGAAGGGAAAGTTGAGGTAAGTCTGTGGCAATTTTCCATCCAAACAATAACTCTGCAGGGCTGAGAGAACACCATGGGAGTGGGATGGCTCGATAGCTGAGTAATGCCATATGAGGATCTGAAGATCCTTTCAGTAACCCTTTAACTGTCCTCACTGCTCTCTCCACCAACCCGTTGCTTTGCGGGTGTCTTGGGCTACTTGTAACATGATGGAAGCCATATTGTGAGGAAAACTGTTTAAAGGTACTGCAGTTAAACTGTGGTCCATTGTCAGTTACTAGTGTTGACGGGATACCATGTCGTCCAAAAATTGATCTGAGGGCATTCACTATAGTGGTTGAAGTAGTGCTATGTAGCTGAATGACTTCTGGGTATCTTGAGTAGTAGTCAATTACCAGGAGGTGTTGGGTGCTATCCAGTTCAAATAGATCTGCAGCTACTCTCTCCCAAGGCCTTTGTGGTAGTGGCAAAATGATCAGTGGCTCTCGGGGAGGAATGTATGTCTTCTGACAGTGGGGGCAGCTCTTTACATAAGATTCACAGCTTTAGACACCCCAGGCCACCATACAGATGACATTGATCGAAGGAGGTACCGGTTTATCCCTTGATGGCCATGGTGGATTTTGTCTAGGGTCTCAGTACGAAGTTTGACAGGTACAACAATACAACTCCCGTACAGCAACAACCCATTGTATAGGCTCAACTCACCACGAAATGGCCAAAAGGGTTTGAGGTCCTTTTGAAGTGAAGAGTGCTTAGGCCACCCTGATTGACAATAGGATATGACTGTTTTAGTGACTGGATCCTCAGATTGCTCTTGACGGTTGACTTGTAAACGTTTCTCACTGGCTGGTAAATAGGAGGTAACACGTTGTATAAAATATTCAATATCCTCCTGCTGGGATAAACTCTGGGCATCCGGAGAGGTATGTTGTGGTACCCTGGAAAGTAGATCAGCAGTATGAAGATATTTACCAGCAACATGAACAATATTGTAATCAAACCTCATTAGACGGAGTCGAAATCGAAGTACTCTTGGAGGAAGATTCTCTAGGTGCTTGTAAGTCAGCAGTGGTACAAGGGGTTTATGGTCCGTTTCTAAGAGGATCTGATTGCCAATAATGTAGCTACTAAACTTCTCACAAGCCCAGGTGATAGCCAACGCCTCTTTTTCTATTTGGGCGTATCTACGTTCAGTGCTGGTCATAGAACGGGAAGCGTACGCAACTGGATGCCAGGACATGCCCTTAGCCTGAAGGAGTACTGCACCAAGACCAAAAGATGAAGCATCTGCGGATATTTTAGTTTGTGCCTTAGGGTCATACATGGTCAATATGTGAGGTGTGGTGAGTTCTGTTTTCAATTGATTAAAGGCTCTATCTTGGTCTGGACCCCAAAACCAAGCTTGGTTGGTGCTGAGCAGTGTACGCAATAGAGCAGAGAGTTCTGCTGTGTTTGGAGAAAACTTTCCAAGCTGGTTGATTACCCCATGAACCTACGTAGTTCGGTAATATTAGTAGGAGGAGGCATCTCTTTAATG
Source organism: Dysidea avara (assembly GCF_963678975.1). Lineage (NCBI taxonomy): Eukaryota > Metazoa > Porifera > Demospongiae > Dictyoceratida > Dysideidae > Dysidea > Dysidea avara. The sequence goes on from NC_089277.1 coordinate 34,998,005, forward strand.
GCAGAAAGCTTCTCAGGATCAGCAGAGATACCAGATTGGTTGATAATGTGACCAAGGAAGGTAATTTCATGTTTCCCAAATTCACACTTGGCTCTGTTCAGAGTTATTCCAGCAGCACGAATTCTAAGTAGCACAGCTCGTAGTCGAGTGTCATGTTCAGTTCTGTCACTGCCAAACACTAATACGTCGTCTAAATTACAAAGGACCCCCGGCAGACCTTCTAAAATGTGGCTCATTTGTTTTTGAAAAAACTCCGGGGCGCTAGATATCCCAAACGGGAGTTTATTGAAGCAATAACGCCCGAAAGGTGTAATAAAGGTAGTGAGGTGTCTGCAGTTCTTAGCTAAAGGCACTTACCAAAAGCCACTTTTGGCGCCTAAGTTAGGAAACACTTTCCCTCCTTGACGTTGAGCCAGGGTGTCTTCCACATGTGGCATGGGATGTACCTCTCTAAGCACGTTCTGGTTTAATGGTTTTAGATCAACACAGATACGAACCCCTCCAGATTTTTTCTGGACTACTACCATGCCTGCACACCAATTTGTTGGTTGGTCAACTTTACTTATAACTCCTGTGACCTCCATCTGCTTAAGCTCTTGTTCTACCTTATGTCTAAGGGGAATCGGTATCCGGCGGGCTGAGAACAGTGCATACGGTGTAGCATCTGGGTTGATTTTTATTTCATATTCAGCTTTCATTGTTCTAAGCCCTTGAAACAGTTCTGGGAACTGTGAAGGAATGCTGCTGGTAGTGTCGCCAACAGCATCAACCTTTGTAAGGGTATTTAAAGCCAAAATGGCTGGGAGACCTAACAAATTCTGGTTCAGTGTTTTTACAACATACATGTGATGTTTTATTGTGTTGTTTTTGTACCTTAGCTGTACTGTAATTCTGCCCAACACATCCAGAGGCTGTCGACTTGGCCCACAAAGTACCTTTGTTGGCTTGTGAAGTCTGGGCTGACCAATGGCATCATAGACTTCCTTTGAAATTGCAGTGACCTCTGCTCCTGTATCAACCTTGAACACCACTTCATTATTGTTCACCATTGCTCAGATGTACCAGGCTGTAACTGGTTGTTCAGACTCGTCATTTATGACATCAAGGTAGTGAAGGGATGTCTCTGTTTGGCTATCGTCATCAGGATCAGGAATGTCTTCGGATACCATGGCCACTGTTTCGGAAAAGCACATTTTGCCAAAATGTCCACATCGGTTGCATTTAAAGCATGTTACATCTTTAGTAGGGCAGTGGTCCCTAGGGTGACTTTTACCACATCTGGAGCATAGTGACGCTTTCACGGGCCGGGTTACCCGTAGGTTTCTGTTTAACATACTCCAGAGTACATTCTTCCTTCTTTAGAAAGGACTGTTGCTCTTTAACTGCCTCTCTTTGGCGAACAAGTTTCTTGGCCTTCTGTTGGGTTAATGATTCATCCATCTGGAGTCGTTCAGACAAACTACTATCACGGATGCCGACTGCTAACCGGTCTCTGATCATCTCTTCTTTTAGGGTGCCATACTCGCAGTGTTCTATCAAATTATAGAGACTAGTGATGTATTGTTCAATGGATTCCCCCTCAGCTTGCACTCTGGCATTGAAACAAGCATGCTCAAATATCACGTTTTTCCGCACCTTAAAATGGCCGTCAAATTTCTCCAGCACCTCGGCGTATTTCTTGCGATTGTCACCAGAAATATTTGTGGAAATAAGGACATCATCTGCATCTTCTCCCAAACAATACAGAAGCGTACTAACTTGTCTTTCTTCATCTTCTTTACACAATCCAGACGCTACTCAAAACTGTTCAAAGCATCGACGCCACTTGGGCCATTCATCCGGAGAACTGAAGTTAAATGGTGGCGGAGGCTGGAGAGATACGTTGTACGTAGAGCTCGAGGCAGTCATTTCACTGATTTCAGAAAGGCACTTCTGACACCATGTAACATGTGCTCAACATTACTAATTGACTCTATGCGCATGCGTGCAGTGTGCAATATAATTAGAATACAAGTACAGAATGTGTCAGCATGATATAACTACTAGTGGTGCATGCACAAGTGTGAGTCAACCAGTTCAGTCCATACAACAATACGGTCACGTGATATGTTAGTGACGGTTGAGAATGGCAAGTGGGCTGGTCAGAGGGGCTTTTTCTTTCGTTATTAAGGATGGAACGTTTACTGGCACCAGTGAACGGAGCAAGACCGCATTTCATGAAGTGAACTTGTTAATTAGCAAAGTTGCTGAAGATAATTTTGCCGTTCCTTTCTACCACTTCGCAAGAAAGTTGCTGGCACTTCTAGAATCCTTGGTAGGCGGTTGCTGCAGCGCAGTTCGAAGTGAATGTGCTGTTATACAAAGAGAGAAGCTGTGGATTGCCTATCACCAGAAGCGCACAAGTGAAGTAGAAGCTGTGGATTGCCTATCACCAGAAGCGCACAAGTGAAGTTGTCGTGACATGGGAAGACTTGTTCGACGCAATTCATCAACGTCTGGACCCCTTGGGGTATCAAGCCGTGATACAGAAGTTATTTGAAGACATAATAACTAGAATTGCACCCACCAATAACAGCAGCAGTAGTAGTAGTAGTAACAATGAGACACTAAGCTTCATTTCTTCTGACGAAGAATGCATTGTGAGGTATGCAGCAGGCTATGTACCATTTGCTTTGGTTAAGAAGTATGAAAAGCACCCTACACAGCATTCACTTGAGTGTATTGAGTGCCTATACAACATGGCAGTTCAAGGAGAGGATTCAGATTTCCTTGAATACACATGTGCTTGAATAACTCAAGTCAACAGAGGAGGTCTATTTGAACTCAATGATACAGCCTATTGTTTATTTAAAGAAATTGAATTAGAAACACGGATCAGCTTGCCATCTCACTTAAAGCGCAGCATAGAAACCAGCAGTAGCAAAGAATCACTTATAACCTCAATGATGAAGAACAACAAGGTGCAAATACATTGGTTTGATTTATGTACAGACATGCATGACACGACAGCAGCTATGATGCTGCTCAAGGAGATCGTTGAACTCTGGCTGACAATTCGGGGCAACTCAATTGCTGGCCAATGGCTGGAGATGTACAAAAGCTGTACTGCAAAGAACACCAAGTGCAAGGCACGACTGAGGAAAGCTTTAAAAGAGAAGCAGTAGCTGAGTCAAGTATGCAGTACTGTATGTATAAACAGTGTTATTATATATATATACGTATACATTATTAGTAATTACCCCAGTTTTATAATTGTAGTGTACATGTTCAATAGATAGCTATACCAGCATTGTATATGAAATACTAACGTTGTATTTATGTACAGTTTCTTTTCATGCTATATTCTCCAAGTTACTTTTGGAGGTTTTGCATCGCTTTAGCAGTGGTGCGCTATCAACAATATCATTTGGGGACCGAGTTGATGACTTCCTGCTCTGGTAGCTGTTACCCCTTAGTGGTGCTAGGGCTGCTGAACCTTGCACGTGAATTGATGCATTGTTTTCCAGAAATTGTTTAGCCGATGGGTTGTCATTCCACCCTCCATGATATCTCTGCTTGCCGAAGAAACTTTCTAGTGGATCTTGGCAAAATCTTTCACTTAAAACATAACTGACATTGGGTACAGCTAACAGAAGAGGTATCAGTTCAAGAAATGACAGCACTATAGCAGACAGCAATTAATAGTTGAAATAAATTATTATACACACAACATACCTGCAATCTCCAATCTTTCTCTTGACAATAGCATCATGTTCTGTTGGGCTGGTATAAACCCCTGCCGTTTCTTAACATTTGTTTCCCATTCTTTCAGCCACTGTAGAAATTCCTCCTTCAGCCACTGATACATGCATGTATGTAGATTCATCAAGTTTAAGTTCATACCGTACATAATTAATTTGTACAGGCATGCACATGCACACAAATATATACAGCATGCATATTATGTACATTCAATTGATGTTACCTTAAGTCGTGGGTCATCTGGTTTTGAGTACGATTTCAAGTCTGGCTTAAGTGTCTTGAAACCTTCTGATGTACATCTCACATTAAAACAACCTGTCAAACTTTCGAATAAAAGTGGCGGTCTCTTTTGTCTCCTCTTGCTTGAAATGTTCAAATGCACTGGCCACTGATGAACTTAGTATCTATACACATGCATGGACGATAATTTTTATAATAATTATTCACAAACGAACTATTCTTACTTGAGCTGCCAACTTGACATGCATTCTGGAATAAGAATTCAGATGCAAATGTTCTCGCTTGATGTTTGTAGTGAAAGTCATTCCAGATAAGAACTGACACTTCTTCTGTAGATCAATTACGTGAGTCCAACTTATGTGGTATCCGTTATTCTGTGTAATGAAGTTAGCTATGTAACATAGTGATTTGAATGCAAAGTTATATTAACACACATTCAAGATCACTGATGCTCAATGTTCCGACAATATATAACTTGTGCTCAACATGAATTGGATATATAACTGAATGAAAACTTATTAATGCAATGTGTATGAGTATGTGCAAGTATAATATGTGCAGTCATTATGCCATCTAAACATTTATTGTAAAAAAGAACTTATACTTACCCACAGAGCACGACTGTTACTGTGTGCAAATGAGTTGGACCAACAGTTTTCGAGTCGTCTAAATTAAGTGAGGCACATCGGGCATAAAATAAATATCCCGCTTGTCACTGCTGTAAGGATTGGGGGTTTTGTACACTACCTCCCCTGGTGTTTGCCCAACTTTCTTATGCATCTGAAAAAGCTTTCTATTGGGGGATACTCCATCTGCTGTTATTGTGATAACTTTCAAACCACATCCTTCTATGTTTTTCACTGCTTCCCACATGATTGGAAATAGTTCTTCACCTGTGGTGTCTCTTATTGGTACGCAAACAAATGGAAACTGCAAGGTTGTACAAATTCCTCTTACCATAAACATCAACATGTGTGTGGCAACATCATTGGGTGTAATCTGGGCTTCAGTCACTGCTCTGTTACATCTCGATTCTATTGTATCTAGGATGTTGTTAATTCACCCAAGTTGACGAATCCAATAAGCTCACTAGAATTTTTATCAAATACTAAATCTTCTTTAATCTTCATTTCATCTGCTAATAATACCACATACTGATCTTTTCTTCTTTAACATTGGCCTCTTTTACTAGTTCTAAGTTAATATATTTCTGATAACCGCACCTCTCTTTTGTGTAGTGAGTATAGTTTCTTAGTGTCCTTAGGTACTGTAAGTACTCCTGTACTTCTAATGGCATGATAAGCACTGGATGAGCGATATTTGACATGCAAGCACCATTTGATAACTGCTGGATGCCAACGAAGTTGGCGTTTGTCTGTTTGCTTTACTGCTTCTTGTTGTTGTTCCCAAAAGATTCTTCGAAATGTACCTTCTGAATTTTCATTTTTGATTTCATTACCGACTTCTTTCATTATGCTACTTATGTCACTTTGTAAATCTTTCTCTAAAGTTATGCCTTCCTTATTTGTCAGCTTCTTCATAACCATCTAGCTTTCTCTCAGCTGTTGTTGACCGCATTTTAAGATTTTTATAACGTTGTAATTGTTCTGGTGGCATAAGTAAACAAAAATTGGTGGTACTACTAGTAGAAACCCTCTCATTTGTCACAGTAGATTGAGACTGAGTACATTTTTTTTGAATTCCAATTATGGTAAGAATTGCGAAGACCGTCTCTGTACCACACACAGTTGTCACATTTGGTACTGTTGGTTATTATTCTACAGGAATTACTGCGGACTGTTTGACTGTATCATTCACCGTTTAATTCCACAGGAGCAAATGTTTCCAAACTTGCTACAATATCATCACCATGATGTGATGTAATTTTACTTCCTCTAGAAATTAGCATATCTACAAAGCGGTTGTCTGTATGACCTGGACAAACATTGCAGTTATCCAGCTTTACAATGAGAGAGATCAATGAGTCACGGTTTAGTTGTTTTGGAATGGAGGAGAGTATAGGTGATACAGAGTCACTCACGCAATGGCCATGCACAAATGCTGTCCATGAAAAATCATTTCTAACTGTTATACAATGTGTAACTACTAAAGGTTGAGTAGATGTTGTGGGCAGTGTGAAATCAGAAGGTATAGAGACTACCTTTCCAATGTTTACTGTGAGTACTGCAGTATCATTTTTTCAGTGGTGGTGGATATTGTCCAGTGTGGTGGCAAGGTGACTGACTGCATCAATTCATCTAAGGACTCACTGCACTGTATGGAATTTTCCATGACTTCAGTTAGGTCCTCATACACTTGCTGACTGCAGGTCCTCTTGTGTTTAGGTGGGCGGCTGCGAGCGGTACTTCTGCTATGGTCTCCACTACCTTCAGGCACTTTACCTCTGTGTCGTTTTGGCTGTTTAGTAGTTTTAAATTTTCTCCCTCCCATAATCTTTAATTATTTTTGCACTCCTGGAGATATCGTCCTTCCATTGCTTAAACCGAACGAATCGGTAAGTCGCTTCTTGTCTCCTAGAAAACCCCCACAAAATACCTAATTATATTACACTTTTTCAAATATAACATTATAATTTCCCAGCAATGTGTATATTTATGCATGCATAGGGCTAACACACAATTTACAGTAGGCTCTAACATCGTACAGTATTGAAGCGGTGAGCACGGAAACCCCCACAGTGGTTTTTGGCCACAAATTTCACATTGAAATACAATTAAACATACTACAAACGAACCAGACTAACCTTAAACACCTACTTTTCTCGTTAGCTACATTCCTTGCACATGCGAGCGATGACATTTTAACGTAACGACATGGTGGGCTGGGCTTATAAACCGTATCCATGCAATTCTTTTACATATCACGTGACCGTATCGAGCCCGTAACCATAAAATGTATTGCGTTTCCAATCCATTATGTATTCTAGTATCTATGGTCGTACATTGTAGTACAAACTCGTAATAGCTCCAGTATAAACATTGTATCTACACCAGAAAATACGTAATTGGCAGCTTCCACAAGGAGTGACAATACTTGTGCAACTGGTTTATCTTGTTAGTATCCATGGTAACAAAGCTTTGGTGGGGTAAAGCAGCATCCGGATATTATGAAACCGAATGAAGCTTCAAACTATTTGTCTTAACCCTAATACCCATGACTGAATTAGGGATTAAATGTGTCCACTTCGTGTCACATTGTTTGTGCTTGTCGGATTTAGCCTTTCTGCTTTTATTGTCCAAGCAGAATCTACAGCAGCCTCGTTTTCCTCAGACAAAGTTAGAGCTGTCGCTTTTAGTGTTATTCTCATCCTCAGGTGGATCCTGTTTGTAATCACTATCGCGAAGACCAAAACCATTGTCGCCATCATGACTGGTCACCTCCAAGCCATTACTGCCTTCTCCGTCGCGAAAGCATTTCTGCAGGTAGACTCTTCCTCCCTCGTTTTTCAGCTTGTTCATATCTTCCTGTAAGAGTGCTAGTGTCTGAAGCCACACAAATGATGTTCTTTTCACTTTTGTTCAAAAAGGAAGCTACAGGAATCTAAATTCAAAGATTGACCTAACTTTCTCCTATCTAGACCAGCATGTAAGAGTGTACCTTGTTTCATTCACCCTCAAATTTAACCCATACATTTTTATTATTTGAAGGTACTGGATGCTTGCGCAGGCACCAAATTCACTGTGAAGGTTCTTTAACAAACTTGTGGAAACTTAGCTCATGGATTTGTCTTTGTACTTCTTCTTTCTTGAGTTATGAAATAAACGAGTACCCGCAAGTGAACTTCTGGGCCCTGCAACTTTGTGCTGGATTGCAACAATTATAATTCCATGTGCTAAAATTTATCACTGGTTAGCCCTCCAAAAGTTATCATCATTACAAACTATGGATAGATTAAACATCATAGAGAGAAGAAGAGGCTTATACATCTGTGAAGTACAACATTTCACAACTAATAATGAACCATCATAGAGAGAAGAAGAGGTTTATACATCTGTGAAGTACAACATTTCACAACTAATAATGAACCATACATTATATCCCAATGCATGCAATAAAATGTATTATATCTGCTAACCAAAGTGACCACAGGATTGATAATAGCTAAAGTGTATTTTACCATTTCAGTGGATCTCCTGATACTTTTTGCATAGACCATATCAGATTTGCAAACTGTTAACACCAGGTGGCCTCCGACAGCTAAATTAATTTAACCAAATTGTCTCTGGTGGTTTGGTATAGTAAATTGACAATTCCCATTAAAATTGTTACAATTACTAATAATGTTCATTGTCAGGAGTTGCTGGGGTTACTGGTAGTAGTGGTGATGGAGAAGGAGAGGAATCCAAACTAGTCATCGTGTTAGCTGCCACCAACTATCCCTGGATCATTGATGAAGCTCTCAAAAGGAGACTGGAGAAGAGAATATATATCCCTCTACCAGACTGTGAGTGTGTAGTGTAGCATACATGTGTGTATAGAGCAGATTATAACAGTCAGCCATTGGACATTTACCAACAAATTACCTACTGAACTGGTCAAAGATGGCCACCCGCTATAACATATCAATATACTCTAATAGAACAGTCAGCTACTCTAATGGAGAAGTCGAAGAGCTTCTAAAATGGTTACATCCCAAAAAAAAAAAAACAATTAAAAGGAATTGTCTAACTTGGGCAATTGAACCTACACCTTTCAATGAAGTGTAATTTGCACCATTCTACCACATGTTCACACACTGTGTAATGGCTTCTAAATGGTTTTTAAATGTTTGCCAGTATACAGTACGATCATAATTGTTATAGATAGTGGACCATGTCACAAAACATTGCATTGCTTAATTAATATCAACTCATCACCATGTTATTATAGATTTATTATATGTATGTGGTTTTAACAATGATACAGTGCATGGCTGCTGAAGGAATTTTGGGTGTAAAAATACTCGTCATTCCCAAGCGTTAAAAATCCACCCCAGATCCCCCTAGCTTGCTTTGCAAGTATAATCTGTGTTTACTGGCTCTCTTAATAATGTTTGGCACTCGCTCATTGTAGTAAGGGCAGGGAGTGTATCAGTGTGTTTTGTACAGTACATACTGGCTTTCATGTTAGGAGCTGTGATGACTGGAATAATCCCAGCTCGCTTTGAGCTCCTTCTCTGGAGTGGTGAAGAGTAGTTGTTCCGTTAGTAATGTCTGAGCTCCCCCTGTAGTTATTTCCACCATCAGTTTGAATGTTACATAGCTGCAAAGTATATGTGACCGTCTTGGCAAATGCCTGCACAAATTACATTTGTTTCCTCTCAGACAGTGTCCGAGGAATGGATCACCAAAGTTTCAGCTTCTGTAGAGGGTAGTTTTGAAATTATGGCACTATAGTATGTACGCATTGAGCTGGATCCTCAAAAATGTTCAATAACTCATGGATGTAATTACACACAATTTTGAAATTTGGCTCATTTGTAGTACTGCTTGACCCATTAAAAATCTTTTTGGTCAAATGTTTTACACAATATTTATGGCCAATCAACATTTTCTCCATACCTTTCCTATAAGGAAGCCATAAAAGTACAGTGTCCATTACAGTCTGTTCCCAAACTGGTATACTGTACATGTCTGTTGTTGACACCCTTACTGTCACCACTAATCATCTGGTTGGCTGAAATGTTAACTTTGTTGAGAAAAATCCACCTTTAATATTTAGCTGTTTTTCAGGATCCAGCTCAACTTGCTTGTAAAGAGCAAGACAATTGATTTGTACAGCGACTGCGCTGAAAATAAAGTACATTTGCTGCATATTTATGGCTTCTGTTTGCATTAATCTAAAACGTTAGAATTTGTTAAAATGTTCACCATGGATTGACAAATCAACCAAGATATGGCTGTGGTCACTTACGTTTATGGGTGGGTATGAAGACGGTTTAGTTGAAGAAATAACGGATAATCTTGCTTGATTGTAAACAAATGCACGTGACGCGCATACCGTTGAGGCTACAGAAATGAAACAAAAGATTTTCGAATTCTCCGTGTGCAGGTGAAGTTCTGTAGTTTTAACGATTTGAGTCTTCCTTCTGAGTAATGGCCTAATAGAAACTTAAATATTTTTTTTTGTAACATGCGCATCATGTTATAAAATTTTTATAAAATTTTGTTTTTCTCAAAACATTGCTTTTACAAACTAGTCGGCTTTTTGATGAGATGGTCACATATATATATGCTTGTTTGATTATTCTAATAGAACACACACACACAAAGGTGACAAGATATTCTAGTAAAATAGCCACTATAAATGCTTGGATAATTGACAATTCCATTAAGATAGATAGTCATGTTCTGTGTCTTACTCTAGTTGAGGGTCAACGTAAACTGCTGGATATCAACGAGTGTCTCTAACTGAAGACGTCAACCTTGATGAGATAGCCACTAAACTAGAGGGATACTCTGGAGCTGATATCACCAATGTGTACAGGTGAGAATGTTGTATTGATTCTGTTCACTTTGTGTGGTTCAATTGGGAAAGTATAAAAGCCGGAAAGAACCTATTAGGACATACACTAAAAATTGTAACGTAATGCATGGACTTTAAACATACAGATTTGTGTCTGTCTCAGAGTGAGTCTTGGGAAGCCCTCCTTTAGTATTTGAAAGTGTTATATTTACATTGTAAAAATGTCAAGCTTTGTAAAATTTGTAAAATTGTTAGACCTGTTGACACCAAATCTCTATGCATACCATGAAAGTGTGTGTTTAGTTCTTGTGGTGAAAATAAAATCACACAAAGGTTAGTGCAAGGGGAGAGCTGTGGATGACTGGACTAATCCCTGAGCTCCATTTTGGAGTAATAAAGAGAAGTTCTGTTAGTAATGTCTGAGCTCCTTCCATGACCGTTCATAATTGTAGCTAGAATGTTCCATTCTTGTTTTAAAATAATTACAATGAGATCCTCTGCTATCAAAACTGTGTGGGATTCTGATGTACTATGTGTGGTCAAGCTGTTCTGTTGGTGGCCCTTCATTATTTGGAGTGTGATAATGCTGTGTGTAGACTGACCATATCTTCATATTTGTTGTGCAGTATTCAACCAACTCTACAACTGATGTGCAAGCTCCTGCTTACATCTCTTGATTTGTAAGCAACTTTTATATAATTTATTGCTGTCTAAATAGCCGTTGTTTCATATAGAATTGGATTTGGATGTACCGATACTGGTAAGGACTGGAGTTAGTCCTCTCCAAATTCCGTGATGGTGAAAAAGTGATTGAATGTTGTGAATGATTAAGCAAGTTTACAAGGTTTGTGTGTGTGTGTGTGTGTTTGTGTGTGTGTGTAAACCAAAATGGTCATTTTTCTTACTAGTTAGTTTACAAGTATGGTTTATGTGTTGTGTTGATGTGGTGTCTGTAAGATCACACTTGTTAGTTGTTGTGTGTTTTGGTTGTCATGTTAGGAGCTGTGATGACTGGAATAAACAAGCATGCTAGCCTAACCTATATAACACAAAAAGCATTTTCCAGCTTGAAAAGACTGGCAAGGGTGGTGCAGTGGTGCTTTCGAACTTATTTGTTATTCCCCTATAGTTACCATAATGTCATCTATTGTACTTTTCGTGGGAAGACCAAGTGGAGACAAGTTCCATACAACTTCACTCTATTGTACAGGGTTATACATGTTGTCTCTTTTATACAGGTGTTACAAGATGTCACTGCTGAAAAGACTTTCAACAATTTGTAGATGTGTTATGATGGGTGACCGTGCTCAAGACTTGGTGGTTATTGTTACCAACCATGCTGACCTGTTGAGTAACTCAAAGTTAGTAGCCTCCTTGTATATTGCATTGTATTCTTTTGTGCAAATGCCAAGGAAGTTTTGTTGTTATATAAGTGTAGGTGAATAGTAGGCCTGGTAGCCATTACATGTGACAGTGATCAGTGATGAGTTAATACCGCTGCTTGGGTTGAAGTGACCATGTGTCACTATGTAATAATAATAATATTTCTTCACTATCTACCTGAGATCACTGCAGTAATTGACGCTGTACATGCAGCACTGTATTGATGTGGTCATATGGGTGTAGTGTGTACCTGTGTACATACATATGTACGTGTATATTTGTAGCACTAATGTTCACTACACACTCATGCCAGTTAATATTTACCTACAACACTTATCCTATTAGGACACTGATGTTGACTACACGTGTTATCAGTTGGTCACTTGTTATCAAACAACAATGCGACCGGTTTAGTGAGTTACTAGTTGTCTGTCTATTGTAGAGTAACTTTGTGTACTTTTGTATGTGTGGGTAGATATTCAGTACTATACAACAAGTTGTATTGTGTGGGAGAATTTTAATTCATAGACAGCTAATTTTTTTGTGATAACTTGCTTGGAAACATTCACTAAAAATTAATGCAGTCTGAATTTTTTTTTTCAAAACAAAAAAAAAGTGATGAACAGTTTTTCTATGTGATCCTTGGTTGTGTCAGTTAGTGCACAGTGTGTGATCCCAGTTGTATAAATCTGTGTTGATTTGTGTCTTGAGAGAAGAGATTCAATGCCTAATCCACCCTTGTAATATCAAGCTGTCTCTTGTTGCAAGAATATACAGATTGTGAATACAAAATAAACTGCATACCGATCACCACAGGAGAGGGGATAGTCATGCATCCACTGGTAGTTTTGTATGTCACAAAGTGTTCCCCATCTTGCCAGTAATTTAGGCAAGGATTTTATTGATAATATCAGTTACTACTTACTGGCTGTCTTGTTAGGAGCTGTGATGACTGGAATAATCCCAGCTCGCTTTGAGCTCCTCCTCTGGAGTGGTGAAGAGTAGTTGTTCCGTTAGTAATGTCTGAGCTCCTTCGATAGCTATCCTCATTAATTAAATGTTTGACGTTGCTGTAAGTATTATGTAATCCCTTTGGTTGCTTGATTACTCTAATGGAACACACACAAAAGTGACAGAATAATAGAACAGTGTAGGGTTGGGCGATATTGAATTTGTGACGTGCGATTATTGCATGAGTCATTTAATGCAATTATTGCAATATTGCATGTGAAAATTGAAACACAACAACATACAGTAGTTTGAAAAATCCATATGACTGCTTGTATTCACTGAGAATTAGTTTACAAACATGACTTCTTTGCTAACAAGTTAACCAATTGGTTAGCAATAATATTCATGAACTGTATCAAACATGAGGTCTAGAAGAGACACAAAATAGATGATAAATGTTCTGTGTCTTACTAGTTGAGGCTCAACATAAACTACTGGATATCAACCTGAAGGGGGTTTCCCTAGATAGCCACGGAATGCTCTGGAGCTGATGTCACCAATGTGTACAGGTGAGAATGTAGCTGTTCACTTTGTGTAGTTCAATTGCGAAGGTATAGAAGCCGGAATGGAACCAATTAGGATGTACGCTAAAATTTGCTTTTGATAGGTTTGTACACCATTCCTAACCATTACACATTAGATGAGTGAAACTTATCTACAGCTATGTTGGAAATTGTCTACTCCAACTGCTTTTTAATACCTTATTTAATTTCCACCATTCTGCATAAGTACTTGGTCGAATCCTTACATTGTAGTTCTATCATGCTGTGAAATTACTTCTCCTTAATACTGTAGTACCGTATTTTACTGGTTAATAGCTGCCCCCGGATAGTAGCCACTTTACAGCCTAGAATTACTGTAATAAGAGCTGCGGCTTATTTCTGAACATATTGTTGCAAGTGTTGATAAGAAACATTTAAAGCAGAAACCTGGCTAAGGAGTTGTTGTACGCCAGGAAATAGCGTTTTTGAGAGAAGTTAGAATGAATGACAGTATTGATAGATGATTGATTAAACAATAAAGGTCAGTCACTTGTGAATCCGTATAAATGCCGCAGGCTGCTGCCACACAAGCCCATAGTAGCCGCAGAGTTTTGCTTGCTGAAAGTTATAGTAGCCGCAGCTATTAACCGGTCAATATGGTGGGTATTAACTACACGTAGACTGTTTCTAACATGCCTGTTGGCAGAGAAGTTGATGATCATAATACTAGCCATTGTGTAGTGGTGTACAAGGTGTTTTAAAGCAATTGTAAAGCTTCTGTATATGTGACCTAATTTTTAGGGCTGAGCAATAGTATCGATAGTGCGATATATCGCGATAGTAAATCACTATCGTTATCGCGATAGTAGGGATATCACTATCGTGATAGTTATGATAAGCTCAGATCTGCATTAAAATGGTATTAACAACCCTTCTATACTGTTTTACAGTTGGTATTACCAGCTTTCTTACAAAGGAGTGGCCTGTAAAAGCTTTACCAAAAGTCCGTATTCATCAGCCCCTCACGCAGTTAATTAACAAATGTCCTGTGCATGCAAAATAACTTTCTATATGACTACAAATCATAGCTATACAACTAAGACTTTGTTAAGAGCAAAGTGTTTCATAAACTATCGGGATAGTATTCACTATCGCGATATTTAATGAGTAACTATCGTGATAGTAAAATTTTTACTATCGCTCAGCACTACTAATTTTAGAAAACCGTCAATCTACGCACAATAGTATTTTTGTAATGAAACTTATTCAAAAACAACAGGTAAAAAATGCAAGCTTCAGGAAAAATTTATGCAAGTTTTTATTGCTTTGCTAGCCGATTGATTCACACTCCAGTAGATAAATGCTGGGCATCATCGTGTTCCCCTATTCATAGGGAGTTCAAAAATCCTTGTTTTATCTTCATACACAGGTGAGTTTCTGAGTTACAGACGTTTGTTTATGTTGTGGTACACGAAAGAATTTACGATCTTTCTTCTTTGCCTTCCTTCCGGATCACAGAAGAATACCTTTGGCAAAAATTATACCTTGGTGGATTCATAAATTCATGGTGAGTACAATTCAACTCCGTACGCCGTTGTATCAGTAAGTTATGATGGTTTATGTAAGCGCCTGTAGATTATTTTCTCAATGTCTTCTGTACATATTTATTCACTCGTCTGGGTGTCTACCGCTGTATTTCCCACACTGCTTATCTTATGAAGCTGAAACTTAGCCAGTCCATTCCTCTGTCCCTGTAGACAACAAAGAACCAATAAAACGAATTTTGATAAATGTGTACATGTATATAATGGTTTTCTAAAATTGGGTCACATATATGCCTTCCCAGTTCAGCACTTCCTGATGGTTTTGTGACCAAATTTCTATAATATGTATCTGAAATGGTTGGTGTGTGCTGTACAAATGGTAGCTTAAGTTTGTCTATCTCTTGTAGAACTATTGAGAATGTGTTGTGTTATATAAGAGAAACAGAACCAATTTACAATAGCATTCACAATTTTAAATCCAGCAAAGCAACTGCTTGGTATTTATTTTATTATTTCTTTACCATAATTGTATTGTGCAACATGTTGTTAATTTTGTTTTCTGTCTGTGTAATAACTAATAAGTTACACTTGTACATGTTATTAATTTTGTTATTCTACTCCTCAAGGGATACAGCAACGATGGCCATGAGGCATCATATACAAAGCCTCACCCCTGATCAGATAAATACTTGAAAGAAAACAAGCTAAATCTTCCCTCCACTATGGACAACTCTAAAGAAAGTGTTAAAAAGTGTGTCAGCTGAGAAGTATGATAAGTGGATGAAAGAGTTTGGATCAGTCTGAACTGTTAACTGTTGTGTTGGAGCTAAAACAATAACAGAAAAAATGTCTAGAAACTTTTTTTATTGTAACGTAATGCATGGACTTTTGAGACCATACAGGTTTATGCCTGTCTCAGAGTGGGTCTTGGGAAGCCCTCCGTTTAGTATTTGAAAGTGTTATATTTGCATTGTAAAAATGTCAGGTTTTGTGAAATTGTTAGACCTGTTGACACCAAATCTCTATGCATACCATGAAGGTGCATGTTTGAAAAATTAAGTTCTTGTGGTGGAAATAAAATCCCAAAGGTTAGTGTGTGTGGTACCCCAGGGAAGAGCTGTGGATGACTGGACTAATCCCTGAGCTCCATTTTGGAGTGAAGAGAAGTTCTGTTAGTAATGTCTGAGCTCCTTCCATGACTATCCATCATTTTACATGTAGCTAGCTAGTTAGGAATATTCCATTCTTGATAAAAAAGGTAATCACAATGAGATCTTTAGCTATCAAGGATTCTGATTTGTATGGCAATTATCAGTATCAGTAAAATTTACTGCTCTGTATCAGATCGGTAGGTATTTTTCTGTATCAGTGGAACCCTAGTGGTATGTGTGGTCAAGCTGTTCTGTTGGTGGCCTCACTTTGAGGGATGTCCAAGCTGTATTGGTGGGACAAATGGGACAGTCCTAAGGATATCCACCCAGTCCTATATGGGATATATGGTACATCCTACCGAAATCCGACGGCAAACTTGGACATGAGTGGAGGTGTTAAACTCAACCTCATTTTGTGTGTTTTACAGGTATAGTTAACTACAATATGTAATTAGCCTTACATTTGCTAGAGTATATGGCAATTGGGTAGACTACATATAATGGTCATTGAATGGACAACAACAAGTATATGTACCTTTGAAAAATACATTTACATACAACTATGTAGACTAATGTTAGTCAACTAAAGCTATTTCTCCTCCACACTTCAGATCCCATCTAGCTGCTAGGAGGTTTAGGAGGAGTTTGACTGTTGATCATTTCAAACAAGATGCGCCATTCTCCATCATCATCCTTACGCCAAATAATGGCAATACTATAAACATATTAAATAGTCATAAATAGAACATTCCAAATTTCATAATGCAATACTTATGCACTTGCGTGCCTCAGTAAAAAAAAAAAAGCTGTGAAATCATAGGTTACCTGAAGTCAAATTTAGCGATTTTGTATATTGGTGAAATTTTATGAATTATTATTTTGTGAATTGATGTAATTAACTAAGCTTACATTTTGCATGGGTTAGTATAAATATAGTGGGGAAAAAACAAATTAAAATTGTTAAATTTAGTCACCTTAACGGTACAAAGATGAGAAACAGCTGGAATCATGGTGCCAATCAATTATAATAATTGCTGTGTGTTATTCAGAAAAAAAAGCTTTGCGATGTCTAAAAAAGTTACTTAGTAGAACATCATACTGACATACATGATTGAGTACATTACACTACAAAGTAAACTAGCATGATGAGAGACTGAATGCCAGGTAGCACATGCTGGCATGTTAGAATAACCTTCAATATTATTAGTTGCTAGTGATGTGAATTACTTTCCAGGTGTCCTATCATACAGCACGATAGTAACTGTATATTAGGGATCACTAAGGAACAAGTTTTTCAGGAAAAAAATTATCACCCTAAAAACCAGCCTCACACTGCCTTGGCAGTATTGGTGAGGTATGAACAAACCCAAAGGTGTCTTCAGAATGACCAAAAACACTTGAGATAAAAATTGCAACAGAATTTTTTTTTTTACTGCCTGCCTGCTTGATGCCCTCAGACAAGTGTAACTCAAGGCTATGGGCTTGATTTTTTCACTGTTAGACATCGCTTCAGCCCATGCAAGTGATGCCTTTTTTAAGGAAACTGCAGTATGTACAATGCACACATCATGGACCCACCTTCACTCTCCTTTGTGCCCCATTTCTTTTCACTGACAGTGCAAGGTGTTGGCTCATGGTAGTCCAGATGGCTTTCTCTCTGTTGACTATCACATTTGTTATGAAAATAGTCTTGTTTTTTCCATAGTGATCGAAAAGTGGTTTCTTGTCTGTAATGCTGCATAATGGGCTGAACATGGATGAAAACAATGCATAATGGCACCTAATTATAGATGGTTGGGCACATGCTCAGATGCAAAATTAATTGTATGGTATGTCTTGACACAATTCTTCCTTTTGATACAGTATGCTGGGTGGGGTTTACCAGCCATAATTATGTTATATAAAATTAAATAAACAAATAAAAGGAAAAATTAAGAATCTTAAAGTTGGATTAGGAATCAAAGAAAAAAGTGAAATAGCTCTACAAGTGGTGAAAAAAAAACAGAGGTTGCCTATACCTGCAGATAATATTATACTAGTGGACATTTAATCCCTGATTCAGTCTTGGTTATAGACTGAAATTACTTTGCAGGTGTCCTATTAAAGTAGCTTTACTGCTGTTTTTTGACAATAGAGTAGAAACCCATTCCATGTAAAAAGAGTCATCACTAACATAAAACACTGTATTTGAATGTAATGTAACTAAACTATTATATGTATGTACCGTAATTCGCTTATTTTCGTGCAAAAAAAATTGTAATCAAAATTTTCATGTAAAAATATTTTGTGTGATCTATATGAATGACTGCTTTATTAGAGTAGTTCGATCTTACACAAAAAAAGAAAAAAATTCGCATAAGAAATTTTCGTAGAAGTTTTGCATATGAAAATTATTTTAAAAGCAAATTGTGGTGAAGGCATGCGTGTTTGTGATTCTAATTATTGTCTGAGGAGTGTGATAATCTCTGTCAATTACACAGAGGATGGCTAGTAAACACATCAGTATACTGAAGTCTTTTATTGTGCCCAAGAGTGGTTCCAGTGTTTCAAAATTTGTACCATTGCGAAACTTCCCATGTTGTTGGAAGGAGAGACACTGGTGGTATAGTTGGAATTATCTATGCAGAGTAAGACACCAACTAGATTACGCCACAGCGAAGAAAAGCGCAAGATGGCACCTACAGAGTTCGTCTTGTTCGAAGAATTTCAAGCTTTTTGCTTTGGAGAAGCCATTGCTCTTTATTTTCATGACCTTAAGTGACTGCTGAAACAAGCAATTCCAGGGTTGGCAGAAGAAGCAGCTAAGTCATTATTATTACACCAGTTCTTGCAGGTTTACCCAGACCCATTAGTAGACAGCTGCATGCTGAGATGACCTTGACGCTGTTGTTCAATGAGCAAAGCTTTTGATGGCAGTTAAATCAACATGAAAAGGCTGCAGCAATAGCATCCACTTGAACAACAGAATTTAACGAGCTGAGGATTCAAATTCAACAGCTGACAGAACAGGTGGCTGCACTAACCACTAAACCAAAGAGTGAAAGTATGCAACATTGTTATTGCTGCAAGCAGCCATCAGCATTACTGTTCAGTAAGAAGAGCCAACAAAGATGCTTTACAGGGACACTTGGCAAGAGATTGCTGGCTGGGAAACATACAGGGGATGCCTGTATGGGGCAGCAGACGTCCCCCTCACACTTAAGCACTATGCAGGGACAGCTCCAGGGGGATTTCTGAGGTTTCCAGAAACTAGTCAAGTATTCTTAGGTGACTGATATATTCATGATGATACAAAAGGTTTGATAGCTATTATTCAGGTAAACAACCTCTAATTTACTCAATCACACCTTTTTAAACTTCCATAGCAGAATGTCTTCCCCTCGCACGTTTTACTCATTACTCTATTTAATGTAACCAAACTCCTTATGATGCAAACTTTGTTCTATATAATGCAGACTTTGTTCTTAATGTGCTGCCAAGTGTGACATAGTGATGAGCATACAACTGAAAAAGCATTAGTTAGGTAAGGTTTATATTTTTGTCTTGATAGCTAACTATCTATAGCTGGTTACCTTATTTACATAGACTCTATACCAGCAACCACAAGCAGCCATGAATCTCCTATCATTGCTAATGACTTTTGTTTATAATGTGAATAAGTGTTTGACAGATGCTGAGCAGCTGTCAGCTTTCAATGATCACTATCAACCATGTAAAAAATTATCAGTTTCGGGTCCATGAGGAGTATGGAAAAAAGTGGTCCTTTAACCCACCCTGGTTAGACAACCAAAGGTGGTTAGTGTATTCTCCTACAAAGGATGGAGCATATACTGTAAAATATGTGTTCCTTTTGGAATAGAGCAGAATTCATCAAGGCTAGACCATTTAGTGAAGTCTCCACTGATATTTGGACAACTGCTTGTGAGAATTTGAACAAACATGCCTTGAAATCACCTGAACATATAAAGCTGCAATGATTAAATGTGAGGATTTTATTACTATGAAGGCAGAGCAAACTTCGATAGATTCGCACTTTAACACAACTACTGCTATGAATATAGATTGCAACAAACAAATGTTGGCTTCCATTACTGAAACTATACTTTTTTGTGGCCACCAAATATTTCACTTAGAGGACATTGAGAATCTTCCAATTCAAACAACCCAGGTAATTTTAAGTCCTTGTTACAATTTCAAGTTGACAATGGTGATGAAATACTGAAAGAACACTTTTCTACTGCTCTGGAAATGCTCAATATACTTCCCAAGATGACATAGTCTCTTTGATTGAAAGTCAAATACAAAAAAAAAAAACATTTTAGGTGATATTGAAGCAGGCAGTAAATTGTTTGCTGTTATTGCAGGAACTGTTCTACAGTGACAAGGAATTAGATTTGTTGATGCAAGCAATATTATTCAAGAAATTTTCTGGGCTTTTTAAAATGTGAATTTGGTACAAGTGGAGCACAGTTGGCTGAATTAATTGAGCATACCTGTAATAAAGCCATGAAATTAGACATGGCAAGATGTAGGGGACAAGGGTATGATTGTGCTGGGAATATGGTTGGGGAGTATAGTGGAGCTGCCAAGCTTATCAAAATAAAATTTCCTGAAGCACTGTAATTTCACTGTGCATCACAAAAGCTCAATTTGTGTATTGCACATATGAGCAAAATAACTAGTGTAGTGAATATGATGGATGTGATAACATGCTTTGCCAGTTTATCTTCAATGTCTCTCCTAAAAGGCAGAATGTACTGGAAGAATGCATTTCCAAATATCCGAACACTTTGAAAACTAAGTTGTGTCCACTGTGTAGAACCCGTTGGGTAGAGAGAATAGATGCACTTGAAACAGCACTTGACCATCTTGAAGAAATTATTGGTACATTTTCACATATTTCAGAGGCCGGTAGCTTGTATTTAGAAGGTTGGACTTACATTATAGTTTGTAATGAACAAATGTAATATGTAATATTATTACTAGTTACAACCCTCAAAGTAGGAGTAATATGTAACTCGTTACTTTTTTCAGTAAGTAATATGTAACTGTAGTGTGCTACATCGTGTAAAAGTAACGAGTAATATGTAACTAGTTACATTTTTAGAGTAACGATCCCAACTCTGTTAGTTAGACATCAAAACACAGGGTTCTACGGAATTTAGAAACCCTCGGGCCCTGTAGTAGCGCCGTCACTTCGCTTGTGTGCCACAACACAGGGCTTTTTGGGTTTCTAAATTCCGTAGAATCCTGTGTTTCGATGTCTAACTATTATTTAGAGACCTGAGGTTAGGGCTCTAAGTTTCATTTAGAGACCTGTTGTCACGTGATGAGAGTGTTATGGTAAATTCAACAACACTTCAAAGAGTTTTCTATGTCACTGATATAATTAGTGGTTGTATGGTTAGTGAGATTTTGGTTTTTACCTTCATCAGCCATACCAGCACTTGACCAAGCTAGCTGTCAAACAGCTGCTTTATGCATATTACAGCTACCCCAACAATGTTCCACATTCACAATTAACTAGCCATCAGTAAAACTACTGGTGTTGCTGAGTTTACAGCAAGCACATTTGCACTTGTCTGCTTGTCAGCACTGTTGCTATTAGACCATCAACACACTTCAGCTGTACTATTGCACCTGTTTGTAGCTTGTCGCTTCACAGCCAGTTGTAATAAAGCTATATTATATGGAGGATCAGTATATATACTCACCAGTGGGCTTCCTAGGAAATCTTTGATGATGTCCCGCACAAACAGATAATATGTTTCTATGCAACAGAATAATTTTAAAGGGACTCAGAGGAGCTGGGATTGTGCGCTTATATATTATGCTGATTGTTTCATTAATTTGTGAGTTGTATAATGTGTATGTGTTGTTCTGTGTTGGTAGATGGTTGTGATTAATTTTTTTGCCAGCCTAGCAATGTTTCCGCCATTTCTGTTATTTCACCATTTCTGCTAAATATACCATCCCCCAGTGTCCAGATGGTATTTCGCACACTGGACATATAGAACTACTTATGCAAATGTAAAGCTTAACAAGCTGATTTGTGTACAAATGGTGCTATATTATATCACAAAATCAGTCATCTAAGAATAAGTTGACTGTTACCAAAAACACTTTAAACATTTGGAATTTGAAAGAGTACAGGGGAAAAGTGTTTATGGAGTACAAAGAGATACGTTGACGTGACCTAATGATTCATATAATACGTATAACTGATCATGAACAATTTAACACTACATGCTCCTTACTTCATCGTATCCACTACTTTGTTGTCTTTGTCAAAAGATTGACTTTCATTTGTGTTAAAGATATATTCACCCATCGGATGCAGTTCTTCTTTAGAAGCCTTTACTTCTACAACTCCAGTTTTTGAAAGTTCCTCAACTGCTCTTTTCGTAGCTGTAAAATTGATACAAATTTATTACAAAATTATGGCTATGTTCTACATAGCCATTCATCACACATATATGTACACCATAGACGTAGATAGGATAGGGCGTGGGTGGGCATTTGCCCTACCATCAAAATTGTTAGTTGCCCAGCCATACTATGCAAGACTTTAGGTAAAAACAAACTAACACACAATATTTAGTACACGTACCACAATGTTTAACTCATACAACTAGTATATTTAAAATTATTTGCTTAGGGATCCAAGCAATAAAAGTAGTGAAACAAGAGGCGAATGATGGTATACAGTATAGCACTAATAATGTAAAGTTTAGTCTAGACCGATCCCTTGTTGCACTCACCAGCTCGTCCTTTTAATGGTACACTCCCAGGAGGAATGAATGTACAATCCTCAGTGTAGAGTTTGGCAGTTGTATCAAAGTCCTGATCTTTAAACACAGCAAATCCTTTCTTTAGTGATTCCAATATTGCATCGATCCATTTCAGCTGTAGGTGATATATGCATGTTGTACGTATGACAAGCTATTGTGGCCATTTATTTAACCACATATTATGGAAGACCAAAAGGCCTGGGATAGAAAAATCTTTTTTTTTAATGTGTGTACTCCTACTCACCTATAGTTGCACTGAGACTTTGCAAACTCACTTATAAACATCTGTAGAAAACAGTTATATACTGTGGGGTGTATCTTCGTAACTTGAAGTAAGCCACCTAATCATTGTTATCAAGGAGTAATCTGTGACACAATTTTTTACTTCAACGGTAGTGTCCGCAATGTGAAAAATTGATATCCTCCAATCAGCTATACCTAACTATTGTCATGCACGTAAGAATAACACCAGCGTGGTAGTAAAGTTTGCCACTTCATTCTGGTAGAAAACAATAGGAATGTCTTATAATCACTTGAGTTTTACTGCTGCATTTTGTAGGGTTTTTCGTACGCCTCGATATTCACCCTTAACATTCTTCAAGCAGTCTCAAAGTATCAATGGTTTGGTCAGATTCTGGTGGTAGTACATGCTGTGTGGTTTTTCGATGACACACAAAATTTTTCTTCCTTTGGCAGCAACTGTGCCACGGGTCAGCAGTGACCAGTACTACTGTAGGTAAAGTACTTGCGTGTGGAGTATGGTTAAAATTGAAACTTGTTAGCACGAACCATCTATACACTGCATGAAAATCGGCCAAAAGACACATTTTTTTGCAAAAACAAACAAACAAAAAGAAAACTAGAGTGTGCCATGCATGAATCAATGAAACAGTCTCCAACACCAAGGATATGAAGCTTACAAACACCTAATAATATGGCTATATTGTCTAATAAACATATAGAGTAATCCAATGCATGAAATAGGCACTCATGTGATCGAAATTCAAACTACAGCAAATACACTAAAGTTTATTCCAGTGATCTTAAAATCAAATGACAATAAGTTGGCATGCATCAGATTGTGCATCTCAATTATCACAGCAGCCTAAGATTTGGCCTATAATGCTGTCACAGTATAAGACTCACTTGTGCTGGCCCAAACAATGCCTGACTAAACAGTTAACACACAAGGAGAGTATGTACTACTATGTTCCTTTACAGAAAAAATGGTTCATCATTGCTCTTTGCATTTACTGAGTGAGGTACCCTCATTGTTAGGTGTGTAAAAGCTTTGTATCTTTACCACTGGCGATTGTTTTACGGATTCATCACCCATTCTGGTGTTTGTTTGCAAAAATTGTGTTGTTTAGGCCAAATTTCAGCATATAAATGGTGCAAGAAGGTGCTTTATCTAGTACTGATCCACAGCACAGTTGTTGCTCTACTTGTCTTGTGTTCCAGAAGAAGAAAGTTTTGTTTGTTATAAGCAAGCCACATAGATCCTGCTGCCACCAGCAATAACAGACTATTTGAACAGTGTTGAAGGTGAATATCAAAGGCTTGCAAAGAGCTTACAAAATACTGCAGCAAAACATCACAGTTTAAGACATTTCTATCATTTCCTATTAGAAAAAAGTGACAAACTTGGCTGCCACACTGGTACGTATGTAACTCAAGTTAATTACAGTCACAACAATAGTTAGTCGATTGGAGGATATCGATTTTTTGCGTTCCATGCTCTATCAAAGGGCATCAACTGTTTTGAAGTTGAACATGTTTTGTTGTTTTCAATATACACATGAAGAAATTCTCCACAACAAAACAGACATTATTGTGCTTAATCACAGAAATGCTGTAAATTTTGCAAGCAGAGTGCCATTGTTTTACTGCCACACTAACGTAATGATGATTGACCAAGATGTCAGAATGTCCTGGAGAGCATTCCACTCCAAATATCCACCATTCATTTTGCAATAAAATACAAAATGATTTTCAACCTTAATAACATGCCTAAAATTTTCTGATTTTCTTCTGCTATAGCTCATTCAAATCATCATTCACTGCTCTTTCTAAATCTACTTGGAATTTGAGGTATCTATCATGTGTCGTGGGTTATTATACCATTTATAACATATCCCCAAAACACCAAATACAAAATGTATGGGGGAATTTGCTACACCTAGATATTGACGTGCCAACATTTCTGTGAATAAGCCAGTTGGATGCAAGGCCTTAGGAATGCAATTAATTCTATTGTGCAGCTACTGGATGCTGTGTGGATGCCCACAAAAATTTATTGAAGTCATTGGGAAATAATCATAACTGACAGTAAAACTTCGATAACTTACAAAGTACGTATCTCATTTTCTATACATGGAAAGAAACTACCTTGATTTCTTTGTCGTTTGATAATTGCCTGCTGTGAATGGACAGAAGATGCCCGTGTTATACTGTAGGGCTGTGAAGTTGGAAATGTTACCAGACAAGGTTTCCCACAGCTAATATTCATAAGTTCAGAGTCAGAAAATCATGTAGGAACTAGGAACTCCCACAAATCTTAACAATAGCCTTTGTTGCGAATTGCTTCACAGGAAAACAGTGAATCAACATGATGGGCCAACCAAGTTAACAGCATGTTCAGGGAACCCAGATACATTATCTAGGTGATTGCAAATGTAAGGCTTGTTCTTGTACTGTATGTCTGGTAAACAAGGGTAACAAAGCAGCTGCTCGTGTGTTTCATCTCCAAAAAAAAAACATTTTCATCACGCATTCTAACCTTTGTTGGCTAGCTTGCTAGTGGCTTGGTGTATTTACAACAGACAAACACCACAGGGTGTAGAAATCAATGTAGTTTTAAAAAAGTGGGTGTGGCTTTGCAAAATGTCTATTAAGCTCTGGCAAGGGGGTGGCACTCCAATATATCCGATCTTCGTCCTCGGTCAAAGTGGTCAAACTTGAAATATAAGCCTAACTTTTGACTTTGACTAAAACTTGTGCATGACTCTTGACTGAATTTCTGTATATTTTAGTAAAATTACGTTGACGTTGCTATTCTAAAAGTATCGATCGTGGTATACACTTTACAAATCATGCTTGTCCTTTTATCGTGGCTGATGCACGTTACAACAAGTTCACAACAGCGGCAAGCAGGAGGGCCGACGATTGAGCGGATAGAGGACAACGTGTCACACACTACTCATCGCGTACGAAAAACATGGCATACAGTCACACATTACAGTATACGCATGCGCATAACCTAAGGCCTAAAATACAATAAGGAAATACAATAATGAATATACTATAAAGTCAGTTCATGACATCCTCCGGGCCACGCAAGATCTGGGCCCAATCTGAGACTTGTGCTCTAGCTTTAACTGCTGCTGACCGTTGAGGTCGTGAGGGCAATTGGGGTTCAGTATCATGAGGTACCGGTGTATCTGGAGTACTGTCATCCAATATACCTTGAGAGTCTGGCGTTTCTGTTTCTACATTCACTTCCAATGGATAAAGTTTGATGATAGGTCTATTCGTAACTCCATTTACAGTGCGAATAACAGCTGATCTTACTGCATTATCATGCCCTCGCTGTAGTTCCTTCACCACTGCCAATTGCCATTTCAATCTAGGAACATCATCATGTACAATGACTATATCGCCAACCTTGATTCTTTCCTTGTTTGTACCATTATTGACAGTGTGAGTTTCTCTGAGAGATGTCAGGTATTCCCTTTTCCATCGATTCCAGAGATGTTGGATTATTAGTGCCTGGGCCTTTGCCTTCTTGCTGAGAGTGTTGTGTAACTTAGAGCCAACTTCCTGGTAGTTCTCATCAATCACTTCATCTTCAGCAGCGAGAGAGTGTGGCACAGTGTCAATAATCCTTCCATAGAGGAGATGGGAGGGCGTTAAGGGCTCTGGTTCATCTAAATCCGAACTAACATATGTCAGAGGTCGATTGTTGAGGTGAGCTTCAATTTTTACAATGATTGTTTGCAAGCTTGGTAGAGTAACGTAAGCACGACCAAGAGCTTTCTTGAGAGCATTCTTTGTTAGTTCAATGAGGCGTTCCCAGTATCCACCATACCAGGGTGCACGACAAGGGATGAACTTCCATTCTACTCCCTGTCTTCCTAAGCCTTCCTGTATGGTCCTGGATTCAAACAATGCTCTTAAATCCTTAGCGGCCGACATGAAGGTAGAAGCATTGTCGGACACAACAAGTTTTGGCAGGGACTTTCGGCTTGCAAATCGTCTGAAGGCTTGTAAAAATGTCTCTTCAGAGAGGTCAGTAACTACCTCTAGGTGCACTGCTCTACTACTTGCACAAGTGAACAAGCATAGGTACGCC
Source organism: Dysidea avara (assembly GCF_963678975.1). NCBI lineage: Eukaryota > Metazoa > Porifera > Demospongiae > Dictyoceratida > Dysideidae > Dysidea > Dysidea avara. The sequence goes on from NC_089277.1 coordinate 35,025,164, forward strand.
TTAGATTCTCCTCCGGATGTTCGAACATACAGTGCTCCCGTAAAATCTATTCCGGTGACTGTGAATGGGTTCATCATCTGCAACCTGTGCTTAGGAAGTGGAGGTGGGCTTGGAGCCTTGTAATGACTTCCAGACAATTTGTTACAAGTAACGCAGTGTCTCAAGATACTTCTTACATGTCGCCTGGCTGCTGGTAGCCAATACAGTTGTCTAAGGTATGTCACGGTGCTATTTGTGCCACTGTGGAAATGCCTTTGATGAATATCTTGAATAATGAGTTCAGTGAGCCAGTGCTTCTGTGGCAACAGATAAGGGAACTTCACTTGTTGAGACACTGGGGCATTATGTATCCTTCCCCCACAGCAGATAATGCCTTCGTTGTTTAGGTGAAGGCGTAGTTGACGTATTAGTGGCAAGCGAGATGCTTTGGACTGGAGATTGGCAATTTCATTACAGAAGGAATGTTGTTGGACAGACTTGATCCACAATACCTGTGAATGGCTGAGTTCAGTTGGAGTTAGATGTCCAGACAACTTTGGTAATGTTCGCTTAATGTTGGTTATGAAACGCAGTACGTAGGCTGTAATTCTAAGAAGTTTTGTCAGCTTGCTATATCTGGTGATGTCAATGATCTGGCCAAGTCCAGGCTTGAGAGTAGCAGGTGTATCTGTAGCTGGGAGAGTTGGTTCGACTTCTTCATCATTGGTTTGGACATGGAGGACAGTGGCTGGAGACCATGTAGGCCAGTTAGATTGTGATGGTAACCAAGGTGGACCATGGGACCATAATGTTGATGACTGTAACTGGGTTGAAGAGATTCCTCGGGTTAGAAGATCTGCAGCATTATCATCCGTATGACAATAACCCCATACAGAAGTAGGAAATAAGAGGCAGATTTCTCTGACTCGATTGGCTACAAATGGCTTAAGCTGTTTCTTGCTAAAGATCCAATGCAGTGTGATTTGGCTGTCACTCCAAAGTTTGATCTTGATGGAGTCTAACTGGGGTTGTAGTGTAGAGTGAATGAATTCTGCAAGCTGCGCAGCTGTGACAGCTGCCCTCAATTCAAGTCGAGGTAGTGTTGTGGTCTTCAGTGGTGAGACTCGTGATTTCGTCATAACAAAGTCAACTTGTCCTGCACTTTGCAGGTACGCTACAGCTCCATACGCTTTTGTACTCGCGTCAGCGAACACATGTAGGTAAACAGACTTGTTTGAAGACATGACAGAATACCTGCGTGCCATTACCACACTTGCTGATTGTTCGACATCTGCTGCAACTTGAAACCATCTGTTGTTGAAGTCATCATCCAGGGGTTCGTCCCAGTTCACTTGCTTACGCCATAGTTCTTGTATCAGTAATTTGGCTCGTACGACTATTGGGGAGAGCCACCCAAGTGGGTCATATTGCTTTGATGCTGCTTGTAATATGTTGCGTTTGGTCATGACAGTGTTGTCATTTGTAAGTCGACGTTGTGAGAGTGCTAGAGTGTCTGTGCAGGTGTTCCACTTCAGACCAAGAACACTAACTGTTGTGTCAGTGTCAAGTACTCCATCAGCTTGTGCTGTTGCTTGTAACTTGGGGCTATTGGATGCCCATGAACGCAAGTTGAAATGTGCAGTGGCCATAATGGATCTGGCATCAGTGTAGTAGCTTAAAATCTCTTCCTCTGTTTAGCATCCCGAGATTACATTGTCAACATATAGGTTGCGTTTAATGTCAGATGAAACTGGAGACTCGTACAGATCAAGATGACGGTGTAGAGTTGCACTTAACATGAACGGGGAGCTTGTGGACCCAAACAAGACTACCTTAAATCTGTATGTGGTGAACTGGCTCTCTGGATCATTAAGGTTTGATAACCACAAAAATCTTGTGTAGTCTCTGTCCTGTTCGTCAAGTTTAACGTGGAGAAAAGCCTTTTCAATGTCGGTTGACAAGGCATACCGGTGTAAACGAAATCGTAACAGTATCGCACATACATCAATTAAGGGTGTGTCACCAACCAATAGGCAATCATTGAGACTAGCATACTTTGGCGATTGACGACAACTGCAGTTGTATACAATTCTCACCGGAGTTGTAGAGGAATTCTTGTACACCGGATGGTGTGGTATGTAATGAACTCCAGTGGTGGGTTGGTCACTCTCAGTAGGTGTACGCTCAATGAATTGACGTTGTTCTTGTTCAGTGATGATGTTACCGTAAAGCTGAAGCAAAGTTGGATGGCATCCAAGCTTTCTAGCAAGTGCACGTGTTTGCCGTTCACAGATTGCCCGATTAGAAGGGAGGAAAGGATGATTTGGTCTCCATGGGAAACGAACTACATAGTATCCATCCTTGTCACGTGATATATGGTCCCTCTGATACATTGCCATGAATGGTTCAGGTGATATGTCAGTAGAATGTTCCACAGGTGTGGGAGTGTCTGAGCTAGTGTCAGGAGATGAATCAGTACAATCACAAAACTCGAGATTAACTGCTAGAGTTGTGTAAGCATGAGTGACATGGGGTTCTGATTGCATAGGAAGTGGCCCTGAAAGTAGATATCCAAACTTGGACTCCATGGCAGTTGGACCCGTACCCCTGACAATGTGATTGCCCATGATCTCCCAATAATGGTCGACACCAAGTAACAATGAAATCTGAAATTTTTGTGTAAAGCCAATAGGATGGGCCAACTTCAAGTCCCGCAAATAAGGAAGGCTGTGTAAAGTTGAGTTAACAAAGTTTTGAACAGGTGCTGCTATCTGGGGTACAACTAAAGCTGAAATTGCGATGTCACCAACATTGGTTTCGAGCATGAACCTGATTGTGTCAACCTGGTACTTAGAGGTAGTTTCACCACCAAAGCATGATATACTCAAGTTTTCTCTATGGTGGGGGGCGCAAGCCCAACTTATCAGCTAAAGTCTGTGTTACAAAGGACCGTTGAGCCCCTTCATCAAACAATGTTTGCGGATACCCTGTGGTTGTCAGCTCTAACAAACGCTACAGTGGTTTTCAAAAGACAGGCTGGACTAGAATCTCGGTTGCCAATCAGGGGCTGTGTAGCTGTAGTAAGGCCAGCAATTGGCTGAGTTGGAACAAAACTCTGTGATGTTGGATTCAACGTACTTGGCAATGTCTGAGAGGATTGTGGGGGCTGTGGATTGTTCTGTGTGGTAGGGTTTGTTTGGGTTGCACTAGGTGTGCTTTCCATTCCACACAAGCTACTGTGGTGCTTCTTGTGACATCCCCTGCACCTATTCTTTGAGTTGCAATTAACAGCCTTGTGGGTTCCCAAACAATTAAAGCACAGCCGTTCCTTCTTCACTATATCCAATCGCACCTTTACATCAGTTACCACATTACAATACACAGCACTATGTTGTCCCTTACAATACACACATATTGGTTTTGCATTCACTGACCTCTTCTCGCCTGCTGACTGTCCTTTTTGTATACCCGTGAAAAAGGATCCAGTGACACTGGATTGACTATGATCATCACGACTTTCCTGACCAGATTCTAGAATAGTAATCTCTCGTTCAATTCCAGTACGAAGTTCATCAATATCCCACTGATCTGAGGTGTGATTCCGAGTGAGATTCTTGATTACAACTGGTGGCAGTTTCCCTAAAATCAGAGAGACTAACAAATCTCCATAGGTGTCCTTGCTCTTCACCAATGATTCCAAACCTCTTATGTGGCTTTCGACAGTGTCATACAAGTGCCTTAGACTAGATGCAGTATTGGAAGTGTCGGGTAAATTCAATAACGCTTTCATGTGTGCATTTATGATTTTCTGTTTCTTTCCGAATCTGGCTTGCAGTAGAGAGATGGACTGTTCATAATTGGCACTGGTCAAAGTAAATCCGCTTACAGTTCTGGATGCTTCACCCTCTAGTAATGATCGCAAGTAATTGAACTTCTCAATGCCTGTGAGTTTGGGGTTTGAGTGGACAGCTGATTGGAAGGAGTCCCAAAATGTTTGCCATACAAGCGGGTCTCCAGAAAACTTCGGCAAGTCAAGCTTGGGTAATCGACTGGCGGGTGCAGATTGAACTATGGACTCTCTTGATGCAGAGTCAGGGGGAGTGACTGGTGAGACAGCTGTGGTATTGTTCTTCTCTAAATATCGCTTCAAACGTGTCAACTTCTCTATTAAGGTGTCTTGGATTTCTATGGTCTCAAAGGTGTCTCGTTCTGAATCATCAGCTCCTTCAATCATGGACTGTATTTTCACATCGAGTTGCTGCAATGATTCAGCCTTGCGGTTCAACTGGTCAATGTATGACATAACTAAACTAATAGTGTCTTCAGTAGCGGGTTGCATCAGGTCTAGTTCCTCTATCTTGCCATAGATGCGCGTTAAGTGTGTGCGGTACGCTTTGCGGGATCCCTTTAACTTGTCCATTCCCTCCATCCTGGTTTGCTGTAATAAAACACCAGAAAAGAAATGTTTACCAGTGAATTGGCTTGCCTTGACGGGTACCGTTATTCACTGCCACGGTACCACGACGTCTGCGGGACGGGTTGCAAAACAGCAAACCAATCCTGGTCACAGCACCAATATCGTGGCTGATGCACGTTACAGCAGGTTCACAACAGCGGCAAGCAGGAGGGCCGACGATTGAGCGGATAGAGGACAACGTGTCACACACTACTCATCGCGTACGAAAAACATGGCATACAGTCACACATTACAGTATACGCATGCGCATAACCTAAGGCCTAAAATACAATAAGGAAATACAATAATGAATATACTATAAAGTCAGTTCATGACACCTTGCAAAATTCTAGCTTGACTTTTGACTTTCATCATTTTGATCCAGGACGAAGATCGGAGTACAGGATATAGAGCGGTTTCATGTGATGTCACAGGTGTGGCATTCAATTGAAACGTGTGGCAAAACATGTGGCATTTGTACAGCCAGGTGCTGGGAAAATTGTGAGTTTCATTTTCCTGTTATTGTAACAGCCAAACTATGTCAGTATCGATTAGGGCTGAAACGATCATGGGTTTTTAGTATTCGAGTACTCTCTAGAGTTAATGATCAAGTACTCACGAATACTAGTTGCATGTAGTCATACCCATTTGATATGTTTTGTACTAGTGTTGTTCCAGTTCTCAGTACTGGAACTAAAATAAATCCAGTTTCTGCCCTTTTCATTCCAGTTCTAGAACTGGAACTGGAACAATAATTTTGCTTCTCTTAAGACTGGAACTGGAACTAGAACTATAATTTTACTTTCTTCAAGACTGGAACTAGAACTAGAACTATAAAGAAATTTTATCAAGTACCGGAACTAATACTGGAAATGGAATTGGTCATAACCATACAGCTTTTGCTAATGAGATTTTATGTTTTTATAAGGCCAGGATTTATCTGCAGACAAAAGCACTGAATGTAGTATATAACTTCATAAAAGATGTATGTATTACAACCATGTATACATCAGTGTGCTAAAAACTGCTTGAAACAACTGGTTAGCTATAATAATTAGAACAGAATGCAAAATGCTGGCTCAGTCACATGTTATGTCTGGTTCAGTGTTTGATAATTACATGTAACTACAAGTCTTTTAGTACCACCCTATAGAGTGTTAGGGTTATAGTTGTTAGTGTAATAAGGCTGATAACTACTATACAGTATTGGCTACATACTATACAGTATTAGCTACATATATGAAACAAGTAAACCTGTAGCATATTAGCTTATATAACTTAATAGTGAGTCTCCATATTTCATTATGGGCTTTTGGTAATACTTAAGTTAAAATAAGTGTTGTTCTCAGTAGAATATCAAGTAAATGTCATGGGAACTAGAACTGTAATTCTAAAAATTATGGTTCCAGAACTGGAACTAGAACCGTAATTCTAAAGATTATGGTTCCAGAATTGGAACTAGAACTGTAATTCTAAAGGTTATGGTTCCAGAACTAGAACTAGAACTGTAATTTTAAAGATTATGGTTCCAAAACTGGAACTAGAACTGTAATAACGAGCTGATACTGGAACAACACTATTTTGTACCAACATTTAACAGTTTACAGCTTTTCAATAATAGTAATGATACGCACACTGTATTAAATTACTGATGTTTAACTTAGTGTTCCTGACAAAAAATCATGCCAATCGAACTTTACAGCCTTCATTGTGTCACTCACTGATGACAAACACATCATGTGAGCTGGATCACGTGTTCTTAACGAGTACTCGAATACCAATTTTACTATCCGAGTACCAAAATCCTTAATGAGTACTTGTCAAGTATTAGTATTTATTTCAGCCTTAGTATTGATAATTGTCTGTTATCAGGTACTAACATGCTAAGACTAGTGAGAGCATAGCCACACATACTTATCTGTTATCAGGTACTAACATGCTAAGAGTAGTGAGAGCATAGCCACACATACTTATGATGATTATGATTGTGATAAATGGAAGGCAGCAAAATGCTGATTATATTCGATGAAAAAAAAGGATAGATATAATAATGGTTGGGGGATATTTACAGGTAACTAGCTAGTGTGTGTGCATTTATTACAAAGTTTTTGTCATAGCATAAGGAGGGTGCCGGTCTGCTTTGTGGCTACATGGCGATAATGGTGTGTATTTGCCCACGCATTTTCGAAACTGGTCTATCCGTAAGTTGATGTGGCGAGGCTAAACTTCAGCAACCAAACCAGCTATGCTCTCGTCCTTCTAGCACATTAATACCTTATAATAGGTGAATGTAACACTAGTATCTAAGTTACCATACTTGCGTTGTGGCAGTCAAATCGAATACACAATTTTCATGCATTGTGGTAATGAACTGTAAGGTCACACTTACCAAAAATGGCCTATTGAGTTCAACAATATCACAGGAATCAATATATCACTAAATAGTATGATATCTACTTCAACAAACACAAGTCATTACCCATGATCTCTTGAGTCCTTACAACCTCCCCCCTTTTGTTGACTGGGCTTAAGGACAGTCACAGCACGATACCTGGCAGGAATCCTGACCTGGCGTCTTCAACCTCAGCTTCTGGGTACTCTGATCCAGTCTGTGCGCCATCAGTCTGTTGTTCACCATTGACTCAACATCTGTGAATCTTTCTCTGCCTTCGTAGCTTCTGACCATGTCCAAACCACGGTGAGGAGTCCTTTATGTCATCACTACACAAGGAAAGTCTCTGTCTCGACATGTTGATTACTTGTGCCTTTGAAACATTCTCCACCTTGATGACAGCATTTGTGGAGGTAACTGATTGAGCCACAAAAAGCCCCTTGAAAGACCAATCTAGACAGAACTGCAGTGCTGTCTTCAGCATTACTAGATCTCCAATCTTGAGCTCCTTAACTTTACTCCGCTGGTCATAACATTTCTTCTTTTGCTCCTTTTGCTTACTTTGGATATTCTTCTGAGCCAATATTCTGTTGCTTCAGCTCTTTTGCCATCTTTTTAGCAAACCCTGTCTCCACTTCACCACTGGTTAGGTGAAATCAAGCGATGTCGGTAGCTGTGAGTTCCTACCATACATCAAGTAGAATGGTGTCATATCTGTTGATGAATGGGCCTTGTCTGATAGGCAAATAATACCGGATCTAGCAAAGAATCCCACTTATGTCCACCCTTAGCAACTAACTTTGCTAGCATTTGCTTGAGGGTGCGGTTAAACTGCTCCACTAATCCATCCATCTGGGGATGGCCTCCAGAGGTTGGTAACTGTGTTAATCCAAGTAGGGATGCAGTCTCTCGTAATACGTCAGCAAGGAATTCCATGGCTCTATCATGGATAATTCTGGATGGCACACCATGCTTCCACGTTAAATCCAGAATACATCATGCAACATCAGTCTTGCGATCTGGAAGTAGGTACACCTCAGGCCACTTTGTAACGTAATCCTGTATCACCAGAGCATAACGATTTCCCCCTCTACTGTGGTCCACCTCAATGAAATCCATCCCAATGCATTCAAAGGGACCTCTGCAGAAATACTTACTAAAGCCGGTCGTTCACGGTTGCCTTGCCCACTGACAGATGCACACATGACACATGAAGAACACTTCTTGTAAATGTCACCCTTCATACCAGTCCAGTAGAAGTACTGACCAATAAGTTGGGACATCTTAACTGAAAAATCACCTGCATACGCCTCATTGTGATACTCATCCACTATCTTCTGCTTCAAGTGCTTTGGTACCACCACTCTGCGTCGATTTGGCACATCAACTCCCTTGAAGTACAGCACATCATCTACAAGGAAATAACCTTTTAAGCTAAATTACAAATTATCTTTGCCTCCTGAGGGTCATCAGGTAGTACCCTTGTCTTCAAGTAGCAATACAACTTGACTAACTCTGGATCTTGCTGCTGCTGTTGTCTTACCTGACTCAATATTCTATCACCAGGCTCTGATGCTGGGTGAAACTCCTGAGACATTTGCATCACCCTTCCCTCCTCCTGAGATGATGGTGGTGGGGCTCTTGAGAGGGCATTGGCCACTGTGTTGGCTTGTATTCCAGCGTCATCTTTGGCAGAAAGGGTGCCAGCTTCAAATACCATCTAGCTAACAAACCCTTCACTTGACTCTTCATGTGAGGTAAAAATGCAATCACCAAAGCCTGGTGGTCAGCATAAACAGTGAAGGTATTGCCTAACAAATACACTTCAAAGTGAGTAACTGAATACACCAATGCAGTAACTTCCAACTCAGTTGGTGCGTACTTGGCTTCAGCTGCATTTGTTTGTCAACTGGCATAGGCTACAGGGTGATGAAAGTCATCCTCTCCCATCTGTTCCAAAACTGCTCCAATTCCAAGACTACTAGCATTTGTCCATAAGTAGAACTCTAATGACAGATTAGGTGGGTGCAGAAGTGGTGCTGAGACAAGCAATTCTTTGGCCTTCTGGAATGCAGATTCACATGTACTGCTCCACTGGAATGGTACTGGTGTCCTTGACGTCTTGTTGATCCTTGTCAGTGCTGTCAGTGGTCTGGCTACTACTGCAAAATTTGGAAGATGTCTACAGTAAAAGTTAACAAGACTTTGGCCTTAGAAAATTCCTGCCTGCGTCAATCGTAGCATCATTTGGCAGTACTCCTTCTGTTGACAGTGTATGTCCTACGTACTCCACTTGTTCCTTAACACTTGCTCAGTTTCAACTTCAACCCAACTTCTTGCAAGCGATCCAGTACCTTCCTCAAATGTTCTAAGTGGTCAGCCATTGTCTTTGACACAATAAGCAGGTAGTCCAAGTAAACAAACACAAAGTTCCACTTCCTTCCACAGAACAGCTGGTTCATTAACCTCTGAAAGGTGGCTGGCGCATTAGTAAGGCTAAAGGGCATCCTCCTATATTGGAAGTGACCCATATGACACGTGAATGCTGCTTTCTCCTTGGACTCGGATGCATTCTAATCCCCTTCATCAGATCTAAAGTTGTGAACACCTTGCCTCCACATTGACCTACTTTGTCAATCAAGTCATCTGTCAGTGGGATGGGGTAACAATCCGGCACAGTGTCTTTGTTTATCCCCCTGTAATCAATGCACACTCGCAGACCACCATCCTTCTTGCGGACCAGCAATGATCAGGATGCATAGGGGTTACTAGAGGGTTCAATGCACTCTGCTGATAATAGCTTAGTGAGCTCAACTCCAACTCCTCTCTGAGAGCATATGGCAGCCGGCAGAGCAGTACACGGAAGGGCTGCATGGTGCTCCTACATCTGAATCTTATGCCCGATTAGGTCCACTTCTCCTAGTTCCTGATCTGTTAGAGTGAATACATCATGTTTAGCACACAGCAAATGTTATAGGGACTTACGCTTTTCTAGAGCACAAGCACAATGTTCACCATAAACAAGTCTTGAGCTTAACTCCTCCTGACGACTCTTGACAGTGTCTACAGTTACTCTTCTCATCATAGTGTCACTCTTCTGTTGCCAACATTCTCATTCAAGTCTACCACGTGTGCTTCTTTAAATTGTCCAACAAGATCTCCAACATTAGGGGTAAATTTCCCCAGTTGGTAAGACCCTCACTGACAGCTTCCAATTTAGTTGTACCATTCTGCTGCGCCATGGTCACACTTCCTTTGTGTCCTTCAGGGTGCATCTCAGTACCATTGGAATGGATAACACAAAAACCTAGACTCACCAAGGCATTTGTTCCGAGTATTATGCCACAATTAGCTACTTCTCCACTCCAGATCGGCTTCTCTGATGCCAGTACAAAACAGGGAATCTCCTTTACAACATCTGTCTCTTCTAGACACACATAGACGTACCAAGGAGATAGCTCCTAGTGCTGCACCAGTTGCTCCCATTGGCTGTGGTCCCATCTTCAGATTTAACTTGTGGCACTCATCCACAGTCCATCCACATTTCTTCCTACTTGCGCACCAGAGACACTTGTGCACCATGGTCTAGGAATCCTTTGACTCTCACTTTTTCAACTGCAAGATTCACCTTGTACGTTGGCCCTCTTGTATTAGCGGTGCCATCATTCTCTTTACCTCCAGCTGTCACAGCTAGCAACCAAGGATCAGGTTCCTTTGCCTCATCTGTTGTCAGGTCTTGCTCGTTACCCGACTCAGTGGTTTCAGCTGCAGATTCCTCCAGGTCCACCCAATGAGATGGCTTCTTACTGTCTGAGCAGAACTTGGCTAGGTGGTCCTTCTGTTTGTACTTAAAGCATTTGACACCCTCCTTGTTAATCTCACTGCCCTCATCTGGTTTTTTTTTGCTGCTCCAACATTGTGTGCAGGGGACTTGATCTATGGTGACCTTCCAAGTCGACTCGTGTATCACTACAAACTCACTACCGCTTCTTCATGACGCTCATCACTCCATCCACATTCAGTCCAACTGAATTCTATTCAAAAGTCCAACATTTCTTCTCTTCATCGTTAGATCACTGCGAGACACGATATATTTCGTGAATCAGCTTACCACTTTGCGAGGCACTATTTTGTGCACTAAAATATCGGACGAGTAGGCAAAACTTAAGATTACGTATAAAAACGCTCTAAACACTAGTGAGCATTACCAGAGAGTGCTATAAATTGCTTAAGGCTGATAACTTAGTCACAGATAGGGAATACACTTGGGAATGCATAATCTATGATTTTAACGAGGGTCAATAGTTTATGGTCATATGGTCACAACAAAATAACCCCGCCCAGGCTTTGAGACCCTTTATGATTTAGTGTACGCACCTTGAGGTACTGACATCCTGGCTCAGTAAGAACTCTTGTACTCTTGCGAACAGCAACGGTTTATCTGTAGAAACCTATATCTTACGACCCTGAACTTCCGGTACAGAAATCACGTGATTACCACACACCCACTCGCTTTGGATAGTTATAAAAACCGGAATCGAAACGGGAAACAAAACGAAATCAGCCTACGGTCTATAGCTAGTGGAGGACAATCACTATATTATACACAGTTACTCTATAATATATGCACGCACTGCCTGTTTATGCATCAAGCAAGATTCCAGGTGGCAGATTTCTCTACACGGCGCTTATCGATTAGAGATATCAAACGCCTGCTCCTATCCGACCCAGTATATAATCATAATCAAACGCCTGCTCCTTCTCGACCCAGTATATAATCATAATCATAATCCGAAGGGTCTGGGGACTCTACAATGGAGAAGTTCTGTGCTTGGGTAGGTGAGCGTTGATTGTCCCTTAACCACTTTCAGGCGTACCATAATAGCCACACTTTGACAGATGGCCATCTTACTGACCTACTTTCTGCATCTGACTCACTCCCCATCCGTGGTGAGTACAAACTGTGGATTTACCGGAACTATATTCTCTCACTGACACGGTTTCATTTGTGTGTTGATGCTGTCTCCAGGGGGACCATCTCCAAGTTAGAATCTATTGCCACACGGTTTCTGAAGAAATGGCTGAATTTGCCCCGGAGTGCTACACGAGTTATTCTGTACTACCCAGGTGTTTGTTGTCCTAGTATTTCTCATGTCTCCAGGGAGGCAAAACTAAGTTTGCTAGCCGGTGTCAGTGCCTCCTCTGACTTGCGGCTCCAGGAACTTAACCTCCATTTGCGTCTCGGGAATGTTGCTCTACAAATCCAAGACAATGACTATTCCATCCTGTCGATTGCTCAAAAACAATTATCTGCCTTCCCATCAGCTCGGTCGTTATATATTAAGGCTAAGCACCAGTTGTCAGATTCCATCAAAGCTCAATGCAAAGATCATTTACAGTCACTAACTACTGTTCAGTCAAAGTTTGAAAGTTCCACTGAACTAGAGAGCTCCTGTAAAACTTGGAACAGGCTACTGAAGGGATTCCACCCCGGTCAATTGTCATTCCTCCTTCGTGCAGCATCTGACACTCTACCCACCGCTGTGAATTTACAGAGACGGTCCATCCTATGTGAAGCAAAGTGTTTGCTTTGCGATTCACGGCGCCCAACAACTGCTCATGTTTTAAGTAGCTGCCCTGCAGCATTAAATCAACAGCGGTATACCTACCGTCATGATCAGGTTCTTCGTGTTTTGGCCACTAAACTTTCTGAAGCATTTGCTGACATCCCATTTGTTAAAGTGTTTGCTGATATACCTAATTTCCATGCTGACAATTCTCCACAGTCTACAATTCCGATGAGTCTCCTTATTACATTTTACCGTCCAGACATTGTAATATATAATTCCCAGAGTTCTTCCATCACTCTGTTGGAACTAACATGCCCTCTGGACTCCATCCATCACATCCAGTCTGCTCGCAATAGGAAGCAGAGCAAAACTGAGTATCTGCAGCTGTTGGCTGAATTTGATCGCCTAAATATTGCTAACTATTATGACACCATTGAAATCACGGTACTTGGTCATTTTCAAGTGTCTTCCATCAAGAATTTATCTAGTTTGTTAAACTTTGTTCAAGCTGATATAAGGATTTCGAAGCACATTATTAAGAAATGGTTAGATGCTGCTGCCTCTGCCAGTATCTCTGCCTCTCAGAGAATTTATCTAGCACGAAACTGTACAGAGTGGTGCACAAATTAGACAGTTTTATTTTTGTAATTACAGTAATTAGTCTTTTTTGTTGTTGTTTTTACCTTGCCATGCCCACAGTGTAGTCCTCTACTTTTTGTGTTCGCATGTTGTCCGAGGTTTCACATGCCTATTTGTTTTGTTGTACATCTTTTCATCACAATTGTTAATGATGGTTATCTACTACTTCATCCCTTTGGCTTCAGACTCGTCAACCCACTGCCTCGCCCGGTCGGCCTCGCCTACTGCAGCCAATCATCACCGCTTTAAAACGGTTTGTAATGATCAAGTAGATAGTTAGGGGGCATCTCCAAACTGATTTTGGTACGCTTAACGTCATAATGACGTTAGGGGGGAAGGGGGGTTCAGCCCATTACGTTATTATTTTTTATTAAAGCAGTTATAGTGTAAACAGCTATAGAACAGAGAAAGTGATATGATTAAGCAGCTATACTGTTTGTAGACTATGTTTTCAGGTAAAGAATATAAAGTTTTGTGCTTCTATTGCTAATGCATTGTCCTCTTATGAAAGTGGTCAGGGGACAATCAACGCTCACCTACCCAAGCTTAGAACTTTCTATTGTAGAGTCCCCAGACCCTTCGGATAGGAGCAGGCATTTGATATATCTAATCGATATTAGCACCATGCAGAGTAATCTGACCTGGAGTCTTGCTTGATGCATAAACAGTAGTGCGTGCATATATCATAGTGTAACTGTACATAATACAGTGATTGTCCTCCACTAGACTGTAGGCTGATTTCGTTTCATTTCGATTCCGGTTTTTATAACTATCCACTTGCTTTCTTCTGCGAGTGATCACATGATTTACCTTTATTTCTAAAAGGTATGCTTTACAGCTTTATTCTGCCCCCGGGAGATAGCTACAGTGTTAGCTATGCAATATTTCCGATATTGAAAAAATGTTTTTCAGATTTTGATATTTGGATGAGATAGCTAGCTATATCACGTGAACTGTATTTTGAGAGGAAACCATAATTACAGAAAGTATGATAGTTCTCGGTCACATGCGACCACGTGTATGGTTCTAAGAAAGAACCTGCGTGGGCATGGCAAGGGTGTGAACATAAAAATAAAAAGAAGCTATATAAATTAGTTAATACTAGTCACATTCAGCCACTCTTTATTATTCCTTGCCAAAAATATCCTCTCAGAGGCTAGAACACTTTGATAGGCAGCATTTTCTGTACAGTAGATTTGAACTTAATTACAAGCTTTGGATATATATATATAAAAATCGTTGCTACGTTTTTCACCTATGTGTTGATGCAGTGTCAAATGGTACGACTTCACAGATGTAATCAACTGCCACTCGTTATCTGAAGAAGTGGTTGAACCTCCTCGCAGTGCAACATAGAGTATTATCCTGGTGCTTGCTGTCCTAGTATTACACACATTTCCCTAGAAGTCAAGCTAAGCTTACTAGCTTGTGTCAGTGCTTCTTCTGACCATCGCCTTCAAGAACTAGGATAAGTAGGATTGCAATTGCAGCTTGCGAGAGTCTCTTTACAAATACAAGATGATGACTACTCTTTGCTGTTGTCTGCTCGTGAGCAACTATCTTCAATCTCAACTGCTCAATCTTTGTATGTTAAAGCTAAGCATTTATTATGTAACAACATCAAGTCCCAATGTGATACCCATCTGCAGACACTTTCAATCCAATGTAAGTTTAGAGATTCTGCTGGAAACATGCAAGACATGGAACCGGCTGATGTCTGGTTTCCATCCTGGGCAGTTGTCTTTCTTTTGCGAGCTGCTTCAGATAGCTACCTTACCAACTGCAGTTAACTTAAGGCGTTGGTGTGTTCAATTTGATGTTAAGTATACTTTGTGTGACTCAACTTGTCCTACCACAGCTCACGTCCTAGGTGGCTACCCTGTTGTCTTAGCACAACAGAGATATACATACCGTCATGATCAAGTTCTTCACCTTCTGGCCTCTAAACTCAAAGAAATGTTTAGTGACAATCCATCTATCCATGTTTTTGCTGACCTTTAGGATTTACGAGCTAGTGAAGCACCTCAAGCCACTATTCCATCTACCTTACTAATCACACCTTACAGGCCAGATATCGTTGTATATAACTCAGGAAAACCCTCTGTTGCTTTACTTGAACTAACCTGTCCTCTAGACTCAGAACACAACATTCAATCTGAAAACAAAACAAAGCTCAGTATCATCAACTGCTTGTGGAATTTGATCACTTACAGGCTGTCGGGCCAAAGCGACGTTGAGCAGTGAAAAAATCAAGTCTGTATCCTTAGCCGTTATCGAGTTACACTTGTCTGAAGGCATAAGTCAGTTACTTACTTACTTACATAGTCAGTTAGTAGAAAATTCCGCCAAATAAAAATTTTTGTAATTCTGTAGCAACTTGTTGAAAGCATTTTGGATCAGTCTGAAAGCTTGCTAGATCCTCAAAGGGGTCATTTGGCCACTCTTTAGGATCAGCACCAATTGACCTTATTCAAGTAGAGCCAAGACTCCCATCAATTAAGCGGTAACTCTTATTGCTTTTTTTTCTCCTCTTTTCTTTGACAATAACAAGAAAAAAATTTTTTTTGACAATAACAAGGATGTCAAGAAACAACAAATTAAAAGTACAAAGAAAGGAGAAAAAAAGTTTCACCTCACCAATACTGCCTCATCGTCGTCAGGGAAAATTGAGGCTGGTTTTTGGGTGATGTTATTTCGTGGGCCATGCCTACTCCTTTGTGGTCCCTACTATACAGTTAGGCCACTCCAAGTCATACCTTAGTTTCTGGTCACTCCCAAGCCTACAAATGGATGCGGGCGGGCGGATGATCAGGACTTCAGGACTATAGATTCTACTGTGACAATATACTGTATGGTATTATTATTTGCTCAATTTAGCAAATTCATGTTGATTTTGTTTTTAGTCAAACTTAACCAACAACATAAGTAGTTGACTAGTTGTGCTTCGGCAAAAAATGCACTAGGAAAGTTGTTGATGGATCATGGCTAGCTATACACTGATGTATAGCATTTAAGTATATTTATTTATTTATTTAGAATATACTATAGGAAATGTTTTGCTCATGTAGCTACTTATGCAATCCAAGTGAAATAAATGTCTCATTAGCTATGTCAGGAAAGTATTACTATGACTTATAGCTAAGTTGTTCAAATGATCATGCATGATCCAAAATGAAACTTAACTTCTATTTTCACATCAGAAATTCTTCATTCAAATGTGAAGCCTTAGCCCACTAGCTATGCGTTTCCAGCCTTCTATTCAGTAAACCTTGAGGAAAGTAACTGTCAAAGTTTTGAGTCATTGAGTGCTCCAGACTAGTGTTCTTTAGTGATCATCTGGGAATGTTTAAACTATAAGGGTTTATACTTGCCAATCTAATTTTAGTTATGGAAAAGTTTAAGTTTAATTAAGCTCACCGAATGTTGCCGGCTTTCCATACCCCTGTAGTGTTCAGTGATAAGGAATTTGAAGTTACTAGACTAATCATTAGAGGACTACATTTGAATTATAAAGTTAAAGCTATGGCCCATCTGCATGGGCTAGTAGTTAATACTACTGAAATTACTTTGGTTATACAGAAGCATTAGTAACAGTTATAATCTGAACAGCTGTGATTCCTGAGCACACCAGCAGGGCTGACTGCTCAGTAAACAATAATAATAATAATAATAATAAAAGCTATATAATCAAGGACAAAACTAGCTATAGTTAATAACATTTTATTAGTGTGGCATATATACCTAATATTAGAGTTAAGAGTAGTGTGACTGCTCTATTGGAATTCCTGACTGCTCTATTAGAGTATCTCGATCTTTTGCAGTAAAAAATAAGTGTCTTGCTGGGTCACATGCACTTAAGCACCTGTAATATTAATAATAGTCCTCATAAACTAGGGTTCCAGGTTTACCATGCGGGCGGGTGACCAGAAACTAAGGTTTGACTTGGTGTGGCCTTACTATCGTACTGTATATGTATCGCTGTGGTGGTTGGTCTGTAAGCTATACTGCCAGTTGATATGTGATGAACTGTTTACATTGTTGGTTCTCGTAGGTTCAGTAGCTTGATGCTCGGCTACGACGATCGCCAGTGGATGCCTGCCCTACAAGTTTAATAGAATAGCATATAGCTAGTAAATGTTTGCATGCATGCAAGCAGCATTTGTTTACACTATAGCATAGGTAGCTGTAAGCCTTGTGTGCATAGACTTTTCATATTTTTCTTTGATAATGTCGTGAGTTGATGTTATGCCCAACCATCAAATATTGAATATTGGCTGGCTACGCCTGATAGGCATAGAATGCTACGTTTATTTGCCCTCAAAAATTGCGAATGCGCCTCAAGTTTTGATGATGTAATAAAGTGCCACGCCTTAGCGCGCACATGGTTTATAGCTACCAGTATCGTAAAAAATTCTTGGAAACGATACTATCGCGATACCGTGATCACCGCGGTGTTCTCCACTAATATTCGTATTAGCTAAGTACTGTAAACATGATGCTGCTGTTTTAGCTCCAGGGAAGATCGAGATACTCTAATAGAGCAGTCACCTATTACTCTAAGAGCAGAAGTAATGCAAACATAAAATGTGACTGGGCCTGCGAAAATAGGGCATGTGGGCACATGATTTTTGCCTACTTTTTCAAACTTTCATCACTCATAACTTTTTGTACCATTATGCTATGGCAATGCAAATTTTAGCTCTTAGTAAGGATTTAATTGGCTTTATGATGCAAGTTACAGAATGGAAATATTCTGTTCCAGTACTGAGATATGACCAGAAAAGTGATAGGGTGTAGTTTGTGCCGACATGCCCTGTCACAAATTATTACTTAGAATTTTATTGAGGAAAGAATATTTCTGCACATTGTAGCATTATAATAAAATGTGCATGTGTGATGCAAAACTTGAGTATGAGCTTTTATTCATGTACGGGAATCTGTAGAACTCCAGAATTTATGTCATGCACTTGGGTGGGTGCATAAGACACATTCTCACAATGCTTAATTGTAGGTCTATGTAATGTCTATATCTCCATGTATAGTTCAATGAATGGTACATACCATGTACACGTAATTTTGCATATCCATTCATGTTGCTGCAGGTTATATCACTTGCATAGGTAGGTGTACTTTCATAGTAGAGCATCTGTCAAAATAATGAAAACAATATTGTGATAATATCGTGATATTTTTTCCATGAGATATCATGATAGTAAAATTTCAATATCGCCCAGCCCTACTACGTATATATATATACCTTTGAAAAATATAATAACATACAACTGTGTAGCTAAATGTTATTCAACTAAAGCTATTTGTCATTCACACTTTTCAGATCCCATCTAGCTGCTAGGAGGCTTAGGAGGAGTTTGACTGTTGGCCATTCCAAACAAGATTCGCCATAATCCATCATCATCCTTGCGCCAAATCATGGCAACACTATATAAACATAAATAGAACATTTCAAATTCACTTATGCACTTGTATTCCTCAGTAAAAAAAAGCTGTGAAATCAAGTTACCTTAAGGTGACTAAATTTAGTGATTTTGTATATTGGCGAAATTAGCGCATACAAAATTTAGCGATTTTATGAATTATTTGTGAATTGATGTAATTAACTAACCATACATTTTGCAGGTTTAGCATGTACTAGATTTAGCGAAAAAATAAAATGGCTAAATTTAGTCACCTTAAGGTATAAAGACAAGAAACGGCTGGAATCATGGTGCCAATCAATTATAATAATTGCTGTGCATTATTCAGAAAAAGAGCTTTATATTATTGTGTTTGAATTTCCATAAGCAGCAAAATTGAGAAATGTCTAAAAAAGTAACTTAGTAGAACATCATACCAACGTGCATGATTAGAGACTGAATGCCGGGTAGCACAGGCATAGCAGGATAACCTTCTTTAGTTGTTAGTGATGTGAAATTACTTTCCAGGTGCCTATCATACAGTACAATAGTAACTGTATATTAGGGTTCATGGAGGATCTCAAGTTTTTCTGGCAAAAAATTATTACCCCAAAAGCCAGCCTCACAATGCCTTGGCAGTATTGGTGAGGTACAAACAAGCCCCAAAGTGTCTTCAGAGTGGCCAAAAAACACTTGAGATAAGTTGCAACAGAATTTTAAATTAAAAAAAAATCTACTAATGACTGCCCGCCCGCCTGCCTGTCTGATGCCCTCAGACAAACGTAACTCAACAACTGCTAAGGCTACAGGCTTGATTTTTTCTCTGTTAGATGTTGCTTCAGCCCAAGTGGTGCCTTTTTTTAGGAAACTGCTGTATGTACAATGCACACATCATGGACCTACCTTCATCCTCCTTTGTGTCCCATTTCTTTTCACTGACAGTGTAAGGTGGTGACTTACGGTAGTGCATATGGCTTCCTCTCTGTTGACTATCGCATTTTTTATGAAAATAGTTTTGTGTTTTCCATAGTGATCGAAAAGTGGTTTCTTGTACTCTTCCTCGTCTGTAATGCTGCATAATGGGCTGAAAATGGATGAAAACAATGTATAATGGCACCTAATTATAGATGGTTGGGCACATGCTCAGATGCAAAATTAATTGTATGGTATGTCTTGACACAATTCTTCCTTTTGATACAGTATGTTGGGTGGGGTTTACCAGCCATAATTATGTTATATGAAATTAAACAAGTAAAAGGAAAAATTGTGACTGGGCCTGCGAAAATAGGGCATGCGGGCACAAACTACCCCGCCACATAACATCTCATATCTCAGTGCTGGGATGGAATATTTTCATTCTGTAACTTGTAGTGTAAAGCCAATTAAAGTTTTAATAAGTGCTGAAAATTTCATAACTTGGTAAAAATCGAACACAAAATTATGATGCATCAACTTTGAAAAAGTAGGCAAATTTTATGTGCCCACATGCCCTATTTTCGCAGGCCCAGTCACAATTAAGAAACTTAAAATTGGATTAGGAATCAAAGAAAAAAGTAGTGGAATAGCTATAGAAGTAGTGAAACCACAGAGGTTGCCTATACCTGCAGATATATTACTAGTGGACACTTAATCCCTAATTCAGTCATAGTTATAGACTGAAATTACTTTGCAGGTGTCTCATTAAAGTAGCTTTAGTGCTGTTTTTTTTTTTTTAACAGTAGAATAGCAACCTGTTCCATGTAATAAGAGTACAGTGTATACACCACCAACATAAAACACTATATTTGAATGTAATGTAACTGAACTATTGTATGTATGTACCGTAATTTGTTTATTTTTGTGCAAAAAAAATTTTGTGATAAAAATTTCCATGATATACATGTTCGTGTAAAAATATTTTATGCGATTTATGTGAATGACTGCTCTACTAGAGTAGTTTGATCTTACGCAAAAAAAAATTGCATAAGAAATTTTCATACAAATTTTGCATAAGAAAATTATCTTACAACACAAAAAAGCAAATTACAGTATTTCTTTGTCTGTACCACAAACTATAATTATAACCAAGGCATGAGCATTTGTATTGATTCTAATTAATGCCTGAAGAGTGCGATAATCCATGTCAATTACACTGGTAGCAGAGGATGGCTAGTAAACACATTAGTATACTGAAGTCTTTTACTGTGCCCAAGAGTGGTTCCAGTGTTTCAAAATTTGTATCACTGTGAATGAGTGAACAAAGTTATTGAAACTTCCCATGTTGTTGGAAGGAGAGGCACTGGTGGTATGGTTGGAATTATCTATGGAGAGTGTGGACAGACTTTAATATTATGTAATGCATGTGTGATTGTAACCTATATTTAGTAACGTGTGTGTCAGATAGAATTATATATGTGTCTGAGTTGTAACACGTGTTTGTATACTGTCAATGATTCAATTATTTTATTAATGTCTGAACCCAAGTCTTCAGGAGTGGGATGGCAGCAATACAATTACAAACTCCAGATTGTTTTGATTTCAAGATGCCAGACGAGTGGCCTCGATGGAGAAAATGATTTGAACAATTTCGCATTGGATCAGGACTTAGCTCCCAGTCAGAAGAAAGACAAATAAACACTCTTCTTTATTGTCTAGGCGAAGACACCGAAGACGTTCTCATGTCCACTGGGATTTCTGACGATGATAGAAAAAAGTATTCCCAAGTTTTGGTTAAGCTCGACACTTTCTTCCAACCACGTAAGAACGTCATATTTGAAGGAGCACACTTTAACAGGTGCCAGCAAGCAGAGAGAGAATCCGCAGAACAATTTATCGTAGCGTTGCACAACCTCGCCAGCACATGCAATTACGGAACCCTCCATGATGAAATGACAAGAGATCATCTCGTGGTGGGAATCAGAGATAGAGCATTGTCCGAACAACTACAGCTTGACCCTGAGCTAACATTAGACAAAGCTAAAAAGATGATACAGCAAAAAGAAGCGGTCAAAGATCAACAGACAGTTTTAAAGGGGGACACAAACCTTGATGCTCTCAGAGGACAAGTCACAAGTAGTTGAAGACCACAGCAGCCATTCTCCTCTTCCAAGTCCAACACAAGATATAGCCATGGCACCAAGCAGTGCATGCGGTGTGGCAAACCTACTCATCCATGTGACAAGTGTCCAGCAAGTGATGCAACATTCCACAGATGCAACCGCAAAGGACATCATAGTTACCAGTGCCTATCAAAGACAGTCTTTGCAGCTCACCAAGATGACGTGACGTTTCAACAAGACACCATTATCAGTGAAGAAACAATGGTGCAACACTACCTTGATGCTATTAGAACGTCACAAGAGACATCCTGGTCTGTAAAACTCCACACTAAATCACACGAAGTCACCTTCAAGATTGATACAGGTGAAGAAGTAACTGCCATCTCTGAAAAGGTTTACCAAGACCTCAAGTAGCCAACCTTGTAGAAGCCAACTAAATTTCTGCATGGCCCAGGGCAAAACCCACTCCCTGTGGTTGGACAATTCCAGGCAACACTGCACCACGGCCAAAACCCCTTCCCTCAATAAATCTTCGTCATCACAAAAATCTCAAGAACAATCTGTCAGGCCTGCCAGCTATAACCGTTTTACACCTGGTAGCACGGCTGGATTCCACCTAACCAAAAGTGGTTGTGTATTCTCCTTTAAAGGATGGAGCATACTGTAAAATATATGTTCCTTCTGGAATAGAGGAGAATTCATCAAGACTAGACCCCTTATAATGGAGTCTCCACTGATATTTTGGACAACTGCTTGTGATAAGTTGAACAAACATACCTTAAAATCACCTGGACATAAAACTGCAACAATTAAATGTGAGAATGTTATTACTATTATGAAGGCAGAGCAAACTTTGATAGATTCACACTTTAACACAACTACTGCTATGAATATAGACTGCAACAAACAACTGTTGGCTTCTATTATTGAAACTATACTTTTTGTGGCCACCAAAATATTTCACTTAGAGGAAATCAAGAATCTTCTAATTCAAACAACCCAGGTAATTCTAAGTCCTTGTTGCAATTTTGAGTTGACAATGAAAGAACACTTTTCTACTGCTCCTGGAAATGCTCAATATACTTCCCAAGGTGACATAGTCTTTTTGATTAAAAGTCAAATGCAAAAAAAACATGTTTGGTGATATTGAAGCATGAAGTAAATTGTTTGCTGTCATTGCTGATGAGTGACATAGGGACTGTTCTAACAAGGAACAGATGTGTCACTGGTGATTAGACTTGTTGATGCAAGCAAGAAAATTTCTTTTTTAAATGTGAATTTGGTACAAATGGAGCACAGTTGGCTGAATTAATTGAGCATACCTGTCATAAAGCCATGAAATTAGACATGGCAAGATGTAGGGGACGAGGGTGTGATTGTGCCAGGAATATGGTTGGGGAGTGTAGAGGAGCTGCCAAACTTATCAGAATAAACTTTCCTAAAGCACTGTAATTTTACTGTGCATCACATAAGCTCAATTTGTGTGTTGCACATATGTGCAAAATAACTAGTGTAATGAATATAAAGGATGTGATAACATGCTTTGCCAGTTTTTTTCAATGTCTCTCTCCTAAAAGGCAGAATGCACTGGAAGAATGCATTTCAAAATATCCGAACACTTTGAAAACTAAGTTGCTTCCACTGTGTAGAACCTGTTGGGTAGAGAGAATAGATGCACTCGAAACAACACTTAACCTTCTCGAAGAAATTATTGGTACATTTTCACATATTTCAGATAATTCTGATAGAAGTTGGAATCAAGAGAGTGCTATTCGAGCATTTTCATTGGTTAAAAGAATTGATTTTAAATTTGTCACTAATTTATTGATTGCTCAGAAAGTAATTGATTTTACAGCAGGTATTACCACCTCACTACAAAAGAGATTTAGTCAATGTAAATGAACAGATTCAGCTAGTAATCAGAACCATTCAAGATATTCGTAAAAATGTATCAAGCTTCCAATAATGATTGCCATAAACAAGCAGCAGAGAAGATTAATGTAAAGGTAAAATCACACAGTGACCCGTGCAATGTAAATGTTGTAGTTTTCTGTAGTCACATTTTTAGAAGACCATATTGTATATATATATATGAAGCTAATTTTAGTGATTGAGACTATATTGGTACCTCTCATGAAGGACTCACCAGAGTCCAAAATTATTGTTCTGACAATATGTCTGAACATAATTATGCCAAAGTGTTTGGACATCTCAACTTTTGGTCTGACATAGCCAAGTTCAATATAGTACTGAAATAAGTAATAACTATAAAGTGACAGACAAGTAAGTGACAAAACCAATATCAATAAAATACAAAGCAAAAGTACAAAACCCAACCATCCCAGTCATCTATTATAAACTGGTCTAGCTCCTCATCCTCCTTATCAACATCTTCATCACCAGCACCATATTCCTCTTCATTACCAACACCATATTCCTCTTCATCACCACTACCACATCACATTCCGATGTACCTGTCTGCTATAACTTCTCTTGGACATTCGTGTAGCATGCTCCACCCACCAAAACACTGCAGAGCAGACTGCTAACCTAGCTACAATAGGTAATAGTTAGCTAACACTAAAGTGGTACCAAGATGTGGGCCAGCTATTCTTGCTCTCTAAGCATGCCAGCCTTAGCTGCACACCCATATTGTGAACATACAAAACTAGAATTAACATTAACTTAGTAAATTTCCCAAATAACACAATGAGTAACACGAAGAATAGCACACAAACTTTTTCATTCAACAAAGAACTGGGGCAAGAGCAACATGAAGGGTATGTAAATACAACTTTTGGCACAGCAAGGGAAATTTTTTCATACGTAATATTTGGCACTTGCTCACGTGCTCATAGAATTTTCTCACACCCTATTCAGGCACCACTTCAAAACATTCCAATAGGCAATCCCTGGGGAAACGTTAGCTGTTCGCAATATCTTGTAAGAATCACCACTACGTACTGGTTATCATACTTTCTTAAATGGGTTGATGCAGTGGCAGAGGAAGTAGTTGGTATGAGGGGGGAGCAGAAATGAACTGAGGCACTACATTGTCTCTGGCTTGGTAAGGTGAGAAAAGAAAAAAAAGGTCACAGCCAGCTGACAATAGCTGCCCACCTCACCAGCTACGCATTATAGCTGATAAACTATATAAAAACCCTTACACTGCTCTAATACTGTGACTGCTCTATTAGAGTATCTCGATATTTATCACGGTTTTCAGCCCCACTCCAAGAAGGATAATTTCGGCATGATATCATTCTGAAGGGGGGTTCAGCTCCCTAGCCCCATCCCCCCCCCTTTCCACTGCCTATGGGTTGATGCTGATCCACTCTGTGACCAGACAGCAAATTTAATCAGTGATGCGATCATAAAGTTATGCAGTAACTTTGGTATTCCAACAGTCGTACACTCAGAAACGTTGAAAGTTGTCTTTTTTCTTAAGTGCTGCAAGGCTTTGGTATCCAGAAGTCAAGAACCATGGCCTATCATCCCAAAGGAGATGGAATGGTTGAAAGTTTTAATCATTCTATATTGCAAATGCTCAGATGTTATGTGGATCAAGAAGATGATTGGGAGCATTATTTGCTATTGGTACTGTATACACTGTATGCATATAGAATGACACAGCACTCCTCAACAGGAGTATCTCCATTTCAATTAATGTTTGGACGTCAGCCACAACCCTCACCATTTAAACCACCAACAGCCTTTGATCCAAACTAGTACACTGCAGAGCTACAGGCTAAGTTAACACTCTTGCAAGATTCAGTTCATACAAATTTGGCTTCTGCTGCACAGAGCTAAGTTTCACTATTCCAAGACTAAATCCTTTCAACCAGGAGATCCAGTCTGGCTGTCTGTCCCAACAAGTGGCAAATTACAACCTAGATGGCAAGGCAAGTAGAACTTGAGTCTCCCGTTAATCTGAAGGTAACAAATGGGAGTGGTACAATGACTGTGTTCAACATCAAAGTATACCACAGACTGATAGCACAATACAAACATATGGACAGTCTTCAGTATTTCCACAAGTCTCGCATTATGTCATAGAGTCTGCTTATGAATTAATATGCTATCCACAGTGGAACAGGAGACCACCGAACTGGTTTCAGCCTTTGTTGCCAAACTTAGGACAAACTTTTGAGATGGGGGGACTATACGTATTGTAATGTAACTGAACTATTATTCCTTCAAAGGTGTAAATATTGGGATGTATTATTATTCTATCCATGCGTTCACGAACCTCAGTGTTATCAATTGCTGTACTGTGTAGACATATAGAACTACTTATGCAAATGTAAAGCTTAACAAGCTGCTTTGTGTACAAATGGTGCTATATTACATCACAAAATCAGTCATCTAAGGTTAAGCTGACTGTTACCAAAAACACTTGGTTAAACATTTGGAATTTGAAAGTATATAGAGGAAAAGCAGATTTATAGAGTACAAAGAGATATGTTGATGTGACGTAATGATTCATATATGTATAACTGATCAGGAACAATTTAACACTACATGTTTCTTACTTCTTCGTATCCATTACTTTGTTGTCTTTGTCCAAAGCTTGACTTTCATGTGTGTCAAAGATATATTCACCCATCGGACGCTGTTCTTCATTAGAAACCTTTAATCCTACAACTCCAAATTTTGAAAATTCCTTAGCTACTCCTTTTACAGCTGTAAAATTGATACAAATTTATTACAAAATTATGGCTTTGTTCTACAAAGCCATTCATTACAAATATATGTACACCATAGGCATAGATATGATAGGGCATGGGTGGGCATTTGCGCTACCATCAAAATTGCTAGTTTCCAGCCGTTCTAAGCAAGACTTCGGGCAAACTAACACACCATATTTAGTATACATACCACAAAGTTTAATTCGTACAACTAGAATATTTAAAAAGTAATAGTTTAGGGATCCAAACGATAAAAGTAATGAAACAAGAGGTGAATGATGGTATACAGTATAGCACTAATAATGTAAAGTTTAGTCTAGATTGATCCCTTGTTGCACTCACCAGCTCGTCCTTTTAATGGTACACTCCCAGGAAGAACGAGTGTACAATCCTCAGTGTAGAGATTGGCAAGTGCGTCAAAGTCCTGATCCATAAACGCAGCAACCGTCTTCTTTAGTGATTCCAACATTGCATCCAATTCAGCTGTAGGTGATACAGTATATACATGTTGTATGTATGACAAGCTATATTGAGGGCATTTATTATAACTACAGATTATGGGCCTGGGATAGAAAATCTTTTTTTAATGTGTGCACTACTCCTCACCTATAGTTCCACTGACACTTTTTACAAACCCACTTATAAACATCTGTAGAAAAAAGGTTGTATACTGCGGGTGTATAGTAGCACATGGCAACTTCGTAACTTGAAGCAGAACCACCTAATCATTGATTGTTATTGAGGAGTAACACAATTTTGTACTTCAATGGTAGGGTGCGCAATATGAAGAATAATTATTGATATCCTCCAATCAACTATACCTAACTATTGTTATGTACGTAACTGTAACATGAATAACACCAGTGTAGTAGAACAGTTTGTCACTTCATTCTGGTAGAAGACAACAGAAGTGTCTTATAATCACTTGAGTTTTGCTACTGCATTTTGTAGGGTTCTTCGTATTAGAGTTGCACCGATAAGAAAAACAGCATGTTCAATATTATATTGGTTATTTAAATACCAATGCCAATGCCTGAGACACCGTAGATTCTCTAAAAATTTGGCATAAATAAATTAATTCCATTCGTGTCTGGCCGAACAATTAGGAAAAAATGTACCAACCCAGTGCTATTGTCGAATTTTTAGGGATCTATCCCTAATACAGTCTGCACGCTTCATGGCTATGTTATTTGCGATCCGTTTACAGCTTACTTTATGAATTTTTTTCTACAGGGACCAACAGGAATGCTTTGAGGCAGAGTTGATGATACCACAACACTCACTTGGCCGCAGCGCTATATACTATGATTGCCTACATTATCCAGGAGGGATGGTCAATGTCAATACTACATCGCTTTTGAATGCAATCACCCAGACGTAATATTAAGGATTTCAACAAGTAATAAAAAATAGAAACCACAATCAGTAATATTATTGAACTATCTCGTGATAAATCTCGCTATCAGATGCTGCATAAAGTGTTCCATGGCTTAACAAAGTGTTATCTGTGGGGGTATCGTGTTAAAGGAGATGTGGGGCCAGGAGAGCTGTGAACAGAAACGAAGATCGTTGTGCGGTAGCCGTGATGTCACACGATGATATTGTTGAGTACGTTCCCTGAACAATTTCACACTTGGTACTTCATCCAGCATCGAGGTAGCATATTGTGTAAGGTCAGCCGAAATTTAGAGCACATTGCATTCAAAGCACGGGGAGTGCCGAATATTTAGAGATGCCGAAATTTTAGGGAATCTACGGTAGTTTTAATTTATAGCACTTGTTGAAAATTTTTAAAATTGAATTTAACGGACAGTAAGTTAACTGTGAAATAAGAGACTATAATTACTTTTGTACTTGTACAAGTTCATACTAGTGTTGTTCCAATATCAGCTAGTTATTACAGTTCTAGTTCCAGTTTTAGAACCATAATTTAAAAAAATACAGTTCAAGTTCTAGTTCTACCGTTCTAAAATCATAACCTTTAGAATTACAATTCTAGTCAGGAACCATGACATTTACAATTATTCTTCAATTTCTATAGAACAACACTTATTTTCACTTAAGTATTACTTACTGTCATACGTTGTACAAGATCCTTGACACCATTCAATCACGTCTATACCCTCAATAATCACATCCTAAATCTATCTGATCAACATACTTACTTGGGAGTAATCCTTAATACATCACTATCTTGGTCACCACACATTTCTAGTATTGTTACTAAAGCATCTAAAACACTTAATTTCCTGAAACGTAACTTAAACAAATGTTCAGAACAAGTTAAAGAATCTGCTTATCTAACAATGGTCAGGCCACAACTAGAATATGCATCTGACGTCTGGGACCCTCACCAAACTGGAGATATTGTAGAGCTAGAAAAAATACAACGAAGAGCAGCACACTGGATAATGAATGATTATGGTAGACTTAGTTCTGTCACCTCAATGTTAAATCAGCTTTCATGGCCAACTCTCCAGACTCGCCGCAAATTATCTCGACTACAAACTTTACACAAAATTTTTTACCAACAAATATCACTTACAATTCCTCCATACTACCTACCAACATCACGATCCACGAGACAGTACCATCCCCTGCACTACATCTTACCACATGTATCTACCACTGCACACCAAAATAGTTATTTTTCAAGAACAATTAATGATTGGAACTCCTTACCAGTAAATCTTGTTGAAGTTGCAGATGCTGACATTTTTAGAACTGGACTACAATCATTATTGTAATTGTTAGAACTGGACTACAATCATTATTGTAATTGTGTTATAGTAAGCGACCGATTATCGACCGGTACCTATTATCGACCTAAGTATTTTCCGTGTTTCTTTCGGTTACTCCCCGTGTTATTCTACTACCTCGTGCTAATGGTCTTGCCAATTCTCACGTATTTTTAGTCGCCTGTAAGCTGTTAATTATGTATAGTGATATATGTTTAGCTTGTAACCATTGCTTATAATCATTTTTTACTAGGTTGTTCGATATGCCACGACGCCAAGGACAGAGGAAAGTATTGAAGAAAAGGAAGCGTTCGAAGTCAGCACCGGCGGTATTACACACACCAACTAAGAAAAGAAGGAAGCAGTGGACAAATGAGCAAATGAAAAATGCCATGGAAGCTGTAGAAACCATCACGTGTGGAGTTAATGAAGCTGCTAGAGTCTATGGTGTTCCAGCTACAACATTAAAAGATAGGGTTAGTGGCAGAGTAAAACATGGGACAAAATCTGGTCCACCAAAATACCTAAATGATGATGAAGAGAAAGAACTTGCAGATTTTTTAAAGGAATCTTCTGAGGTGGGCTTTGGGAAGACAAGAAGAGACGTTCTAAATATTGCAGAATCATATGCAAAGCAAAAGGGTGTGTTAAGAAAAGAGAGTGGGATAACTCAAGGTTGGTGGAGGTCATTCAGGGATAGGCAGGGTGATTTGTCATTAAGAAGAGGAGATAATACTGCACATGTTCGCATGGATGCAGTAAACGAAGAGACAATTAGTGATTACTTTACTTTGCTTCAGACTGTGATGCAGAAACATGGAATAACGAACTCCCCAGGGCAGATATATAATGTTGATGAAAGTGGAGTCCCTTTGGATCCTAAGGCACCTAACATTGTGACAAAAACTGGAGCTAAAAAGGTTCGATATCGTTCAACAGGCAGAAAAGGACAAATAACTATTGTTGTTTGTGGGAGTGCTACTGGGCAAGTCATCCCACCTACTGTAATTTTTGAAGCAAAAGGTATTAACCACGCATGGACCAGTGGTGGTTTGCCTGGTATGACTTATGGTTACAGTGATTCTGGGTGGATCACCACTGACTTGTTTGAATCTTGGTTGAGTGGACACTTCTTGAAGCACGCAGTGTGTGAACGTCCACTTCTGTTGCTCCTAGATGGGCACAGTACCCATTATCAGCCTGAGGTTGTTCGGCATGCTAAAAGAAATGAAGTGTTGCTTCTATGTTTGCCTCCACACACCACTCATGAGGCTCAACCTCTAGACTGTACAGTTTTTTCCCCACTTAAAGCACAGTGGAGAACTGTGTGTCACGATTTTTTTCAGACCAATCCTGGAAAAGTAATTACAAAATTCAACTTTGTCAGTCTTTTTGTTCAAGCCTGGTCAAAAGCTGTTATTCCAACAAATATCATATCAGGCTTTCGAACCTGTGGTGTTTATCCACTTAATGTTTCTGCTATTCGTGTTGTACAAGTCAGACCTGAAAGAAACTCTGATAATGATTCTAATGCTGAACATCCTTGCCAAGGTGATATGAATTTTGGAGATAACAGTGGTGCTTCCACAGATGAAAGAAGGGATGGATTTACTTTGGAGCAAGAGATGTTATTCGAGAGACGATATGAAGAAGGACATGACTTGTACGTAGATGCCAACTACATCAGATGGATGAGACTCCATCATCCAGAGGTGAACATTTCCATCCCTACAGAACAGGAAAGTGGATCATTACTTGATTCTTCACAGGAAATTACTCCAATCAGTCCTATTCCAATCGAATATCCTGAAGATGAAGTAACTGATGAACTGGTCTCTATGGATATGCAGTTATCAGCAATACCTGAAGCAACATCTTCTGAGTTGCAATTGCCAGTCGCTTCTGAGCAACTGCCTACAAATTCTGAGCAGCAGTTACTTTCACCTGGATCAGCTGCTACCTCACTACCACCTGTAGACAATCAGAGTACAATAACCATTATCACATCATCACCCAAGAATTCTACCCCGCCCTTAAGAGAGTTTCTCATTTATCCAGTAACAAATCCTAGTACCTCTACTACTCCTGCTGCACCTAAAAGATCAGTACCCAAAGCGCGACTACTTACAAGCGATGAAAGCTTGGCCATGCTTGAAGAAAAGGAGAAAGCTAAGAAAGATGCACTTATAGAGAAAGAAAGAAAAAAGGCTGAACGTATTGCAAAGAAACAGCAACGAGAAGAAGAAATGAAGAGAAAAAGAGAAGAGAAAGCTAGAAAAGCAGAGGAGAAAGCTAGAGAAAAGGCAATGAAGCAGCAAGAAAAGGCTAAGGTGTCATCAACAAGAGGAAATGCTAAGAGAAAGCCTAAGGATCAGACATGTACCAAAAATCTACCTGCTACTGCAGCTACTAGCACTGTTATTAGAACAGCCACATCTGGAGTCAGGAATAGTGATGTAAGTGTGACTAACACTTTGACTGTGATCAGTGGAACTGATGAATCTGTTGATTGCACTGGACAGGACGAGGACGATGAAGCTATTGACCCAGATACATGTTGTATGTGCTTTGGAAGGTATGAAGATGATGTATTGGAAGGTGCTGGAGCAGAGTGGATCTACTGTGGATGTGGAAGATGGGTGCATGAAGATTGTGTGGAAGAGACTGTAATGGACAGTGACGGACAACAAAGACTTTGTACCTTTTGTGTGGATAAATATACTGTATAAACTTGTGATGCACATGACTTCTGTTATGTATACCCGATTACAATGACTTTTTTTGTCATAACACTATATAACCAACTGTATTGCATGGGGTATGTGGGGTAGTGGCAGAGTTTTTGCAAGTATTATAGCTAAGACCTTGGTCGATAATTCGTATGCAGCATTTGTATTGACGATCGATAATAAGTACCGGTGGTCGATAAACGGTACTTTACATGCTATCACATTTCCGTTCGTGGAGAAAAAAGTAAACTCGACATTCAAGTCAAAATTCATCACGTGATAGACCAAGGTCAGACGGTGTTATTAGTGAAAACTGGATGATGATAGGTTGTTCCAGCACGAAAATACATTGCAAGGTACGTGCTATGGTCGTTAATCGGTCGCTTACGCTACATGCATTCGGGCAAATCTGAGCACACCAGCAGGGCTGACTGCTCAGTAATAATAATAATCATAATCGTAGCTATCCACTGGTGGTGTTAGTTTGATTTTGCCAGATGTGCGATTTGGATCGGTTCTGTAAAATCTGGTCACATATAAATTATTTCTGGAGCATCACGTGAGATCACGTGACCTGCCAAGAATCCTGGGGCAGACCACGATTGGAGTCCAGACACGAGATTACAGGGCTGTGCTGGCTCCTTAGTGGCTGATATGTAGCAAAATCAACAGAGAACACGTCTAGCCAACATTATAAGGCTGTCCACCAGTAAACCACTGACTCTTGCCAAGCCAGGTCCTTCACAAGGCCTGAAACCGCCATTTGAGCACTCCACACCACCCAGAAAAGACGTGTGTAAAAACCAGCCTCGTGTAGTTTGAGTAGTGCTGAGGGTCAAAACTTGTAGTACGATAGTGTAGCTATCCACTTAGTTTGATTTTGCCTGATGTGCGATTTGGATCGGTTCTGTAAAATCTGGTCACATATAAATTATTTCTGGAGCATCACGTGAGATCACGTGACCTGCCAAGAATCCTGGGGCAGACCGCGATTGGAGTCCAGACACGAGATTACAGGGCTATGCTGGCTCCTTAGTGGCTGATATGTAGAAAAATCAACAGAGAACACGTCTGGCCAACATTATAAGGCTGTCCACCAGTAAACCACTGACTCTTGCCAAAAGCCCACACTGACTAATATGTTACATGCTAGTCTTGCAGCTTCTACAATGACGGGATGCTACATGTATGTTGCTAATACAGTAGTTATCAGCGTTATTAGACAAACAACTATTATAACACCACTATTTCAAGTACTTTTTATTCTTTCCAGTCAATGTTTCCTTTTTCTTCTAATTTGTGGTTCAGTGTTGATTGTTAGTTCCTGTTGTTGTATGCAACTGTATGAGGGTCCTGGTGCACTTGGCTACGAAGGCACTAGGAAACTTCCGTAAAAAGGCAATTCGTTCCATCAGATTGAAGTGGTGCATTTCAGCGTCTGCTACTTCATCTTCAATAATCAACATCTTGTGCAACAGTTATCGCTGTGAAGATCATCTGGTCCAGTTCCTCCAATTGGCATTTATTTGCCAATAACTGGCTTTGCACAAGGTTGAGTTACCTTCTTCAGAGACCGACTCAGAAGTAACTTCATCATCAGCATCAGTAATGGCTTGGGGTTTGGTCAGAAGCTTCATGATAAATGGGCATCCACCATGTCTAGAGGCTCGGGCGCACTAAAGGGTATCCATCCAAATCCCTGCACCAAAATGTGATAGGTAATCTGAAGTACACTAGATTCTATTCTTAACAATTTGGTATGGACGATCTAACTGTACTCGTGATCTACAAGGAGCTGGTACATGTGGTTCACACTGATCATGAAGTGCACTAACAGGCATACGTGCATGTGGTAGTACAACACAACAAGTACATTACATAACAGGGGCGGATCCAGAGTT
This sequence comes from Dysidea avara, assembly GCF_963678975.1. Classification (NCBI taxonomy): domain Eukaryota; kingdom Metazoa; phylum Porifera; class Demospongiae; order Dictyoceratida; family Dysideidae; genus Dysidea; species Dysidea avara. The sequence goes on from NC_089277.1 coordinate 35,058,708, forward strand.
TGGAAAGAGGGGGGGCACCTTTCTGAAAAACAGTTGAAGACCAAAAAAAACTTGCTGAAAACCAGTTGAAGACCAAAAAAAAAAAAAAAAAAAAAAGGTCACGACAATAATAGCTAGTTATCCTTACCAACTATATCACGTCTGTTATGTAAAATAAAATCCTATTTATAGCTTCATAGGTAAGCTACACTGCCTCATGAACATTGTGACTGCTTTATTAGAGTAATTGACTGCTCTATTAGAGTATCTCGATCTTGTATGCAATTTCTTGAAGGGGGGGGGGGGGGGGGGGCATTTGCCCCAAATGCCCCATCCTGGATCCGCCACTGCATAATAGTTACAATAACAGTAATAGTGTCATGGTGACTAGTTTCTGACAGTAACTTCATAAGCTTAACCAATGATAGCCCAATAGACACATTCCAAAATTACGTCACAGTCATAGCAACATTTTCAATGGGGTCATGAGGTGTCAGTTACCATTATATAAGCTGCTGATGTAATGGTGGAAGAACGAGTCTTAAAGCTAACGGAAGCGGATATTCCTGGGGGCTTCCATCGGTGGTCGCAACCTTGAGAAGTTTAAGGTTGTTGAGCTGAAATTCTGGTTGTGTTGTTGTGATGCTACAGACTTAACCAAACTTAAACAAAGGCAGATCGCATTAAGCTGTAAGTGTGTTGTAAATAATTAGTTACACCAGCAACAAGGCTGAAGCTAGTAACCTTGTGTAGTAAAACACATGCAATAGTAATTAGAGATAATGAAGAATTGGATTTTTCCAGCCAAAATTATCATCCTAAAACCAGCCTCAATTTCCCTTCATGACATCTTGTCAGCATTGGTTAGGCACAGTCAAGCCCAAAAATGTCTTCAGACCAACTCCTTCCAACTCACAACTATCCATTTTCTCTTCTGTAGTACTGGAACTTGCACTAGTATTCACATTTTCTTCTGTCTTCATCTGCTCCTTACTACTATTACATGAAATCCAACTTTTAGATTTATCAAATGGAAAAATAGAAGGCACAGTATCTTCCTGCAATGTTCTGTAACTACACCAAAAATTGTAAAAGTCCTTTGTTTGTAAGTGCAGAGAACAAATCTTCGTCAGGTTGAAAGTGTTCCACTATTGTAGTACAATTATATTAGTATGACAGACACATGACTATAAGTTGCTTGTTTCTGAATTGTGAGTCAAGGCTAGCTACACGAGGTAGCTACATGGTGTTGTTGTCTAGTTATACATTTTTAAATCTATTAAAACATACAGTCAGGTCAAGTGTTTGACCATGCATCCCGGCCTACTAGGGCATGCAGAGTATGGTAAAAAGGACCTGTAACCAGTGTTGGGAGTAACGCGCTACTTATGTAACGCGTTACGTAATATTATTACTTTTGTGGTAACAAAGTAATATAACGAAATACGCTATGAAAACAGGTAATATAACGCAAGATACTTTACTTACAAACGTAACGCGTTACCTAAGTAATATAATTACTGTAACGAGTCTAATATGACGTAATATTATTATTAAAAGTAACGAAGTTACTAATCTCGTTAGTAATCCTCTGAGTAACGCCTAACCACAACGAGGCCTACTGAATGAAGCTTATTCACCAGCTTCTTACTTATAACCAAGGTTTGCACATTGTCCAACAACGCAATCATGTCACGTGATAATGTGGTAGTTTCACACGTGACAGCTTAAGGCTGTGGACACAAAGTAATATAATATGTAATATTATTACAGTTACTTTATTTTATGGGTAATATGTAACTGTAACTAAATAGTTTTGTTGCAAGTAATATGTAATTATGTAACTAGTTACTTTTACAAAGTAACTTGCCCAACACTGCCTGTAACATCACTGAGTGTTTATGCTATCATTCCTCGTATAGCTACATTCTAGTGCCTTACCAATATTGTGTAGAATTGCATAAACTAACCGCTGTCTTAGGTCATGCTTTGTTTCATCTGGGAAGTTGTGAAAAGATACCTTCGCTTTCCTTCCGTCAATGGTAACAGTCCTATTACTTTTCTTAATGCATTCAGGTACATAACAATTGTGCAGCATTGACACTATGCTTCGAAGACACAGAAACTAGCCCCAATGAAAATGACAGAAAGCTGTTGCTATGACGGTGATGTAATTTTGGAATGTGTCTATTGCATAATGATGAGATGGTAAAGGCACTGATGAAAACATACACCATGCTCACGTGAACCTTCAAAGGAGCAACAAGTTGTATATTAAGCACATAGAGATTATAGACCTCAAACCAGAGGTAAGTATATATATATATATACCTACTGTGGGAGCAGGTGAGTATTTATACACACACCTGCAGTCGATTCTTCGTACCAAACAGTAGCAGAAAATGTCATCAGTGAGGAGTAAAGGTAGCAGATAAAATTGAAGCAACAATCCCACAATTGAATCTTAATTGATGTTATTGTCTTACAGGATAAGTCATATAAAGAAAGATTATCTGTATTATCATTGCCATAGGTAAGTTATATACTCACCTGTGGTTTGAGGTACGTGACAAACTGCTGCATGTCATGCCCATTTGCAGGCTAATAGCCTGCCAGTATGATTAATCACCTACGCCAGTTCAAGCTAAGAACCCTTTCTAGCATCAAGTGACCAATCATCCCATCCAGTTTGAGTAGAATCACTGGATTCCTTTTATAGACATACCAGAAGATTTCAATGATGGTTGCCTGCTGTTAGCGGCAGATAACGTTGTCACTATGTTTGTTGAAATGAATGGACAAGTCCTAGTGTTATGTTTACTAAATACCACAATCGATGTGCTATGAGCAACTCCATCGCTACAGGAAGCATACAACTAATTCTACAATTCCAAACTATGGTGAAACTTTGTTACGTTACTTGCATGTGTATAGTGTTTTTGTGCTCTATGGTGTGTGTGTGTGTGCGTGTGTGTGTGTTAATTACAAGGCATGGCATATATTATATGAACCATGGTTCACTTCAGTGTAATGTACTTATATACACCCACACACACACGTATGCACACACACACAAATCCCAATAGATGTTTTGCAAAACCACACCTTTCTTTAAAAACCATGGTAACCGAGCCGCCATTTCCATTGGAGCCAGTGTACATAGCGGTGTATGGCATATTCCTTCATACTATCTTACTGCACTGCTATTTAGTTTCTTTTCAGGAAGAAAAAGGTATTTTCAGGAAATGATGAAGTGTTGGGTGAACTGAGCTTGGAAATCGAAACCCAGCTGCTGCTTCTGGGGAATTGGATGGCTGCAGGTACAAGGCTGCCCAGGTCCAGTTGTGGATTCTTTTTCTCCTTTCTCCAACTTTTCAAACACACCTTATGTAGCTAAAGTTTTTGAGCAGGCTGTAGGACCAGGTGTTTTACAGACCTTCAGCACTTGTGCTGTAAAGCGTTAATAAATAAAAACAAATTAATTGAAAGTTAGTCTGCAGTAAAGAAAGTCTTTTCGATTAAAAATTTTCACTCTCCACAACTTTTTTACTAGGCAATAGTGAAAAACTTATTGTGAGTGTAATATACAGCTCACAAATACTGTCTGATGGTATTCAATGCTATGTAGATTCAAGCCGGTCACACTGAACCATGACTTGCCCATCAGCCACTAGTATTAGCCAGAGAATATTGCAATGATTGCTCTGTTGTACTTGCTGGAAATAGGAGCACTGCACCTTAAGCTCGACATTAAGAGAAACTATTCAGAAAAGAGGAAGGGCTTCATCTTAAGTATTCAAAACCATAAAGCTGCTAGTGTATAGCGTGGTAAGTGTACGTACCCTTCTTGCTCACACTTATCTGAAGATAGCGTGACGTATCAAGTAGGGCTCAAATGATTAGCCAAATATTTGGATAAATAATTATTAATTTGCATTGTAGACGAATGATAAAATTAATAAACGATTAATCACACATGATCATTTTTATATCGACGTCACGAGGCACAGAAGAAGCGCAAGTATGGTGACCATTTCACAGAGGTTGAGCAGGCCTCCTTCACTCCCGTTGTGTTTGCAACCACCGGTATGGGAAGGGAGGCAATAGTTTTTTACCATTGTTTAGGTGACCATCTATCTTCCGCAGCTCTACTAGCTACAGTCACGCTCTGGCCTTTATCCGATGCACATTGTCTTTTTCTCTACTTCAGTCAGCTACAATGTGCATACGTGGAAGTAGGTCCATCCTGTGATGCCTCTTCTGAGATGGGCCGCATTGATGAGGACAGGGACTTTTAAAGCTTTTATTAGTTATCTGGTCTTTTCTAATTCAGTTGTCCAGCACGTGCCATCTTTGTGCTGGGGGTGGTAGGCAAGGGCAGTCCATCCAGCCCGGGTAAATTTTTATATGGTAACATGTGAATAGCTGTCAGCAATTAACAAACGAAGACTGGCGATGCTAATGAAAATGAATGTAACAAAAAGACTACAGTGATAAAAGGAAGAGTAGTAATACCATTAGGCAGCCACTAATTGGTGAAGATGTACTAATTCCACAGTGAATCGCATAGGGATTAGCTACAAACAAATCACCCTATAGAAATATGTGTTGAATCGCCGTAAGCACAAGACTTCGTACAGTTTAGTGGCTTACTCCAGGCGGTACCTCTGTGTTATAAACACTTTCTATCATAGTACTATCACTGTGATAATCCTTTCAAAACGGGCACAATGGTATCTCTTTCTTCTCAGTTAAGTTATTCATACAAAGCCACAAACATGTTTGTGGTTATTTGTAGGCTTCTTGGTAGTGGCCACCTTAGCTAATTACTGAATTGCAATCGTTGCAATGAAACCTTATCAGCACCAATTATTCGACTAATTTTGTAAGAGCTGAGCAAATATTCGAATAAAGTAAACCACTATTTGTTTGAGCCCTAGTATCAAGTATGACGGCATAGATTTATAAATCCCTTGGGTTTATAAATCTATGATGACAGATACAAGACGTAGTGCGGCTAGTGGTCTTAAATCAGTGGACACTTGATATGATTTTTACACAATTTCTACTCGTTTCTACTCGCCATGTTTGTGCTGCTGACACGTAAACTGTAGTATCTTTGTAGATTCCCAGATACAGTTTTTAAATGCTGATTAGTTTACACTGTAGTTATTGTAATTCTATTTAAATACAAACATTTCCGGCAGATATTGATTTGATACTTTGTTCAAAAGATATGGAACCGAGGTCTTGGTGAGCCACATTGCTTGCATGGCAATGGGTTCTCTCAATTCACACTCCTGTGGTTTTCTGGAATGTGAATGGCACACATCCTGCAGAGCAGTGCTTTTATGTATTCATTCATTTACAGAGGATCCTATCTTCGTCAGTGATGGTTGCATTGATAATTGGTGGCTGTAGCAACAGCAGCGGAGAACACAATAGGTACCTGTACTGTCTTGTACTGCTAGCAGTCAAGGTAATTAGTATTGTCATGCCTTGCCTCCTGTTTTGCTTTGCAACAATAGTTTCGAACAGTGGGTATGGTTTTGCAAAGCGTCTATTATTAAGGCCTAATGTATTTCGCGGACTGGACTCGCGGACTGGACTCACGCACTGAGCTGGAAACAGTTTTTAAGCAATAATCCAGACATTATCCATCTCTTGCAACACTGGAGACACCACTATCGAGCTACAACTGCTGATACTACTCTTCCTTACAAGTTAACAAACTAGCACATGCACTAATTAATTAGAATACACTTACAATACATGAGGTTCTAGCGGTGATAAAACGGGATAGAGGCCATTGTTGTAGCTTAGATGTTTTCCTTTGTTGCTCCAGTACTTAGCACTAGTGTTAGAACTGTAGTGATGAGCCAGTTTATTTGCATAGCCCCATCACCTCGCCGGGCGGTGCCATATCTATAGCTACCCTGCTAAGAATTGTTACTGGCTCATCTCTGCAACCCTAGCACTAGTGCCAAAACAATAAAGGAAAACATCTACGCTACAACAATAGCCTCTATCACGCTTTATCACTGCCGGTACTTGTGTATCGTAAGTGTATTCTAATTAATTAGTGCATGTGCTAGTTTGTTGACTTGTAAGGAAGAGCAGTATCAGCAGTTGTAGCTCGATAGTGGGGTCTCCAGTGTTGCAAGAGATGGATAATGTCTGGGTTATTGTTTAAAAGCTGTTTCCATTTCAGTGCATGAGTCCAGTCCGCGAGTCCAGTCTGCGAAATACATTAGGCCTATTATTAAAGTTCTAGTGACCTTCCAAGTCAACTCATGTATCACTACAAACTTACTACCACTTCTTCCTAATGCTCATCACTCCTTCCACATTCAGTCGAACTGAATTCTCTTCAAAAATCGAACATTTCTTCTCTTCACCAATAGAACACTGTAGAGGCACGATATATTTCGTGAACTAGCTGACTTTGCGAAGCACTATTTTGTGCACTAAAATGGGGCGTTACTATTCAATGGACTGGACTACTGGACTGACATATTTTTGGCTTTTGCACATTCTATGGTTGGGTCTTGCTAGTAAGCTAGCACCTTTAGGGCACCTGCAGCCCACTCAAATGCTGAAGATGAGGAGTGGAATATACAAAAGCTGTATTTCACCATTCATTATGCCACTATACAGCACTTATTCCTTACCCTGTAATGCTGCAGGAAGTGCAGGGAATTTGATAGCGATAGTTAACTGGCAGCGATCAACTTGCCAGTAGACAATATCCTTCGAGATATCCTTAGAGCAAGCTTGAGGAGCAAGCTAGTCTTGCTGCCAGACTTCTGTTTCAGTGCAGGGGCTTTTCAATTAAAGACTATAAACGCCTGTCCTCGGTGCTTGTGCTGAAAAATATCTAATTAGTAAGCCCCTGCACTGAATTAGAGGTCTGGCCACACGAGACTAGCTAGCTGCTGTTAAGCCGGCTTGCTCAAAAGATATTGTCTACTGGCAAGTTGATCACTGGTTAACTATTGCTGTCACATTCCCTGGACTGCCTGCAACTTTACAGGGTAAGGAATTAGTAATAGTGGCATAATGAATGGTGAAATACAGTTTTCTTATATTTCACTTAGAGAGATGGACCGATACCACTTTTTACTGATATTTCCGATACGAGTATTTGTACTGAAATTATTTGCCGATACCGATACCGATACTATACATTGAAGCCTAGACAAGTTTATTATAGAAATTTCATTGTTGTGATTATGATTATGATTATGATTACTGAAAACACAGTTACAAACTGATATGTTCAGGTAAGGAAAAACATTAAAAATCACATAGATAAGAGTCAGTTATAATTTATAGCAAGCTATTAAAATATTACAGTAATTGATTGATCTCAGTTCAATCAAGTTTTAAAATATTCATTGTATAACAGCTAAACATGATAAACATCATGGTAGATTAATAATAATTTCTTGATTCGAGGTAGTTTTCTTGTAAGCTTATTGATAAGGCAATTAATTGCGTGGGCGGCCGATAATTGTACAATGTTTGTTACAGCTTTTCAACCAAACCTTTTCATGAAAAAGCAAGCCAAGTAGTTATAAACTTATCTCTTGAGGAACAACTGCACTACCATTTAATTACAAAGGATTCACGTGTTCTAATATATTAGAATACACACTGAGCAATTGTAGCAATACTTGGAAAAGAGTAACAAAGGCTTTGTTTCGCTACTTTGTTAACTCAACTAAGTTACTGATTAGCTCAGCTAAGTTATTAGCTACTGGAAACTTAGCTTAGAGATGGTTAAATAAAAATGGTGAGTGTCTACTGTGGTATCTGTACCTTGTATTACCGATACCGATCCGATACCGATACCACTGGTATCGGCATCGATACCGATACTGGTATCGGTATCGGTCCACCTTTAATTTCACTGCTCATCTTCAGCATTTGAGTGGGCTGCAGGTGCCCTAAGGGTGCCAGCTTACTAGCAAGACCCATAAATCCAATCACAGAATATGCAAAAAACAAAAATATGTCAGCCCAGTACTCCAGTCTAGTGCTCCAGTCCAGTAGTCCAGTCCACTGAATAGTAACACCCACTAAAATGTCGGACGAATAGGCAAAATTTAAGATTACGTATGAAAATGCTCTACAAACTAGTGAACGTTACCAGAGAATACTATAAATCGCTTAAGGCTGATAGTTTAGTCCATGGTCACAACTAGTCTGGCGCCGCCTGCCCCTTCGCAAAAGTAAGGGTCTGGGGAAATACAAATACCAAATCATTTCAAAAGGAATTTAATTAGACAGCACACTTACTGCTTGTGACGTCAGATGATTGCCCTTCAATTCAAACAAATGCATTGTGTTGCCAAGGCGATTTATGTGTGAACGTCATTGGTACGCATTAATTGGCTACCGCCGAATCTGGGCGGTAGAAATGATTTAGTATCTGTATTTCACCAGACCCTTACTTTTTGTGAAGGGACGGGAAGCGCCGGACTAGGTCACAACAAGGTTGGCTCTGAGTGTGGCAGAATCTGGGTGGCCTGCGGATCAAGCGAGGGGTGCGACACCTTTGCAAATCTGTACATGATTTGAAACTTGCTTTGTGTTTTGAAATTGGATTTGTGATTTGAAACGTCACACGTGATTGCCATAGTGTGATTTCTAAGGCTATTACTGGGTTCTGAAGGACATTAGTTCATGATTAGGAACTAGTATTGTATCACTGTAAGCTTGTATTGTTTATAAATAATTATGTTTTCAAGACTAGTTTTCAAGCAGCATTAATTACTTGCGTGGGCGAATCGCTGGAGATTTTTGATTTGGAACTAAAGGGCGTACGTGATTTGTAGAGGCATCGTACCCCTTGGGATCAAGTCACGATGGGGTTGGCTTTTTTCAGCCCTTCTAGGTATTTGTCCCGTTTCACTTTAGGATATTTAGCTCAAAGATTTTCACTTAGGCTCCTAGGCTATGGGTAAACACCTTGAACAGGCTCTGCCTTCTGTGTACACCCTCCAGGTAAAGTAGATAATAACAATAACATAACAATTATGAGTCACGTGATAGTTTTTTTTCTACCCCCCAGCCTTGAGGACCTTTATGATTTAATGTACGCACCTTGAGGTACTGACATCCTGGCTAAGAAACTCTTGTACTCTTGCGAACAGCAACGGTATAACTTAACTACCGACCTTTGAACTTCCGGTTCAGAAATCACGTGATTACCACACAACCAATCGCTCAAGTTTCCTCTGCGCAGAGTGACCGAGAGAGTGACTTACCTTTGCATGCTTCACTCTGCCCCTGGGGGTAGTGTTGTGCGATATGTCGATAATATATCGTATCGTTAGGATATCGAAAAGGAATCTCACCATGACAAGGGTGCTCACCATGATGAGCATCCTCAAGGGGGTGACACGCCAATGGCCTCTGTACTTGGATCCGCGACCGCGGTCAAGATGCCAGTCAATGGTCAAACCAAATATTTTTACTCAGTCAACGGTCAAGATCTCAGGTCTGAGCAAGTCAACGGTCAAGACGATCTATCACTCTCTGCCAGCAACTTTGAATTGAACTCAGTTTGCTGAGCTAATATTAGTTTGCTGAGCTAATATTAGTAACTGTAATAGGCATTAGTAATATTCAAGTAATGTACCACATTAATCACAATAATACGTAGACCATATTTAAGGTTACGTCACGTGATAAACTCTATAGGTGCATAAAAGTGAGGTAAGTATTAGCTATATAGTTATTACTTAGCTATAGCCCTATATAGTGGTTCGCAGTTGATGAAAGTTGCAGTGCGGCATAAAGTCGAGAGCGTCAGCTCAGCAGTCAAACATACCATTAGGGAGAGGAAGTTTCCATAACACGGAGTTAGGATATTACTGTATACAACTGTACTCTAAATGATGCACATTTTCAGTAGCATTACACAGTTAGGCAGTTAACTCATTGGAGTGATCTGAGTGATCTGAGTGATTGGAGTGATCTGAGTGATCTGAGTGATTGGAGTAATCTGAGTGATTGGAGTGATTGGAGTGATCAGAGTGATTCGAGTGATTGGAGTGATCTGAGTGATTGGAGTGATCTGAGTGATCTGAGTGATTGGAGTGATTGGAGTGATCTGAGTGATTGGAGTGATCTGAGTGATTGGAGTGATCTGAGTGATTGAAGTGATCTGAGTGATCTGAGTGAGCTGAGTGATTGGAGTGATCTGAGTGATTGGAGTGATCTGAGTGATTGGAGTGATCTGAGTGATCACTCCAATCACTCCAATCACTCCAATCACTCAGATCACTCCAATCACTCAGATCACTCCAATCACTCAAATCACTCAGATCACTCAGATCACTCCAATCACTCAGATCACTCCGATCACTCAGATCACTCAGATCACTCGAATCACTCAGATCACTCGAATCACTCAGATCACTCGAATCACTCAGATCACTCCAATCACTCAGATCACTCCAATCACTCAGATCACTCCAATCACTCAGATCACTCCAATCACTCAGATCACTCCAATCACTCAGATCACTCCAATCACTCCAATCACTCAGATCACTCCAATCACTCTGATCACTCAGATCACTCCGATCACTCAGATCACTCAGATCACTCCAATCACTCTGATCACTCAGATCACTCCTATCACTCAGATCACTCCAATCACTCAGATCACTCCAATCACTCAGATCACTCCAATCACTCAGATCACTCCAATCACTCAGATCACTCCAATCACTCTGATCACTCAGATCACTCCTATCACTCCAATCACTCAGATCACTCCAATCACTCAGATCACTCCAATCACTCAGATCACTCGAATCACTCAGATCACTCGAATCACTCAGATCACTCCAATCACTCAGATCACTCCAATCACTCTGATCACTCAGATCACTCCAATCACTCAGATCACTCCAATCACTCAGATCACTCAGATCACTCCAATAACTCAGATCACTCCAATCACTCAGATCACTCCAATCACTCAGATCACTCCAATCACTCCAATCACTCAGATCACTCCAATCACTCAGATCACTCCAATCACTCAAATCACTCAGATCACTCAGATCACTCCAATCACTCAGATCACTCCGATCACTCAGATCACTCAGATCACTCGAATCACTCAGATCACTCGAATCACTCAGATCACTCGAATCACTCAGATCACTCCAATCACTCAGATCACTCCAATCACTCAGATCACTCCAATCACTCAGATCACTCCAATCACTCAGATCACTCCAATCACTCAGATCACTCCAATCACTCAGATCACTCCAATAACTCTGATCACTCAGATCACTCCGATCACTCAGATCACTCAGATCACTCCAATCACTCTGATCACTCAGATCACTCCTATCACTCAGATCACTCCAATCACTCAGATCACTCCAATCACTCAGATCACTCCAATCACTCAGATCACTCCAATCACTCAGATCACTCCAATCACTCTGATCACTCAGATCACTCCTATCACTCCAATCACTCAGATCACTCCAATCACTCAGATCACTCCAATCACTCAGATCACTCGAATCACTCAGATCACTCGAATCACTCAGATCACTCCAATCACTCAGATCACTCCAATCACTCTGATCACTCAGATCACTCCAATCACTCAGATCACTCCAATCACTCAGATCACTCAGATCACTCCAATAACTCAGATCACTCCAATCACTCAGATCACTCCAATCACTCAGATCACTCCAATCACTCAGATCACTCCAATCACTCAGATCACTCCAATCACTCAGATCACTCCAATCACTCGAATCACTCAGATCACTCCAATCACTCAGATCACTCGAATCACTCAGATCACTCGAATCACTCAGATCACTCGAATCACTCAGATCACTCCAATCACTCAGATCACTCCAATCACTCAGATCACTCCAATCACTCAGATCACTCCAATCACTCAGATCACTCCAATCACTCAGATCACTCAGATCACTCCAATCACTCAGATCACTCGAATCACTCCGATCACTCCAATCACTCAGATCACTCCAATCACTCAGATCACTCGAATCACTCCGATCACTCCAATCACTCAGATCACTCCAATCACTCTGATCACTCAGATCACTCCGATCACTCAGATCACTCCGATCACTCCAATCACTCTGATCACTCAGATCACTCCTATCACTCCAATCACTCAGATCACTGAGATCACTCCAATCACTCAGATCACTCCTATCACTCAGATCACTCCAATCACTCAGATCACTCCAATCACTCAGATCACTCAGATCACTCCAATCACTCAGATCACTCCAATCACTCAGATCACTCCAATCACTCAGATCACTCGAATCACTCAGATCACTCCAATCACTCTGATCACTCTGATCACTCCAATCACTCAGATCACTCCAATCACTCAGATCACTCAGATCACTCCAATAACTCAGATCACTCCAATCACTCAGATCACTCCAATCACTCAGATCACTCCAATCACTCAGATCACTCGAATCACTCAGATCACTCGAATCACTCAGATCACTCCAATCACTCAGATCACTCCAATCACTCAGATCACTCCAATCACTCAGATCACTCCAATCACTCTGATCACTCAGATCACTCCGATCACTCAGATCACCCAGATCACTCCAATCACTCTGATCACTCAGATCACTCCTATCACTCGAATCACTCAGATCACTCGAATCACTCAGATCACTCGAATCACTCAGATCACTCCAATCACTCAGATCACTCCAATCACTCAGATCACTCCAATCACTCAGATCACTCCAATCACTCAGATCACTCCAATCACTCAGATCACTCCAATCACTCTGATCACTCAGATCACTCCTATCACTCCAATCACTCAGATCACTCCAATCACTCAGATCACTCAGATCACTCCAATAACTCAGATCACTCCAATCACTCAGATCACTCCAATCACTCAGATCACTCCAATCACTCAGATCACTCCAATCACTCAGATCACTCCAATCACTCAGATCACTCCAATTACTCGAATCACTCAGATCACTCCAATCACTCAGATCACTCGAATCACTCAGATCACTCGAATCACTCAGATCACTCCAATCACTCAGATCACTCCAATCACTCTGATCACTCAGATCACTCCGATCACTCAGATCACTCAGATCACTCCAATCACTCTGATCACTCAGATCACTCCTATCACTCGAATCACTCAGATCACTCCAATCACTCAGATCACTCCAATCACTCAGATCACTCGAATCACTCAGATCACTCGAATCACTCAGATCACTCCAATCACTCAGATCACTCCAATCACTCAGATCACTCCAATCACTCAGATCACTCAGATCACTCCAATCACTCAGATCACTCGAATCACTCCGATCACTCCAATCACTCAGATCACTCCAATCACTCAGATCACTCGAATCACTCCGATCACTCCAATCACTCAGATCACTCCAATCACTCTGATCACTCAGATCACTCCGATCACTCAGATCACTCAGATCACTCCAATCACTCAGATCACTCCAATCACTCAGATCACTCCAATCACTCAGATCACTCGAATCACTCAGATCACTCGAATCACTCAGATCACTCCAATCACTCAGATCACTCCAATCACTCTGATCACTCAGATCACTCCAATCACTCAGATCACTCCAATCACTCAGATCACTCAGATCACTCCAATAACTCAGATCACTCCAATCACTCAGATCACTCCAATCACTCAGATCACTCCAATCACTCAGATCACTCGAATCACTCCGATCACTCCAATCACTCATGTCACTCCAATCACTCTGATCACTCAGATCACTCCGATCACTCAGATCACTCCGATCACTCCAATCACTCTGATCACTCAGATCACTCCTATCACTCCAATCACTCAGATCACTGAGATCACTCCAATCACTCAGATCACTCCTATCACTCAGATCACTCCAATCACTCAGATCACTCCAATCACTCAGATCACTCAGATCACTCCAATCACTCAGATCACTCCAATCACTCAGATCACTCCAATCACTCAGATCACTCGAATCACTCAGATCACTCCAATCACTCTGATCACTCTGATCACTCCAATCACTCAGATCACTCCAATCACTCAGATCACTCAGATCACTCCAATAACTCAGATCACTCCAATCACTCAGATCACTCCAATCACTCCAATCACTCAGATCACTCCAATCACTCAGATCACTCGAATCACTCAGATCACTCGAATCACTCAGATCACTCCAATCACTCAGATCACTCCAATCACTCAGATCACTCCAATCACTCAGATCACTCCAATCACTCTGATCACTCAGATCACTCCGATCACTCAGATCACCCAGATCACTCCAATCACTCTGATCACTCAGATCACTCCTATCACTCGAATCACTCAGATCACTCGAATCACTCAGATCACTCCAATCACTCAGATCACTCCAATCACTCAGATCACTCCAATCACTCAGATCACTCCAATCACTCAGATCACTCCAATCACTCAGATCACTCCAATCACTCTGATCACTCAGATCACTCCTATCACTCCAATCACTCAGATCACTCCAATCACTCAGATCACTCAGATCACTCCAATAACTCAGATCACTCCAATCACTCAGATCACTCCAATCACTCAGATCACTCCAATCACTCAGATCACTCCAATCACTCAGATCACTCCAATCACTCAGATCACTCCAATCACTCGAATCACTCAGATCACTCCAATCACTCAGATCACTCGAATCACTCAGATCACTCGAATCACTCAGATCACTCGAATCACTCAGATCACTCCAATCACTCAGATCACTCCAATCACTCAGATCACTCCAATCACTCAGATCACTCCAATCACTCAGATCACTCCAATCACTCAGATCACTCCAATCACTCAGATCACTCAGATCACTCCAATCACTCAGATCACTCGAATCACTCCGATCACTCCAATCACTCAGATCACTCCAATCACTCAGATCACTCGAATCACTCCGATCACTCCAATCACTCAGATCACTCCAATCACTCTGATCACTCAGATCACTCCGATCACTCAGATCACTCAGATCACTCCAATCACTCTGATCACTCAGATCACTCCTATCACTCCAATCACTCAGATCACTAAGATCACTCCATTCACTCAGATCACTCCTATCACTCAGATCACTCCAATCACTCAGATCACTCCAATCACTCAGATCACTCAGATCACTCCAATCACTCAGATCACTCCAATCACTCAGATCACTCCAATCACTCAGATCACTCGAATCACTCAGATCACTCCAATCACTCTGATCACTCAGATCACTCCAATCACTCAGATCACTCCAATCACTCAGATCACTCCAATCACTCAGATCACTCGAATCACTCAGATCACTCCAATCACTCTGATCACTCAGATCACTCCAATCACTCAGATCACTCCAATCACTCAGATCACTCAGATCACTCCAATAACTCAGATCACTCCAATCACTCAGATCACTCAGATCACTCCAATCACTCAGATCACTCCAATCACTCAGATCACTCGAATCACTCAGATCACTCGAATCACTCAGATCACTCCAATCACTCAGATCACTCCAATCACTCAGATCACTCCAATCACTCTGATCACTCAGATCACTCCGATCACTCAGATCACCCAGATCACTCCAATCACTCTGATCACTCAGATCACTCCTATCACTCGAATCACTCAGATCACTCGAATCACTCAGATCACTCGAATCACTCAGATCACTCCAATCACTCAGATCACTCCAATCACTCAGATCACTCCAATCACTCAGATCACTCCAATCACTCAGATCACTCCAATCACTCAGATCACTCCAATCACTCTGATCACTCAGATCACTCCTATCACTCCAATCACTCAGATCACTCCAATCACTCAGATCACTCAGATCACTCCAATAACTCAGATCACTCCAATCACTCAGATCACTCCAATCACTCAGATCACTCCAATCACTCAGATCACTCCAATCACTCAGATCACTCCAATCACTCAGATCACTCCAATCACTCGAATCACTCAGATCACTCCAATCACTCAGATCACTCGAATCACTCAGATCACTCGAATCACTCAGATCACTCGAATCACTCAGATCACTCCAATCACTCAGATCACTCGAATCACTCAGATCACTCCAATCACTCAGATCACTCGAATCACTCAGATCACTCCAATCACTCAGATCACTCCAATCACTCAGATCACTCCAATCACTCAGATCACTCCAATCACTCAGATCACTCCAATCACTCAGATCACTCCAATCACTCAGATCACTCAGATCACTCCAATCACTCAGATCACTCGAATCACTCCGATCACTCCAATCACTCAGATCACTCCAATCACTCAGATCACTCGAATCACTCCGATCACTCCAATCACTCAGATCACTCCAATCACTCTGATCACTCAGATCACTCCGATCACTCAGATCACTCCGATCACTCCAATCACTCTGATCACTCAGATCACTCCTATCACTCCAATCACTCAGATCACTGAGATCACTCCAATCACTCAGATCACTCCTATCACTCAGATCACTCCAATCACTCAGATCACTCCAATCACTCAGATCACTCAGATCACTCGAATCACTCCGATCACTCCAATCACTCAGATCACTCCAATCACTCAGATCACTCGAATCACTCCGATCACTCCAATCACTCAGATCACTCCAATCACTCTGATCACTCAGATCACTCCGATCACTCAGATCACTCAGATCACTCCAATCACTCTGATCACTCAGATCACTCCTATCACTCCAATCACTCAGATCACTAAGATCACTCCATTCACTCAGATCACTCCTATCACTCAGATCACTCCAATCACTCAGATCACTCCAATCACTCAGATCACTCAGATCACTCCGATCACTCAGATCACTCAGATCACTCCAATCACTCTGATCACTCAGATCACTCCTATCACTCCAATCACTCAGATCACTAAGATCACTCCATTCACTCAGATCACTCCTATCACTCAGATCACTCCAATCACTCAGATCACTCCAATCACTCAGATCACTCAGATCACTCCAATCACTCAGATCACTCCAATCACTCAGATCACTCGAATCACTCAGATCACTCCAATCACTCTGATTACTCAGATCACTCCAATCACTCAGATCACTCCAATCACTCAGATCACTCAGATCACTCCAATAACTCAGATCACTCCAATCACTCAGATCACTCCAATCACTCCAATCACTCAGATCACTCGAATCACTCAGATCACTCGAATCACTCAGATCACTCGAATCACTCAGATCACTCCAATCACTCAGATCACTCCAATCACTCTGATCACTCAGATCACTCCGATCACTCAGATCACTCCAATCACTCAGATCACTCCAATCACTCAGATCACTAAGATCACTCCAATCACTCAGATCACTCCAATCACTCAGATCACTCGAATCACTCAGATCACTCCAATTACTCAGATCACTCAGATCACTCCAATCACTCAGATCACTCCAATCACTCAGATCACTCCAATCACTCAGATCACTCCAATCACTCTGATCACTCAGATCACTCCGATCACTCAGATCACTCCAATCACTCAGATCACTCCAATCACTCAGATCACTCCAATCACTCAGATCACTCCAATCACTCTGATCACTCAGATCACTCCTATCACTCCGATCACTCAGATCACTCCAATCACTCAGATCACTCCAATCACTCAGATCACTCCAATCACTCTGATCACTCAGATCACTCCGATCACTCAGATCACCCAGATCACTCCAATCACTCTGATCACTCAGATCACTCCAATCACTCAGATCACTCCAATCACTCAGATCACTCCAATCACTCAGATCACTCCAATCACTCTGATCACTCAGATCACTCCGATCACTCAGATCACTCCAATCACTCAGATCACTCCAATCACTCAGATCACTAAGATCACTCCAATCACTCAGATCACTCCAATCACTCAGATCACTCGAATCACTCAGATCACTCCAATTACTCAGATCACTCAGATCACTCCAATCACTCAGATCACTCCAATCACTCAGATCACTCCAATCACTCAGATCACTCCAATCACTCTGATCACTCAGATCACTCCGATCACTCAGATCACTCCAATCACTCAGATCACTCCAATCACTCAGATCACTCCAATCACTCAGATCACTCCAATCACTCTGATCACTCAGATCACTCCTATCACTCCGATCACTCAGATCACTCCAATCACTCAGATCACTCAGATCACTCCAATCACTCAGATCACTCGAATCACTCAGATCACTCCAATTACTCAGATCACTCAGATCACTCCAATCACTCAGATCACTCAGATCACTCCAATCACTCAGATCACTCCCATCACTCAGATCACTCCAATCACTCAGATCACTCCAATCACTCTGATCACTCCAATCACTCAGATCACTCCAATCACTCAGATCACTCCAATCACTCAGATCACTCCAATCACTCAGATCACTCCAATCACTCCGATCACTCAGATCACTCCAATCACTCAGATCACTCCAATCACTCAGATCACTCCAATGAGTTAACTGCCTAACTGTGTGATGCTACTGAAAATGTGCATCATTTAGAGTACAGTAGTATACAGTAATATCCTTACTCCGTGTTATGGAAACTTCCTCTCCCTAATGGTATGTGCAGTCAAGGTTTGGCGGTTTGATCCCGGATTGATACCCTCATACAAGTTGGAAGAAGTAGAGAAGAAATTCCTGACATCTCTGCCTGGAGTAATGTTTTTGGAATTCGTTTGTCATACAAGGATACGTTCGTAGGGGTTATCAACCTGGAAAGTGATGGTGATTTAAGGGTAGCTAAGTAGCTAGCATGCATCACACATGTACACAGCTATATATAGTACAGACTATATAGCTACTATCCAAAAATGCTTGATATTATAATGTTAATTGAATTTAATGAAGGCCTAGAGTACACTGTAGTCATGTAAGGAGGAACCAAACATAGTTTTCAGAACCATTTATGTTGAAGAGAGACTACAAAAGCTATACCCATGCACTGCACAATCAACGTCTGCTAGTAAAGTTTGAAAGAAAAGTTCAGATTCGGAGCTTAGTAGTGTTAGTAGATCTAAGGTATAGAGGCTACAGTGGTTTGTAACATGCATAGCCAATGTTATGTTATCTTGATCTTGACTATTATAGAATGTCATTCTAAAGAGTGGAGGTCAAAGATGATAATGATCAGCCACATATCAATGAGACTGACAAAGTGATTAAGTGTTCCTGCATGGTATATACAAGGATTTTCGAGGGAGTGCAAGCATGTTAATCAGCACATCAAAATATCTGTGTCACATTGTGGTGCCAGAAAAGATCACTTAAAGCAAGGTGGTGGACAGCGATCCATAACAGATCATATTGAACTGTAGACTTTTATGTATAATATACCTATATAGTCACACATATCAGTATATGTGCATCATTTATCATTATACCATTTTATTGTAATTATAGCGGAAAACACTTTACCATCTGTTGTGACTTGTGTGAATTTTCCAAAACAATTAGCTGATATGAAACACCGGGCATGTCACTTTAATATCCATAAAGACATTATTCCACTAAAACATTGATTAAGCTATTATTATTCCAACCACACAGCAGTGAAGATACAGCTAACAGTAATGTTGTACAGCTATGATAATTACTGAAAGACTGTGGTCATGATCAGTGCCACTGATTCATTACTGAACATGCACTAATAATCTATAGACCTATCTCATTACATCCATAAATCTATAATACAGAAGCAATAAAGTTGTGACTAGTCCATGCATCTTAGCATATATAGAAATGCACTTATGTCACAGTCATTGTGAAAGCCACTTTTTCATCTGTTGTTTTCTCTTCTCATCAATGATAATTGACTATGCCACTTTACCATCTGTTGAAGTATAATTCTATTTCCATACAAACACACATCTATACAGGGGCAGATCCAGGGGAGGGGCTTTGGGGGCTGAAGCCCCCCCTTCATATTTAGGCTTTACCTATGCTGAGTATTATAAATGAAATTTTGTCTTAGTATAATTATATGATCACTAATAATACAAATACTCATAAAACCACCTTATAAACATTTTCCAAGGTATTATCAGTGGATTTATGCTAAAGTTCATGCAACAAGGACCCGGATCAGCATTGGAGGTGTACAAGATCGAGATACTCTAATAGAGCAGTCAGCTAACTACTCTAATAGAACATTCATTGGAAACATGTAGTTGGTTCTGTTATGGAATATTTCCAAATCTTCCTGCACCTATACATACAATGAAGTGCATTGGTCTGTTTAAAGGGCTTCATTCATCTACTTGTGTAGTTAATATATATGGCAATACTTAATTCAGGTACACAATTTCCATTGAAAATGCTCTCAGATTCAATCTTGTATTGTTCAAATTTCAGAATTTTCCACTTTCAACATTATTATTCTAACATGCACCTATTCAGTGTTGTGCAATTGTGAGAGGGGTGCATCATGTACTTGGTTGCCTGTACCTACCCAAACTTTTCCATTAGCAAAATACTTCAGAGTCAGAGAGCCATACCTATAATCTAAAGGCAGTATATAAAATATCTACAGGCAGAAAATATTATGAATTTTATGTGGAAATGTCTCCAAATTGCAGTATTTTAGCATTTATTTTTCAAAATTTTCCTGGGGGGAGGGGGGGCATGCCCCCAGACCCCCTAGTTCCAGCATGCTTTGCATGCTGGGAAGTGTGCTTTGCACACCTCTACCCAAGAGATTAGTACCTTGAGTTAGCTCCCCCTTTTATAAATCCTAGATCCGCCCCTGCTATAGCTGTCTGGCTACAATACTATACTGCATGTACACAATACAGTCAATACTACAATGGCTTGCTCACAAGAGTCATTTATAATTACCAATGCTGAAGATCTAGAGTTGTTGTCTTTTATAACTGCAGTTCATGGTGTCAAGTTTTTATCCTAGCTAGGCAGATCTGATAGCAAGTAAAGTTAGCTAGTTGTTGATTTGCTTCAAGAGAAATGCAATGAACATGCATGATCCAAATGCAATCATTGTTATGACAAGATCTGATGAGCCTAAAATTCTTGGACATCTAAAAGAAGTTCTGCAACTGCATGATACAGATTTTACAGCTTCATGGTGTCAAAATAAATACCTATAAATTGTACGCATATATAATATTCCTAAAATATTAGTATGACATGCCTTTAGGAAATGCATTTTCTCTTTATGTCTGCAGCGTTTAATTGTATAGGATCAGAATATTCAGTGTATCTGGATTCCAAGAATTATAAATATCGTGCTGTTGACATTACAGCAACTATCAAGGGACCAAAGTCTTGTCTTACTGAAATATGTAAGATTCTAGATATAATTTATGAGGTATGAATAAAATGTGTCACTATATATCAAACTTATACACATTGCCGGTATAGGTGCATGATGACAGCCATAATTATGTTGAAACTAAATACACTTCATGTAGCTAGTTATAAGTGTACTTAGTATATAAGTAGCTAACAAGCTAAGTAGCAATAATATTAACTGTGTCATGTAACTATACTAATTATTATCCGTGTATGTTAAGGAGGTCCGACAACATTTACTTTTAACTTTAGGATCTCTTTACCTAAGCTGCTAGCTAAAATTGGTGTCAGCCTTACGTCAGTACATGAATTCTTCAGTATACATGACCCAGTGTTTATTCTAGGGCTGCTAGGAGGGGGGGGGGGACTTCCCCCCCCTAAAATCTCAGACTCACCCCCTAAAATTGTGAGTGACTACTGTAGTGTGAAGCTAGTTGCTGTGTTACTCGCAGTTATTACCAATAGCCAGTTAGTTAACACAATAAATAGCAGAATGATAAATAGTAAGTACAACACACAATATATATAGTACAACTACACATGATGTCATACATCATTACAGTATAAGTCAATTATAGCTAGCTAATACATTACACTTAGAAGGTTACATACAAAGTATGTGTGTGCATGTTGTTCAGTATTGGATCACACCACATCTCCCTTTCTTAAGTCTTAAGAATAGTTAAGTCTTTCAGGTGGTCTAATCTGTGTGCCAGTTTGAGATCTAGTGATTTGTCTGTCAGGATCACTTGTTTGGTGTGTATTAATTGTAGTTGTTTCGTCAGTAAGTCGTTCTGTAATATGAGATCGGTTCCTTCTAACTTTGCCGGATGGTGTGTCGACAATGTATGATCTTGGTGTGGTAGAGTTTGAAGTGATTGTACCTGGCACTTGTTTACCTTGGGAGTTTACCCATACATTTGTGTCTGCTGGAAGCTGTGCTGCAGATCTTACTCTATGGCGGCGATCATATTGCTCTTTCTGCTGTTCCTTATACTGCCTGTCCTTCTCTGCAAAGCCTTGTAGATGTGGCCAGTTAGGAACTAGTTGGTTTGCAACTTGTGGTACATCTGTTCTCAACCGTTGCCCCATCAGGAGTTCAGCAGGACTCAAGAGGCACCATGGAAGTGGTGTAGCTCGGTAACTAAGGAGGATCAAAGCCATATCGGAAGTCTGCCTTAGAAGACTTTTCACAGTCTTAACCATGCGTTCAGCAAGACCATTCCCTTGCGGGTAATAAGGACTGGATGTAACATGTTTGAATCCATAAGTTGAGGAGAATTGTTTCATCTCTGAAGAGTCATATTGAGGTCCATTATCACTTATAACTGTCTGAGGTATTCCATGTCGGGAGAAAATTGTCTTCATGGCACTTACAATGCTTGCAGAAGTGGTGGAATTTAGTTTGATGACTTCTGGATAACGTGAGTAGTAATTAACCACTAACAAATATGATTGTTTATTCAGTTCAAAGAGGTCTGTAGCCACTTTCTGCCAAGGATATTTAGGCAGTTCTGAGCTGAGCATTGGTTCTCTGGCAGGAGGTGTAACTTTCACACAAGTGGGGCATTGTTTGATGAATTGTTCCATTTGTGAAGATACTCCTGGCCACCACACCGAGGTGGTTACTCGAAGACGGCATCTCTCGATACCTTGGTGACCACAATGGATTTTACATAGGGTGTCATGTTGAAGCTTTGCAGGTACAACAATACGAGCTCTGTAAAGGAGTAAAGAATCACAAACAATTAGTTCATTTCTAACATTCCAATACTTGTTAAGCTCTCCAGTAATAACATGTTTTTCTGGCCAAGTTGTTTGGCAGAATGTGATGAGTTTTGAGCAAATTGGGTCTTCGCTTTGAGCTCTTCGATACTTATCTAAACTGTCTTTCGTAGTTGGGAATTGAAAAGTGGTACTGGTCATTTGACTTTCAGTAAGCTCTGCAAGTTGTTGATCAGATTCTGAAAATTGTTGTGGTGAGTGAGAGAGATTGTCGGTAGTGTAAAGTAACTTGCCTGGCACATGTGAAATTGTATAATCAAATTGCATTAAGTGGAGACAGAAACGGAGAATTCTTGGTGGCAAACTGTCTAGAAACTTTGAACCAAGGAGAGGAACAAGTGGTTTGTGGTCAGTTTCAATATGAATTTTCATTCCTAAGATGTAATCAGAAAATCTTTCACAAGCCCATGTTGTGGCCAAAGCTTCTTTCTCTATTTGGGCATATCTAGTTTCTGTTTTAGTCATAAGCATAAGCCACAGGTTTCCATTGTTGGATAGTTTTCTGCATGAGAACGGCACCTAGGCCGTAGGCTGATGCATCTGCTGTGAGTTTTGTTTCAGCAGTAGGATCATACCAGGCCAGGACTGGGGTGGAGGTAAGCTCATGTTTTAACTTGTTAAAGGCGTCTGTTTGACTAGGACCCCAAGCCCAAACAGTTTTGGTACTAAGCAGTTCTCTTAGAGGTTGTGAAAGCTCTGCAATGTTTGGAGAAAATTTACCAAGTTGATTCACCGTGCTAAGAAAACGCTTTGTTTTATGGCTGAATTAATGTTCTCAATATATAACTTGTCATGGGTCTGATAGATAGTCCTATTGAGAGGTTTTACTGTAGGATGTTTGTGTTGTACAGAGTTAAGAAGAGGTCCAATCTCAGCTTATTGGTTTTTTTTTCTTCATGGTGATTCTATAAAGTGGCAATGATTAATGAAACACTTTTGAATGTTCTATTAGAGTAGTTGACCATTCAGTGAACTTTTGTGGGTAATCATGAAGCAGATACATTTGCAACTTTTGCTACAAATTTGGTGTTACGGTTTAAATGTCATTTGAAAATATCTTGAAATTTAAATCAAGCTATAGTGTCTGCATGCCCTCTAACATGCTTCCAGAGATAACGATTATGAGATTTTACATTATATCATATACAATCAATAGGTTTGGGCTATTAATCATGCTTTATATTAAAACTGTATTTTATTCCTCCAAAAGGTACACTCAGATAAGTGGAAAATTTTATACATGTATTTTAATACACGATTTTTAACTACATCAAAGCAACTTATATTAAATGTTGTTCTTACAATTATTTAGATATCTTAGCTCGTTCAGTATGTGCATACACATGCCGTATTTGGTATTACTATATTGCCCTGTATTTATTCGGTTAATTGGAGTGTTTATAATACCATAATACCATAATACTATAATACCATATAGTTTTGAAAATTGATGCACCGTGACTATCTTTATTCACCACCACCCAGCCCTTATTTTTATTTTTTATTTTTTATTTATTAATGCTTTACAGCACGAGTGCTGAAGGTCTGTAGGACACCTGGTCCTACAGCCTGCTCAAAGACTTTAGCTACTTAAGATGTGTTTGAAAAGTTGGAAAAAAAATCCATGACTGGACCTACACTGTGAAAAAGGTGGGATATAAGATGGTATTTCCAGTGGCTTATTGAATACAAATAAACCTTAATATAAACCCTGTATTATACTCATATTATACTTTAGTATAATGCATACTATACTATTACATATATGGTTTCAGTTTATTTACCACAATACCAAAAATAGCTTATATCAAATATAATGCCCACACTATAACATCACATATATGGTTTCAGTATGTTTAACACACTAACTAAAGCCTTACATGTGATTGTTAGTATACTACAGGTTATATCAAGCTTTTTTGTATTCAATAAGCCACTGGATATACCATCTTATATCCCACTTTTTTCATAGTGCTAGGTAGCCTCGAATCTGCAGCCATCCGATTTACACTCGAACGCTTACAGGAGTCTACCAGGTGGTCAGGATGTTTTCTCCTTGTTATTTTCATGTAATTATATCCATAGGAATTCTATTAATTAACTGTGGTGGCTAAACTATATAAGGCTTGAGCCTATTATACTACTTTATTTTATATATAGATCCAGTGGTATAAGATACAGAAGTTCAGAATGAGGGGCCTGGATGATGATTGCTACAAGATGACTGTTCTATTAGAGCATTTGAATATTCTATTAGCAAATCATGTTATTGCATACTCAGCATAGCCCTACTACCAACTTACTCACAACTTATCACATGTTCAACCAATTACATATATCCACGAGGTCATGCCATGTACGTATATGTAACATTTATTTGATTAACCAGAAAAGACATGCTGACTATTTTAATTCTGACTTGTCCTCAGTTTCAAACAGATAGCACATCACAGTGCACATCACAGTATTCTTGCAAGACCTTCAGTGGCCATAGGTTAGTGTTGGTCAGGAGATGGTGTTTAAGCTAGATACTGGAGCTGAGGATGTAACCCTTACAAACCTTAAAATTACAACAGTCAGCTAAGGTTTTGTGTGGACCAAACAATAAAAGTATTGGGCCAAGCAACTGTACAACTTACTTACAGGATCCTACAAACAGTCAATCTATGTAATAAAAGACAATTACTGGGACTACCAGAAATCACAGCCTTACAACTCCTGATTAAGGTTGATAACTTACAGTCAGGAAAGGTTCAGCAGAGCTTTCTAAAGCTATTTCAAGGCACAGGCACTCTCAAAAGAGACTACCAAATCCAGTTGAAACCAGATGCTAAACCCTATGCTCTCTATATACTCTGCAAGAAATGTTCCAATACCACTTTGGGTGGTGGTTCCAAAGAAGCACGATATAATGTCAGAATTTGTGTTGACTTGAAACCTTCAATGAGAGCAACCTCAGAGAAACACACTTCCTCTAGAGATCTGGAGTAGATGAGACACTGGCACCACTAACCGGAGCTACTGTGATGAGCAAACTAGATGCCAACAGCAAAAAGAAGATTGGGGACCAGTATCTAATGCTTCCAGATCTGATCTATGTTAGAGGCAGAAACTAGATACACTCAATTGAGAAGGAAGTTCTTGCTATCACATGGGCATGTGAGAATATTCTCTATCTACATCCTGGGAAAGCACATCAGTATTGAGACAGATCACAAACCTCTAGTTCCACTAATGGGCAACAAGTAGCTTGACAACCTGCCACCAAGTGTACTGAGATTCCTTTTGAGACTGATCCGATTCAGCTACTCAATTCATGTTCCAGGGAAACTTCTGTATGCTGCTGACACACTGTCCAGAGCTCCACTGAGAGAAGAATCTGATGCTCAAACCGTACAGAGACAATCTAAGGTAGAGCCATTTATTAACACTACATTACTACCTATTTGCCAGCTAGCCAACAGCGACGTCAAGCATACCAGAAGGCTCAAGTAGCAGATCCAGTTTGCTCTAGAGTCACCACTTATAATGTCTGCAAGGTAGACTGACAAAAATGCTGCAATGATACTGAACTGAAGCCCTACTGGACTGTCAGAGGCAATCTTACTCTACACAATGAGCTACTACTTTATGGAGGAAGAATAGTGGTTCGCAACAAATTAAAAACAAACCATTCAGAAGATTCACACTGGTCATCAAGGCATTGTACAATGTTGCCTCAGAGTAGTTTCGTCAGTTTGGTGGCCAGGTATTTCAAAAGAACTATTTATATAGAACACTTTATACAGCAATGTCTTGAATGTGTGAAATTGACTACCAACCCCATGGAACTTCTGATGCCTATTCTTTTACCTTGGGAAAGAGTAACAGCTGACATATTTCAGCTCAATGAATCAACCTTCCTTTTAGTTGTGGAGTGCTTCTCAAAATATCCAGAAGTGTTAAGCTCAATTTTACCACATCAAAAGCTGTGATCTCTAGCTTGAAATCAATTACCACCATGGTGTTCCCTCAGTGCTAATGGACCAAAATTTGATTCAAGTGAGATGAAAGAGTTTGCCAACACTAATGCTTTCCAACACATCACAAGCAGCCCTCACTACCTGCAGTACAATAGTGTGGCAAAAAGGAATGAAAGGTTTGCCACAATGCACCACTGACCCATACATGAGCTACCGACCTACACCACTGCCATGGTGCAACTACAGCCTTGCAGAGATATTGATGAGAAGGAAAGTCACGACTAGTGACATACCCCAGACAACCAGCCAATTGAATCCACAATTGCACATTTTATCAGACTTTCAACAAAAGGACAAGGACTTTAAAGATAACTAAAAAAAGAACTATGACCATCAACATTGTATAAGACCAGCTGACACTTTACCCAATAATTCATTAGTGTGGGTGAGAACTGGCAACAGTCAAACACCAGGAAGAGTTGTGTCTAATGCTGACACTCCAATGTCTTATGTGCATCTAGTGCATAGAAACAGACAATACCTTAACATAGAATGACCACAGCTAATAACAGTACTCCAGACATTCCTGATAGTTTTACCATGTCAACCACACCTCAAACTACTTAGACTCCAAGAGACAGAATCATGACTAATACTCAAACAGGTTCTGATATTAGACTTCCTAACAGACTGAAATACAACTAAGCTCAGGAAGGACATGTGACATAGTACACACACTAATTAGACAGAAACCTGTAACACACACTGGTTACTATGGTTACTGTGTATCCATAATTGGGTTGTAATTTGCACAATCATGTGTTAACACATTATTATTATGGTAATCTTGTAATAGGTAAACACAGTTGGTTTTGTAATATACGTACTAACTAACGCATGTGTACCGTATGTAGTCATGTTGTAGTATATATATTATAAATTATTTCTGGAGCATCACGTGAGATCACGTGACCTGCCAAGAATCCTGGGGCAGACCACGATTGGAGTCCAGACACGAGATTACAGGGCTGTGCTGGCTCCTTAGTGGCTGATATGTAGCAAAATCAACAGAGAACACGTCTGGCCAACATTATAAGGCTGTCCACCAGTACACCACTGACTCTTGCCAAGCCAGGTCCTTCACAAGGCCTGAAACCGCCATTTGAGCACTCCACACCACCCAGAAAAGACGTGTGTAAAAACCAGCCTCGTGTAGTTTGAGTAGTGCTGAGGGTCAAAACTTGTAGTACGATAGTGAGCAGTTTGTACATCAAGCAACGCGCCAGAATAATATATTGGATCTAGTTTTTTCTACACATCCGAATATTTCTAATCTTAATACTGTACCTGGCATCTCTGATCATGATGCAATCATATTTGACCTTCACATAACTCGAAAGCCAACAACAGGTAAAAATCAACACAGTGTTGCACTATATCATAAAGGTGACCTCCAGTCAATAAAAAATGATCTTGCAACCTTTAGTAATAATTTTCTGAACAGTGATCCTCAATCTAGAACTGTCGATCAACTATGGCAGGAATTCAAGATGGCAGTTGACAAAGCAGTTATTGATCATGTTCCACACAAAGTGAACAACTCACGTAATAGACTACCATGGATAAATAGGCAAATTAAAGCAGACATGAAAGTACAAAAATGCTTATACAACAAAGCTAAAAGAAGTAATTTGCAACATGATTGGGATGCTTACCGTAAAACAAAGAACTCCATAAACACTAAATTGAAAGAAGCACATAACAGCTACTATAAAAGACTGTTTGATAACTCCTTTAGTGGTAACCGACGACAATTTTGGAAATACATCAGAGCCAAGCGTCAAGACAAACCTGATATACCTGCATTATTCGTAGACGATCAACCAATTCATAGTGCAAAGGATAAAGCTAATGCTTTGAATAGTCACTTTAAATCAGTTTTTACAGAAGAAAACTTGTCAACAATACCAACTATGGATAATCATACTGATGTACCCAACATGCCTGATATATCTATTTCTCAAGCTGGAATATACCAATTACTTACATCACTTGATGAACACAAGGCCAGTGGACCAGACCGTATAAAATTATCACCTTACATCTTAAAGCACTGTGCAGATGAAATAACACCGATATTACATAATAATTTTTACTCAATCTCTATCTACAAGTCTTTTACCAAATGACTGGCTAAAAGCTAATATATGTCCTGTACATAAAAAGGGTAGTCGTAGTAATGTTGCGCTAATTATCGTCCTATTTCATTAACCTCCATTTGTGCTAAAGTCATGGAGCATATCATATATCACTCTATCATGAACCACCTAAATCAGAACAACATATTAATTGAAAATCAACATGGATTCAGAGCTAACCATTCATGTGTAACCCAACTCATCACACTATCTGAAGATATCTCCTTTGCTTTAGACCACCAAAAACAAACAGACATCATCCTATTAGACTTTTCCAAAGCATTTGACACAGTACCACACCAGCGACTACTAACCAAATTAAGATTCTATGGAATTAATGGTAATAGTTACAATTGGATCCAAACTTGGCTTACTCACCGCTCCCAGTGTGTTGTGTTAGATAGCGAATCCTCAAGTCCAGTACCGGTGCTTTCTGGAGTACCACAAGGCACAGTGCTCGGACCATTAATGTTTCTGTTGAACATTAATGACATTACTAAAAATATCAACTCACCACTCCACTTGTTTGCTGATGATTGTCTACTTTACAGAGTTACTAACAGTGCAGAAGACGCCAACATGCTTCAAGAAGACCTGAATAGGTTATCAGAATGGGCAAACACCTGGCAACTTAGATTCAATGTTAGTAAATGTACTGTCATACGTTGTACAAGATCCTTGACACCATTCAATCACGTCTATACCCTCAATAATCACATCCTAAATCTATCTGATCAACATACTTACTTGGGAGTAATCCTTAATACATCACTATCTTGGTCACCACACATTTCTAGTATTGTTACTAAAGCATCTAAAACACTTAATTTCCTGAAACGTAACTTAAACAAATGTTCAGAACAAGTTAAAGAATCTGCTTATCTAACAATGGTCAGGCCACAACTAGAATATGCATCTGACGTCTGGGACCCTCACCAAACTGGAGATATTGTAGAGCTAGAAAAAATACAACGAAGAGCAGCACGCTGGATAATGAATTATTATGGTAGACTTAGTTCTGTCACCTCAATGTTAAATCAGCTTTCATGGCCAACTCTCCAGACTCGCCGCAAATTATCTCGACTACAAACTTTACACAAAATTTTTTACCAACAAATATCACTTACAATTCCTCCATACTACCTACCAACATCACGATCCACGAGACAGTACCATCCACTGCACTACATCTTACCACATGTATCTACCACTGCACACCAAAATAGTTATTTTTCAAGAACAATTAATGATTGGAACTCCTTACCAGTAAATCTTGTTGAAGTTGCAGATGCTGACATTTTTAGAACTGGACTACAATCATTATTGTAATTGTGTTACATGTATTCGGGCAAATCTGAGCACACCAACAGGGCTGACTGCTCAGTAATAATAATAATAATCATAATCGTAGCTATCCACTGGTGGTGTTAGTTTGATGTGCGATTTGGATCGGTTCTGTAAAATCTGGTCACATATAAATTATTTCTGGAGCATCACGTGAGATCACGTGACCTGCCAAGAATCCTGGGGCAGACCACGATTGGAGTCCAGACACGAGATTACAGGGCTGTGCTGGCTCCTTAGTGGCTGATATGTAGCAAAATCAACAGAGAACACGTCTGGCCAACATTATAAGGCTGTCCACCAGTAAACCACTGACTCTTGCCAAGCCAGGTCCTTCACAAGGCCTGAAACCGCCATTTGAGCACTGATCCACACCACCCAGAAAAGACGTGTGTAAAAACCAGCCTCGTGTAGTTTGAGTAGTGCTGAGAGTCAAAACTTGTAGTACGATATAGTGTAGCTATCCACTGGTGGTGTTAGTTTGATTTTGCCTGATGTGCGATTTGGATCGGTTCTGTAAAATCTGGTCACATATGAAGTTGTGTTGTACCCTGTATTCACTGTGGTTGTTATAGTGCTAGTAAAGAGTGTTATGGTAACATATATCTAATCCAAAACAGCCAAGCTGTAAAAAAAGTGTGCTGGTCTTGGCACAAAATTCACCTGAATTGTCGTTATTAAAATTTTTACCATTAACCTACCATCACAGCCATTTCTTGGCCGCCACCTTGGATTTCACATCTTTTTTCACCATAGCCTTTTTGAGGGCCGCACACCTTTTTTACAGCTTGGCTGTTTTGGATTAGATTTCATTTCTTTTTGTATTTGTATACCCCAAAGCCAGCCTATGGCCAGCTTTGGGACTTTATTAACCTATCTTTTTTTCATTACCACAGGATGAAGAAAAGATGAAGTAGATGTACTTTAAATATTTTATCAGTTAATGTACAAATTATATATATATATATAATACATATATTGATTACAGAAATCTCCATGGTGGTTTCTTTGTAACTGAACACTCTACAAGGTGACTTCTTCTTGATGCTCTCTCTACTGGGTGAATTGTTTGTAGCTGAACGATCTACAAGGTAACTTCTTCTAACCGATCTTTCTACAGGGCAATTTGTTTGCGGCTGAATTTTCTACAGGGTGATTTCTTTGCAGCTGAACTCTGTACATGGTGGTTTCTTTGTAGCTGAACTCTCTACAAGGTAATTTCTTCTAGCTGATCTCTCTACAGGGAGATTTGTTTGTAACTGAACTATCTACAAGGTAACTTCTTCTAGCCGATCTCTCTACAGGGTGATTTGTTTGTAGCTGAATTCTGTACAGGTGATTTGACCAGAAAATTAAACCATTAATTCACTTGGATATATAGGCTTGGACAATGATTGGGGCCTATACTAGCTGCATGTTTCACGCCTCATATGCAGCTTCAATAGCTATAGACAATATTTTTTGAAAATGCACTAAAATGTCAGTTTCTTCGAAAATGGTATATACAGGCATTCAGGCTATAGCTGAAGGCTTCTATTCTAGTCTTAGTGTGTATACTTTAAATTCTCCATTAATGTTACTAGCAGTATAGTGACCTTAAGTGGTTCTTACAAGCCAATATGTTAGTAATATAAAGTGTGACACATAATAGTTTAATTGAATCACCGCACACAATGGTTTTATTGTTCTATACCGGCTATATCTTATACCTATTTACTTGGTTAAACACTGCAGCATTTTTACCAGTTTCAAAAATCATTGTGGTGGTTGTTCAAACTTGACTACCTCTCAATGTTCAAAACCAATGTTTAAATTCTGAGCTGGATTTTTGAGCACTGCTCAAAAGTATAATAGGCTATATATTTTCAAAGTATAATTAGCTCAAGCCTAGCAGAGAATAACCAAATCTGTTATTCACTTTAATTTAACTTGATGTGCTTTGCACAGTGTTGGGAGTAATGCGTTACTTATGTAATGCGTTACGTAATATTATTACTTTTGTGGTACCTAAGTAATATAACGAAATATGCTATAAAAACAGGTAATATAACTCAAGTTATTTTACTTACAAATGTAACGCGTTACCTAAGTAATATAGTTACTGTAACGAGTCTAACATTACGTAATATTATTACTACAAGTAACGAAGTTACTAATCTCGTTAGTTATTCTCTGAGTAACGCCTAGCCACAATGAAGCAACGAAGCCTACTGAATGAAGCTTATTCACCAGCTCCTTACTTATAACCAAGACTTGCACATTGTCCAACAACGCAATCATGTCACGTGATAAGGTGGTAGTTTCACATGTGACAGCTTAGAGCTGCGGACACAAAGTAATATAATATGTAATATTATTATAGTTACTTTATTTTATGGGTAATATGTAACTGTAACTAAATAGTTCAGCTGCAAGTAATATGTAATATGTAACTAGTTACTTCTAAAAAGTAACTTGCCCAACACTGGCTTTGCACTTAGAGCAACTGATTGTGACAACCAGCAAGGATTAACATTTTAGAACTTATTTATGTAGAAAATCAGGTACAATTACAGCAGATACTGTATACATAGCAATGTTACTTAGCAGTTTTCAACAGATTTGTGTGTATGTGTGTGCGGAGTCAGTAGAGGTGACCAAGCTGAATGAGTTGTACAAGAAATTTTCGGGACAAAAGGTGGAATTGGAATTATATTTTATTTTAAACTATTGTGATAATGAGTCAGTGAATGCTGCATGTAGTTGAGATTCATACCAGCATTGGCAAAATTTGCATTTAGTGGGTTCTCTATAATATCCACTGTTTTACCCATAAATGTGTGAAAGCATCTCAGTGTTATGACCAGACCACCTTCACTGTTGGCTAGTGTTACAGTAGGTTAGGATGATTACCAATCAAGCTAAATAATTGCCAAATCTGAAAGCTCCACTTGATGTCCATGTAACTATTTAAGTTACTGTATATTTCACCATTTTAAGCAGGGTCATGGGTGTCACATGGTTATATAGGAAAGGTTTCACCATTATCACAACAACACTTCACAAAGCACTGACATAAAATTCATCATGAAGATTGTACTGCATGGCCACTCAAAGTTGCAGGACTCTAAAACAGTATACATGCAGTATAAAATAATATTAATTAAGTGCGAGTAGAAGTCACAATAATATTATGATCATTATAAACAATTATCCTTGAAAATGATATCTGGTATTTCTGTTGCTTGATATTATGACATTCTTTTCTTGTGCATTATACTCCTTGACTATACAGCATGGTCAATAGCTGTAAAGAGCTCAAATACTTTAATTATATATAGATGGTACCGGTGAAATTGCAGTTCCAGTTTACAACTGCTACATTGATTCAGATGGTACTGACCTTCTTGGTGACTTAATGACTACAATATCAGCTCATCGTGGACTGTATAGTGTCGTGCATGAGATCAATGAAGGTGTTAATGTACTTGTATGAAAATCTGGCTCCTAATTTAATCATGCTTCATGTCAACGACATAAGATTACCTTTCCAAGAACCTCTTATAATTGTGTTTATGTGATGTGTATTAAGCCATTATACTTTTCATCATCATTTAGATAGCACTGTAGCTGTAATGTATGGATGTAGGTACATTATATGCTCAGGCATCACAGTTGATAAACCTCCTGTAGCCTCTTGCTCTGCCAGTGGATTGTGCCAGTCAACTTCAATACTGTGAACGCTAATAGTTAGTTACTAATAATAGTATCAGCTAAAGTTTTGTTATTATGTCATTTATAATAATTTATCTTGTCGGTATTAAGCTACAAGTTTAATTGTACAGTGGAACCTCTCTAATATAGACATTGTGGGATCCAGAATTTTTAGCCACTTTTTGCTGTAATATATAGTGTTGCACCGATATCCAAATTAGCCGATTATTCCGATAACCGATATTAAGCAACAGAATTAGCCGATACCGATAACCGATCCGATATACACTAATAACACTAACACTCATCCTCATCATTATTAAATGGCTCATATTAGTGACATAACCATTGATATACAGCTCATTCTAGGCTAAAATGTAAAGTTAGATGTATACCACAAGTAAAAGTTACTCATGGTAAACAGGTTTTAAGTACATTTTACTACTGCTACACAGTTGAGACAAGTGGCTGGTACTACATAGAAACCTAAAAACCTCAGTTTATTGTTGGGCATGGCCTAAACCCTGACAGTTTATTATGGGCATGGCTTGTAGTCACCGCTAAACCATTAACACATAACTTGATTAAAATGCCAAATAACTTATGTTTAGCCTCCCCCACATCATTATACTACACAGCGCAGTGGAGATTAACATCGGCCTTGATTTAATCAAAACCGATTAATCGGCTAGTAGCCAATATCGGCCGATACCGATTATTGAACCGATTATCGGTGCAACACTAGTAATATAGAGGTTTTCCTTTTTTCAGAGGTAAAAATGTATTGACCAGGCTGGTTGGGACCAAAATTTTTGTCCTTATTATGGAGGTTTTTTTTCTATTGTGTCCTTAATTCAGGGAGTTTGTTAAGAGAGGTTCCACTGTAACTTAGCTATAGTGTTTTTACCCCTAATGTAGGGTCCGCAATCCGAAAAATCAACTTTTACAAATCGATCCCCTTACAATTGTGGGTTGTTCATTGTAGTATCCCATTGCTGGATCCACCATGAAACCGGAGGCACGATTGTTGTCTTCACAGAAATATCGACTTTAGTATTTCGTGAGATGCAAAAATTATTTTTAAAATTTCGTGCTCCACACAAAGAACAGGATAGAACTTGCTACTTAGCTAGGTATTATGTAGAGTTAATGTAGTTAAAAGTACGCACAGTAATAAGCAAATGGTTCACTGGGTTCCCGGCACAGGGTTGCTTTCTCTCAAAAAGCAGAAAACGAAACACAAATTTTCGAATTCAAACTGCCCTACCAGCCAAGACAAGAAAAGCCAACTCTTCCTCATAGTGATGTGATAAGGTTGGATGCATAGTCTGTCTATGCTGTTAGTCTGGAAAGGATCTGAGACTTCTCACCATCTGGGCGAAGAACGTCAAAAATTTCGTGCGTCATTTCAAGGGATTTTCTCAATGGTACCAAAGTGCTTTCCAGTACTTCTGATGACACACTGGTCACTTAATTTTGTTTAGAATGATGATAAAGGATGGATCAAAACGTTTGGTAGTAGTAGTAGTTGGTGTTTCTGTGATTTCATATGGTGCAATATACCAGCAGCTCACCAGGAGCTCAGTGGCGGATCTAGGAATTTATAAAGGGGGTTTCCAGTTTAGAAGGTGGAGATATATATTGACATGAGATACGCAAACGTTTGCACTACATCGTCTGGTTTGGTAAGGTGAGACCAAAAAAAAAAAAAAAAAAAAAAAGGTCACAGCCTAGTAATAGTACATAAAATATATTAAAAACTTCCTACACACTACTTTAGTAGCTACTGTGACTGCTCTAATTACAGTATCTCGATCGAGACGCACGCCGCGATAATTAAAACATTTAATTGTTACGCAATCATTTTTCAAAGGGGGTTTCCGTGGAAACCAATGAAACCCCCCTGGATCCGCCACTGGAGCTCCACCCAGCTCGAATCAAAAATGAAAGATTTTGTGCTTTTTTCGGTTTGTTTTGCAGCATAATAGTGATGTAAGGTGATCTAGTGAAAACTTGAAGCTGCTGTGGAGCGTGATGGGTGAAGTCAAATTTGGACGATTTTGCTGCCTACCTGGATGCATAGCTTAGAGCGAGGCGTGGAAGCCGTGGATGAAATAATAATTGACAACCGCTACTACCAAACGTTCAGGGACATCTTTTGCCATAGTTTTAGTTTATAATTGATGATTGTTGTGGTTGCAGAAGCGCTGGAAATGGCTAGAAAACGCGACACAATTCTTTGATGCTGCAGAAAAATTTGACGCTCGTCACCCAGATGGTGAGAAGTCTCAGATCTTTTCCAAACTAACAGCATAGACAGACTATGCACCCAACCGTATCGAAACACTATGAGGAAGAGTTATAGCTTCTCTTACCCTGGGTGGTAGGGCAGTTTGAATTCGAAACTTCGTATCTCTTTGTCTGTTTTTTCAAAGAAAACAACCCTGTGCCGGGCACCCAGCAGATCATTTACTTATTTCTGTGCGTACTTTTCAACTACAACAACTCTGGATACGATTTGGCTAAGTAGCAAGTTTCATCCGGTCCTTTGTGTGGAGAACGAAATTTTAAAAATAAATTTTGCACCTTGCAAGATACTGAAAACGATATTTCTGTGAAGACAACAATCGTCCCTCCGGTTTCATGGTGGATCAAGCAATGGGATACTACAATGAACATCCCACAATGGTAGGGGGATTGATTTGTAGAAGTTGATTTTTCGGATTGCGGACCCTACCTAATGTTTACAGCAGCTGATCCAGGGATTATCAAAGGGGGTGCACCAGTATATGGAGTAGGGATCTGTGCCCCCCAGAAGCTAAAGCATTCTGCGGGACAATATATCTTGAATGGTTTAGATCACACTGCTTTTTATGTGGACTATACATTGATCAAGAGTTGTATAGAGTGACAATCATGCCAGCAGATTATTATTATAGACCTAAAGAATGGCATACACAAGATCGCATACATTTTATTTGCAAGATATCCTTAGCAGGCTAAATGTACCAATGTATCTGTAGATGTTAGGTGACTGTTCTATTAGAGTGTTGGTTGACTGCTCTATTAGAGTATCTCGATCTTGTATAACGCGTACGCATACTAGTAATTGTAAGGCCATTAGTCTTTTCAACGTTTGGTGGAATCAGTGGATGTACCAGCATCTTTTACAAACGTCTAGCCTACTTACTGTCCCTGAAGAGAGAAGTTCCCTACAGCAGCGCGATGTCTTGGCTACGTTGTCGCATCAGCTTCTCGTTGTTCCGCTCAGCGATTGCGTGCCTTAGGGGGGCGCGCTCCCACAGTGGTTGTCCCATCAGCCATAGGGCACTTGACCTTGTACTATCAGAGGGTCGGGTGCCTTCCCCCTAATTATTTAAATTGCTCCCTTTAATCTCAGTTCAATTTTTGTCTAGCACTTCAACATCTAGTGCTAGGGGTGGTGGCAAAAGGTGCTGGTTACCCCGGAAAAAAAAAGAAGTAATTGTAAGGCCACCTCGAAGGCCACAGGAAGCTATAGGTCGGCACAGTAGGGCACTTTGTGCCTGGCCTAACGCCTTCTCAAAGATCTATGATCGAGTCTATGATAAAGCCAATGGGGGACCACTCAGTTATGGCAGAGGGGGACCAACTGTGGCAGCGTAAGTTGTCCGGTGGGGACAAGTTGCAGCGCTGCAAGTAGTCCGGGGGGACCAAGTATGGTTGCTACAACTGGTCCGGGGGGACCGGTTGCAGGGGCGGATCTAGGATTTATAAAAGGGGGGGGCTACCTCAAGGTCTAATCTCTTGGGTAGAGGCTTCGCATGCTGGAACTAGGGGGGTCTGGGGGCATGCCCCCCCAGAAAATTTTTGAAAAATAGTTGCTAGAATACTGCAATTTGGAGACGTTTCCACTTAAAATTCATAATATTTTCTGCCTGTAGATATTTTATATACTGCCTTTAGATTATGGGTATGGCTCTCTGAAGCATTTTGCTAATGGAAAAGCTTGGGTAGGTACAGACAACCAAGTACATGATGCACCCCTCTCACAACTGCACAACACTGAATAGGTGCATGTTAAAATAATAACGTTGAAAGTGGAAAATTTTGAAATTTGAACAATACAAGATTGAATCTGAGAGCATTTTCAATGGAAATTGTGTACCTGAATTAAGTATTGCCATACATATTAACTACACAAGTAGATGAATGAAGCCCTTTAAACAGACCAATGCACTTCATTGTATGTATAGGTGCAGGCAGATTTGGAAAAATTCTATAACAGAACCAACTACATGTTTCCAGTGAATGTTCTATTAGAGTAGTTAGCTGACTGCTCTATTAGAATATCTCGATCTTGTACACCTCCAATGCTGATCCGGGTCCTTGTTGCATAAACTTTAGCATAAATCCACTGATAATACCTTGGAAAGATGTTTATAAGGTGGTTTTATGAGTATTTGTATTATTAGTGATCATATAATTATGCTAAGACAAAATTTCATTATAATACTCAGCATATTGATCAAGTAAAGCCTAAATATGAAGGGGGGGGCTTCAGCCCCCAAAGCCCCCCCCCCCCTTGATCCGCCCCTGGGTTGTAGCATGACAGATCACCGCGGTGTTCTCCACTAATATTCGTATTAGCTAAGTACTGTAAACATGGTGCTGCTGTTTTAGCTCCAGGGAAGATCGAGATACTCTAATAGAGCAGTCACCTATTACTCTAAAGAACAGAAGTAATGCGAACATAAAATTATTACTTGGAATTTTATTGAGGAAAGAATATTTCTGCACATTGTAGCATTATAATAAAACGTGCATGGGTGATGCAAAACTGAGTATGAGCTTTTATTCATTTACGGGAATCTGTAGAACTCCGGAATTTATGTCATGCACTTGGGTGCATAAGACACATCCTCACAATGCTTAATTGTAGGTCTATGTAATGTCTATATCTCCATGTATAGTTCAATGAATGGTACATACCATGTACACGTGATTTTGCATATCCATTCATGTTGCTGCAGGTTATATCACTTGCGTAGCTAGGTGTAGTTTCATAGTAGAGCATCTGTCAATATAACAATATTGTGATAATATCGTGATATTTTTTCCATGAGGTATCATGATAGTAAAATTTCAATATCGCCCAGCCCTACTATATATATACTTTTGAAAAATATAATTACATACGACTATGTGGCTAAATGTTATTCAACTAAAGCTATTTGTCATTCACACTTTTCAGATCCCATCTAGCTGCTAGGAGGCTTAGGAGGAGTTTGACTGTTGGCCATTTCAAACAAGATACGCCATAATCCATCATCATCCTTGCGCCAAATCATGGCAACACTATATAAACATAAATAGAACATTTCAAATTCACTTATGCACTTGTATTCCTCAGTAAAAAAAAGGTGTGAAATCAAAAGTTACCTTGAGGTGACTAAATTTAGTGATTTTGTATATTGACAAAATTAGCGCATACAAATTTAGCGATTTTATGAATTATTTGTGAATTGATGTAATTAACTAACCATACATTTTGCAGGTTTAGCATGTACTAGATTTAGTGAAAAAATAAAATGGCTAAATTTAGTCACCTTAAGGTATAAAGACAAGAAACGGCTGGAATCATGGTGCCAATCAATTATAATAATTGCTGTGCATTATTCAGAAAAAGAGCTTTATATTATTGTGTTTGAATTTCCATAAGCAGCAAAATTGAGAAATGTCTAAAAAAGTAACTTAGTAGAACATCATACCAACGTGCATGATTAGAGACTGAATGCCGGGTAGCACAGGCATAGCAGGATAACCTTCTTTAGTTGTTAGTGATGTGAAATTACTTTCCAGGTGCCTATCATACAGTACAATAGTAACTGTATATTAGGGTTCATGGAGGATCTCAAGTTTTTCTGGCAAAAAATTATTACCCCAAAAGCCAGCCTCACAATGCCTTGGCAGTATTGGTGAGCCCCAAAGTGTCTTCAGAATGGCCAAAAAACACTCAAGATAAGTTGCAACAGAATTTTAAATTTTTTAAATTTACTAATGACCGCCCGCCCGCCTGCCTGCCTGTCTGATGCCCTCAGACAAACGTAACTCAACAACTGCTAAGGCTACAGGCTTGATTTTTTCTCTGTTAGATGTTGCTTCAGCCCAAGTGGTGCCTTTTTTTAGGAAACTGCTGTATGTACAATGCACACATCATGGACCTACCTTAATCCTCCTTTGTGTCCCATTTCTTTTCACTGACAGTGTAAGGTGGTGGCTTACGATAGTGCATATGGCTTCCTCTCTGTTGACTATCGCATTTTTTATGAAAATAGTTTTGTGTTTTCCATAGTGATCGAAAAGTGGTTTCTTGTACTCTTCCTCGTCTGTAATGCTGCATAACGGGCTGAACATGGATGAAAACTATGTATAATGGCACCTAATTATAGATGGTTGGGCACATGCTCAGATGCAAAATTAATTGTATGGTATGTCTTGACACCATTCTTCCTTTTGATACAGTATGTTGGGTGGGGTTTACCAGCCATAATTATGTTATATAAAATTAAACAAGTAAAAGGAGAAATTGTGACTGGGCCTGCGAAAATAGGGCATGTGGGCACAAACTACACCCCACCACATAACATCTCATATCTCAGTGCTGGGATGGAATATTTTCATTCTGTAACTTGTAGTGTAAAGCCAAGTAAAGTTTTAATAAGTGCTGAAAATTTCATAACTTGGTAAAAATCGAACACAAAATTATGATGCATCAACTTTGAAAAAGTAGGCAAATTTTATGTGCCCACATGCCCTATTTTCGCAGGCCCAGTCACAATTAAGAAACTTAAAATTGGATTAGGAATCAAAGAAAAAAGTAGTGGAATAGCTATAGAAGTAGTGAAACCACAGAGGTTGCCTATACCTGCAGATATATTACTAGTGGACACGTAATCCCTAATTCAGTCATAGTTATAGACTGAAATTACTTTGCAGATGTCCCATTAAAGTAGCTTTAGTGCTGTTTGTTTTTTAACAGTAGAATAGCAACCTGTTCCATGTAATAAGAGTACAGTGTATACACCACCAACATAAAACACTATATTTGAATGTAATGTAACTGAACTATTGTATGTATGTACCGTAATTTGTTTATTTTTGTGCAAAAAACATTTTGTGATAAAATTTTCCATGATATACATGTTCGTGTAAAAATATTTTATGTGATTTACGTGAATGACTGCTCTACTAGAGTAGTTTGATCTTACGCAAAAAAAAAAATTGCATAAGAAATTTTCATACAAATTTTGCATAAGAAAATTATCTTACAATACAAAAAAGCAAATTACAGTATTTCTTTGTCTGTACCACAAACTATAATTATAACCAAGGCATGTGCATTTGTATTGATTCTAATTAACGCCTGAAGAGTGCGATAATCCATGTCAATTACACTGGTAGCAGAGGATGGCTAGTAAACACATTAGTATACTGAAGTCTTTTACTGTGCCCAAGAGTGGTTCCAGCGTTTCAAAATTTGTATCACTGTGAATGAGTGAACAAAGTTATTGAAACTTCCCATGTTGTTGGAAGGAGAGGCACTGGTGGTATGGTTGGAATTATCTATGGAGAGTGTGGACAGACTTTAATATTATGTAATGCATGTGTGATTGTAACCTATATTTAGTAACGTGTGTGTCAGATAGAATTATATATGTGTCTGAGTTGTAACACGTGTTTGTATACTGTCAATGATTCAATTATTTTATTAATGTCTGAACCCAAGTCTTCAGGAGTGGGATGGCAGCAATACAATTACAAACTCCAGATTGTTTTGATTTCAAGATGCCAGACGAGTGGCCTCGATGGAGAAAATGATTTGAACAATTTCGCATTGGATCAGGACTTAGCTCCCAGTCAGAAGAAAGACAAATAAACACTCTTCTTTATTGTCTAGGCGAAGACACCGAAGACGTTCTCATGTCCACTGGGATTTCTGACGATGATAGAAAAAAGTATTCCCAAGTTTTGGTTAAGCTTGACACTTTCTTCCAACCACGTAAGAACGTCATATTTGAAAGAGCACACTTTAACAGGTGCCAGCAAGCAGAGAGAGAATCCGCAGAACAATTTATTGTAGCGTTGCACAACCTCGCCAGCACATGCAATTACGGACCCCTCCATGATGAAATGACAAGAGATCATCTCGTGGTGGGAATCAGAGATAGAGCACTGTCCGAACAACTACAGCTTGACCCTGAGTTAACATTAGACAAAGCTAAAAATATGATACAGCAAAAAGAAGCGGTCAAAGATCAACAGACAGTTTTAAAGGGGGACACAAACCTTGATGCTCTCAGAGGACAAGCCACAAGTAGTTGAAGACCACAGCAGCCATTCTCCTCTTCCAAGTCCAACACAAGATATAGCCATGGCACCAAGCAGTGCATGCGGTGTGGCAAACCTACTCATCCATGTGACAAGTGTCCAGCAAGTGATGCAACATGCCACAGATGCAACCGCAAAGGACATCATAGTTCCCAGTGCCTATCAAAGACAGTCTTTGCAGCTCACCAAGATGACGTGACGTTTCAACAAGACACCATTATCAGTGAAGAAACAATGGTGCAACACTACCTTGATGCTATTAGAACGTCACAAGAGACATCCTGGTCTATAAAACTCCACACTAAATCACACGAAGTTACCTTCAAGATTGATACAGGTGCGGAAGTAACTGCCACCTCTGAAAAGGTTTACCAAGACCTCAAGTAGCCAACCTTGTAGAAGCCAACTAAATTTCTG
The DNA here is from genome assembly GCF_963678975.1 of Dysidea avara. Taxonomy (NCBI): domain Eukaryota; kingdom Metazoa; phylum Porifera; class Demospongiae; order Dictyoceratida; family Dysideidae; genus Dysidea; species Dysidea avara. The sequence goes on from NC_089277.1 coordinate 35,101,953, forward strand.
CATGGCCCAGGGCAAAACCCACTCCCTGTGGTTGGACAATTCCAGGCAACACTGCACCACGGCCAAAACCCCTTCCCTCAATAAATCTTCGTGATCACAAAAATCTCAAGAACAATCTGTCAGGCCTGCCAGCTATAACCGTTTTACACCTGGCAGCACGGCTGGATTCCACCTAACCAAAAGTGGTTGTGTATTCTCCTTTAAAGGATGGAGCATACTGTAAAATATGTGTTCCTTCTGGAATAGAGGAGAATTCATCAAGACTAGACCCCTTATAATGGAGTCTCCACTGATATTTTGGACAACTGCTTGTGATAAGTTGAACAAACATACCTTGAAATCACCTGGACGTAAAACTGCAACAATTAAATGTGAGAATGTTATTACTATTATGAAAGCAGTGCAAACCTTGATAGATTCGCACTTTAACACAACTACTGCTATGAATATAGACTGCTATGAATATAGACTGCAACAAACAACTGTTGGCTTCTATTATTGAAACTATACTTTTTGTGGCCACCAAAATATTTCACTTAGAGGAAATCAAGAATCTTCTAATTCAAACAACCCAGGTAATTTTAAGTCCTTGTTGCAATTTTGAGTTGACAATGAAAGAACACTTTTCTACTGCTCCTGGAAATGCTCAATATACTTCCCAAGGTGACATAGTCTTTTTGATTAAAAGTCAAATGCAAAAAAAACATGTTTGGTGATATTGAAGCATGAAGTAAATTGTTTGCTGTCATTGCTGATGAGTGACATAGGGACTGTTCTAACAAGGAACAGATGTGTCACTGGTGATTAGACTTGTTGATGCAAGCAAGAAAATTTCTTTTTTAAATGTGAATTTGGTACAAATGGAGCACAGTTGGCTGAATTAATTGAGCATACCTGTCATAAAGCCATGAAATTAGACATGGCAAGATGTAGGGGACGAGGGTGTGATTGTGCCAGGAATATGGTTGGGGAGTGTAGAGGAGCTGCCAAACTTATCAGAATAAACTTTCCTAAAGCGCTGTAATTTTACTGTGCATCACATAAGCTCAATTTGTGTGTTGCACATATGTGCAAAATAACTAGTGTAATGAATATAATGGATGTGATAACATGCTTTGCCAGTTTTTTTCAATGTCTCTCTCCTAAAAGGCAGAATGCACTGGAAGAATGCATTTCAAAATATCCGAACACTTTGAAAACTAAGTTGCTTCCACTGTGTAGAACCTGTTGGGTAGAGAGAATAGATGCACTCGAAACAACACTTAACCTTCTCGAAGAAATTATTGGTACATTTTCACATATTTCAGATAATTCTGATAGAAGTTGGAATCAAGAGAGTGCTATTCGAGCATTTTCATTGGTTAAAAGAATTGATTTTAAATTTATCACTAATTTATTGATTACTCAGAAAGTAATTGATTTTACAGCAGGTATTACCACCTCACTACAAAAGAGATTTAGTCAATGTAAATGAACAGATTCAGCTAGTAATCAGAACCATTCAAGATATTCGTAAAAATGTATCAAGCTTCCAATAATGATTGCCATAAACAAGCAGCAGAGAAGATTAATGTAGAGGTAAAATCACACAGTGACCCGTGCAATGTAAATGTTGTAGTTTTCTGTAGTCACATTTTTAGAAGACCATATTGTATATATATATATGAAGCTAATTTTAGTGATTGAGACTATATTGGTACCTCTCATGAAGGACTCACCAGAGTCCAAAATTATTGTTCTGACAATATGTCTGAACATAATTATGCCAAAGTGTTTGGACATCTCAACTTTTGGTCTGACATAGCCAAGTTCAATATAGTACTGAAATAAGTAATAACTATAAAGTGACAGACAAGTAAGTGACAAAACCAATATCAATAAAATACAAAGCAAAAGTACAAAACCCAAGCATCCCAGTCATCTATTATAAACTGGTCTAGCTCCTCATCCTCCTTATCAACATCTTCATCACCAGCACCATATTCCTCTTCATTACCAACACCATATTCCTCTTCATTACCAACACCATATTCCTCTTCATCACCACTACCACATCACATTCCGATGTACCTGTCTGCTATAACTTCTCTTGGACATTCGTGTAGCATGCTCCACCCACCAAAACACTGCAGAGCAGACTGCTAACCTAGCTACAATAGGTAATAGTTAGCTAACACTAAAGTGGTACCAAGATGTGGGCCAGCTATTCTTGCTCTCTAAGCATGCCAGCCTTAGCTGCACACCCATATTGTGAACATACAAAACTAGAATTAACATTAACTTAGTAAATTTCCCAAATAACACAATGAGTAACACGAAGAATAGCACACAAACTTTTTCATTCAACAAAGAACTGGGGAAATAACGCAAGAGCAACATGAAGGGTATGTAAATACAACTTTTGGCACAGCAAGGAAAATTTTTTCATACGTAATATTTGGCACTTGCTCACAGAATTGTCTCACACCCTATTCAGGCACCACTTCAAAACATTCCAATAGGCAATCCATGGGGAAACGTTAGCTGTTCGCAATATCTTGTAAGAATCACCACTACGTACTGGTTATCATACTTTCTTAAATGGGTTGATGCAGTGGCAGAGGAAGTAGTTGGTATGAGGGGGGAGCAGAAATGAACTGAGGCACTACATTGTCTCTGGCTTGGTAAGGTGAGAAAAAAAAAGGTCACAGCCAGCTGACAATAACTGCCCACCTCACCAGCTACGCATTATAGCTGATAAACTATATAAAAACCCTTACACTGCTCTAATACTGTGACTGCTCTATTATAGTATCTCGATATTTATCACGGTTTTCAGCCCCACTCCAAGAAGGATAATTTCGGCATGATATCATTCTGAAGGAGAGTTTCAGCCCCCTAACCCCATCCCCCTCTTTCCACTGCCTATGGGTTGAAGCTGTTCCACTCTGTGACCAGACAGCAAATTTAATCAGTGATGCGATCATAAAGTTATGCAGTAACTTTGGTATTCCAACAGTCGTACACTCAGAAACTTTGAAAGTTGTCTTTTTTCTTAAGTGCTGCAAGGCTTTGGTATCCAGAAGTCAAGAACCATGGCCTATCATCCCCAAGGAGATGAAATGGTTGAAAGTTTTAATCATTCTATATTGCAAATGCTCAAATGTTATGTGGATCAAGAAGATGATTTGGAGCATTATTTGCCTGTATACACTGTATGCATATAGAATGACACAGCACTCCTCAACAGGAGTATCTCCATTTTAATTAATGTTTGGACGTCAGCCACAACCCTCACCATTTAAACCACCAACAGCCTTTGATCCAAACTAGTACACTGCAGAGCTACAGACTAAGTTAACACTCTTGCAAGATTCAGTTAATACAAATTTGGCTTCTGCTGCACAGAGCTAAGTTTCACTATTCCAAGACTAGATCCTTTCAACCAGGAGATCCAGTCTGGCTGTCTGTCCCAACAAGTGGCAAATTACAACCTAGATGGCAAGGCAAGTGGAACTTGAGTCTCCCGTTAATCTGAAGGTAACAAATGGGAGTGGTACAATGACTGTGTTCAACATCAAAGTATACCACAGACTGACAGCACAATACAAACACATGGACAGTCTTCAGTATTTCCACAAGTCTTGCATTATGTCATAGAGTCTGCTTATGAATCAATATGCTATCCACAGTGGAACAGGAGACCACCGGACTGGTTTCAGCCTTTGTTGCCAAACTTAGGACAAACTTTTGAGATGGGGGGACTATACGTATTGTAATGTAACTGAACTATTATTCCTTCAAAGGTGTAAATATTGGGATGTATTATTATTCTATCCATGCGTTCACGAACCTCAGTGTTATCAATTGCTGTACTGTGTAGACATATAGAACTACTTATGCAAATGTAAAGCTTAACAAGCTGCTTTGTGTACAAATGGTGCTATATTACATCACAAAATCAGTCATCTAAGGTTAAGCTGACTGTTACCAAAAACACTTGGTTAAACATTTGGAATTTGAAAGTATATAGAGGAAAAGCAGATTTATAGAGTACAAAGAGATATGTTGATGTGACCTAATGATTCATATATGTACAACTGATCAGGAACAATTTAACACTACATGTTTCTTACTTCATCGTATCCACTACTTTGTTGTCTTTGTCCAAAGCTTGACTTTCATGTGTGTCAAAGATATATTCACCCATCGGACGCTGTTCTTCATTAGAAACCTTTATTCCTACAACTCCAAATTTTGAAAATTCCTTAACTGCTCCTTTTACAGCTGTAAAATTGATACAAATTTATTACAAAATTATGGCTATGTTCTACAAAGCCATTCATCACAAATATATGTACACCATAGGCATAGATAGGATAGGGCATGGGTGGGCATTTGCGCTAGGGCTGAGCGATATTGCCATTTTAGTATCACGATCGATACTAAAACCACTATTCACGATACTGAATAGTTCACGATACTGAATAGTTCACGATACTGAATAGTTCACGATACTGAATAGTTCACGATACTTACAAATAAGTCAATCATAGCTGGTGCTACATAGCATATTGCTCAACATTCCTGCAGGAAGTCCTTATAGGTGATAGTAAACTAGCCACTATCATCCTTGTTTACAGTAACAGTTATTGTAACACATGCTTTGAGGTTGTTATGGTGTTCACACCTCTCTGCAGGGGAAACCAGATAGGTGGACTTTCATTTACAAGGATTCTTAGCCAAGTACTGCATAACAAATGGCTTTTTTAATGACTGTAATGTACAGGCATGGTATCACGATAGTTAATAACAAAATATCGGGATATGGATACTTTCAAAATATCGCGACATATCGCTAAAACGGTAGTATCGCTCAGCCCTAATTTGCGCTACCATCAAAATCGCTAGTTTCCAGCCGTTCTAAGCAAGACTTCGGGCAAACTAACACACCATATTTAGTATACATACCACAAAGTTTAATTCGTACAACTAGAAAATTTAAAAGTAATAGTTTAGGGATCCAAACAATAAAAGTAATGAAACAAGAGGTAAATGATGGTATACAGTATAGCACTAATAATGTAAACTTTAGTCTAGATTGATCCCTTGTTGCACTCACCAGCTCGTCCTTTTAATGGTACACTCCCAGGAGGAACGAGTGTACAATCCTCAGTGTAGAGATTGGCAAGTGCGTCAAAGTCCTGATCTATAAACGCAGCAACCGTCTTCTTTAGTGATTCCAACATTGCATCCAATTCAGCTGTAGGTGATACAGTATATACATGTTGTATGTATGACAAGCTATATTGAGGTCATTTATTTTAACTACAGATTATGGGCCTGGGATAGAAAATCTTTTTTTTAATGTGTGCACTCCTCCTCACCTATAGTTCCACTGACACTTTTTACAAACCCACTTATAAACATCTGTAGAAAAAAGGTTATATACTGTGGGGTGTATAGTAGCGCATGGCAACACAATATGAAGAATAATTATTGATATCCTCCAATCAACTGTACCTAACTATTGTTATGCACGTAACTGTAACATGAATAACACCAGTGTGGTAGAACAGTTTGTCACTTCATTCTGGTAGAAGACAACAGAAGTGTCTTATAATCACTTGAGTTTTGCTACTGCATTTTATAGGGTTTTTCGTATTAGAGTTGCACGGATAAGAAAAAAAGCCAATGTTCGATATATTGGTTATTTAAATACCAATGCCGATGCCTGAGATCTATAATAATTTTAATTTATAGCACTTGTTGAAAATTTTTAAAAATGAATTTAACGGACAGTAAGTTAACTTTGAAATAAGAGACTATAATTACTTTTGTACTTGTACAAGTTCATACTAGTGTTGTTCCAATATCAGCTAGTTATTACAGTTCTAGTTTCAGTTTTAGAACCATAATTAAAAAAAAAACACAGTTCAAGTTCAAGTTCTAGTTCTGGAACCATAACCATTATAATTACAGTTTCAGTTCCAGTTTTAGAACCACAAACCTTTAGGATTACAGTTCCAGTTCTGGAACCATAACCTTTACAGTTCTAATTACAGTTCTAATTTCAGTTCTAAAATCATAACCTTTAGAATTACAATTCTAGTTCCAGTTCAGGAACCATGACATTTACAATTATTCTTCAATTTCTATAGAACAACACTTATTTTCACTTAAGTATTACCAAAAGCCCACACTGACTATTAAGTTACATGCTAGTCTTGCAGCTTCTACAATGACGGGATGCCACATGTATGTTGCTAATACAGTAGTTATCAGTGTTATTAGACAAACAACTATTATAACACCACTATTTCAAGTACTTTTTATTCTTTCCAGTCAATGTTTCCTTTTCCTTCTAAATTGTTGATTGTTAGTTCCTGTTGTTGTATGCAACTGTATGAGGGTCCTGATGCACTTGGCTACGAAGGCACTAGGAAACTTCTGTAAAAAGGCAATTCGTTCCATCAGATTGAAATGGTACATTTTAGTGTCTGCTACTTCATTTTCAATAATCAACATCTTGTGCAACAGTTATCGCTGTGAAGATCATCTGGTCCAGTTCCTCCAACTGGCATTTATTTGTCAATAACTGGCTTTGCACAAGGTTGATTTACCTTCTTCAGAGATCGACTCAGAAGTAACTTCATCATCAGCATCAGTATTGGCTTGGGCTTTGGTCAGAAGCTTCATGATAAATGAGCATCCACCACGTCTAGAGGCTCGGGCGCATTAAAGGGTATCCCTGTACCAAAATGTGATAGGTAATCTGAAGTACACTAGATTCTATTCTTAACAATTCGGTATGGACGATCTAACTGTACTCGTGATCTACAGGGAGCTGGTACGTGTGGTTCACACTGATCACGAAGTGCACTAACAGGCATACATGTATGTGGTAGTACAACACAACAAGTACATTACATAATAGTTACAATAACAGTAATAGTGTCATGGTGACTAGTTTCTGACAGTAACTTCGAAAGCTTAACCAATGATAGCCCAATAGACACATTCCAAAATTACATCAAAGTCATAGCAACATTTTCATTGGGGTCATGAGGTGTCAGTTACCATTATATAAGCTGCTGATGTAATGGTGGAAGAGCGAGTCTTAAAGCTAACAGAAGCGGATATCCCTGGGGGCTTCCCTCGGTGGTCGCAACCCTGAGAAGTTTAAGGTTGTTGAGCTGAAATTCTGGTTGTGTTGTTGTGATGCTACAGGCTTAACCAAACTTAAAACAAAGGCGGATCGCATTAAGCTGTAAGTGTGTTGTAAATAATTAGTTACACCAGCAACAAGGCTGAAGCTAGTAACCTTGTGTAGTAAAACACATGTAATAGTAATTAGGGATAATGAAGAATCGGGTTTTTCCAGCCAAAAGTATCACCCTAAAACCAGCCTCAATTTCCCTTCATGACATCTTGTCAGCATTGGTTAGGCACAGTCAAGCCCAAAAATGTCTTCAGACCAACTCCTTCCAACTCACAACTATCCATTTTCTCTTCTGTAGTACTGGAACTTGCACTAGTATTCACATTTTCTTCTGTCTTCATCTGCTCCTTACTACTATTACATGAAATCCAACTTTTAGATTTATCAAATGGAAAAATAGAGGGCACAGTATCTTTCTGCAATGTTCTGTAACTACACCAAAAATTGTAAAAGTTCTTTGTTTGTAAGTGCAGAGAACAAATCTTCGTCAGGTTGAAAGTGTTCCACTATTGTAGTACAATTATATTAGTATGACAGACACATGACTATAAGTTGCTTACTTCTGAATTGTTAGTCAAGGCTAGCTACACGAGGTAGCTACATGGTATTGTTGTCTAGTTATACATTTTAAAATCTATTAAAACATACAGTCAGGTCAAGTGTTTGACCACGCATCCCGGCCTACTAGGGCATGCAGAGTATGGTAAAAAGGACCTGGTAACATCACTGAGTGTTTATGCTATCATTCCTCGTATAGCTACATTCTAGTGCCTTACCAATATTGTGTAGAATTGCATAAACTAACCGCTGTCTTAGGTCATGCTTTGTTTCATCTGGGAAGTTGTGAAAAGATACCTTCGCTTTCCTTCCGTCAATGGTAACAGTCCTATTACTTTTCTTAATGCATTCAGGTACACAACAATTGTACAGCGTTGACACTATGCTTCGAAGACACTGAAACTAGCCCCAATGAAAATGGCAGAAAGCTGTTGCTATGACGGTGATGTAATTTTGGAATGTGTCTATTGCATAATGATGAGATGGTAAAAACACTGATGCAAACATACACCATGCTCACGTGAACCTTCAAAGGAGCAGCAAGTTGTATATTAAGCACATAGAGATTATAGACCTCAAACCAGAGGTAAGTATATATATATATATACCTACTGTGGGAGCAGGTGAGTATTTATACACACACCTGCAGTCGATTCTTCGTACCAAACAGTAGCGGAAAATGTCGTCAGTGAGGAGTAAAGGATAAGTCATATAAAGAAAGATTATCTGTATTATCATTGCCATAGGTAAGTTATATACTCACCTGTGGTTTGAGGTACGTGACAAACTGCTGCATGTCATGCCCATTTGCAGGCTAATAGCCTGCCAGTATGATTAATCACCTACGCCAGTTCAAGCTAAGAACCCTTTCTAGCATCAAGTGACCAGTCATCCCATCCAGTTTGAGTAGAATCACTGGATTCCTTTTATAGACATACCAGAAGATTTCAATGATGGTTGCCTGCGGTTAGCGGCAGATAACGTTGTCACTATGTTTGTTGAAATGAATGGACAAGTCCTAGTGTTATGTTTACTAAATACCACAATCGATGTGCTATGAGCAACTCCATCGCTACAGGAAGCATACAACTAATTCTACAATTCCAAACTATGGTGAAACTTTGTTACGTTACTTGCATGTGTATAGTGTTTTTGTGCTCTATGGTGTGTGTGTGTGTGTTAATTACAAGGCATGGCATATATTATATGAACCATGGTTCACTTCAGTGTAATGTACTTATATACACCCACACACACACGTATGCACACACACACAAATCCCAATAGATGTTTTGCAAAACCACACCTTTCTTTAAAAACCATGGTAACCGAGCCGCCACTTCCATTGGAGCCAGTGTACATAGCGGTGTATGGCATATTCCTTCATACTATCGTACTGCACTGCTATTTAGTTTCTTTTCAGGAAGAAAAAGGTATTTTCAGGAAATGATGAAGTGTTGGGTGAACTGAGCTTGGAAATCGAAACCCAGCTGCTGCTTCTGGGGAATTGGATGGCAGCAGGTACAAGGCTGCCCAGGCCCAGTTGTGGATTCTTTTTCTCCTTTCTCCAACTTTTCAAACACACCTTATGTAGCTAAAGTTTTTGAGCAGGCTGTAGGACCAGGTGTCTTACAGACCTTCAGCACTTGTGCTGTAAAGCGTTAATAAATAAAAACAAAATAATTGAAAGTTAGTCTGCAGTAAAGAAAGTCTTTTCGATTAAAAGTTTCACTCTCCACAACTTTTTTACTAGACAATAGTGAAAAACTTATTGTGAGTGTAATATACAGCTCACAAATACTGTCTGATGGTATTCAATGTTATGTAGATTCAAGCCGGTCACAATGAACCATGACTTGCCCATCAGCCACTAGTATTAGCCAGAGAATATTGCAATGATTGCTCTGTTGTACTTGCTGGAAATAGGAGCACTGCACCTTAAGCTCGACATTAAGAGAAACTATTCAGAAAAGAGGAAGGGCTTCATCTTAAGTATTCAAAACCATAAAGCTGCTAGTGTATAGTGTGGTAAGTGTACGTACCCTTCTTGCTCACACTTATCTGAAGATAGCGTGACGTATCAAGTAGGGCTCAAATGATTAGCCAAATATTTGGATAAATAATTATTCATTTGCATTGTAGACGAATGATAAAATTAATAAACGATTAATCACACATGATCATTTTTATATCGACGTCACGAGGCATAGAAGAAGCGCAAGTATGGTGACCGTTTCACAGAGGTTGAGCAGGCCTCCTTCACTCCTCTTGTGTTTGTAACCACCGGTATGGGAAGGGAGGCAATAGTTTTTTACCATTGTTTAGCTGACCATCTATCTTCCGCAGCTCTACTAGCTACAGTCACGCTCTGGCCTTTATCCGATGCACATTGTCTTTTTCTCTACTTCAGTCAGCTACAATGTGCATACGTGGAAGTAGGTCCATCCTGTGATGCCTCTCCTGAGATGGGCCACATTGATGAGGACAGGGACTTTTAAAGCTTTTATTAGTTATCTGGTCTTTTCTAATTCAATTGTCCAGCACGTGCCATCTTTGTGCTGGGGGTGGTAGGCAAGGGCAGTCCATCCAGCCCGGGTAAATTTTTATATGGTAACATGTGAATAGCTGTCAGCAATTAACAAACGAAGACTGGCGATGCTAATGAAAATGAATGTAACAAAAAGACTACAGTGATAAAAGGAAGAGTAGTAATACCATTAGGCAGCCACTAATTGGTGAAGATGTACTAATTCCACAATGAATCGCATAGGGATTAGCTACAAACAAATCACCCTATAGAAATATGTGTTGAATCGCCGTAAGCACAAGACTTCGTACAGTTTAGTGGCTTACTCCAGGCGGTACGTCTGTGTTAAAACACTTTCTATCATAGTACTATCACTGTGATAATCCTTTCAGAAAGGGCACAATGGTATCTCTTTCTTCTCAGTTAAGTTATTCATACAAAGCCACAAACGTGTTTGTGGTTATTTGTAGGCTTCTTGGTAGTGGCCACCTTAGCTAATTACTGAATTGCAATCGTTGCAATGAAACCTTATCAGCACCAATTATTCGACTAATTTTGTAAGAGCTGAGCAAATATTCGAATAAAGTAAACCACTATTTGTTTGAGCCCTAGTATCAAGTATGACAGCATAGATTTATAAATCCCTTGGGTTTATAAATCTATGATGACAGATACAAGACGTAGTGCGGCTAGTGGTCTTAAATCAGTGGACACTTGATATGATTTTTACAAAATTTCTACTCGTTTCTACTCGCCATGTTTGTGCTGCTGACACGTAAACTGTAGTATCTTTGTAGATTCCCAGATACAGTTTTTAAATGCTGATTAGTTTACACTGTAGTTATTGTAATTCTATTTAAATACAAACATTTCCGGCAGATATTGATTTGATACTTTGTTCAAAAGATGTGGAACCAAGGTCTTGGTGAGCCACATTGCTTGCATGGCAATGGGTTCTCTCAATTCACACTCCTGTGGTTTTCTGGAATGTGAATGGCACACATCCTGCAGAGCAGTGTTTTTATGTATTCATTCATTTACAGAGGATCCTATCTTCTTCAGTGATGGCTGCATTGATAATTGGTGGCTGTAGCAACAGCAGCGGAGAACACAATAGGTACCTGTACTGTCTTGTACTGCTAGCAGTCAAGGTAATTAGTATTGTCATGCCTTGCCTCCTGTTTTGCTTTGCAACAATAGTTTCGAACAGTGGGTATGGTTTTGCAAAGCGTCTATTATTAAGGCCTAATGTATTTCGCGGACTGGACTCGCGGACTGGACTCACGCACTGAGCTGGAAACAGTTTTTAAGCAATAATCCAGACATTATCCATCTCTTGCAACACTGGAGACACCACTATCGAGCTACAACTGCTGATACTACTCTTCCTTACAAGTTAACAAACTAGCACATGCACTAATTAATTAGAATACACTTACAATACATGAGGTTCTAGCGGTGATAAAACGGGATAGAGGCCATTGTTGTAGCTTAGATGTTTTCCTTTGTTGCTCCAGTACTTAGCACTAGTGTTAGAACTGTAGTGATGAGCCAGTTTATTTGCATAGCCCCATCACCTCGCCGGGCGGTGCCATATCTATAGCTACCCTGCTAAGAATTGTTACTGGTTCATCTCTGCAACCCTAGCACTAGTGCCAAAACAATAAAGGAAAACATCTACGCTACAACAATAGCCTCTATCACGCTTTATCACTGCCGGTACTTGTGTATCGTAAGTGTATTCTAATTAATTAGTGCATGTGCTAGTTTGTTGACTTGTAAGGAAGAGCAGTATCAGCAGTTGTAGCTCGATAGTGGGGTCTCCAGTGTTGCAAGAGATGGATAATGTCTGGGTTATTGTTTAAAAGCTGTTTCCATTTCAGTGCATGAGTCCAGTCCGCGAAATACATTAGGCCTATTATTAAAGTTCTAGTGACCTTCCAAGTCAACTCATGTATCACTACAAACTTACTACCACTTCTTCCTAATGCTCATCACTCCTTCCACATTCAGTCGAACTGAATTCTCTTCAAAAATCGAACATTTCTTCTCTTCACCAATAGAACACTGTAGAGGCACGATATATTTCGTGGACTAGCTGACTTTGCGAAGCACTATTTTGTGCACTAAAATGGGGCGTTACTATTCAATGGACTGGACTACTGGACTGACATATTTTTGGCTTTTGCACATTCTATGGTTGGGTCTTGCTAGTAAGCTAGCACCCTTAGGGCATCTGCAGCCCACTCAAATGCTGAAGATGAGGAGTGGAATATACGAAAGCTGTATTTCACCATTCATTATGCCACTATACAGCACTTATTCCTTACCCTGTAATGCTGCAGGAAGTGCAGGGAATTTGATAGCGATAGTTAACTGGCAGCGATCAACTTGCCAGTAGACAATATCCTTCGAGATATCCTTAGAGCAAGCTTGAGGAGCAAGCTAGTCTTGCTGCCAGACTTCTGTTTCAGTGCAGGGGCTTTTCAATTAAAGACTATAAACGCCTGTCCTTGGTGCTTGTGCTGAAAAATATCTAATTAGTAAGCCCATGCACTGAATTAGAGGTCTGGCCACACGAGACTAGCTAGCTGGCTTGCTCAAAGGATATTGTCTACTGGCAAGTTGATCACTGGTTAACTGTTGCTGTCACATTCCCTGCACTGCCTGCAGCTTTACAGGGTAAGGAATTAGTAATAGTGGCATAATGAATGGTGAAATACAGTTTTCTTATATTTCACTGCTCATCTTCAGCGTTTGAGTGGGCTGCAGGTGCCCTAAGGGTGTTAGCTTACTAGCAAGACCCATAAATCCAACCACAGAATGTGCAAAAAACAAAAATATGTCAGCCCAGTAGTCCAGTCCAGTATTCCAGTCCACTGAATAGTAACACCCACTAAAATGTTGGACGAATAGGCAAAATTTAAGAAAATACTCTACACACAGCCAAAGATGCGTACCGAGAGCCACATTCGATAAAAGAACTCTTTATTTTTTAAAATAAGGGCAGTAGTAGGGAGAATTGTGCAATGTTAAATAGATTTTATTAATTGCTATTAATGACACAGAATATGGTTATTAGGATTGTCTAAGGGCGTGCCAGCAGACGTGGTTAAACGTCGAATTCAAGTGTTTTCAATATAAGCGAAAAGAGTACAGGGGTGAGAAAGCTGTAATATAGTTTGGAATGCTTAGTAGAGATAAAATCCAGTAATAAAAGAGGGCCAGCCAAAAACGAAGGCAAATTATATGAAAGTTTTGACACTTAAGTACGAAGGGTTGGGGAATGAACGGGATTAGATATCCCGGTAGTCAATCTGTAAATAAAGGTAACTTTAAATGCCCTCTGAATTTTATATTTACTAGTGAACGTTACCAGAGAATGCTATAAATCGCTTAAGGCTGATAGTTTAGTCCATGGTCACAACTAGTCTGGCGCCACCCGCCCCTTCGCAAAAAGTAAGGGTCTGGGGGAATACAAATACCAAATCGTTTCAAAAGGAATTTAATTAGACAGCACACTTACTGCTTGTGACGTCAGATGATTGTCCTTCAATTCAAACAAATGCATTGCATTGCCAAGGCGATTTATGTGTGAACGTCATTGGTACGCATTAATTGGCTACCGCTGAATCTGGGCGGTAGAAATGATTTAGTATCTGAATTTCACCAGACCCTTACTTTTTGCGAAGGGACGGGCAGCGCCAGACTAGGTCACAACAAGGTTGGCTCCGAGTGTGGTGCTTGGCCAGAATCTGGGTGGCCTGCAGATCAAGCGAGGGGTGCAACACCTTTGCAAATCTGTACGTGATTTGAAATCACTTCATGATTTGAAACTTGATTTGTGATTTGAAACTTGATTTGTGATTTGAAATTGGATTTGTGATTTGAAACGTCATGTGTGATTGCCATAGTGTGATTCCTACGGCTATTACTGGGTTCTGAAGGACACTAGTTCATGATTAAGAACTAGTATTGTATCACTGTAAGCTTGTATTGTTTATAAATATGTTTTCGAGACTAGCAGCATTGATTACTTGCGTGGGCGAATCGCTGGAGATTTGTGATTTGGGCGTACGTGATTTGTAGAGGTGTCATACCCTTTGGGATCAAGTCACGATGGGGTTGGCTTTCACTTTAGGATATTTAGCTCAAAGATTTTCGCTTAGGCTCCTAGGCTATGGGTAAACACCTTGAACAGGCTCTGACTTCTGTGTACACCCTCCAGGTAAAGTAGATAATAACAATAACATAACAAAACAATTATGAGTCACGTGATAGTTTTTTTTCTACCCCCCAGCCTTGAGGACCTTTATGATTTAATGTACGCACCTTGAGGTACTGACATCCTGGCTAAGAAACTCTTGTACTCTTGCGAACAGCAACGGTGTAACTGTAGAAACTTAACAACTACCGACCTTTGAACTTCCGGTTCAGAAATCACGTGATTACCACACAACCAATCGCTCAAGTTACAGTACCTCTGCGCAGAGTGACATACCTTTGCATGCTTTACTCTGCCCCTGGGGGTAGTGTTGTGCGATATGTCGATAATATATCGTATCGTTAGGATATCGAAAAGGAATCTCACCATGACAGGGTGCTCATGATCACCATGATGAGCATCCTTGAGCAACCACAAACAAGGATGCTCACCATGATGAGTTTGTGCAGGCTGCTGGAGGTGTCTTCGTCCGAGCTGGTTTTGCTCCCTTAGTGGTGGAATGTGGACTCCTTTTACTTTAAAAATGTTTAAAATTATTGCTGATCATACTACCCCTTGAAGTCAGGTGTCACTCCCAAGCTGGCAAGCCAAAGAACCTGTTCCGGCCAACATGCAACTCACTGTTGCACTGTGGCGAAGTAATACAAAGATGATCTTGAGGTATTGGATAATGATAATGATGAAAATCCCTCTACCCTTATATTCCCCTGTACGTAGTAGTGGCTAGTAATGTATAGTTCAGTAGCATTAGTTGCTGTTAATCGTTTAGCTATAGCTAGTTGTGTTTAGGGCTGAAACAATCATGGATTTTTAGTATTGAGTGCTCTCTAAATCGAGTACTCATGATCAACTACTAGCTACTTGTAGTCATAACTATCAGCCATAATTTTTTAGAGGACCTAAAACAGTTTACATCTTTTCAAGTAACAGCAATGATACACACATTGTATTAAATGCTGATGTTGGTGTTCCTGACAAACAATATATAGCTACATTACTTTACACAATCAAATCGTACAGCCTCAATGGTATAATGAGAAATACATCATGTCAGGTGGGTCACGTGATCTTAGTGAGTACTATTATGCTATCCAATGCAAGTACTAAAATCCTTAACGAGTACTCAAGTATTTATAGCAGCCCTAAACTATATGCTTGGCTGCTGAAGTTAATAGAAATTCGATCATATTATTAAAATGATAATAACTTGTCAGAAGCATTTTGGGTTGCTCTGAAAGCAGTTGGGCTTGATTTAGCCTAACCAGTAGCGTAGCTACCATTGAGGCAACCGAGGCAGCTGCCTCAGTAAAAAAAAATGCTCAACTGAACAGGCTGAACAGGCCTGAGTTTTGGAACCCCGAATTTTCTACTCAAACATGACTAGACAGCATTACTGTACCACACACAATAGTATCTATGGCTGTAGTACTAAGCAGGGCCAGAACCCTTGGTGACACAGTCCGGCATTGGATGGATCACTTTTCAGCTACTTGAGTTTGTAAAAAGATTGAGATACTCTAATAGAGCAGTCATCGTAATATACTCTAATAGAACATTCAGTACAGATTATAGCCACTGTTCTCATTACACTGCTTGGTCTAAATCATTTACATTTATGTTAATCAATTGATCATGCATATCATATATTAGCAGTTACAATAAAAAATAGCCTCCACATGCCATTTTAAAGCATATATTTTCAAAAATTTCCTTAAGGGAGCATGCCCCTAAACTCACTAGCTTGACATGATTAGCACATGCAGTTGAACATCACATCAAAGAGATAATCTCTGACTTAAAACATCACAGCAGATCAATGCTGAAAAAGTAGTGTGCATGACTATGACTACCATTGCAGTCCATGATGGCCTGATCACTCAAAATATCTCTGGAGTAGCCTGATTCAGTTTTTGTGTTGAGTGCAATTACAAATTGAAGCATGCATGGTATGCATATACAGATATACTGTAGCATTAACTAAGCTGAAACATTACTTATGACATGTAGAAAATGCTCAGAGTCTTCTGAAACAATTTCTTCCATCCAAACAGAGAGTCAACCTGCAAATGCTGTACCACCCAATCTTGAAAGTGTGTGTGAATCAGTTGAGTCAGAAGCTGACCCTCTCAATTATTTCAATGAATAGACTTTGCCTCGGTAAAAAAATTTTCTTGGCTACACCACTGCTAACCAATACCCTACTATACAATACTAACATATTGTACAAATGAACAGGTGACAATGCTTAATTGATTATTTGAGTATATCCGTGTGGTATGTACATCATTTGAGTACTAATAAATAAACTAGTGTCCATTTGGTTCTACTTGGGGTACTTAGAGATAATGAGTTACTCTCTAGAATTCCTATGGATATAATTACATGAAAATGACAAGGAGAAAACATCCTGACCACCTGGTAGACTCCTGTAAGCGTTCGAGCGTAAATCGGATGGCTGCAGGTTCGAGGCTACCTAGGTCCAGTCATGGATTTTTTCTCCTTTCTCCAACTTTTCAAACACACCTTAAGTAGTTAAAGTCTAAGTAGCTAAAGTCTTTGAGCGGGCTGTAGGACCAGGTGTCCTACAGACCTTCAGCACTTGTGCTGTAAAGCATTAATAAATAAAAAACTAAAAAAAAACTAGACATACCTCAGCATTATCTTGACAGGACTCCAACGAATAAGCATCTGCATGGCACCCACCATGGAAAGGAACATTCGCCACTTGTGACATCAGTTGCTTTTCTAATCTAAAAGACACACAGTAGCTAGGTGATTTGTGAACTGGAACCTCAAGTTTCAAATATGGGATACCTCCTAATGATGGACAGTCCCTGCATAAAGTTAGTAAAGTATAACATTTCCTTGCAATGGGTAATGGACACCCTACTCTGTTTATTACACAGTACGGTAGCTCCAAAGTATGGTTGACTTTGCCATAGGCTTGTGGATATAGATAAAACAAATATCACTAAGTTTTGTAAATGTACCAATGTACACGCAACAAAATAATAATATTAGTAATTCATAACTAAAGTTATAACAAGCCCTTAAGCAACTTCACTTATGACCACACCACATTAAATGCATGTTCCTCACTATTTCTTTAAGTAGTGTATAGTAGAAAACTTTAGCTTTGGCAAACCTGCTGGCCATGAAAATCACTGTATTTTGTCACATGTCGCTACACAGTGGCATATAGCTACATATAGCAATGACTGGAAATGTGATATACTTGGTCAAAAATACTTTAGAGGACTATTGGACAATTTACCAAATTCAGCAGTATTTATGACTGCCAAAGTTTTCAATTGTACTTTGCAAGTGGCTGGCGTTGAGAGCTGTCATCTATAGGAGTGGGATAATTAACCTCTGTGACAATTAATGCAATTTGGGAATTGGCAACCCTCTGGCTCAACAGCAAACAGTGGTATTAATGTGTGTGCATTTTGGGGAGGAGGGCTTGCATGTAGCTTGACAAACTTTTCTGTGTCAATTTTAACATATTACATTTTCTAATCTAAGGAATTAGCCAGCACAGGCTTTTATTTATTACATTACCTTCTTTTTGTTTTTAAATCTAGTTAATCATTGCAATGGTGCACTACTGAAGATTTCTATACACAATGACATGAAGCTGGACAGACAGGTGCTAGTACAGAGGTTAATTTTGTTAAATTATTTTTTTGTTTATGTGCAGCTAGCAAGGTAAATCCTAATAATCATCAGTTAAATTGAACTCACTCTAGTTAAGGACACCTCAGTTCACTTCTGGGAAGTTGATCAATGGGTATTAAATTTGTTGCTATAGCTTCTAGAACATGGTCCTCTCATACTGTATGCATGAATAGCACACACCACTATCTTGAGAGCTACAAAATTAATTCTATAAAATTCTGTTAAATTCTCATATAAAGGGAATGTCTGAGAAGTTAAGACTTTCACTCAGTTATTATACTACCACATGTTACTACATATGCGAGTGCTTTACCATGAAATTAGATTGGGTACAAATTTTAATACTTGGTTAGAACATTAATGCTGCAATTTTCAGGTCAACATTTAAAGCAATTGGCTTGCTACATATGCTGAGTTGTATCCGAATAAATTCATAGTATGGAATGGCTAAAATTGTAAGGAAGAAAGAAGGCACAGCCTTTAAATCCTTTCCCACATATACGCTTATGTAAAGTGCAATGACAGTGCACTACACCGTATCAAAGAAGAATAACCATTTGACTATGATAAAGTAAAGCAAAGAAATGCCTCCAGCAACCATGTAAAACACAGTTATTTCTATCCAGTAGACCAGCACTGGAATGCTTGTGCACCACCCAGGCACATCTGGGGCAGGGCTAGTATAACTTGCAGTGTGTGTGACTCAAAGTTCCCTGATGTGTAACTCAAAAGTTCCAACACCACTTAGTGACACAAGTACAGCTGGTCCCAGTTATACAGTTATGGTAAGTTGTGCAAGCAAGGTTGCTTGCTCAAGAAAACTGCAACAACAACAACAGCGGCAGTAGTAATAGGAACTGGCCGATATAATGGACCATCAAACCTGGAATCATGCAATTACCGAGCTGGTGCTCTAACTATTTGGCTATGTTGCTTCACCTGTAAGAAACGCAACATCACAAAGTAGGGATTTGTACTCATCAAAGTTCAAATTCTAACCTTGTCCTATTTGCAAATAATTAGTAAGCTTTTACAGTTTATGAATACATAATATTGGTTGGTACATTTGTTTGATTAATAGCCTACAAGCTCAAGGCTAAATAATGATTAACTCATTAGCAAACAACATTCGAGGAAAGTGTGCATCATGACTATTACTACAGAAGTGATTTAGCCACCTTTTGTATTGTAGAAATTGAGACACTCACGAGGTAGCCTGTAACAAGTTCAATAAGAACTATTTTCAACTGTATGTACTGTGAAGATAGAGATAACAGCAAAGAAAATGTCACCTTTTGCATGTACTAGATTTTCCTAATTTTGTGGATGCATAAGCATGTATTGACACTGGCCCAAGATCAGCCAGCATTACACCAATGGAAACAAGTAATCAACAGGTCAGAATCAGCTGGACACAAGTGACAACATCAGAAGAAAACTTGCAATGGTCCATTAATTACTGTAGATATAGGAGCAAAAATCTTAATATCAGCCCAAGTATATAATATAGCAAGAATTTCTTCATCATATGCATTGGCAGGCAAAGTCTTCAGGTCCGAGAGATTTAGAAGAAATATTTGATAAATTAATGCATCAGTGTTTAATAATTACTTAGTACACTATAGGCTCACAGTTCTGTATACATGTTGATGTACATTGCCATATACCCAATTACCAGAGATTTTATCAAGCACTTTATAGTGCTCATTAGTTTTTGAATTGAAAAATTACAATCATTGAAGCATTAATTTTGTTCTTGTGCTAAAGCCCTTTTACAAGTGCTTCTTGATTAAGTACTTTACCTAAGTGTTTGATTTAATTTTTTATTTACATTTGACATAGCCATTCTTCCATGCCAGAGTACATAAAGAATACAAAGACAAAGTTCAAAAATGAAGAACACACACAAACAACAAAAAGATAGACAATTAAATATACACACATGGATTTAACTTATGAATATTTCGATGATGGTTGCTAGACCACTAACAGTATACGTACTAGTGAACATTTATATTCTCTCTTGCTATGTTTTGTTTACATAAGCAGACAAGTCCTATAGAAACATATATATCACGGAAATATGCTTACAATATTATTAAGCACCACAATTGAAATCTTTTAGCCTTTAAGAAGATGGACTAGCTAGACTCATCCAATTGCAAGTCCACAAGATTAATGCAGACACAACACAGTTGCAGTGCCTATTCTGATGATAAGACTACTTCATGAATTGCTTCATATATATGTCTTGTGTCTATACTAGGCTAGTGCGCTATATGTCAAATATAGCAAAAAGTGATCTCAAGACAAAATATTTTTGTCTCACACTCACATGCTATATTTGCCATATACATACCACTTGTGGCAATGCTTTAGCTCTTACATATATATCTCCTGTTAGCTAGTGCATGGTGTTACTGTAGGAAATGTGTCTTATGTTTCTTCAATCACTTCACATTTAATAATTATAACAACGACATGTCTGTTACTATACATACTCAATGATTCTTTTATTATGCTATCAAATTAAAGTATTTAATAATACTGAATTAAACACTCTCTCTTATTGCATTATAGTTAAAGTAAATAATTATAATATGTTGATACTTGATATAATAAGAATGTGTGCATGTCAAAAGTAAAACAAAAAGCTGCACAGAAACTACTATTATAGATACAATGTTAAATACAGGTCTTGTTTGTGTAATTTTAGGATACCATTACTCCAGCATTTATTAGGTCTTCTTTTATCTTTTCTGCTGCTGAAGTCAGGACCTTTATTTCCCTCAGAATCTTAATCAAAACTCTCCAAGACTTGGGGGAGACCCCTCGTTTGCTGGTCAACCAATCTTCTAGCAACATCACACAACACTCCAAAGGGTCACTGTTGCACTTCTTCTGTATTAACTGTTTGTACTCAAGTTCATATTCCAAATAATCAGCTAATATGCTCCAGTGAGCTGCTACTCTTGGTATTACTATTTCATGTAGTATTCTCATGACTGGTCTCTTCATAGCAGGTTGGTCACTGTTTGACAGAGACAGGGGTGCTAATTCTGGTAGATGGTCACAGTCATCAGTTTGGGTACTGTTTGGGGAGCATTGATCTTCTAATGTACATAATGAACAATTGTTAGTGTGTGAACTGTTAATAGATCAATTTCAAATATCCCTACTTGTACATAATACACAATTACCCATAAACATGGCATACCATACTGCTATACACTAAGTCGAACAGTGAAAAAATCAAGCCTGTATATAGCCTTAGCCGTTATCAAGTTATGCTTGTCTGAAGGAATCAGTAAGTCAGTCGGTCGGTCGGTCGGTCGGTCGGTCGGTCGGTCGGTCGGTCGGTCGGTCGGTCGGTCGGTCGGTCGGTCGGTCGGTCGGTCGGTCGGTCGGTCAGTCAGTCAGTCAGTCAGTCAGTAGAAAATTCCATTAAATAAATTATTTTAAAATTATGTAGCAACTTGTTGAAAGTGTTTCAGGTCAATCTGAAAGCTTGTTTGGGCTTAGTTTTACCTAACCAATACTGCCTCATCGTTGTCAGGGAAAATTGAGGCTGGTTTTTGGGTGATGTTATTTCGTGGGCCATACCTACTCCTTTGTGGTCCTTACTATACAGTACTATCGTACTGTATGATAGTATGAATAAGTCAAATTATTGTACCATATACATTGTCAATCTGAGTAAATGTCCCAAGATCTATATGTTCACATGTTAGCCTGGATCAACCTGTCAGCTCATCTTACCTACGTAGTTTTGTCAGGTTGGTATGGCTTCACTCACTGCACTTTATATTTTGGACAATTTGAAAAGTTTGATAAAAATATTAATGAAAATTTTCTTTACATTTAACTCCATCACAATCCTAAATGGATTATTGCAATGTAGAGAACTAGTGATGAAAGTAAGTCGAAGTCTAGTAATGTAAAACAATTGTGCAATACTTGCGGTTAGAAGGTACACAGCATTAACACACATACTAAATACACTAGTGTATACTGTATAATTTCAATGCATAATGTAAGAGTGACTCACTACTTATTGCCATAACTTGATCAAAAGGAAAAAGCCACATCAGATGTGATGAGATCAATTGTACATGTTGTGTACTATTAATGCTACACTCAGCATAACGTAATGAAGGAGTCACAACAGGAACAATAGCAATGTGGTCATCAGGACTATCACTACATGACTGACACAGGAAACCATACTGTAATCTGTTGTGATCAAAGTTCAGGTGATGACAAACTTCAGTTAATGCACCGACCAAACTCTTGTACACTTCAAAATGGATAGAGGAAAATTTTTCTTGAGGGTGTCTGATCTGTACTTCCAAATGAGATATACCATCAAACAAGGACAGAGAATAAGCATTGGGTAAACTGAATGTTATGAGGTTCCTGAAAGTATGATGAGTGTCTCCTTTTGAGAAGTGAGGATGCCAGCCAGCTGGTGGATTTTGGAGCAGTTCAACAACCAAACAACAGAAGACTCCTCTGGGTAGAAAGCCTGACTGAAATCTGATCAATAATGGCTCACCTTGCATATGACTATAAGTAAAGAGATGATTGTTCTTTTGCTTAGATGGATACGTTGGCAGAATAAATGGTATGAAATATTCTTCTTTATCCAGACTCACTATAGAAACATTCTGTTCTGCAATGATAGGAGCAATAATCTTCATATGAACTAGAAGCAGCAAAAAGAATTCTTTTCTGATATTATCTGTCCAAGTAACATGCTCAAATAGCTCTTTGGAAAGCAATCCTTGATATTTCAACTTCTGGACAGCATGACGGTTACTGGATCCATCCTGGAATGTAAGGCACACGACACTGCTCAGCTTGTCAAAAAACCACTGATAATCTGTGATGACATAATCACACAAACCAGGAACTTCCTCATAATACAACAGGACTCCTAACAGATGATAATACCTGAGAACACTTTTAACTTCCTCCGCATCACTGATTAGTGCACTGGATTTAGCTAATACAACGCACTCTTGGATGGACATGTTTGATCGTTTTTCTTTGGTGCAAAACTTTTGAATTTCTAACTCTAGCAGCATCCAAGTAACAGGAACATCATACACATCTTTCTTTGAGATCAATTGCTCTATGTTATTTCTGATTATGTTTGCCACTGGATCTTCATTTGTTCCACCAGCAGTAGTGTTGTCTACTGGAAACAATACACTTTCATTTGTATTCTGCCATACCATTGCTTGACACTTCATGGTGTCTACCATACTGTTAAGTTGGCTTGCAGTGTCATCAACTATATCTGATGTTACTTGATCTGCATGAGTACCCACCAGGCACAAATATGAGTTCTTATCAGTGCCGGGAATTGAGACCAATTGTGGTATATGAGAGGATCTTTCTGCAGCATCATTGACAGCTGACATTAGCAGTTTGGTCATGTCAATATTAGAATAGTTCAAATGATATGGTGTGATCATTTGTTTGCCATGTTGACTGTACTTCACCAATACCTGATCATCAAGTTTCTTTGATAAATCATGAACAATGAAGCTGACCGTGTGATATATATTAATGGTGGGCAGTAAATGGATATACTCAGGCTGGCCACCAGTATCCAGCAAAGTAATAACATTCAGCACCTCATCAGGCTGGTAGACTAGTGAATCAGAGCTATTGTTAGTTTTTTGGTTACGGCTGCTCTCAAGAATGTTATCAAACGTTAATAAATGTTCTCTTTTGACTGAATCCCCCACAAACAGTCTAGTAAACCACTGCTTTATTGTGTCAATCTTTGTAACACTTTGCCTATCAGAGCTAGAGGTGTAACCTGGATGTGCTGCATTTGATTGAGGTGGCTGGACGTCGGGTTTGGTTATATTTTTTATCAATGCTGGTGATTCAGAAGAGGGTTGTAAAACAGACTGAAGATGACTTATTTGAAGATCAAACCCAAGCTCAATCCAAGTAACTTCTGAAGATGACCTAATAACAGCTTTAGAAACTGAAACTGCATGATTAGCATGTACAACATTAGTGCTGTGGTGTTCTGTGACATACTTTTTCTTTAGTAACAAATTACTAAAACTGGTTTTACCTGCTGCCCCAGATCCTGTCAATAGTATTTTGAGAAATCTTACTGGAACAGTTCTATGCTGCCTTTTGGCTTTGTCTAAACATTGCTGTAGAAATTTAATATTTCTTTTCTTGTTTTTGGGATTATGTTTATATATCTGTTGGTCGGGAATGTCAATTTGGACAGATGTTTTTCCAGAAATGTGCTGTATTTGAACACTGGCACCATTAAAACACTGTTCCAATAAAATTTTAAAAGCTTCATTGATATTGTAGCCTGTTTTGGCACTTGTCTCAATATATGTGATACCAAACTGACTTGCAAGTGCTTTAGCTTGATCATTAGAGATGACACGGTATTTTTCCCTATCACACTTAGCCCCTACAAGTAAAACTTTTTTATTAGGATTCGTTGCCCAAATGATTTTATTCAGCCATACTGGAATAGTATTAAAAGAATGTTCGTCAGTGACATCAAATACTAACATACAGCCAACCGCATAATGAACATTTTTGCAAATTTCAAGTTGGAGGCTTTGATTCTCCCATCCACTTCCAGTCAAATCCCCAACCCAAAGTTCGTTAGCTTTGTTGTTAATATTCAGTTTGAAGGAAAAGTAATGATCCCAACTAGGCTCATTGCTAAGTTCAAAAGAATCAGAGTACTGAAATCGTTCAACAATATTGGATTTACCACAATAGTTATCACCAGTCATTACCACCTCATATCTCTCTGCAGACATTGCAGCCTGTGAAGAACAAAATTGAGTTAATTTTAACAACTAGAGACATAAATAGGTATTGAAAACATTGGCGTGGCACTCAAAATTTGGTTAAAGATAACTTGAGTGCTTATTAATTTGATATCCAATTGTTGAATTTGGAGAAGCAATTCCCTGCTAATTACACATTGGTCTAAAATGACGGATTTCAATGCTGCATGGCACATGGTATTTGTATAGTGCAGACTTCACTATTTCAGCAGAATTTAATTCACCTGGAACTACAGGAGGCTAGGTGCTTATAATAATATTACAATCAACTGACCCAGCTATCACCTATATGTAGGAATAGCTGCATTATGAAATGTGATTAGTCATGAACTGCATGGTGCAATTTGACATAAATTTCACTACACTAATGATTCCTTCGTTACAGTAGATATGCCCGAGTTTTATCTGCTTGTTGGTGCTGCTTGTTAAACCACCAAATGTACCACACAGTTTGCATGTTTTCTACAAATTGGTGTTTGCAAAATTCAGCCTGAGTGCATAACATGAAGGTTGTATAACATGAAGGTTGTATAGACACTCTGTCCACACAAGGAAATTAAGTTTGAGTAGGTGTAGCATCTTTGTTTATGATTGAACACAATCCTAAAACTAAACTGCAGGAGTTTTAGGGACTATAACCTGGTCATAATGAATATTCATTGCAACTGAGTGACTATGCATGTACCGCATTCCCTCAAATTGTGACCTGGGTGTTTATTGTGGTTCACTAATCCAAAGTTAAGGTTAATCAGTACATGTAAATGACTTCTGATGACACACTGTAGGCTTCAGCTGATGCTGAGTGCAATATATATCAAGGCAAAGCCATTGATCACTTAGAAAATGGAAGCGTTTTATATGCATGGCTATCACACAGTACAGTAGTAGTGTATAGGGATCATACAAAACTAGACTTTCCAGCCAAAAAATCATTCTAAAACCAGCCTCAATTTCTCTTCATGACAGCTTCGCAGCATTGATTAGGTACAGCCAAGCCCAAAAATGTCTTGAGACCAACCCCAAAACCTACCAATGGAATATATTTAACAGAATTTGTCACTCACTGACTAACTAACCAACTAAAATGATGCGTCCAGCCAAGCATAACTTAAAAATGGATAAGGCTATGGGCTTGATTTCTTCACTGCTTGATATTGCTTCATCACATTTGCTAGGTCTCCACACCACAAGTAACAGCTTTCACCTATTCACAAACTGGTTACAACTACATAGAAGGATGAAGTGTGTAGCTTGCATATCTCAAGTTGTACAGCAGAAGTTGCTCTACATTGTTCAAGGATATACGATTTGTAAGTTGATCATCATTGGTATAACATTGCTATTACAGCCTTGCAGTGGCAACTTACACATAGTAGAGTAGTAGTGCAGATCTTAGAAGACAGTTTCCACTCATTCCATTGCTTACATGCAGTCTATTGGGCTGAAAATTTTCTTAAGGCATTTAGCTCAGCATACTGACTAGGGACCTGTGAGAAGGCTTAAAGCCTGTGAATACAGAGAGTCAGGGACATGTAACTAAACCGTGAAGAATGCAGAAAATATCCCAGACCTGCACCCCAGCAACCTGCAATATAGGCATGTAACACTCCTACACTCTAGACTTAATAAATACTATGTAATGTGGTTTTGCTAAAGAATTACCTATGTTACATCAAATCTGCAGTTAATTAAAATACTCTCAGTCGTACATTATTGGTTACTGCAATAAAATATTTCCTCAAATTATGGTTAGTCTTGTATAAATGCCTGGTTTCATTTAGTCGATCACCATGATGCAGCATAATTGCAATAACGGCCAGGTTCAAGTATTCGTAGTTTTACTAGACATTGTTGTAAAGCAC
The DNA here is from genome assembly GCF_963678975.1 of Dysidea avara. Taxonomy (NCBI): domain Eukaryota; kingdom Metazoa; phylum Porifera; class Demospongiae; order Dictyoceratida; family Dysideidae; genus Dysidea; species Dysidea avara. The sequence continues at coordinate 35,128,852 of NC_089277.1, forward strand.
TAATAACAATAACAATACATTAGAAAATAGTAGACATTTTGATTTTTGGGAGGTAACAAGGTCATTCTTACAAATCTGCTAGTAGAATGACCACAGGCATTGTAAATATCACTTTTGATCATTGGTCTGCTACTGTATGCTCTCTCCCAAGCATATTGCCTGCAGTGGACAAAATCCCCCAAGCCAACACGAATCAATTATGGGATATACCATTTAACATTGTGGTTATGTTTGTCAGGATTAACAGAGAAGTCCAGTAATACTGCAGAAATTTATTTTTAGTGCCTACCTGTTTTCTAGATTCTAGAGTGTTTTAAACATGTTTCATCAACTAAACTGTAGATGGATTTACTTAGATGGGGCTATTTTGCATTATCTGTAATATGGGCGTGGTCTGTATGCAACACCCTATCTTGTCCTTATACTGCAGTTGCACCATAAAATATCTAATATGCAAGCTAAAACCTTGTGACAACTCATCATCACATGGTAATCACTCAAGCCATGTCTTCAAACTGTCATATTAATGCACCTGTCCTTCACACTTCTGTTACACCTTATGGCAAGTGCATTGGCAGTAACTCAGTCTGGTCAGTAAGGTGTGAGCTTAGCTCTTCGACAAAAACATGTTCAGTCTTCTGCACTCATGTTAAGATCACAAGAAAAATTTAAAATGACATCTAGTACAATCCCACAATGACTCCACCTGTACGCCAATATAAAATGCTCCCAATTGGTTAGAGGCCACAGCCTTGGATCTTTGCACTTTAATAACCTCGGCTTCGCCTTAGTTTTAAAAATCCATGAAGATCCTTGTGAGATCTCTAACCTACACTCAGTTAGCATCAGCTAAAGCCTGTAGTAGATATCACAAGCAATTTATAACTGATTATCCTTAACTTTGGATGGGTGAAACACCCGGGCCACAATTCGAGGCAATGCGGTACATGCACCAGTTGCAATGAGTAGTTATAGTCTCTATTTCAAGAAGGCTATATCCACTTCTAACTTCCTGTAGTTCTAGGTAAACTAACTCACAATTAACCTATGGAATAAACCATAAAAGTAGTACAGTGACTATTAAAACCCTATCCTGAACTTGTGATGGAGCCAAATTACACATGTCTAGATCTGTTGTTGACACCTCCCAGGTAAAAAAACTTGCAAGATTTAACAAGCCCGTGTAAGATCTTGCAAGGTCATATTTAATCTTGCAAGATTGGTGCAAGGAAAGGACCTTTTCATGTGTGCTCAAAAAATCTTGCAAGATTGGACAAGAATCTTGCAAGAATTGTGCAAGTAAAGGACCTTTTCACTTGCGCAAGTGCAAGAATTGGCAAGATTGGTGCAAGATTTGTGCAAGAATTTGATGCAAGATTAGCAAGATCCGTGCAAGTTTTTTTACCTGGGCTTTACTATCACTTTTAATCATCTGCAGCTGGCCATGGTTGGCTGAAATGTCAATTCTCTTGAAAGAAAATATCCATTTTTCATTATTTAAGCTGTTTTTCAGGATCCAGTACATACGTACATCTGGGGCTGATCCAGGGGGGTGGATGATGGAGTGGCTAGCCACCCACCATGCATGGCCTTGCAGCCACTCAGACATGTAATAATTTTTGTACTAAAACAAGTTTATAATCGTAATGCTAATCCTAAATAACACTCTTTCATTATTATGTTAACAAAGTATTGTGTGCTATATCAATATCAAAGATAATGGGCAATATTAGCTACCACCATGCAGAGAAGTTCTTGAAGGAAAATGTGAGGTCTGCTTTAGGGAAAATTCAATTATACTTTCATAATACCATTATTCTTCTATAATTGCCAGCAAATCACCCTAGGGCTGTGGCTTAATATTAATTTTTACAGTTCACTATCTTAATAGCAAGTAGTGAGGAATATTGCAGCTTTAAGCTTCTTCCTGTGGGGCATGTGATTAGTGGGAGATGATAGTTCACATTTACTTACTCAATGGAGGTATCATCTCCTACATGTATATACATACACATGCACACAACAGAGAGGAATGTGTAGCACATGCTCAGGTGTTACGGACATACTACATCAGATCTATTTGTTTTAACCACTCATGATCAGCCTTTACTAGGATTAAAAAATAAATAACATGTGAACAAGAGCTTTAAAGCTACTGTGTGCATGCTTCACTGTACAAGCTAGTCGATAGCAATGACAGGATTTTCCCTGATCTAAATACCGAGACATTTGGGACTTTTAGCTTAAAATCTGGGCCAGCTACCCACTATGAGATTATGTACTATAGTCCCATCTGTACTAGAGTCCCATCTGTACTAGAGTCCCATCTGTACTATAGTCCCATCTGTACTATAGTCCCATCTGTACTATAGTCCCATCTGTACTATAGTCCCATCTGTACTATAGTCCCATCTGTACTATAGTCCCATCTGTACTACAGTTCTATCTGTACTATAGTCCCATCTGTACTATAGTCCCATCTGTACTATAGTCCCATCTGTACTATAGTCCCATCTGTACTACAGTCCCATCTGTACTATAGTCCCATCTGTACTATAGTCCCATCTGTACTACAGTTCTATCTGTACTATAGTCCCATCTGTACTATAGTCCCATCTGTACTATAGTCCCATCTGTACTACAGTCCCATCTGTACTATAGTCCCATCTGTACTATAGTCCCATCTGTACTACAGTCCCATCTGTACTACAGTCCCATCTGTACTATAGTCCCATCTGTACTATAGTCCCATCTGTACTACAGTCCCATCTGTACTACAGTCCCATCTGTACTACAGTCCCATCTGTACTACAGTCCCATCTGTACTATAGTCCCATCTGTACTATAGTCCCATCTGTACTATAGTCCCATCTGTACTATAGTCCCATCTGTACTACAGTCCCATCTGTACTACAGTCCCATCTGTACTATAGTCCCATCTGTACTATAGTCCCATCTGTACTATAGTCCCATCTGTACTAAAGTCCCATCTGTACTACAGTCCCATCTGTACTATAGTCCCATCTGTACTATAGTCCCATCTGTACTACAGTCCCATCTGTACTATAGTCCCATCTGTACTACAGTCCCATCTGTACTATAGTCCCATCTGTACTATAGTCCCATCTGTACTATAGTCCCATCTGTACTATAGTCCCATCTGTACTACAGTCCCATCTGTACTACAGTCCCATCTGTACTACAGTCCCATCTGTACTACAGTCCCATCTGTACTACAGTCCCATCTGTACTACAGTCCCATCTGTACTATAGTCCCATCTGTACTATAGTCCCATCTGTACTATAGTCCCATCTGTACTATAGTCCCATCTGTACTATAGTCCCATCTGTACTAAAGTCCCATCTGTACTACAGTCCCATCTGTACTACAGTCCCATCTGTACTACAGTCCCATCTGTACTATAGTCCCATCTGTACTATAGTCCCATCTGTACTACAGTCCCATCTGTACTACAGTCCCATCTGTACTATAGTCCCATCTGTACTATAGTCCCATCTGTACTATAGTCCCATCTGTACTATAGTCCCATCTGTACTACAGTCCCATCTGTACTATAGTCCCATCTGTACTATAGTCCCATCTGTACTACAGTCCCATCTGTACTATAGTCCCATCTGTACTACAGTCCCATCTGTACTATAGTCCCATCTGTACTATAGTCCCATCTGTACTATAGTCCCATCTGTACTATAGTCCCATCTGTACTACAGTCCCATCTGTACTATAGTCCCATCTGTACTATAGTCCCATCTGTACTATAGTCCCATCTGTACTATAGTCCCATCTGTACTACAGTCCCATCTGTACTATAGTCCCATCTGTACTTTCTTTTCTGAATTATGCTGTGCTATGGCCTCTTCATAGTTGTGGCGGTCAGCACTGTCTCACTCATTACTTTTATATAATGTTCTCATAAGTTTGAGCTTTTCAAAAAGATATTTAGATGCAGTTGACTCCTAACATTGTCTCTGTACTTCCACCATAGCTTACACCTGAGAATGTGGCTAACATATGAATCCTGCACTATTGGCTGTTGCCTGCTATAGGTTATCCAGTGGTGAACTAGTGATGAATCTAACCATTACCCAGCCCATGACATGAATAAACCCAAGAGATTATTAGACAGTCTAAGAGCAACCTTTGATATAGAAGGAAACATGCAAAATTATTCATTATCCAACAAGTTCTTTAGATAGGCTACTATTACAGAACTATAAATAGAACACTGAATATGGCATAGCAACATCAATTGGTTCTCACATGAATTGCATTAGACATAGACAATAACCTCATAGTTCAACTATTTTGTTACAATAATCATTTGTAGCAGATAGTTTCTATGGTTTCAGGCACCTAAAACTCGAAATGACCTGCAGTCATAATGGCTTGGGAAGTTAGCTAGTTCAGAATAGCTAAGGTGGCTCAACTGCAGCATTTGCGTTTTCTGGTATTAACCAGCATATAACTACCAACGTACAGAGTATACACTCACAAATGCACTGCAAAATACTCACAAATACGACTAACCAATTCTACCTCACTGCAGTATATAGCCAGCCCAACACTGATGTAGCTACTAGCCAGGCTACTCAACAACTACACTGGTACAGCTAAATCACGTGACACAGTTAGTTATAAACTGATGCACACACGTGTAACTTACAAGATTTTGTTCACCTATCAGAATTTGAGTTAAATAGCGACGTCAAACAACTTGCATTATCTACCTTGATATCCACAATCGATTTTCACGGGTCATCTGATTTTATTTTCGCGTTGCTAGCTCATGGCTTCTCGACATATAGGATTGTTTTATGTTGCTGATGCATGCTGTTGGATATCTGCAAGCAAGTTGTAATGGGCTCAGTGGAAGGGAGGAGGTCGGGTGGTAATTCAGCTGCACTGTACTAAGTACGTAGCTGAGCTATTCAATGGCATCATCTAGCTAACAGTATGAGTAAAATAAACACACAAACAAGAAGACTGATTAATAGGAGGCTGACTAAACCAGTGAGCAAAAGGATAAGTTTATTGATACAAATTAGCTACAAAGGTACACAATTGTAATAATGGACGTTAGAGGCCATGTTGTTGTGGGCTTTGCTGATTAGGCCACTCCAATCGGTAATTATGTTTCTGGTCCTTTGAAAATCAGTTTTAGGTGCGGGCAGGCGGAATTCAGCAACAAAGCAACAATGAGGTGACTGCTCAATTAGAGGGGTTTTTTTTTGTGATTTACTGACTGTTCTATTAGAGTATATAGATCCGTACTATGCACTCTGTCCATTTCACTGATAAAATACAAATTATGGCATTTAGATAGTTAGATTTAGCATACTTGTTGCAGCCCAATATTTGTTTCTGAAATCCAGGTTTTTCAAAAAGCTGATGCGGGCATTTTATCCATGTATTTCTGAAATAACATTCTCCAAAAGAGTATGCAGGCGGTGGACCAGAACATAATTACCAATTGGAGTGGCCTTATAATAATAAAAGCTAATTCACAGTTGACCATCCAACCCAGTTGGAAGGTCACACTTTATTGGGTTGATAGCTAAACAATATAAATCATATGCAAAATGCATTTTCCTAAAACACATTCAGGGGCGGATTGGGTAGTAGGTGGTTATAATATAGAGGATCTGTGGGCTGTGCCCCTAGTAGTTAATGGTATTCATATGATTCAGGACTAAATTTTTTACGTAGAGCAGTTTTATGCACAGATATCTCAATAAGTCATACTTGATCAAAAGCTGCATGTAGGGAATAGTGACAGTCATAGGTTCAGCTTATGAGCCTAAAGAAAACTGTCATAATATGCAAAGAACCAAGTAGACTATAACAATTTGCAAAAAAACTCCTATAGCTAAGTAGGTGTCCATGGGTTGATGCTGCAGATGAAAGGTTTCATACTAAGGATTCTTGTTAGTGTTACATGTGGTGACCATTCTATTAGAGTATTTGACTAACAACTCTACCATCTTGATCTTGTGTATATGGAACTTTTTTGTTGGGGGGAGGCTCTGTATCTGTTACTGAAAATGTACTGTAGAATCATAGATAATATTATTTCAACTACACTAACATAATTGCAGTGTGGTGTACATAGAGGGGTGGGGTGTTCATTTTTTTAGTGTGTTAGCTTTAGGATGATGTTACTACAGTAAAACCTCACTTGATGGCAACCCCATTATAAAGGCCACTCTCACCTTAGTATTGCGGCCAGGTACAGAAAGTCCAGATGCTTCCATGCTATTTCATTGAGATATATTAATTTTCGTTAATAGAGCTACCTCCATAATAATTATCCCTTTAAAACCCATACTCTAATAAGGTGCAACAGGTCACATAACTATTGCAGGACCAAACTGGTAAAACCCCCAATAAAGAGGCCAGTTAAGCAGAATTAAAAATTTTAAAGGCTAAAAGTTGTGTCTATCAGAAATTTCCAAATGGTAGGGACATCTACAGTGGGAGGTTAGAAAAGTGCACAACTAGTACAGTATATATGAGAAGTGAGGAGCATGCCTTATCTACGGCATCTGTTCTATATAAATATTTAGCCTTCTGAGATCGAATTTAGCAAAGATATATTATTGACTGAACTTTATGGAATAAGCATCATGAGTCACTTCAACTAAGTGAAATCATATTTTCTAGCAGTGGTAACTATAGCTAGCTTTATATGGTTGTTGAAATTCAAGGGATCTAGGAGTTGGTCTTTGTTTTTTAAAGCTTAAAGAATTTGGATTTTCTTTAGAGTAGTTGACTGTTCTATTAGAATATATCGATGTTTATTTAACTTTGTTAGCACTAGTACTTTTACCCCCTTTCATCCCCTCTTGTTGATTCCTAGAAGAAATAAACCTTTTCTCTTTTAACTCTATCCATGTTTTCATTGCTCATGTATACTTTTGGTGTAACTGCATCTGTACTGTAGCTTCTCTAGTAAAATTTTGGAGGGGGTGCTTCAGCATACATACATCCTTAAGATCCTCACTTGCCTATAGTTGGCAATATACACTTCACGCTTTTAGCAGCCAAGTAGTGTCGGAATGATTTCATGGCATATTCTTACCTTTCACTAGCTGTGATGAAACTCATAGTGTATTTATGTCAATTGTTGTTGTAGCAACTAGTGATTCAGGTGTTGGTTTCAATGGTTTGCTGAAAGCCTTGATGACAAAGTCACTTTGTTTTATGGCTGAATTAATGTTCTCAATATATAACTTGTCATGGGTCTGATAGATAGTCCTATTGAGAGGTTTTACTGTAGGATGTTTGTGTTGTACAGAGTTAAGAAGAGGTCCAATCTCAGCTTATTGGTTTTTTTCTTCATGGTGATTCTATAAAGTGGCAATGATTAATGAAACACTTTTGAATGTTCTATTAGAGTAGTTGACCATTCAGTGAACTTTTGTGGGTAATCATGCTGCAGATACATTTGCAACTTTTGCTACAAATTTGGTGTTACGGTTTAAATGTCATTTGAAAATATCTTGAAATTTAAATCAAGCTATAGTGTCTGCATGCCCTCTAACGTGCTTCCAGAGATAGTGATTATGAGATTTTACATTATATCATATACAATCAATAGGTTTGGGCTATTAATCATGCTTTATATTAAAACTATATTTTATTCCTTCAATATTAATCTAAAGGTACACTCAGATAAGTGGAAAATTTTATACATGTATTTTAATACATGATGTTTAATTACTTACATCAAAGCAACTTATATTAAATGTTGTTCTTACAATTATTTAGATATCTTAGCTTGTTCAGTATGTGCATACACATGCTGTATTTGGTATTACTATATTGCCCTGTATTTATTCGGTTAATCGGAGTGTTTATAATGCCATATAGTTCTGAAAATTGATGCACCGTGACTATCTTTATTCACCACCACCCAGCCCTTATTAATCAACTGTGGTGGCTAAACTATATAAGGCTTGAGTCTATTATACTACTCATTTTTTTCTTATTCTATTCTCACATATATATAGATCCAGTGGTATAAGATACAGAAGTTTCAGAATGAGGGGCCTGGATGACGATTGATACAAGATGACTGTTTTATTAGAATATTTGAATATTCTATTAGCAAATCATGCTATTGCATACTCAGCACAGCCTTACTACCAACTTACTCACAACTTATCACATGTTCAACCAATTACATACATCCACGAGTTCATGCCATGTATGTATATGTAATGCTTATGGTGTATGGACTGCATTTATTCGATTAACCAGAAAAGACATGCTGACACTCTTTAATTCTGACTTGTCCTCAGTTTTAGGGATGCGGCGATTATGCCAGCATAATTTCGGGAATAATAGGTATGTGTGGGAATCAGGAATTATGCTAGCATTTTGAGGTGATTATAAAGCTTTAACAGTAGGAAAATCTGCAGATTGCACAATTCCGTTAAAAAAGATCGAGATACTCTAATAGAACAGTCACTGAATATTATTTACTCTAATAAAGCAGTCACATTGATATGAAATAATCTAATATAGCAACCAACTAAAGCATTTAAGACTATTTGAAGCTTCAACATCAATGAAAATGGTCTGATACAGCAATAAACTGGCATTATTAGCCAATTATGGTGGCATAATTTTGGGAATAATGGGAAATTCTCAAAAGCATAACAGGGGATTTTTTGAGCACTGCTCAAAAGCATAATGCTCAATTTTTGGAGCATAATAGCCTCATGCCTACTCAGTTTCAATGCAAACAATTTGCACATCACAGTATTCTTGCACGACCTTCAGTGGCCATAGGTTAGTGTTGGTCAGGAAATGGTGTTTAAGCTAGATACTGGAACTGAGGACGTAACCCTTACAAACCTTAAATTACAAGTTAACTAAGGTTTTGTGTGGACCAAACAATAAAAGTATTGGGCCACGCAACTGTAAACTTTACTTACAGGGTCCTACAAACAGTCAATCTATGTAATAAAATACAATTACTGGGACTACCAGAAATCACAGCCTTACAACTCCTGAAGGTTGATAACTTACAGTCAGGAAAGGTTCAGCAGAGCTTTCTAAAGCTATTTCAAGGCACAGGCACTCTCAAAAGAGACTACCAAATCCAGTTGAAACCAGATGCTAAACCCTATGCTCTCTATATACACTGCAAGAAATGTTCCAATACCACTTTGGGTGGTGGTTCCAAAGAAGCACGATAATGTCAGAATTTGTGTTGACTTGAAACCCCTCAATGAGAGCATCCTCAGAGAAACACACTTCCTCTAGAGTCCTGGAGTAGATGAGACACTGTCACCACTAACCGGAGCTACTGTGATGAGCACACTAGATGCCAACAGCAAAAACAAGATTGGGGGCCAGTATCTAATGCTTCCAGATCTGATCTATGTTAGAGGCAGAAACTAGATACACTCAATTGAGAAGGAAGTTCTTGCTATCACATGGGCATGTGAGAATATTCTCTATCTACATCCTGGGAAAGCACATCAGTATTGAGACAGATCACAAACCTCTAGTTCCACTAATGGTCAACAAGCAGCTTGACAACCTGCCACCAAGTGTGCTGAGATTCCTTTTGAGACTGATCCAATTCAGCTACTCAATTCATGTTCCAGGGAAACTTCTGTATGCTGCTGACACACTGTCCAGAGCTCCACTGAGAGAAGAATCTGATGCTCAAACTGTACAGAGACAATCTGAGGTAGAGCCATTTATTAACACTACATTACTACCTATTTGTCAGCTAGCCAACAGCAACTTCAAGTATACCAGAAGGCTCAAGCAGCAGATCCAGTTTGCTCTAGAGTCACCACTTACAATGTCTGCAAGGTAGACTGGCAAAAATGCTGCAACGATACTGAACTGAAGCCCTACTGGACTGTCAGAGGCAATCTTACTCTACACAATGAGCTACTGCTTTATGGAGGAAGAATAGTGGTTCACAACAAATTAAAAACAAACCATTCAGAAGATTCACACTGGTCATCAAGGCATTGTACAATGTTGCCTCAGAGTAGTTTCGTCAGTTTGGTGGCCAGGTATTTCAAAAGAACTATTTATATAGAACACTTTATACAGCAATGTCCTGAATATGTGAAATTGACTACCAACCCCATGGAACTTCTGATGCCTATTCCTTTACCACAACATCCTTGGGGAAAGAGTAACAGCTGACTTATTTCAGCTCAATGATTCAACCTTCCTTTTAGTTGTGGAGTGCTTCTCAAAATATCCAGAAGTGTTTAAGCTCAATTTTACCACATCAAAAGCTGTGATTTCTAGCTTGAAATCAATTCCCACCATGGTGTTCCCTCAGTGCTAATGGACTAAAATTTGATTCAAGCGAGATGAAAGAGTTTGCCAACACTTATGCTTTCCAACACATCACAAGCAGCCCTCACTACTCACAGTGCAATAGTGTGGCAAAAAGGAATGAAAGATTTGCTACAATGTACCACTGACCCATACATGAACTACCGACCTACACCACTGCCATGGTGCAACTACAGCCCTGCAGAGATGTTGATGAGAAGGAAAGTCACGACTAGTGACATACTCCAGACAACCAGTCAATTGACTCCACAATTGCACATTTTATCAGACTTTCAACAAAAGGACAAGGACTTTAAAGATAACTAGAAAAAGAGCTATGACCATCAACATCGTATAAAACCAGCTGACACTTTACCTGATATTCATTAGTGTGGGTGAGAACTGGAAACAGTCAAACACCAGGAAGAGTTGTGTCTAATGCTGACACTCCAAGGTCTTATGTTACATCTAGTGCATAGAAACAGACAACACCTTAACATAGAATGACCACAGCTAATGACAGTACTCCAGATATTCCTGATAGTTTCACCATGTCAACCACACCTCAAACTACTTAGACTCCAAGAGATAGAATCATGACTAATACTCAAACAGGTGCTGATATTAGACTTCCTAACAGACTGAAGTACGACTAAGCTCAGGAGGGACATGTGACATAGTACACACACTTAGACAGAAACCTGTAACACACACTGGTTACTGTGTATCCGTAATTGGGTTGTAATTTGCACATTATTATTATGGTAATCTTGTAATCGGTAAACATAATTGGTTTTGTAACATAAGTACTAACTAACACATGTGTACCCGTATGTAGTCATATTGTAGTACGTATATATGAAGTTGTATTGTACCTTGTATTCATTGTGGTTGTTATAGTACTAGTAAAGACTGTTATGGTAACCTATATTACATGACGTTACAAGTTGAGCTAATTTTCTTTGAAAATGGCCTACTTTTGAGCAGTGCCCAAAAATCAAAGCTGTCGTGCTCAAAATATCCTATCAAAACCAACCTTGAGAGCAGACTGTTTCATTAGTATTTGCTGTATTAAAGTATTATTTCTACAATGAATAATCAGGTATTAAAATTAATGAATTAGTAATAATGTCTGTTTGCATGTGTGCTACTTTTCTTTGTACAAGCATTGGCATAGGTTATGAAATCTCTTCGCCAGCCTTTATTAGGTCTTCTTCAATCTTTTCTACTGCTGAAGTCAGGACCTTTATTTCTCTCAGAATCTTAATCAAAACTCCCCAAGACTTGGGGGAGACTCCTCGTTTGCTGGTCAACCAATCTTCTAGCAACATCACACAACACTTCAAAGGAACATTATTACATGTCTCCTGTATTAACTGTTTGTACTCAAGTTCATATTTCAAATAATCAGCCAGCATATACCAGTGAGCTGCTACCCTTGGTATTACTATGTCATGTAGTACTCTCATGACTGGTCTCTTCATAGCAGGTTGGTCACTATGTGATGGAAGTGAAGATGCTAATTCTGTTGGATTTTCCTCATGGTCTCCAGTTAGGACACTGCTTGTGGAATTATCTTCAAATGGGTCTATATTTGTGTGATGAATAATCATGACCACATAAGGTTATGCTGAAAACACATGCTTATTTTATAGCTACAAGTATAAAGAATTTTATAAACTAGCAGGGACCATTACAACATGAAACAATGGTGATCATCAATTGACATGTAGTACACATCGGCACATAATGTAAAGATTAAATTTGCACATGATTGTCTCTTGCTTTAGCATTTTATGGTATTGAAATCTAATATGAACAATTATAGTGTGCTCACAACGAGGATTGTCCATTTTTTGTGAAAACCTTAATAGTACATACAACCCATACCATAATATCAGTTTTTCTCATTTGGTTTTTTTGGATTTCTGTGTAGGCTTTGTCTGTTTTAGATAAAAATAACACTACATTTTAACCTAAAATGACTTCCACATGTTTTTATGTACAAATCTGTTTGGTTTCTTAGATTCCCCTTGATGAAGGATGATTTGAGTAATGTGTAAGTTTTATGTGTAGTACCGAAGGGAAAGGCCAAAAAGATCCTTGTGTGTTTAATAAAGTGGAACGTGCATGTGCTAACGATCACTGGCCACCTTTGTTTAACAACCATTTTCAATGTCATGTATATCAGGCACAATTATCTCAGTCCTTCACATACCATACGAAGCAGCAATAAACATTACGTGGTAACTCCTGTCGTAAGCTTAGTGTTCTTCAGCACGTTATAAACGAACCATTTGTTTAATATATTTTAGCAGTGTTTAAAGCGTGACCGCCCTCCTCTGCCTCTGAATCAGTGTGCAAATAGCTTTCATATAGTAGTTGCTACCTCATAACTAACAGTTATTGATACATTCACAACAGTGAATACTAGGTCCTAGTGAATACCTCACTACCATAGAGTCTGGCTGTTAAGCGCATGTATGTATTAAGCACATATTACCTGTTAAACGTATACCCATTTCTCGTAATAATCCTGGTTGATAAACACATGTGGACGAACACAAAGCTCCAATATGAGATTAAGCTATACAAGAGAAGAAATGCTAGAGTTTTGCTATTAGTTTATAGAACAAAATTTCACAAATTACGAAGCCAAAAATAATATGTGCCTTCACTATACTTAAGAAGTGAAGTGATTTTTTTTAGTGTGTTCCACACAAAGAATTCAGTACACAAAAACTGAACTAAAAAAATTGGTACATGTAATGACTGCAATTCACACCACCCCAAGAGAATAATCATAACGAGGTTTATTTATTAGGTGCAAGCGCCTAACAACTATATGTTAATTGCAATATTTTTCGTGATCTTATATTAGGTGTATGCACCTAACAACCGGACTATACGGTATGTGTGTTCAGTCACATAATTATACATATTCTATTGTTCAGTATTCCTACAGGAAGCTTTTATAGGTACTATATAGCCGCCACTATCATCACTGTTTACAGTAACAGTTATTGTAACAGTTATTGTAACAGTTATTGTAACACATGCTTTGAGATTATGTAATATGTTTATACCTCCCTGTAGGGGTAATTTATAGTTAAAAAGGTAGGTAGGTTTAAGGATTCCTAGCCAATTATCTCTAACGTATGGTTACCTTTATTGCCACTAATGTACAGACATAGTAATTAAAACAAGTACACAACAAAAATTTGGAATTATTAACTAGAGTAGGGACCATAGCACATTGATAAAAAGTACTTAAACAAGCTGGAGTAGTGGACGATATTAAATCACTTAAGAAGTGTTATATCCCTACTGTGCTCAAGATACCATATTGGAAATGCACAATAGGGAAATAACACTTCTTATTGTTTTACTGTGATTTAATATCGTGCACTACTCCAGCTTGTTTCAGTACTTTTTATCAATGTACTATGGTCCCTACTCTAGTTGAAAATTCCAAAATTTTCTTGTGTACTTGTTTGCTAACCTTTTTTGTATATAATTATTATGACTGGTGAACCCATGCATATATACTGCATCTGAAATGGCGCCGTGCACCCCAGCTTTATCAAATAACGTCTGAAAAGTGAAGTATCTATTACGCTTCGTTGTCAGCCACTGTATTTTCCACCCATTACACAGCATTTTGAATCAAGAACTGTTCGAAAAGCACCTTTGCAATCTACGCATACCGAAAGAAAGAAATGGTGCTGCGTGCCCCAGTTACATCAACTATTGTCTGAAAAGTAAAGTATCTATTACACTTTGTTGTAGGCTACGTATGTTCAACCTGTTACACAGTAGTATGAATCAAGAACTGTTTGAAAAGCACCTCTGAAATCAAAATAGCCACTACGAAAAATACGGACAATTTCCATTATGAAGGGAAACCATCATGTGCTACCGCCAAATCGATACTTTTTGCTGTCAGCAAAGATAATGGGACACAAAGGAGGACACTGGTAAGTCCATGAAGAATGCATTGTGCATACTGCAGTATCCCAAAAGACACCTCTCAGGCCTAAGTGACATTGAACAGTGAAAAAATCAAGCCCATAGCCTTGGCCATTATCAAGTTATGCTTGTCTGAAGGCATCCATCAGCCAGTCAGTTACTCGGTCAGTAAAAAAATAGAGGTGTGCGATGACTAATTTAGACATATCTCAATATTTCCTTTGAATTTATCTGGATTATCTAACATATCTCGATAACTGAAACAATTATTTATTTTAGTAAACTACCAATATTGTAACCAGTAAAGTGAACAAATTGCAATTTGAAGACTGTAATAAAGTGAAAAAAAGTTGGTCTTAACAAGTGGTAGGAGAGTTGGAGCCCCCAGAGGTGCCTACACCATCAGGTATACAAATAATTTATGGAAGTTTACTATTATTTAGACTAATAAACCTATCATTCTTATCTCGATAAGTCTTATGATATCTCGATAATCGAATATATCTAGATAATCACACACCTCTAGTAAAAAATTCTGTTGAATGTATTTTTTAAATCCCCTAGCTACTTGCTGAAAGTGTTTCGGGTCAATCTGAAAACTTGTTTGGGCTTGGTTTTACCTAACCAATACTATCTCATCATCACCAGGGGAAATTGAGGCTGGTTTTTAGGTGATATTATTTTGTGGGCCACGCCTACTCCTTTGTGGTCCCTACTATACAGTACAACAATATCGTACTGTACGATACAGTGATATTGATACTTTCAAAACATCACAAATTGTCAAATGATAATTTCAAAATATAATTTTTCTGGCTTCATTGCCACATTCATATCAAGCTCATCCAGTCTGTCTTCAGGCAGTGTCTGTACTGATAGCAGCATAAATATTTTTCCATTAACTTACTCAAACATTAATGGAACTAAGGATAAAATGTAGTGCTTTGGTTTGATCCACTTGATCAGGACACACAACAGTGTGACCAAGGAAAGCCAATGTGCATGTCTGGGCACAACACGACAAGTGTGTATTTTTCAGGAACCAAGAAAACGCAAGTTTCACAACTCTTTGTGTGAGCCTATGTGCCATGGCTGTGCCCCATTTCTTTGGCGGAGCAAATCTAACTCCCAAGTGCTTGTTAGGCCCATTACTGATATCGCCATTTGAAATATCTACTACAGACACAAGTAAATCTCTTGATATGGTTGATGGGTAACCAAAACTTGGAAATCCATTCTTTTTGAACACGATGAAAGGAAGTGAACAGGTCCTTCTTCCATAAATTTCCACAAACTATGCAGCAATCACAAACAAAAATTAAGAACTAGAGCAGGGACAACTTGAATAAACAGTACTGAAAAGAGTAGTGTGCAATGTCCAATTACTGTAAACAATAAGAAGCAAATATCCATACATTTCAATTATAGAATCTTCATAGCACAGTAAGGATATTTGCTTGTTTTGGGTATTACACACTACTCTAATCCAGCTTGTTTCAGTACTTTTATTGGGGCACTACTGTATTCTAATTTTACATAATATGCTTGTTATTATAACACATTCGCTAGTCAGTTTAGTGTCAAGTAGAGCATGTTGTTAATTTAATCGAGTGCACTAAACTAGATACACATACGTATTACACTATGCAAAACTGTAATGTAAGGCTAACTTACCACTGATTGTCGGAACTTGATCAGGAGGAAAAATCCACATTAGATGTGATGAGGTCAATTGTACATGATGTGTACTGTTAATACTACACTCGGCATAACGTAATGAAGGAGTTACAGCAGCAGGAACAGTAGCAATGTGATCATCAGGATTATCACTACATGACTGACACAGAAAACCATACTGTAATCTGTTGTGATCAAAATTTAAATGTTGACAAACTTCAGTTAATGCACGAACCAAACTCTCGTACACTTCAAAATGGATAGAGGAATAGTTTTCTTGAAGGTGCCTGATCTGTACTTCCAAATGAGATATACCATCAAACAAGGACAGAGAATAAGCATTGGGTAAACTGAATGTTATGAGGTTCCTGAAAGTATGATGAGTGTTTCCTTTAGACAAGTGAGGATGCCAGCCAGCTGGCGAATTTTTAAGTAGTTCAACTACCAAACAACAAAAGACTCCTCTAGGTAGGAGGCCTGATTGGAATCTTATCAATAACTGCTTGCCTTGTATGTATCCATAATGGAGAAGGTATTGGTTTTTTTGGTGAGTTGGATAACTTGGCAGAATGAATGGTATAAAATATTCCGTGTTGTCTAATAAAAAGAATTCATCTTTGTTCTTTCCTGTGATAATTGGAGCAATAATCTTCATGCGAGCTAGAAGTAACAAAAAGAATTCTATTTTAATTTCACCTGTCCAATTAACATGCTGAAATAACTCTTTGGAAAACAACCCTTGACATTTCAACTTTTGGATGGCAGAATGATTGCTGGACCCATCCTGGAATGTGAGGCACACAACACTGCTCAACTTGTCAAAAAACCACTGGTGATCTGTGATGACATAATCACACAAACCAGGAACTTCCTCATAATACAACAGGACTCCTAACAGATGATAATACCTGAGAACTTTTTTAACTTCTTCCACATCACAGATTAGGGCACTGGATCTAGCCAACGCAATGCATTCTTGAAATGACATGTTTGATCGTTTCTCTTTAGCACAAAATTTCTGGATTTCTAGCTCTAGCAGCATCCAAGTAACAGGAATTTCATAGACATCTGTTGTTAAAGTCAACTTCTCTATTTTGTTCCGAATTACGTCTGCAACTGGGTCTTCATTTGTACTACCAGCAGTGGTGTTGTCTACTGGAAAGAGAACATCTCCATTTGTATTCTGCCATATTATTGCATGACATTTCATGTTCTCTACCATAGTGGTAAGCTTGCTAGCAGTATCATTGATGCAATCTAAAGTTACCTGATCAGCATGAGTACCCACCAGACACAAATATGAGTTTTGGTCAGTACCAGGATGTGAGACCAATTGTGGTATATGAGAGGATGGTCTTTCTGCAGCATCATTGACAGCTGACATGAGCAGTTTGATCATTTCAATATTAGAATAGTTCAAGTGATATGGTGTGATCATTAGTTTGCCATGTTGACTGTACTTCACCAATACTTGGTCATCAAGTTTCTTTGACAAGTCATGAAGTATAATACTGACAGTGTGGTAAACATTAATGGTAGGTAACAAATGGATATACTCAGGCTGGCCACCTGTATCCAGCAAAGTAATAACATTCAGCTCCTCATCAGGATGGTAGACTAGTGTATCAGAACTGTCATCAAATGTTCGGCCAAGGCTACTATCAAGAATGTTATTAAAACTTAATAATTTTTCTCTCTTCACTGAATCATCACTAAACCACTTTGAAACCCATTCTATGACTGTACTTGGTATTGTAATACTTTTCATAAATGAACTGTAGCTAGACTCATTTTTTTCTGTATTTGACTGAGACGACTCCAACAACTGAGCAGTTGGTTTGCTTACATTTGTAGTAGGCACTGGTAGTTTGTAGGAAGACAGTAAAACAGACTGAAGGTGATTTATTTGAAGGTCAAACCCAAGTTCAACCCACCTCACTTCTTTTTCTTTGACAGAAGATGACCTAATAACAGCTTTAGAAACTGACACTGCATGATTAGCATGTACAACGTTAGTGCTGTGGTGTTCTGTGATGAATTTCCTCTTTAATAATAAATGACCTAAACTGGTTTTACCTGCAGCTCCACAGCCTGTCAACAAAATTTTAAGAAATCTAATTGGTACAGTTTTATGCTCTCTTTTAGCTTTGTCTAAGCTTTGTTGCAGTAGTTTAATATTATCATCTCTCTGCTGATGACTCTTTTTTTCTAGAAATTGGTTTGGGAGGATTATTTTTTGACTAGTTTCTTGGTTTGGAGTGTCTATTTGAATGCAGGTTTTTCCAAAGATGTGTTGTATTTTGACACAAGCATTGATATCTTTAAAACATTGTTCTAATAACATTTTGAAGGCTTCATCAACGTTATAGCCTGTCTTGGCACTAGTCTCAATATACATGATGCCAAGTTTATTTGCAAGCTCTTCAGCTTGATCATGAGAAATAACACGCTCAGATTCTAAATCACATTTAGCTCCCACCAGCAGGACTTTAATACTTATATCCAGTGTCTTTACTTTATTAAGCAACTGTGGAATAGCATCAAAAGAACATTGATTGGTAATATCTAATACTAGCAAACAACCAATGGCACATCTTAAAAAATCATTCAGTTGAAATGAATCCGTCCAAAATGTTTCATTTCCGGTGCAATCATAAACAACTAGGTGTGCAACTTCCTTATTAAATACCAGTTTAAATTCAAAGTATTCACATACACACATACTGAGTTGACAGCTCAGTTTATAAGAATCTGAGGACTGAAACCTTTCTACAATGCTTGATTTTCCAACACACAAATTACCAGCCATGCAAATGAAATATTTCTTCATCATCTCCATGGGTAGTACAATTCAATCTGGGAAATGTAAAACTTACATAGCTAAAACATTCATTATTAAGCAAAACACCATGTACATGTACATCCTAGTTAAAACACTGCTGTGAGTGCAATACAAAAAATATAGCACGGGATCTGGTTGAGAGACAAATATAGCACAAGGCCAAATCCGGGTGCTATATTTGGCATGGAATGCTATATTTTTTGTAGCACTAAGAACAAGAAAACATTTATACACAGCCGGATATAGTATTTTGTTTAAAGAAATCACCATTTTCATCTTTCTGCCAGTCTCACAGTCGCAAGGCTGGAGGCTAACTGAAGCAGCATTTGGCCACCATTTTACACCACAATAACAAACTCACCAGCGGCATGTACTTTTTTATTTTTAATATACAAGTTTAATTGTAAGTTGTTGTACAGTACAGATGGGTAGGAGCAAGCCATAAGCATCAGTATACAATTTAAAGGGAATGGAGTAATGGGTGTTGGGGTGCTGTGATATTACATCTCAGAGCAGGCAGAGTGAACCATTTTGGATCACGTAAACAGACACTTGTAGATTTCATGAGCTGGGTTCTTAGTACCTGCAGCAGTGGTGGGTAGGACATACTCACAAATGCAACCAGATTGATGTCTGCCTACATTCCAGGGATATTCGTGCCACTTAAGCTGATTCTAACTAAACAAAGAGGGTAAGTCTTATGGGTAGAGGGAGCTAAAGTGGTGACAAGTAATTTTGAACCAGGACATGGACATCCATGTTGTGTTTAGTTCACCAGTTGAGGAGAAACCACCAATGGACCGTGATGAGTTTGAGACATCTGTGATAGAAACAGACTTTGAGTTATTACGAGACAAGGCATCAGCACATGTGTTGCTTTTCCCTTCTATATGAGCAGCAGTAAACCAGAAAAAAATACTAAAAGTTTTATGAGGTGCATCAAGTGAGGCTCTTGACTGTACATTGAACAGATCACATACACCACTGTCAAATTGTCCACAGTGAGACCATTCTATTTGAAACTGATCCTTATTCCAATAAGCCCCCACATCCCCATAATTTTGAGGTATCTAAGTACACCCAGATCTTGTGAATGTAGCACATTAAGTTTCATGCTATGGGCACACCACTCCAATTGTCTGCAAATAAATATCTCCACAGGATGTCGGCCTGAGCTGCTCTGGTCAGTCTAATAAGGTATTTTGGGGAACTATCCATGTTTTGTAGGGCATAAATACAATGGATAAAAGGTCCTCCTGGTTGAACCACTTTGTTGGCATGTTGCAGCAGGCAAGTCAGACTCTACAAGTGCTCTTTGGTTAAGCTTCTTTTGCCTGGCTTGGACAATGTGGCGACAGCACTGACAGGGCTTCTTTTAGTTTCACCAGCTTTAAGATGAATTTGCAAGAAAACTATATCAACCTCAATTCTAGAAAGATTAAGCAAGTTGTGGGGCCTTCCAGTTTTGAGGGCTCCAAGGAGATCCCCAACTGATTGAAGGTGCCCACTAATGTTCTTTACTGGCCTTGGCATCTTCAAAGGACCCTACCATGAATATAAAATCATCCAAGTAGTGGAGTAGCTTTGGTATCCCCTATGATCCACTGGAGAGCATCAGTGAAAATTTTGACAGACTGAAGAGCACTCTGTTGAAATTTCATCGTTAAAACAAAGCCTCCATGCATTTTCCCAGTTTGTCCTTCTTTGGTATGGAACCCACTAAGCTAATGTGTACTGAAGAGGCTGGACTGGACCTTTACATTCTGCTTAGGACTACTTCTAGTCTAAAATTTTAGAAGGGTTTTGAGAAAACATGTTCTTCTGCAGAATGCTGATGACTGAAACCAATTCAAAATCCCTCCTCCGTTAGACCTCTTAGCCACATAAATAGTGTCAGGGTGGGTTGAGAGCTCATGTGACCATTCCTCTACCACAAGGAGGGAGTTTAGCGTAGCAGCCCTTTGACAGCTTGGACGGCTTAATCTCCTTGGTTGGTAAGTATTGAGAGCCAGAAGATCAAAGTGTATACCTGAAGTGAGATTGGAGATTTATATCTGGCTAAAAAAAAGGGATAACTGGCATGTCCAAATGACGGAAAGTTAACCCTAACTTGTGCTGCACCCCAATGTGCATAATCATTGGGTAAGAAAGCTGCTAGGGAATGTATGAAGTCATGTGTGCAGTAAGGAAGGGGGGCAGCACAGAGTGAGTGGACAAGTCTCCATTTAGGCCATGCACATAAATAGTGACTTGTAGTATATACCCACTAGAGGATGGCTGACAGCACAAATGTACCTGCTGTATAATCTTCCAGAGCTCCAGGAGCCTAGGCACAAGCAAGGACCAAAATAATACCAATTACATAAGGCCCATACTATGGGTCCTTATGCTAGTGAGGTCTCAATTGAACATGCTAATTGACACCTATGGCAGTCAGACTGACAGTAAGTGGTACAGTGGAACCTGTGTTACGGTCACCTGGATTAAGCAGCCACCTTTGCCATGATAATGGCCATGGTCACGAGGTCCCAAATATTTGTATATATTGTGGCCTGCATTAAGTGGTCACCTGTTTAACATGTATAACGGCCAACCAATAATTCACCTATGAATCACTGTATACATAACTTTCTCCTTTGTATAGCAGTTGCTACCTTCTATGGTGGTTTGTTAAGCAAACTACCTAGCACCACAGCACCATTTCAATTAATGCACAATTATCACACTTCCTGCCTTTCAATGAATACTATATAATCTATCAGGCTTCATTGCTTAATAACTATAACCAACATTTCACCCTACCATTTTTGTACTAAAGTATTATTGCATTGCGGTTGGTACGAGCCTCTTAATAATAATCATTCATTTATAACGGTCATGGCCACTAAAATGCTGCAGACCACCTTGTGCAGGTTTTCTCTATAACTGCCACCTGTATCAACGTTGAAACCGGGTCACTACTGCTGACCCGGATGACCCACTGACCCGGATAGCAATCCGGGTCAGGCCCGGATTTGACCCGGATTGACCTGGATGTGACCCGGATTAATTAAAGCCAAGACGTGTTTCGGCTAGTCTCGAGCGAGCGAACGAGTCTACATTTTGAGCGTTCGATTCATGTTGAGTAAATGTAACTTCAGCCTAGCTGTAGGTTGAAGACCAAAAAAAAAAAAAAAAAAAGGTCTTCAACTACTGACAATACCTACCCCTCACCATAGATACCCTCAGTTTCGTGCTACATACTGCACTTACTAACAGATGGACGTGGCTGAGCATATGTTGGTAATGCGATAAGTGGGCGTGGCTCACGAAAGAGCTACGCGATAGCATTTATAAGTTCCACGTCGTCAAAAGAACAATTTCGTTTCTCGCGTGATCCAATCCAGGTCAGACCCGGATGACCCGACCCGGTTTCAACGCTGACCTGTATATAAAGGCCTGGTTCCAAGGTGACCATTATAGACAGGTTCCACTGTACTAATTGTAAATGTGAAGACTCCATTTCATAGTCTACTTTGTACCCTTCTTTATTAATCTCTAGCTGCCAACAATTGAATCTTCAACTAATACTTATTATAAAACAAGTCTCAGTAAATGATTAAGTGCAAAATGCAGACCTACAGATATGAAACAATGAAGTTCCTAGTACAGTTTATGTGGTCTCAGCTATTCAGGGGGGCTAGAACACTCAGGAGCTTTATGACGACCCCCACAGTTGTAACAAGTGTGTGAGAATCAGCATTTTTCTGGTACGCTTTCCCTCAAAGTTGCATAGGCAACAGCCCTGCAAAGAAGGGGAGGATCTTTTCTCTGCTGTCTTGAAGTGTCACCCATGGAGGCCTCTCCACTAGGAAAGGAGAAATTTTTTTTTTGACTGTGTAGAACTCACAGAAAGAGTATAAACACACAGATAATCATACATAAAATCAGTCTGTTGGGAAGAGGTATAAGGATAAATCATCTTTAAATTTGTTTAAATCATCCAGTTCAACTAATGAATCAGGTAGAGAATTCCACAAATTGATAGCAGAGGGTAGGAAAGAATTTAAATATGTATCAGTTCTAGCAAAAGGGGTGACGAAACGTTGGTTGTGTCCACGGGTATCTTAATTGTGGAGCAAGACACTCCTTAAACATTTGTATGTTGAGTTCACTTCACACTCAGGTGCCTTTAGCCGCGCGCGGCCCATTCTCGGTAAGTGCAGTCGTACTGCACCCATTGGGTGCCCCCTTAAATTTCAGGTTGCTAAACATGTGGGCTAGAAGCCTCAATGACTCTTCCTTAGTGGTGGACTCAGCAGAAGATAATGTTACACTGTACTTCAAAAATGCTTGAGACCAAATAAGGATATCTGATATGGCTTTTCGTAATCTAAGGGGTCAGTCAATGGCAGGGACTGACACCAAATAGCCAGTGGAAGCTATTGCAAATATGTCCTCCTATAAACTCTGAGGTGTGTCCAGTGTCCTCTGACAGTAAGGTGAACAAGTCCACAAATTCCCACCATTTTTTTCAACCAGCTTGGTGTATAGGGAGAGTAGAAATACTCTCTACAACCACAGATAATAATGGTTTGCCATAATCCACAGGGGTTCAGATTTTGCTCCCAAATAAACTGGAAACGGTGGGAGTGTGGATATGGAGCGGGTCAGGGAGACATCTGCTGGAAGAGGTGGCAGCGTAAGTGTAGCTCCTGTGCGACAAAAACATGTTTGAGATATAGTATTCATCCTGCCATTCAGGAAGAGAAATACTGCTGCCAGACTGTGAGATCAGATTCCATTGGCCATGCCAAAAGCACTTTTACAGAGCCCCTCAAGACTCTCTTCACCATGTGGAGGCATCCATACTGTCTGTGTCAGTACACAAGCCAAGGTTCCAATCCCTAGGAGTAGACTCGTCATGTCAGAGAGTGCAACAAAGGGCACATTACTGTATTGTAGACCAAAACTATGGCCACAACTACAGCAGTAGTCACTAGATTGGCAGATAGTGAGCTCCTTAAATGAGGGGGCGAGTAGGTACAAAACATATAATTATGTGTTTGCCTTTTTTTTGTAGGACCAATGAAACAACCTATGGCAAAAGATAAAATCTACCCAAAGGTTGTTGAATGACATCATTGTGATATCTGCAGTATATAACCCACCACCTGATCACATTTATCGGCCTTTTTGACTGTTCCAATACTAGCCGGTTGTTCTAACAGGATTGAGTTCTATCCGATGACTAAGGCTCTGCCTAATGGAGGATATATCAATGGGTTGGAGATGGGTGGGATGTTGATATGTTCATCTCACTGTCTGAATAGCTGGCAACCACTCTGTGATCTGAGTCCTTTCAGAGGCAGCTATACAGATCTTGTCCTCTCCTCTGAGAGACAAATCCTCTAGATTGCACAACTTCTCCTTCCTAGAAATCCTATTTCAGGTCCTATCTGCGATATAGCAAATTTTTTGGCAGAATTATACCTGGATGGGTAGAAGTATCACTCATTAAATGTGTACCATTCTTCCATGTCAACTACTCATGACAGAGTACACTATAGATGGCTACCCAGTAGATCAACATCCTACAGTTACTAGGCTCATGAAGGGAGTTTATAACAAAAGACCTCCTCCGGCAAGATACTCATATACATGGGACATGTACAATGTCACATCACATTATGTTAAGCTTGGACATCAACACGAACTTCTCCCTGAAAATGTTGTCATTAAAACTTTTAATACTTCTTGCTCTAACCAGACCAGCTAGATCCAGCTGTTTATTTTGCAATTAACTTTTTTCCTAACATTGCACCTGTGCTACACCTGACCGTGTAGCTATAAGCGAAGAAGTCCTGCATTATTGGCCCCTGCTAGGTTATCCGGTGAACCAATGATATGAATCAATCTCACCATTACCTAGCCCACGACATCATGGGATGACATACTCAATGAACCCAAGAGATAATTTGACAGTCTAAGAACAACCTGTTAGAACTTGAACTAGAATTATGTAATGTATCATTAGGCCATTTTGATATGATGTAATTCACGTGATGCAATATTGTTGTAAGTTTTCTTTTGATTGTTAGAGATTAGTAGAAATTGTATTAAAGTTAGCAGTTTGTTTCTGTCGCTCGTGTCAATTCGACCGTATCTCTGCAATACAACCTTATCTCTGCAATACAACCTTTGATATAGAAAACATACAAAATTATTCATTACCTACATCTAGACATAAAATAGGCTCTTGATAATAGAACAGCTATATATGGCAAACCTTAATTGACTCTCACATGAATTATATTATACCACATAACAAACTATATGTCAACTCTCTTCACAATAATCATTTGTGGCAGATAATTTCAGGCACCGAAAACTCAAAACTACAGCTACAAGACAAAGCGGCTTGAGTCGGGAACTAATAGCTAGCTGCAGCATTCCGAGCCGAGGAGCGCGTTCTCAGGCATTAGCCAGCGTATAACTACCAACATACAGAATATACACTCACAACTATACTGCAAAACACTCACAAATATGACTAACCAATTCTACTTCACTGCTACGTGACACAGTTAGCTATAAGCTGATGCACACGCGTAACTTACAAGACTTTTTTCAATTTCGGCAAACTTGAATAGCGACGTCAAACAACTTGCACTGAATCATCAGTCAAAGACAAACTATTCGCTACTCGGTATCCACAATGTCAAACTTAAAAATCCACAATCGAATTTTACAGGTTTTTGTGATTTTAATTTCGCGATATGGCTTCTCGCTATTTATTCAGGGGCGGATCCAGGAGGGGGCGTTTGGGGCTGAAGCCCTCCCCCTTCATATTTAGGCTTTACTTGATCAATATGCTGAGTATTATAATGAAATTTTGTCTCAGCATAATTATATGATCACTAATAATACTCATAAAACCACCTTATAAACATCTTTCCTAGGTATTATCAGTGGATTTATGCTAAAGTTTATGCAACAAGGACCCGGATCAGCATTGAAAGTGTACAAGATCGAGATACTCTAATAGAGCAGTCAGCTAACTACTCTAATAGAACATTCACTGGAAACATGTAGTTGATTCTGTTATGGAATTTTTCCAAATCTGCCTGCACCTATACATACAATGAAGTGCATTGGTCTGTTTAAAGGGCTTCATTCATCTACTTGTGTAGTTAATATGTATGGCAATACTTAATTCAGGTACACAATTTCCATTGAAAATGCTCTCAGATTCAATCTTGTAACTTCCAACATTATTATTCTAACATGCACCTATTCAGTATTGTGCAATTGTGAGAGGGGTGCATCATGTACTTGGTTGTCTGTACCTACCCAAACTTTTCCATTAACAAAGTGCTTCAGAGAGCCATACCTATAATCTAAAGGCAGTATATAAAATATCTACAGGCAGAAAATATTATGAATTTTATGTGGAAATGTCCCCAAATTGCAGTATTTTAGCATGTATTTTTCAAAATTTTCCTGGGGGCATGCAGACCCCCCTAGTTCACACCTCTACCCAAAGAGATTAGTACCTTGAGTTAGCCCTCCCCCCCCCCTCTTTTATAAATCCTAGATCCACCCCTGTTATTTATTTATTTATATTTATTATTATTAGCTACTGTGTCAACTTTGCAAGCAAAGACTTTACACAGGTGGAGGGGGGGCATTAAGGCTTTACAGCACAAGTGCTGAAGGCCTGTAGGACACCTGGCCCTACAGCCTGTTTAAAGTTGTTACACAAAGTATGTTTGAAAAAGTGGAGAAAGGAGAAATAATCCATAAGTGTAGCTACCTGGGCAGCCTCCAACCCGCAGCCATCCGATTAGCGCTCGAAGTTTATTTTGTATTGTATTTTAATTTGCTGTGCAAAACCTCTAGTAAGAGTATAAAAAACAATTTGGTGAATTACAATAAATGATTAAATAATCAACTCTAGCCCAGCTATAGTTTTTGTTTGAAAAACTGTTCTAGTGTTGTGCATGATACGATATCATCACTTCATGAGTTCCAAATTTTTATTGAGGAGGGAAAGAATGATGATTAGGAGTTGATTCTTGTCATTGGTTGCTGGAACCTCATTTGGTGACCTTGGGTGTAATGGTCAGATGAAAGCAGCATTAGATGGATATTGGCAGGTAGCTATATCGATGAGATTGTGAATAATTTTAAACATACAGTAGTGATGGCTTTTAGTTGGTTCTGACAATGTACCAGTGGCTTCCAGTTTAGTCTTTGTAACATTTCTGAGTCAGTAACACTTGAAGAGGTGGAATAGTTGTTAAAAACAATCCTTGCAGCACATCATTGAACTGATTCAATATGTCCTTATTTGTATGTGGTGCCCAATCAACACAAGCGTACTCTAAAACATTTTATCTAATGATTTATAACAGTTTGCTTTAATCGATGGAGGACAGTTTTGAAGATTTTGCTGTAAAAAAAATACTTTTTAGAGATCTCTTTGATGTGTTGTGACCAGGAAAGTTTTGAGTCAATAGGGATGATAAACAGGGCCGCCCAGAGAAATTAAGGGACCCAGGGCAAAGAGTTAAAGTGGGGCCCCAGAGGCAAGGAGGTTTCCATTTTGAATCACAATTTTACCCAAGCTGTAAGTTGAGGACCAAAAAAAAAAAAAAGGTCATGACCTGTAACAATGACAATAGCTACCTCTCACCAATATATCTCCTTATCTATAAGCTTACTACACTGCTCCTCTGAAGAATACTGTGACTACTCTATTAGAGTATTTAGATCTGACTGCTCTATTAGAGTATATCGATCTTTTAAAGAGGTATTCAGGGGGCCCTTCATGGGGCCTCCTGGGGCCTCTTTCAGGCTGGGGCCCGAGGAAAAATTCCCCAGTCCCCCCACCCCCCCCCTGTGGGCGGCCCTGATGATAAACAGTGGCATCAGTGTTGGAGGAAGTAGGGGGGCTGACCAGGGGCGGATCCAGACTTATGGAAAGCAGTGAGGCGCTATACATTGTCTCTGGTTTGATAAGGTGAGACCAAAAATTAAATAAAAATAGGCCACCGCCAGCTGACAATAGCTGCCCACCTCACCAGCTACGTATTTATAGCTGATATTAAACTACATAAAAATCCTTGCATAGCTCACTATACTGCTCTAATACTGTGACTGATTTATTAGAGTGACTGCTCTATTAGAGTATTTCGATGTTTATCACGGTTTTCAGCCCCACTCCAAGAAGGATAATTTCGGCGTGATATCATTCTGAGGGGGGCTAATCCCCTACCACCCCCTTCCGCCGCCTATGAGTGGCACTAAAAGTGAAATAACCACAAACTGCAAGTGGATCTGAGGGGGAGAACCAAAGAAAGCTTTGCCCCTCCTTAACTTCCCCCCTTGGACTTACAGGACTATATATATTGACACCAAAAACATGCTGGGAATCATTCACACTGTATCGAAGTACAGAAAGCCAATGGGAAAATACAAGACTACAGTTATAAGTGCACTTTACAGTTATAATTGTATAGATACTGAGAGATCGATAGAGATTGAAAGCAGACCAAGGAAGAGTACTTACAGATGTCATCTGAACTGGTCAGATTAGGAGCTCCCTGTTACTATGATCTAATCCAAAACAGCCAAGCTGTAAAAAAACAGTGCGGCCCTCAAAAAGGCTATGGTGAAAAAAGATGTGAAATCCAAGGTGGCGGCCAAGAAATGGCTGTGATGGTAGGTTAATGGTAAAAATTTTAATAACGACAATTCAGGTGAATTTTTGTGCTGCTTGGTCTTGGCAAAAAATTCACCTAAATTGCCGTTGTTAAAATTTTTACCATTAACCTACCATCACAGCCATTTCTTGGCCGCCACCTTGGATTTCACATCTTTTTTCACCATAGCCTTTTTGAGGGCCGCACTGTTTTTTTACAGCTTGGCTGTTTTGGATTAGATTTCATTTCTTTTTGTATTTGTATACCACTGGCCGGCTTTGGGACTTTTTTAACCTGTATTTTTTTTCTTTACCACAGGAAGAAGAAAAGATGAAGCAGATGTACTTTAAATATTTCTGATTTTATCAGTAAATGTACAAATTATATATATAATACATATATTTATTACAGAACTCTCCATGGTGGTTTCTTTGTAACTGAACACTCTACAAGGTGACTTCTTCTTAATGCCCTCTCTACAGGGTGAATTGTTAGTCGCTGAATAATATACAAGGTAACTTCTTCTAGCTGATCTCTCTACAGGGTGATTTGCTTGTAGCTGAACTATCTACAAGGTAACTTCTTCTAGCTGATCTCTCTACAGGGTGGTTTGTTTGTAGCTGAATTCTGTGCAGGTGATTTGTTTGCAGCTGAGCTCTTTAAAGAATGGTTTCTTTGTAGCTGAACTCTCCACAAGGTAACTTCTTCTAACTAATCTTTCTACAGGGCAATTTGTTTGTGGCTGAATTTTCTACAGGGTGATTTCTTTGAAGCTGAACTCTCTACAAGGTAACTTCTTCTAGCTGATCTTTCTACAGGGAGATTTGTTTGTAGCAGAACTCTCTACTGGTGATTTGTTTGCAGCTGAACTCTCTACATGATGGTTCTTTGTAGCTGAACTCTCTACAAGGTGACTTCTTCTAGCTGATCTTTCTACAGGGAGATTTGTTTGCAGCTGAACTCTCAACATGATAGTTTCTTTGTAACTGAACTCTCTACAGGGTGACTTCTTCTAGCTGATCTTTCTACAGGGTGATTTGTTTGTAGCTGAATTCTCTACAAGGAAACTTCTTCTAGCTGATCTCTCTACAGGGAGATTTGTTTGTAGCTGAACTCTCTACAGGTGATTTGTTTGCAGCTGAGCTCTCTACATGATGGTTTCTTTGTAGCTGAACTCTCTACAAGGTAATTTCTTTTAGCTGATCTCTCTACAGGGAGATTTGTTTGTAGCTGAACTCTCTACAGGGAGATTTGTTTGTAGCTGAACTCTCTACAGGTGATTTGTTTGCAGCTGAACTGTCTACAGAAGTATGTTCCTGAACCATTGTTGGTAGGTTTCAAAAAGTAGGTTTACTAAAACCTGCCAAAGATGGCTTGTGAACATACCTGGAGCGAGGCTCTACATGATGGTTTATTTGTAGCTAAACTCTGTACAAGGTAATTTATTTTAGCTGATGTCTCTACAAGATCACTAGTTTGTAGCTGAACTCTCTACATGATGATTTCTTTGTAACTGAACTCTATACAAGGTGACTCCTTCTAGCTGATCTTTCTACAGGGTGATTTGTTTGTAGCTGAACTCTCTACAAGGAAACTTCTTCTAACTGATCTCTCTACAGGGAGATTTGTTTGTAGCTGAACTCTCTACAGGTGATTTGTTTGCAGCTGAACTCTCTACATGATGGTTTCTTTGTAGCAGAACTCTCTACAAGGTAACTGATGTCTCTACAAGGTCACTAGTTTGTAGCTGAACTCTCTATATGGTGGTTTCTGTGTAACTGAACTCTCTACAAGGTGACTTCTTCTAGCTGATCTTTCTACAGGGTGATTTGTTTGTAGCTGAATTCTCTACAAGGAAACTTCTTCTAGCTGATCTCTCTACAGGGAGATTTGTTTGTAGCTGAACTCTCTACAGGTGATTTGTTTGCAGCTGAACTCTCTACATGATGGTTTCTTTGTAGCAGAACTCTCTACAAGGTAACTGATAGATTTGTCTGTAGCTGAACTCTCTACAGGTGATTTGTTTGCAGCTGAACTGTCTACAGAGGTATGTTTCTGAATCATTGTTGGTAGGTTTCAAAAAGTAGGTTTACTAAAACCTGCCAAATATGGCTTGTGAACATACCTGGAGCAAAGCTCTACATGATGGTTTCTTTGTAGCTGAACTCTGTACAAGGTAATTTATTTTAGCTGATGTCTCTACAAGATCACTAGATTGTAGCTGAACTCTCTACATGATGGTTTCTTTGTAACTGAACTCTCTACAAGGTGACTCCTTCTAGCTGATCTTTCTACAGGGTGATTTGTTTGTAGCTGAACTCTCTACAAGGAAACTTCTTCTAACTGATCTCTCTACAGGGAGATTTGTTTGTAGCTGAACTCTCTACAGGTGATTTGTTTGCAGCTGAACTCTCTACATGATGGTTTCTTTGTAGCTGAACTCTCTACAAGATAACTTCTTCTAGCTGATCTTTCTACAGGGTGATTTGTTTGTAGCTGAACTCTCTACAAGGAAACTTCTTCTAACTGATCTCTCTACAGGGAGATTTGTTTGTAGCTGAATTCTCTACAGGTGATTTGTTTGCAGCTGAACTCTCTACATGATGGTTTCTTTGTAGCTGAACTCTCTACAAGATAACTTCTTCTAGCTGAACTCTCTACAGGTGATTTGTTTGCAGCCGAACTCTCTATATGGTGGTTTCTTTGTAGCTGAACTCTCTACAAGGTAATTTCTTTTAGCTGATGTCTCTACAAGGTCACTAGTTTGTAACTGAATTCTCTACATGATGGTTTCTTTGTAACTGAACTCTCTACAAGGTGACTCCTTCTAGCTGATCTTTCTACAGGGTGATTTGTTTGTAGCTGAACTCTCTGCAAGGAAATTTCTTCTAACTGATCTCTCTACAGGGAGATTTGTTTGTAGCTGAACTCTCTACAGGCGATTTGTTTGCAGCTGAACTCTCTACATGATGGTTTCTTTGTAGCTGAACTCTCTACAAGATAACTTCTTCTAGCTGATCTCTCTACAGGGAGATTTGTTTGTAGCTGAACTCTCTATAGGTGATTTGTTTGCAGCTGAACTCTCTACAACATGGTTTCTTTGTAGCTGAACTCTCCACAAGGTAACTTCTTCTAGCTGATCTTTCTACAGGGTGATTTGTTTGTAGCTGAACTCTCTACAAGGAAACTTCTTCTAGCTGATCTCTCTACAGGGAGATTTGTTTGTAGCTGAACTCTCTACAGGTGATTTGTTTGCAGCTGAACTCTCTACATGATGGTTTCTTTGTAGCTGAACTCTCTACAAGATAACTTCTTCTAGCTGATCTCTCTACAGGGCGATTTGTTTGTAGCTGAACTCTCTATAGGTGATTTGTTTGCAGCTGAACTCTCTACAACATGGTTTCTTTGTAGCTGAACTCTCCACAAGGTAACTTCTTCTAGCTGATCTTTCTACAGGGTGATTTGTTTGTAGCTGAACTCTCTACAAGGAAACTTCTTCTAGCTGATCTCTCTACAGGGAGATTTGTTTGTAGCTGAACTCTCTACAGGTGATTTGTTTGCAGCTGAACTCTCTACATGATGGTTTCTTTGTAGTTGAACTCTCTATAAGGTAATTTCTTCTAGCTGATCTTTCTACACGGTGATTTGTTTGTAGCTGAACTCTCTACAAGGAAACTTCGTCTAGCTGATCTCTCTACAGGGAGATTTGCTTTTAGCTGAACTCTCTACATGTGATTTGTTTGCAGCTGAACTCTCTACATGATAGTTTCTCTGTAGCTGAACTCTCTATAAGGTAACTTCTTTTAGCTGATGTCTCTACAAGGTCACTAGTTTGTAGCTGAACTTTCTACATGATGGTTTCTTTGTAACTGAACTCTCTGCAAGGTGACTTCTTCTAGCTGATCTTTCTACAGGGTGATTTGGTTGTAGCTGAACTCTCTACAAGGAAACTTCTTCTGGCTGATCTCTCTACAGGGAGATTTGTTTGTAGCTGAACTCTCTACAGGTGATTTTGTTTGCAGCTAAACTCTCTACATGATGGTTTTTTTGTAGCTGAACTCTCTACAAGGTAACTTCTTCTATTGATCTCTCTACAGGGCGATTTGCTGGTAGTTGAACTCTCTACATGGTAGTTTCTTTGTAGTTGAACTCTACAAGGTGATTTCTTCTAGCTGAACTATCCCTTTCCATAGTTGCATGAACTCCCTATAAGGTAACTTTTTCTAGCTGATCTCTCTACAGGGTGAATTGTTTGTAGCTGATCTCTCTACAGGGTGACTTGTTTCTAGCTGATCTCTATACGGGTTGCTTGTTTCTAGCTGATGTCTTGAATTCTCTTCAGGGTGACTGCTCTATTAGGATGACTGCTCTATTAGAGTATCTCGATCTCGCACTTGCTGCACCAAGTTGGATTTCGTGTTATAACTCCGTAGCTTTAAGTCTGATTCTTCTACACCATTGAAGAGCCTTTCTAAGATGATTACTCCATCTATACAGCGATTTTCAAAGCATTCCCCTTAGCGGTTTATCTGTTAGGCGTGGCAAGTAGTCGTTTTTTTATTAGCTAATCTCGATTGCGTAATTGTTACACACTGTTGGTTTTTTCGTTGTATCTTCCTGGTTTTTAGCTCGATTTCTTTCAAACCACAAAAGGTTTGAGGTTCAATAGTTAACCTAATTACCCACCGATTTTCAACCTCTTCCCATTCGCGGTTTACCCTGTAGGCGTGACAACATATTGGTGTTATTTTTCGTGAATAATCGATCATAACTCTTTTCCTGTTTAGGCCAATAAAATTTGATTAGCAGTTTCGCGTCATCGCCCGCATGCTTTTGATACACCCGCATGGAATTTCATTATTGGTATTTCAGATTGAAATACTCTAATAGAGCAGTCACTTTTACTCTAATGGAGCAATGAGCTATACTCTAATGGAAAAATCACTTGTTATATGGATTAGTAACGTATTTTAGCTATTTAATGCAGGAGTAATCAATGTAGACTGACTTTTGGCAGAAATCTTCATGTTTGGGATGTGTGTTGTGCCTTTTGGAAAATAATGAATAATGAATAATAACCGCCCGCCCGCATCAAATTTTCAAAAATCTGAGCGAGAAACTGGTAATCAAGTTTCATTGGCCTTATCGTATCCTAGCCAAAGTTGGTACAGAGATGCGCCTTTATATCCCCCTTCTGTGTGCCAAATGTCAAGGCAATCGGATAACGCGTTCGCGGTTTATAGCAGTTTTTGTAAGTGTGCGAAAAGAGGAAGAAAAATAATAAGAAAAAAAAAAACGAAGAAACTAAGCCAATTTGTGAAGTCGCATATCTCGGGAACGCGTGAAGCGATGTCGCTCTAGTTTGGAATGTGGAGTGCTGAAGGTGGAGGTAGTGTCCACAGCATAAATCGTCTTGTTTCATCAAGGCAGCACAGAGCTACGGAGGTGCGAAAATTGCGTGTTCTTTCTTCCTGTCAATATACTACGGGTGTTGCGCGCCGGCTTCTTGGGCCGCACGACACACTACCGTGTGTCTTGATACCATCAATATTGTTAATGCTTTACAGTGACCAGCACTGAAGGTCTGACAGCAACATGTGTTGCAACCTTCACAATGAGAGTTCTTGGATATTATCTGCAATCATTCCTGTCCTCACTGTGTAGTTTTCAAGGCTATATTCATTGGTTTTGTTGCTGTTGTTTTTTGCTGTAATTTCTCTCCTTGCCATGCCCACCTTATGGTTTTCCATGTTGTGGTCGTGTGTGCCCGAGGCACACCACAATTTAGTATCTGTATATGTCGTACATTATTTTCATCATTAATGATGGTTCTCTCTCTGTACACTGCAAGGAAATTGAGGTAAATAAGTTTGAATTTTGGTGACTGGCAAAGATAGAGATACTCCAATAATGCAGTCACTGTACTCAATAGAACAGTCACAATTCTGATATAAGCAATTGTTGTACCTTATTTTGATTTAGCACATGTACACTTACAATCAAACAGGCTTTAAGCTGGCTAATTTTTAAATGCCTTGCAAAGCATGTATGTTGTTAAATAACTATAAAAAATGCTCAAACCTATGAATCTAGGAGGTCTAATTTAAAAAAAATGTTCTCAGTAGATGTCCAACTTAGAATGTGTTTGCCCAGCTATAACTACCAAGTAAAGTTATGCCAAGGAATATAACTTGTGTATATACTAGAGTTCCATGCATTCTTCCCTTAATGCATGGAATAAACATACACTGTTTCATCTTTTGTTTACTTTTTTACTGCATAGCTATGATACAACTTCTTGCCACCTTGCAGCCCCTCCCCCAACAGTGTCTCCTAGATCCGCCTATGAAGAAGACAGATCATAAGGCAGACTAAAGGCTGAGGACACTCACAGGAACTGGAAAATGACAAGTTTATTCAAGGGTTGTAATTATGGCACAAATTAAAAGGCACACAATTGTAATGGACATTAGCAGTTGTGTTGCCCCTCATGCAGGGACATACACAGGAATTTTGAAAAAGGGTTTCCACTACAGCTAAGTGACTGTTATATTAGAGTAGTTTGTATTGCCTGACTGTTTTATTAGAGTATCTCGATCTTTTCACCAAAATCATAATTCAGAATAATGCTGCTATAAGTATTGCTATCAGGTGAGATTTAACTAAGATAAAAAGTTTAAAATGTGTCCTGTTCCATGATAGATTTCAGATTCTGGAAACCTGAAGTTTCAATTTCTTAATGTTTCAAGTAGTGTGTAAAATCCAAAGGGGTTTCCTGAAACCTCTGGAAACCCCCTCGGTACGCCCCTGCCCCTGGTGAGCTTTGTTAATTATTAATTATAATAATATGATAATAATAAGGCCAGACAAAAATTAATTCACAGTTGATCATCCAAGCCAGTTGGAAAGTCACATTTTTATTCTTTGGCAAACAAAACAAATAATTATGTGCCAAATGCGTTTTCTTGAACACATTATACCGGGGGCGGATGGAAAGGGGGGGTCAAAAATGAACTGAGGCACTACATTGTCTCTGGTTTGATAAGGTGAGACCAAAAAAAAAAAAAAAAAAAGGTCACAGCCAGCTGACAATAGCTGCCCACCTCACCAACCACGCATTTATAGCTGATAAAGTACATAAAAATCCTTAAATAGCTCACTACACACTGTTCTAATACTGCGACTATTTTATTAGGGTGACTGCTCTATTAGAGTATCTCGATCTTGGTATACTAAAAATTTTTGGAGGGGGGGGTCAAGAGCCCCCTTTGACTCCCCCCTGTATCCGCTCCTGCATTATACTGTATTGAGTTACAGTACTATGGGGTAGCATAGTATATGAGCTATAAGCTCAGTAAATGTAATAGCAAAGCAGTGTGATATGTAAGCTTAACTTTGATTCAGGAACAAGTATACACTCAAATCTGAGTAGCTAAATGCTATAATATCAAACATAAAACAATTAAAGCACTGATATTTGATTCATCAATATAAACTCACCGGGATGAGGTGTTCAGCATCCCACTAGAATATTTTTAAACTGTGTGTTAGCTAGCTATACTATCTACAGTGAAAGCTTAGTAGTCCAGATGTATCTTACATGCTACTGTAATTGATTTAATATTCGTTAGTGGGGTCACCTCATTAATAAGGCCAGCAGGCCAACTATTGCAGAGCCAAACTGGTAAAATCCTCAATAAAGGGATGAGCAAATAGTCAAGGTATCACTGCAAAGTTGCTGCTTGTTTATTGGTTAGTTCCTCATATAAAAGTCACAAAATACGTAGGATAAGTATTTATAAATATTTTACATACAAAGAAATATGTTTTAATGTTTCTGCTGGCTCTAATGGGTTCTAGTAGTTCTGCTGGTTCTTGTAGTTCTAATGGTTCTGCTGGTTCTGCTGGTTCCAGTGGTTCTAATGGTTCTGCTGGTTCCAATGGTTCTGCTGGTTCTAGTGGTTCTAATGGTTCTGCTGGTTCTAGTGGTTCTGCTGGTTCTAATGGTTCTAGTAGTTCTGCTGGTTCTGCTGGTTCTAATGGTTCTGCTGGTTCTAGTGGTTCTGCTGGTTCTACTGGTTCTACTGGTTCTAATGGTTATGTAGTTCCTGTGGATCTCATGGTTCTGCTGGTTCCCGTGGTTCTAATGGTTCTAGTGGTTCTAATGGTTCTGCTGGTTCTAGTGGTTATGCTTGTTCTAATGGTTCTGCTGGTTCCAATGGTTCTGCTGGTTCTAGTGGTTCTGCTGGTTCTAGTAGTTCTGCTGGTTCCAGTGGTTCTGCTGGTTCTAATGGTTCTAGTAGTTCTGCTGGTTCTTGTAGTTCTAATGGTTCCCATGGTTCTAGTGGTTCTACTGGTTCTAATGGTTTTGTAGTTCCTGTGGTTCTCATGGTGCTGCTGGTTCTAGTGGTTCTAATGGTTCTAGTGGTTCTAATGGTTCTGCTGGTTCCAGTGGTTCTGCTGGTTCTAATGGTTCTAGTAGTTCTGCTGGTTCTTGTAGTTCTAATGGTTCCCATGATTCTAGTGGTTCTGCTGGTTCCCATGGTTCTACTGGTTCTAATGGTTTTGTAGTTCTTGTGGTTCTCATGGTTCTAGTGGTTCTAATGGTTCTGCTGGTTCTAGTGGTTCTAATGGTTCTGCTTGTTCCAGTGGTTCTAATGGTTCTGCTGGTTCTAATGGTTCTGCTGGTTCTAGTGGTTCTGCTGGTTCCAGTGGTTCTGCTGGTTCCCATGGTTCTACTGGTTCTAATGGTTTTGTAGTTCCTGTGGTTCTCATGGTTCTGCTGGTTCCCATGGTTCTAATGGTTCTGCTGGTTCTAATGGTTCTGCTGGTTCCAGTGGTTCTG
The DNA here is from genome assembly GCF_963678975.1 of Dysidea avara. Taxonomy (NCBI): domain Eukaryota; kingdom Metazoa; phylum Porifera; class Demospongiae; order Dictyoceratida; family Dysideidae; genus Dysidea; species Dysidea avara. The sequence goes on from NC_089277.1 coordinate 35,166,207, forward strand.
CTGGTTCTAATGGTTCTGCTGGTTCTAGTGGTTCTGCTGGTTCCAGTGGTTCTAATGGTTCTAATGGTTCTAGTGGTTCTAATGGTTCTGCTGGTTCTAATGGTTCTGCTGGTTCTAATAGTTCTGCTGGTTCCAGTGGTTCTGCTGGTTCCCGTGGTTCTAATGGCTCTACTGGTTCTAATGGTTTTGTAGTTCCTGTAGTTCTCATGGTTCTGCTGGTTCTGATGGTTCCCGTGGTTCTAATGGTTCTACTGATTCTAAATGGTTCTGTAGTTTCCGTGGTTCTCATGGTGCTGCTGGTTCCAGTGGTTTTGCTGGTTCTTGTGGTTCTCATGGTTCTGGTGGTTCCAATGGTTCTGCTGGTTCTAATGGTTCTGCTGGTCCTAGTGGCTCTGCTAGTTCCAATGGTTCTCCTGGTTCTAATGGTTCTGATGTTTCCAGTGGTTCTGCTGGTTCTGCTGGTTCTGCTGGTTCTGCTGGTTCTCATGGCTCTGGGTAGTGTCTAATTGGACTACTGGACTGGAATGGACTACTGGAGTGACATTTTTTGGTTTTACACATTTTTAATACTCTTGGGTGACCTGCGACAACATCTCAGTACTGAGTGGTGAGTATGATCCTAAAAACTTGCTGTGATAAGCCAAATTGGTTCAACCAAATGTCTACTCTACAGTATAGCAGATACTGACATGTAGGTATTCCCAAAACTGTTTCTCTCACTCTTATATAGGCACAATTGATTATTGTGATATAACTTTATATACCATATGTAGTCTATACTGTGTGAATTGGTGACTAGTCTGTGTAATGGGGTACATTTAATTTACCTATACTTTTAAAACTTGTACATACTGTGTGCTATGACCAAGCTATTTTTCTACTCCTATTAACAGCTAAATGGCATTGTAATAAATTAACAAAATGCAAACATTTCATTCCAGCAATGAACTATAACCAGTTATGCGATGGGATCAAGTCTGTGTGTTCACAAGCACACCATATATTATAGAAAACTGCGAGCATCACAATCAAGTGTGCCTATAGGAGAAACATTTTTAGGTATACCTACATGTCAGTGTATCTGCTATACAGTAGAGTGGATACTGTCAAGCAGTGATTAGAATGCATTTAATTGAACCCATTTGGCTTATCACAGCTACATTTTAGGATTAAAGTAGCATAAATATACACCACTCAGTGATGAAATGTTGTCACATGCACAGTAACCCAACCCTTAAAAATAATATGCGTGAAACCAAAAAGTGTCAGTCCAGTAGTCCATTCCATTATTCCAGTCCAATAGTCCAGTCCAGTGATTAGACACTGCCTATGATTAAGGGTACTTGTAGCTGACGATAGGCTGTTCTTTAAAAGAATAAAAGATGGAGGTTGTAAAGGGCCATGTAGTTAGAACTGATGGGCTCAGAATGCAGCTAATAGTATCTCCAGTTGTGTTAGCACTCATTTCTTCCTTTTGAGAACTAACTGTTTTAGCATAGTTGTCAGATATGTCATTCTTGCTGCATTAATGTGACATCATTATTTACTTATATTCTATTGTTACAACTTGGTGATGCTAGAGTAACCAGATTTCGCCTTTTTTGTGATGGGGTGGGCACCACCAGACCACTTGTACCCCAGGATTCCAACTTGCAATCAGATCAACTGTCGCAGCCATGACCTTAACGATGTACCACTTGGTCTGTAGGTAAGCTTTTTTTATTTTTGATTACAGAGGTCGTGTTTATAAAGTATATGTTTATTCTGTGGTGAATAATTGAGCAAGGCCAGTAATCCCCCCCCTCCCAATTTCACAATATATTTACATGGTATCCTATCCTTGTATACAAGAGTACCCTAGTTGAAAGGTGAAGTGAATGGATAGTATAGACATGGTAATGTATTTCTGGGTGCTTTTAACAAACACAATATCACATATCAAATTATACTTTATACTCCCTCGTGTGGGAGAGTACAGGCATATAGTGATTGTCTTTAGTGCAGTTAGGTGGTTGTTCTCTCAGTCCTTTTAATGCTTTTGGTGAGATGCTTGTATCTAGCTGTTTCTTTCCCAAGTTGAATTGTCTGTTCCTCAGTACCCTCTACAGAAAATTAAGGGATATTATTTAAGCAAAGGTTAGTCTAATTTATGGACAAAAATGTAGGCCCATGATTTGCCAACTTTTCTTCTGTGCATGCTATCATTCCACTATACTCACAGTTTGTTAGCTCTTGTCATAATGAAACACAATGGATCCCCAAGTCTGTATTTGTAATGGTTTAGCTGCTATTCAGCTGTGAAGGTGTAAACTAATAGCTATCTCCATGTGTACATGCCAATCTTCCAATAATATTTCTTTTTGCAATAGCATTCATGAAAAACTCATGGAGATGCAATGTGGTCTTGGCTAACCTTCCATAATTAACATTGAAATTACTTATTTAAACATAGGATGAATTCCTTCTCAATTAGTTTCTGCAAGCACATGAGAGTATAGTGTAATTAGTAAAACTCCATATTCTTATCTATATACCATTTCAGAAAGAATGGTTGACTGCTATTATTGGGGGATATCATTTGCTAAGAAACAGAGAGTTGGCTGATTTTCTTTGTAGCGAGTTAGATGCAGAACACTATAAACTTATAAAAGGTGGAAATATATAGTGCTGATCTGGTATGATAGAACAAATGGGCTTGATCGCATGATTAGAAAATGTGTAGGGACACATTCTTTAATATTGTTGTCACAGCCACTCTATTACTAGTTCGCCATGCAAGTAAAACTTGGGTAACTTATCCCATGTACATTAATGTTGAACATGAGTATTCAAGCCAAAGTTTACAGTGTATATCCACTTTCTATCATATAGTATGGTAGTGTTGTATATTATAGTGATCATTGAGATGTGTGGTTTTTTGGCCCAAAGTATCACCCAAAATCCAGTTTCACAATACTTTCCTGGAACCTTGGTAGTATTGGTTAGGTAATACCAATCCTAAAAGTATATTCAATGTTACAATTTAAAAAAATATTAAGTGGAAGTTTCTTTTGACTGACTGCCTGCCTGCCTGCCTGCCTGCCTGCCTGCCTGCCTGCCTGCCTGCCTGCCTGCCTGCCTGCCTGCCTGCCTGCCTGCCTGCCTGCCTGCCTGCCTGCCTGCCTGCCTGCCTGCCTGCCTGCCTGCCTGCCTGCCTGCCTGCCTGCCTGCCTGCCTGCCTGCCTGCCTGCCTGCCTGCCTGCCTGCCTGCTTGCCTGCCTTCAGACAAGCATAACTTGATAACAGCTAAGGTGAGTCGATGAGTCTTTCACTCGATTCAGCCTGACAGGTGTGTTTTGGTATATACAATGCACATGTCATGGGCTTATATTTACCTCTATCCTCCTTTATGTCCCTTTTCATTTTGCAGACAGTCCAAGGTGTCTATTGTAGTGCTAAAACAATTATTCAGTTATTTAACTAATCGGTCAGCATGACACCATTTAATTAATAAGACACTATAGGAATATATATTCGTTAGCAATTTGTATGCTGTGATCATATGGACAAAGCCAGTCTTTAAACTATAGATTTGACATATTTATGCGTTTTGTTGTTAAATTCTATTTTAGAAGAAATAGAAATAGCTCTCAGGCTTTACCTTGCTCCCTAGCAAAGGTGTCAGTACTTATTGAACAAAAATACATGATTAAAGAATAATCCACCAATATTTGGTTGTTTTAGCGAATAGTAAAATTTGCTATTCATTTCAGCACTAGTCTGTTTGCAGTATCGCGTGTGATGGCTTCCGTCCATATTTTCTGTGGTGGCAGAATTGATGGTAGAGGTGCTTTTCCTACAATTCTTTGTTGATAGTGCTGTTGAAGTTAATTTTGTGTAGGGTGTTTCAATTCATGACTTTGCCATTTTCTGGTGATAATTTGCAGCGTGTGTACATCTGTGTACCCATGTATGTAGTTTGTGTGTGTACCATAAATTTGTGTGTAGGTGTGTGTTTTCCCACTGAAAGCCTTTATGTCAATGTTATGACAAAAGAGCTGAGGACTAAAGATCCACTGTAACTTCTTCTTTGCATGAATGTTACTAGCATATTACAAGTCTGAAAACTGCTTTCATGAAAGTACTTCAGACCTCAGTCTTTTCTTGTGTTATGATTACCACCTGCAACACTGTAACTGTAAAGCTATTAGCTGCCGTGAATAACACTAATTAATATATAACACGTGTGTACATTATTCAATTTGTAGAAAATTTCATGTATACTGTATAAGAAATCTATTAGAAATTTCATAAATACTGTATAGGGGAAATCTAATGGAATCCCATAAGCACTATATGGAGAATGTATCGCCAACAAAAAGAAGGAACATTAGGAATTTAAAGTTGGATTAAGGATCAACAAAGTAGTGAAACAATGGGAATAGCTAAAAGGTAGTGAAACAAGAGAGCTAAGTTGCCTATACCTGCAGATGTACTAGTGGGGATATTTAGTCCCTCATTCTATGACTGAATTAGGGATTAAATGTCTACTAGTACATTATAGGGATTAAAGGCCTATATATCTGCAGATATAGGCAACCTCTCCTATTTCACTACTTTTTAGCTTTTCCTTTATACCTTTTTGATACCTAATCCAACTTTAAAATTCCTAATTTTTCCTTCTATTAAGAAACCGTATCACTATATACCACAAATTGACACCTATGGCATTGTCTGTGGAAATTGATGGGACACAACGGTAAGCCATAATGCGCATATTATTTGCACTGCAGTTGGCGAAAAAGCACATCTCAAGATGAAGCGACGTCAAACAGTTAAGAAATGAAGCCTGTGGTGTTATTTATTGTCGAATTATATATACTTGGTTGGAGGTATCATGAAAGAGCCAGGTAATGACTCCCTTTTTAAAGGCGTTACTAGTAACAATCCCACCTATAGGAACTGGTTATATTAATGATACTCGTGCTGATGGTAATCTCCCCTTGAAAGAGCCAGGTAATGATTCCCTTTCTAAAGGCATTACTAGTAACAATCCCACCTATAGGAACTGGTAATAATGAGGATACTCGTGCTGATGATAATCTCCCCTTGAAAGAGCCAGGTAATGACTCCCTTTCTAAAGGTGTTACTAGTAACAATCCCACCTATAGGAACTGGTTATATTGATGATACTCGTGCTGATGGTAATCTCCCCTTGAAAGAGCCAGGTAATGATTCCCTTTCTAAAGGCATTACTAGTAACAATCCCACCTATAGGAACTGGTAATAATGAGGATACTCGTGCTGATGATAATCTCCCTTTGAAAGAGCCAGGTAATGACTCCCTTTCTAAAGGTGTTACTAGTAACAATCCCACCTATAGGAGCTGGTAATAATGATGATACTCGTGCTGATGATAATCTCCCCTTGAAAGAGCCAGGTAATGATTCCCTTTCTAAAGGTGTTACTAGTAATGATCCCACCAATAGGAGCTGGTAATAATGATGATACTCGTGCTGATGATAATCTCCCCTTGAAAGAGCCAGGTAATGATTCTCTTTCTAAAGGTGTTACTAGTAATGATCCCACCAATAGGAGCTGGTAATAATGATGATACTCGTGCTGATGATAATCTCCCCTTGAAAGAGCCAGGTAATGATTCCCTTTCTAAAGGTGTTACTAGTAATGGTCATCACCTATAGGAACTGGTAATAATGATGATACTCGTGCTGATGATAATCTCCCCTTGAAAGAGCCAGGTAATGATTACCTTTCTAATGGTGTTACTAGTAATGATCCCACCTATAGGAACTGGTAATAATGATGATACTCGTGCTGATGATAATCCCCCCTTGAATGAGCCAGGTAATGATTGCCTTTCTAATGGTGTTATTAGTAATGATCATCACCTATAGGACCTGGTAGTAGTCGTACTCTTGTCAGGAGAAATCGAAAAAGAAAAACGTTTGAAGCTGAAGAATCTTCAAAGATTCCACGAACTAGAGCCCATTTAGGATGCATAGGGGACTGGTCTAAAAGTTTAAATTCTAAAAACCCCCTACATTAATTGATTCAAGTGTACATTCTACTGTTTGCCATGAACATTAATTTTAGTTGAGGCATAATTATATTGGTGAGCCAATGCATTGTATCACAATTTAGCGGTCTTACTCTGAGTAAAGCAATGTGGATTATACTGTTGTCTTCCTTCAGTGATCAATTGTGATGAGTCTTACATTGCTACGTCAGTAATATTGTTTCACTGTGTGGGCCAACACATGTTTGCAAGAAGTAGAAATAGTCATGAGACTTAGACGGTATATAGCAGAACAAGCCACAGGTCCAATTTTGTCAGCTCTAACTAATTTTATGGGGTCAAGAATGAATATAGTAAGATGTATATCACATAGATACATTTATGTAATCACTAACATCTGGCACACATTAGTTAACGATTGTGGGCATCTCTGCCCCTTAATTATGTAAACTATGGTTTATAACACTATAATCAGTAAGTGGTTTTTGTGCCAATTACTTAAAGATGGAGGTTATAGCACTGATGTTGATGGATTTTTCACTTTTCCTTGTTCTTCAGTGATATGTAAAAGCAGCAGTACCATATTTTGATGTGAATCTTTTCTTAATGTTATTCAATTATTGTGCTAAGTAATTTAACTGGAACCATTAGGACTACTAGAACTAGTGGAACCATTAGAACTTCTGGGTCATTACAATATTATATTTATTTATTACATATTTCCATAAATATATTGACTATTTCGTCACTTTTATATCCAGAAGCAGCCTAACAGTTTTGCTAGTTCTAATGGATCTGCTGGTTATAATGGTAGTGATCGTTCTAATGGTATGTTTCTCTGATTCTTGTGGTTTTTATAATGCATATGTACATAGATTTAATGATTGCTAGTGGTCATATTGGCATATTGGTTGTTAGAACAGTGGATTATCAAGGTGTCCTAAATTTTCAGCAGCAACATAATTTGGAAACTTGACTGTAATCATGTGTATTGTGCAGCCAGTTTCACATGTCCACAGTTATGTACTCAGTTTAAAGTGTTCACAGTAATAATACATGCATGTATAACCTGAAATGAAATGCCCATGATTTTACCATAATATATATATAGCTGGCACACTATATATGTGCAATATGAATATGTGTGAGTGCTGCCTAAGTAGTTATATTGGCACGTGTTCAGCATTATATCTAATTTTGCTCTGAATTTGTGTACTTGTCTTGTTTCGAAAAACCACATCATCTTGTAAAGGAATGGAGCAGTAACTGCAGGTTGAATAGTAAACAATGTCATTATACAGTTTGGTAATGTCAGATATATCAATCTCGGAAGATTTACAAAGTTCATCTAGGATAATTGATTCAAAGCTGGACCACACTGCTGTAGAGATTGCTTCACCTCTATCAATTGCAAACTTTTTACTGGATGGAATAGTCTCTTGCATACAATGAGGGCGTCGATTTCTTTTTGTACCTGGTAGCTTTGGAGGCTTTGTACCATAAGGGTTAGTGCACCCTTTACATTTACATGAGGAATTGCATGATAAACGTTTGTGATAGCATTTGCAGCGTGTAGCATAAGATGGATTTGGTGAACATGAAGATGTTGATTTAGTTGTGTTTATTCCACAACTACAGCTACTCTTCACTTGCACATTTTTAGGCTCAGAATCCAATGCCTTCACTGTATATGAACAAGGAATGGCTGCATCATAATGACCTGCTCCAGCTGGATGATATAATGTAAAAATTATTCCGTTTGGGATGCCAACCATTGGAACAACATACATTGGACAAGAATCTGGATTTGTAGTAAATATTACAATGGTTGTTAGCAATGCAGTAGCCATTGCTATAGGCATCAAGTCTCCCAATGAACAATTATAAAATCCATTTTGTAAAAACATTTTGGCCATTGTAGTGTAGTCATCATTTGGCTGAATAAAGTGCTCATACATAGAGCGATGATCCCCAAGAACCTCATTTACAAATACATGACGTAGTTTTGAAGCCATGTCTGGTATTTCTGGTTTACTTTCACCTATAGCTAGTACATGTAGATGACTCCAAGCACTTGGATATGCACAGATATTCATAGCCACAGACCGAAAAAAGCAATTTCCATCTGTGTAGGTTGGTAAAATAGTAAGACCATAATTAGTTAGAGACTCCAATTTATTACTCTCAAGTGGAATGTGAATCTCAGAAGTGCTAAATGGTTGAAAATTGGAAATATTTTTGGCCAAGATTGTAGCATTAAGTTTTGTCAATCCATTTACTATATAGTGCTTCTGTAATGACCTTTGATATATAGAATGACTAATCCATAATCTACTATTCTTTCAGATGTATCTGTTTCCCAGTGGTCAACATCGAGTTTGCTTGATTGCTGTTTGGGAACAATTCCTATTGGTTTCACCTGGGTTGTTGAAGCTCAGAACGGACTAGCAGAAATAGGTTGACTAACAAGTTTTCCATTTCTCTTTGTTGAAGTATTGTGGGAATGTAAAATCACGGTCAGGAGAGCATAAGCAAGGAGTACTCCTATTTTACTTCGATTAAAGTAGTTTCCAAGATGTTGGTGCAGTCGTTCATTTCGATTTGTTCCTCCTCCTGGAGGAATATCAGACAAACATCCCAGCTGAATATGTTTCTTTAGTCTTTGGAGTGCAGTAATTGTTTCAGGTTTAAATAGTGTGGCCTTATCATAATCATTCTGTTGCCATTTTGTCATGAATTTTTCCACATTTTCTAGAAGTTTGTCAGACTTTGGGGTTGGTAATAATCTTTTGTCTCCATAGTCCCCATCACTTCTAAATACAAGCTTTAGCTCTTGTAAACATTGCACTGAATGTACGTGCTTTTTTGGAATAGTTTTAGTAATTCTTTGCACTGCATGAAACAAGTCTAATTTAACTGTTACATTAGGGCCAAATACATTTTTTATTTTGTTACGAAGTTTGCAACAATCATCTACATAGATGGTTTTTAATTGATCTTTTGGTCTTTCAGCCAAAACTTGTAACAGTACAGTCACCTCAGCAAAAGACGTTCCTTTAGTCAACTGCCATGTTAAAACCTGCCCCTGATCATTTAAAACTAAAAATGCTGAATCATACTCAGTAATCCATTTTTTGTCTTCTCTGGTGTAACCAATGTTGGATGCAATTTTGAAAGTATGATCAAAGCTAATACTATTACCTATAGGTATGTTTGCCATTTCTTGTAAGTATGTGTTTTCATGCCACAAGAAACCAACAAGAAAACATTTAGCCAACATGTTGTTACTTGGTGTATTCGACATAGGAGACTTCCAAAAGTCACCATCATCACTTACAACAGAAAGCAAATCCTGTTTTTTACAAAAATGTTCCCAGCGTTTTTCTAGAATCATTGACTCCATGTTATAGAAATTAATCCCTCTTCTGCAAAGCATTGTACACATATCAAAAAGCTCCTTTGTAAAACCAGTTTGATGGGATAATATGAATGGTATTATCATCCTGGGTAACAGCTCAAGAATACTTTCATCATGGGCTAAAACCTTATGTCTTTGATTACAGGTATACACAGCACTTACAAGGTACACTATGTCACTAATACCGTGAATTACACGTGGCTGTTTAGCTGCACTGGAACCATCCATCCAATAGGTAGTACTCATTACATTTCCACACTGATTACACTTAAACACATTTGAACCCAAGATCTTTGAATGTATAAGGAAAGGATTCCATAGAATTACTGCAGGTAAATCTACTTCATCAGTGTGTAAAGGTGGATAAACAATTTCATGAAAACCTATACCTGTAATAAGGTTTAACTGATGAACAATAAATTATGTAACAAAGATATTTCATTACCTTGCTTAGCAATGCAGCTGGAAATCAAACCATTGATATACAGGCAGGTTGTTTCAGGAAAATTTCCAGAGACAATTGCAAATTGAAAAAGCCCCCCCCCCACAATAACAGAAACATAGAGAAAAACACACTGTGATCCATTTCACCACTTCTTCTAATACAAACACTGTCTGTGCACATAAACCATATAAGAATGTATCATTTCAAGTGCTCAGTTGGGCCTTTAACACCTATATGTACAAGTCTTTGCTCAAAAGCTGTAGTGCTGAGGTAGCTATCTAGTTTTATAAACACCTTGCATGTGACCTTTAGTGGACTTGTATAAACTGACAGCACATACAAATATTAAGCAGGACAAAGAAATGTGTCAATCACTTGGTGGAGATTTATCCTAGAAGTTCATCTTCATTCTGTATTATCTTTAACTTGAGATATGTGCAACATAAACTCATGAAAATCATTCTACGGCTCCACGAAAGGTAGGGAACAGTATGGAAACTACTTCTTGTCCATTCTACTGTTGATTATGTACTACGTATTAGTAAGGGGGCAACCTGTGCAGCTGGTATACCAATGAAGGATTGATATTCTATGGTATCACCACAGCTGATAAAAAGTTAGGACTTGCATAGCTTCATGACATTTAAATAATACAATTGCAATTAGATCCATGTTGAACCGATCAATTATAATCATACTACTGTGTTCAGATTGCATGTGTCTGTACTCTAAATCTTACTCTGTAAACAAATCAGTCCCTACACATTCTTTTACTAGATTCTGGTGATCAGAGCTACTACGTAGATTTCTGCCTTCTTGTATTTGCCTCTGGATCCTCTTACTTCTGGTATCTTTACAGTGTTACCTATTAAGCAACCACATTCAGTAAAGTGCTACATATAGTAAAATTGCAGAATTATTAGTTGAAAATTGGTATGTAAATTATACTTTTCAATGCACCATGGCATAATGCATTGCACAATCCAATGGAATAATGCGATCCAATGCACCTTTATGGCCGCACAAAAGCATCTGAAAGCACAGAAAAAAATACCACTAGCTGGCAGGTACCATTGTTAGGACAACAAACTTTTCGATTGTGGGTTCAAGTTTATATTGACTGATCAGAAACAGACAGGACTGTGATCATAGATAGGGTGTTATCAAGTAATTCCTGGAATAATAGTAATATGTACAACCCCATAGAAGTTTCTGCCTATTATTAGCAATTAAAATAGCATCTGTACAGTTCCTTGTATCACTACTTGCAAATTAACTGATTCATGGTGATTTCCAGGCCTGTGGCAGTTCACTACATGTTGCTTTCAGTGTCCATCGCTAAGCTTGAAATACTTTGATGACACATCCAACAGCTCTATTTGCTGCTGTGATCCAAACATCCGTGGTACAGATTTCTTCTTGGCTATACTCACACAAAATACAGCAATTTTTTGAGGGTGCAGAAAGACTGCACCAAACATGCACAAAAAATTCAGTAATTAATTATCTATCAGCTGGACAAAGATGGATTACTGTGAATAGAACCTTAATTGAAGATCATGTACATGTTTTGGTCACCACCAATAAAAGAATTCTGATAGAAAGCCATGGAGCAGATTTGTAGAGCACTTGTAGTGCATGTGTTACGAAGCTGGAATAAAGATGGAGGAAGACCATGAAGGAGTTCAGGCTATTTTCATCACTTTGCAATTGGGTCAACCACACGAAATCTGTCATAAATAAAAATGAACATGCAGGGGACAATAGTAATTTTGTGGTGACTTTCATGCAATTTACATTATTGCTGTGGTCGCAAACTACGCATTGGTTGTAGTTTTAACCAACAATATTTTTAGTTCTGAAAACATAGTCGTTGGATTGATATAACGCTGTCAAAGTAAAATGGTGAAGTTGAATCAACAATCTTCCCTTTGTCAATTTTTTACAATTTTGTAAAATGTGATTGCAATAGAAAACAACATTCCCTAATCTTGAAGACCTGATTGCTATTTTAATAGCATTCCCAGTGGTTGGCACATGTCCCTAGAAATCCACTTGTGACAAACATCCTGAACAAGTCAGTGGTATGTAAATGTGCAGTGTATTGGTGTGCATGGCTATCCATTCATGGTGAAAAATGAACATCATTGATGTGTGAGTACAGAAAAATAATTTTCAAAAATTGGGTCACACTATACCATGTAAAGCAGTATCTTAGACAATCTGCACTTGTACATAATGATGTTATATCGTCGTATCAAGGGTACAGTGGTGTATACAATCACTGGACTATAGACTAGTGGATATGCACAGGACTGCTGCACTCAGACATGTTATGTGTTAATGGTTTAATTGTGGCCACAAGTCTTGTAATAAGTGAACAGTGAGCTTTACAAACTCAAAATGTTGTGGCAGCCTACAAGTTTCAGCAACCATGCCTACTAATCTTAACCATTCAACAGTAGTACAATGATATAACCTGTTAGGCTTGAGCAGCTTTTATTTGCAGTGTAAAACATGTTGCCAATAGTTGAATTGTCTAGCATTTGTGATATACGTTCATATTGTGATATTTATAAAGCTTGGTGATAGCTATGTGATATAAAGTTTTTCTATGGCAGTGCTAATTAACAGATGACATAAACCAGCAGAACCATTAGAACTACTAGAACCATTAGAACCAGCAGAACCATTAGAACCAGCAGAACCATTAGAACCACTAGAACCATGAGACCACGAGAACCAGTGGAACCACTGGAACCAGCAGAACCATTAGAACCACTAGAACCATTAGAACCAGCAGAACCATTAGAACCAGCGGAACCATTAGAACCACGAGAACCAGCAGAACCACTAGAACCAGCAGAACCATTAGAACCAGCAGAACCATTAAAACCAGCAGAACCATTAGAACCACTGGAACCAGCAGAACCACTAGAACCATTAGAACCAGTAGAACCATTAGAACCACGGGAACCAGCAGAACCATGAGATCCACAGGAACTACATAACCAGTATAACCACTAAAACCAGCAGAACCATTAGAACTACGAGAACCAGCAGATCTACTAGAACCATTAGAACCAGCAGAACCAGCAGAACCAGCAGAACCATTAGAACCACTGGAACCAGCAGAACCATTACAACTACTAGAACCATTAGAACCGGCAGAACCACTAGAACCAGCAGAACCATTAGAACCACTAGAACCATTAGAACCAGTAGAACCATTAGAACCACGGGAACCAGCAGAACCATGAGATCCACAGGAACTACATAACCATTAGAACCAGTAGAACCACTAGAACCAGCAGAACCATTAGAACTACGAGAACCAGCAGATCTACTAGAACCATTAGAACCAGCAGAACCAGCAGAGCCATTAGAACCAGCAGAACCATTAGAACCACTGGAACCAGCAGAACCGTTAGAACCGGCAGAACCATTACTAGAACCATTAGAACCAGCAGAACCATTAGAACCAGCAGAACCACTGGAACCAGCAGAACCACTAGAACCAGCAGAACCATTAGAACCAGCAGAACCATGAGATCCACAGGAACTACATAACCATTAGAACCAGTAGAACCATGGGAACCAGCAGAACCACTAGAACCAGCAGAACCATTAGAACTACAAGAACCAGCAGAACTACTAGAACCATTAGAACCAGCAGAACCATTAGAACCAGCAGAACCACTGGAACCAGCAGAACCACTAGAACCAGCAGAACCATTAGAACCAGCAGAACCATTAGAACCAGCAGAACCATTAGAACCAGCAGAACCATTAGAACCACTGGAACCAGCAGAACCACTAGAACCAGCAGAACCATTAGAACTACGAGGACCAGCAGATCTACTAGAACCATTAGAACCAGCAGAACCAGCAGAACCATTAGAACCACTGGAACCAGCAGAACCATTAGAACCGGCAGAACTAGAACTACTAGAACCATTAGAACCAGCAGAACCACTGGAACCAGCAGAACCATTAGAACCACTAGAACCAGCAGAACCATTAGAACCAGTAGAACCATTAGAACCACAGGAACCAGCAGAACCATGAGATCCACAGGAACTACAAAACCATTAGAACCAGTAGAACCATAGGAACCAGCAGAACCACTAGAACCAGCAGAACCATTAGAACTACTAGAACCATTAGAACCAGCAGAACCATTAGAACCAGCAGAACCATTAGAACCACTAGAACCATGAGACCACGAGAACCAGTGGAACCACTGGAACCAGCAGAACCATTAGAACCACTAGAACCATTAGAACCAGCAGAACCATTAGAACCAGCGGAACCATTAGAACCACGAGAACCAGCAGAACCACTAGAACCAGCAGAACCATTAGAACCAGCAGAACCATTAAAACCAGCAGAACCATTAGAACCACTGGAACCAGCAGAACCACTAGAACCATTAGAACCAGTAGAACCATTAGAACCACGGGAACCAGCAGAACCATGAGATCCACAGGAACTACATAACCAGTATAACCACTAAAACCAGCAGAACCATTAGAACTACGAGAACCAGCAGATCTACTAGAACCATTAGAACCAGCAGAACCAGCAGAACCAGCAGAACCATTAGAACCACTGGAACCAGCAGAACCATTACAACTACTAGAACCATTAGAACCGGCAGAACCACTAGAACCAGCAGAACCATTAGAACCACTAGAACCATTAGAACCAGTAGAACCATTAGAACCACGGGAACCAGCAGAACCATGAGATCCACAGGAACTACATAACCATTAGAACCAGTAGAACCACTAGAACCAGCAGAACCATTAGAACTACGAGAACCAGCAGATCTACTAGAACCATTAGAACCAGCAGAACCAGCAGAGCCATTAGAACCAGCAGAACCATTAGAACCACTGGAACCAGCAGAACCGTTAGAACCGGCAGAACCATTACTAGAACCATTAGAACCAGCAGAACCATTAGAACCAGCAGAACCACTGGAACCAGCAGAACCACTAGAACCAGCAGAACCATTAGAACCAGCAGAACCATGAGATCCACAGGAACTACATAACCATTAGAACCAGTAGAACCATGGGAACCAGCAGAACCACTAGAACCAGCAGAACCATTAGAACTACAAGAACCAGCAGAACTACTAGAACCATTAGAACCAGCAGAACCATTAGAACCAGCAGAACCACTGGAACCAGCAGAACCACTAGAACCAGCAGAACCATTAGAACCAGCAGAACCATTAGAACCAGCAGAACCATTAGAACCAGCAGAACCATTAGAACCACTGGAACCAGCAGAACCACTAGAACCAGCAGAACCATTAGAACTACGAGGACCAGCAGATCTACTAGAACCATTAGAACCAGCAGAACCAGCAGAACCATTAGAACCACTGGAACCAGCAGAACCATTAGAACCGGCAGAACTAGAACTACTAGAACCATTAGAACCAGCAGAACCACTGGAACCAGCAGAACCATTAGAACCACTAGAACCAGCAGAACCATTAGAACCAGTAGAACCATTAGAACCACAGGAACCAGCAGAACCATGAGATCCACAGGAACTACAAAACCATTAGAACCAGTAGAACCATAGGAACCAGCAGAACCACTAGAACCAGCAGAACCATTAGAACTACGAGAACCAGCAGAACTACTAGAACCATTAGAACCAGCAGAACCATTAGAACCAGCAGAATCACTGGAACCAGCAGAACCACTGGAACCAGCAGAACCATTAGAACCACTGGAACCAGCAGAACCAGCAGAACTACAAGAACCAGCAGAACTACAAGAACCAGCAGAACTACTAGAACCGTTAGAACCAGCAGAAACATTAGAACATATTTCTTTGTATGTAAAATATTTATAAATACTTATCCTACGTATTTTGTGACTTTTATATGAGGAACTAACCTGTTTATTTATTGATTGATTAGCAAAACCCATCAAGGGTATAACGCTAATGTACAAAAAAAGGTCATGTAAGTGATTAACTAGCTATAACTAGATAAGTAATCTTTTAAAAAATCTAGATTACAATTACTTAAATTCTCAATATTCAAGTTATTCCAGTCAGGGATTGTCCTTGGTAGAAATGAATAAAGATATCGGTTCGTTCTGCTTATAAGTGCCTATAATAATATATCTGCTAAAAGTTGTCCCTATACTGAATTCACTTCATGGTTTTACTAGTCATATGCTGCCCTTTCACTGTGATGAAAGTCATAGTGCATTTATGTCAATTGTAAATTGCTGTTATAGCTAGTAATTAGCCACGTGTTGTAGTTTGTATATAGAAAGCCTTCACTTTGATTTGTTTTATGACTGTAGTAATAAGGGGGAGGGGCACGTGTCTCCTGTGCCCTGCCACTAAGTGAAACATCATTCTGAATAGGGCTACCCACAACAAGCTACTGACAACCTCCCTCTCAAAACATTATACAAGATCTAGCAGAGTAGTCAGTCAAGTACTCTAATAGAACAGTCACCATTTAATACACTATTGGAAATCCTCTATAGTTGCTGGGTGTGAAAAAACTAGTACCTGCAGTATTATCTATGCATGTATAGTTGGCAAATGAGATGCACATGGTCTTGTGTATGCCATTCTTCAGGCCTACAATAGTTATAGCTATAGTTAGCTGAACTACTCATGACTAATCACTTATTCCTATAATATATACAACTCTTGGTCAATGTGGTCCACTTAGGAAGCAGTATGATTAGATGTTTGTGCGTATAACCACTCTAAATCAAAAATCAAAATTTTTAGTCCTGAAACATATGAAACAGCCGCACCCCTCCAGGTCCTCTGCTCCTTATACCTATATATCACTCTAGTGCATCATCTCCCTTACCAAACCCTGTATCTTCCCATGTCACTGTAGGATGTTTGTATAAAAATTTTATGTTGTATAGGGTAAAGAAGAGGTTTAATTTCAGCTCACACATGTTGTTTTTCTTTGTGGTGCCTAACATACAATTAAATATCATTCTAGTTATCTTAGCTTGTTCATTATGTGCATGTACATATACCGTGATCACATGGCATAAAATTTCTCCTGTTATTTATTTTTGCTATCTATCATAATGATTCACATCAATCTTTTTCTTATACTAGTGTTGTTCCAGTACTCAGTACTGGAATTAAAATAATTACAGTTCCAGCCCTTTTTATTCCAGTTTCAGTTCTAGAAACTAGAACAATAATTTTGCTTTTCTTAAGACTGGAACTAGAACTATAATTTGCTTTCCTCAAAACTGGAACTAGAACTATAAAGAAATTTCATCAAGTACTGGAACTGGAATTGGTCATGTAACCATTATGCTCTTTACAAGACCAGATTTTTTTTTCTGCTGACAAAATTAACACACAACATAGACTGGTATATAACTTCATGAAAAGCTGTATGTATTAGAACCATGCATGCATGTGCTAAAACACTGCTTGAAACAACTGATTAGCTAGAATACCAAATGCAATACTGGCTCTGAGTCAGTCACATTGTTATGTCTGGTTCAGTGTTTGATAATTAGCTATACAGGTCTTTTTGTGCCATGCCACCATTCAGACTCATTAATTACCTCAAAGGACTTTAAATAGTGATATTATATAGTTGTTTGTCTAATACTAATAAGCTACATACATGAAACTAATAAATCTGGCAAGACTGGCTAATGAATGTCTATGCACATAATTCATTATGGGCTTTTCGTAGCTAATACTTAAGTTAAAATAAGTGTTGTTATAGAAATCGAAGAACAATTCTAAATGCCATGGTTCCAGAACTGGATCTAGAACTGCAATTCTAAAGGTTATGGTTCCAGAACTAGAACTGGAACTGTAATTTTAAAGATTATTGTTGTTCCAAAACTGGAACTAGAACCTGTAATAACTAGCTGATACTGGAACAACACTATCGTATACCCAGCTAGTCAATTTAGTTTTCAAAATGTTTTAAGTGCAGAACAATGGCTTCCCGCAATGGTGTTTCAAGTTCATTGATTAATAATGTTTCTTAACACTTTAAATATGAACTGCAGAATACCTGCATGTATGTGTATTATAGGGCTCCCATTTGTGGAGTAATTTAATACTGTTGCTAGCATACAAATAAGTGACATGTGTAGTCATTAGCAATTTCAAAAAATAAGTGCTGAGATCTTAATAGCTACCTCCATCAAAACTGTGAGTATGACTTTTGGTTGTGCTTGTTCTAGTGATTAATTCAAGGTTTTGATATATAAAACCAAATCATTTTTTGGCTGCATGGTGTGTAATTCAATTACAGTATTCTTCATAAATTATAACAATTCTGTACACAAATTTTACCAGAATTATAGCTAATTAAGTTAAAGTTAATTTAAAGTTAATTATTAGTTTCTCATCCTTTTGTACTCAAAATAGCACACTGCTTAAAGGTTCTTAGTTTACTAATTTGTTAAGCTGCTTTACTGTACCCAGTCATACTAATAGTAAAATTTCAGTAACTTTTAGTACATGGAACACGTTGTTTTGAACTCTCAGTGAAACATCAGTGACTGTGGCTTTACTGAAAAGCTACAAAAAGAGTAAACTATTAACTAGTCTTTGCTAGGGAATTTACAGCTGAAAACAGCCTCAGGTTTAATCTCAGAGCATGCAATTTTGAAAACTATTCTTGGGAAGCATTCCCCCAGACCCCCTAGCATTCGCACAACAAGTGCTCAGCATTTCATACTGCATACCCCTTGGCCTAACCACTTTAAAATTGCTTACTCCAGTCCTGAATAAGCAAGTGAGGCAGAAAGAAGTTTTGTAGTGATTGTGTATTGAAGTGTATTATAGCAAGTAGTTTAGCTTAGTTTATTTGTTTTAGAGTGGATAGGATTTCCATTCTATTTGATGAATGCCCTGAGGATCTCCCCTAGTGCTCTGTTATCATGGTAGCTAGTGTTCTTGGCAGAGTTGCAATGAGGTGAGGAGCATATAAAATTTAATGCTATAGAGAGCATAAATAATAATATAATATTAGAATGTAATTTTTGATTATTCCGTTATTCCACCGTTCCATTATTTACTGCTCCTTATTTTGAGTTTTACTGCTTTGAATTTCCTTGTTGCTTGTTCTACCAAAGTATGTATGGATGCCCTCTAAGTTACACAGCACGTGATTTTGCCTGAAAGTGTCCTAGTTAGACAATCTCCCTAACTATAAACTCTTGGTAATACTGACGCATATACATAGCACTGGCTATCTAGGTAATAGAATTCAAGACTTTGTGTAGGAGAAACAAAGCAAAAACGATTCTATAAAAGCCATACAGAACCCAACTGTTCTTTCGAATTCTATATTGGGAAATTATAGAACACTTTGATAAACCCCACAGTTCTAGAACTGCCAGGCCTATTTAGTGATAAATCACCCATTCTAGCCAGTACGATTAACCATGGCCAATTGCTAGCCAGTCTAGGCTAAAAGCCCATGCTGTGCTGGCTGACTAGCCAACCCAACCAGTACGAGTATATAGAATCTTTGGATTTAATTTGTAGACTTTCGATGATGGTTGCTTGTGGTCAGCAGCAGCGATTATGAGCATTCTTATTATATATACCAAGTTTAATTTTGTGCACATAAATGTATGAATCCTAGGGAATAATGCATATATAATTAGATATAGTATAGCTATATACCACATTTGAAAACTTCTAATCGTTAAGAAGACAGACTAGACTCATCCAAGTCCACAAAAAGATTAATGCAGCCATAACACAGGCACAATGCCTATTTTACTAAAGTAAAACTACTGCATGAGTTTCTTAGCTAATTATTTGGTGAAGTTGACGAATCTCTGTAACAGTTAAAGCACTGCCTAGCAGCCTAGCCTTGTGCTATACATTAAAATTATAAAAAGAGTGCATGAGAGACAAAATTAGCATGAGACAAAGCTGAGAGCTATATTTTGTCTCAAGACTGCAGCATGTGCCCCTGCACTGCCCCATGCAGCACTCACAGCAGTGCTTTACCTATTTCTCCTGTTAGTTAGTGGTGTTATAGGAAACGTGTCTTATGTTCCTTCAAAATCACTTCATGCTTAATAATTATATAACATTCCTGAGTCTACTATACTCAATAATACTCCAAATTTTCCTCAGTTTTCCTTAAAATTATCACTTGGGAGACTATATATATTTGTCTTGACTGCTCTATTAGAAAGTATCATACTGAGTGCTCATATAGGATGTAGCCCTTGGTATAATTATATAACGGCTTGGTTTACATATTTCCTTTGTGAATCTCAAAGATGGATTCTTGGATACAAATAGTCATATCTATCAGACCTCACTATAATTATATAGGCCACAAAAATCAATCATAACATCATCAAAAATTAATAAGGCTATAGACAAACTTGATTAATTGTTTCTCATCCCCGCCCACATCCTTTTTTACTCACAGCCTCTAATTTCATTATTGCTGTTATTAATCACGTACACACATATTTTGGTGCTAAGAAGGCTGACTATTATTTTACAGCACAGCAAATGTCACTTGCACCTCAGAAACTGTGGTAAAACGTAAGTACTATAATTCTTAAAAGGCTTTAGCTAACTTTGCAGTAACAGACAGCTTGATTTGGAGTATTTTCTTTAATAATGAATAATCAAAAATGACCTCCTCTAACATGAAAATCCAAATTTTTGTGGATGAGAAACAAGTAATCAAGTTTGCCTGGCCTAATGTGGTAGGGGTGGGGAGATTCCCCAACCACATTATACAGAGATACCAACCTCTCAACAATTTTAGGAGTGAGACCTCAAACACATGTAGGTAATCCTAAGGCTGCAGCACATGTTGCTGTCAGACCTTCAGTGCTGGTCACTGTAAAGTGTTAATAACGATAACAATAACTATCAGCAGTGTGGACTAGACTCAAGTGCAGCTCCAGGATTTTTGATAGTAAAGAGCAAAAAAAAAAAAAAAGGTTGCTGCATGCTCAAAGTACATAAATAAGCACAGGGCTGTCCAATTTTAAGCACAGGCTAATTATGAAGTAGATCAGGCGTGAGAAATGCATGAGAACTAAACTGAAAGAGTGAGAAACAGAGGGTTAGGCGTGAGAGCGTGAGATTACTAGCCAAACAGTGAGACTCACGCCTAATCCGTGAGAGTTGGCATGTCTGAATCATTATACAGCTTTAATTCCTGCCTGGTGGAATATTATCGCAATAATTATGCAATACACAATAATTCATGCTACACTGTTCATTGATGGTAGGCTCAGCACTTCATGCATAATGTTGCTATGTTTAATTATATGTACATGTGTACAGATTTGCAGTGTAGTGTAGAGCATTTCCTTTTGTATATAGCTTAAAAAATGTAGTTGACGTATAGTACAGCTATTAGCATAGTGGCTTATTAAGCAATGAAAGAATAATGAATTATTAAAATTAAACAGTCATGTAAAAATCATATACATTACAATATAGCTAGCATATTAACACTTGGTGTATGTGTGTCAAAAAGTAAAGCAGGAAAACTGCACAGAAATTACTATCACAGTTACAACGTTAAATACAGGTCTTGCTTGTGTATAGTTTTAGAATATTTTTACTCCAGCATTCATTAGGTCTTCTTCAATCTTTTCTGCTGCTGAAGTCAGGACCTTTATCTCTCTCAGAACCTTGATCAAAACTCTCCAAGACTTGGGGGAGACTCCTCGTTTGCTGGTCAACCAATCTTCTAGTAACATAACACAACACTCCAAAGGGTCACTGTTGCACTTCTTTTGTATTAACTGTTTGTACTCAAGTTCATATTCTAAATAATCAGCCAGCACACTCCAGTGAGCTGCTACCCTTGGTATTACTATGTCATGTAGTACTTTCATGACTGGTCTCTTCATAGCAGGTTGGTCATTGTCTGACAGAGACAGGGGTGCTAATTCTGGTGGATGTTCACAATCATCAGTTTGGGTACTGTTTGGGGAGTATTGATCCTTCAAAGAATCTACATCATGAACAGTTGTTAATGTGTGAACTGTGAATAAATCAATTTTAAAGATCCCCACATGTAACTATATGCAATTACCTATAAAGTACTAGTACTGTGAACTGGTATGCAGTCTAGGTCAGCCAATTACTGGTTAAGATGCCTTAAAACCAGCTAAGAAATCTTTAAACCCTTTAAACCAGTTTTGTCCACCCACTTGGTAAACCATAAATTACCCCTGCTGACAAGTGTTAACATCATACTACAACCTCAAAGTATGTGGAAATATGTGATTGTAATAACTGTTATCTACTGTAGTTCATAATAGAGATCGCCTATGTTTTTGGCCAAAATCCTAATAGAACACATCTAAACACCACTTTAGGAAGCTCCCCCAACCACAAAAGAAGCCTAAGAAGTTAATTTGGAAAAGGTTTAGGTCCGCTGGAAAATATGAAGTCAAACGGAATGAATAAAAGTACTTTTTTTTAAATTTCTGAAATATGTCATTTTGTTCCTTATTTTTCCACAGGGCTAGAGCAAAATGTCAATACTTTTTGGCGATTAAAACTATACATAACTTTCCTTCCTATGTCTTTCTTCACGTCCATGACCTATTTATAAATGTGTATTACAATGATAACATTCTGAAGCAAATTTGCTTCTTGTAGGTTCACTTTGCCATTGATCTTCTGACTTAGTTGTATAGTACAAAGTACATTCAATACATTACACTGGTGTTTGCTAACTCTGATAATATTAGCTGACTATTTAATAGCTACTGTACATGATGACTAACTTGATACACATGTTTAGTACTGTGTAATATCAGCAACTTTTATTATCATGCTAGCTATCCATAAATGGATTTATAATAAGTAAACAAACTAATGTATAAATATTTTAAAACATTAAAACATGGGAACAGAGATTGCTGAAAAAAGTAAAGAAACAAGAGTCAAACAAGCCAACATGTTAAACACACAGAGATCTCTATTTGGACTCAAATAAGCATTTATATAGAAGCATTCTCAGTACTTATCTGCCCCTGATTTATGGAGAAACTAGTTTTCGTTTCCTTAGTTTCTGCCATATCCATTGAGTCCAAATAAAGATCTGTGTGTGTTTAACATGCTGGCTTGTTTGACCTTGTTTCTTTACCTTTTTAGCAATCTTTTTTTAATTTTTAAAAATATTTTTACACTAGTTGTAAGACAGGATGTTGATGGTCATTTTGGTATACCACTCTAAACCTTCGAGCAAGCTTGTTGAGTACCATTATGTCTGCCAATAGCATAAGTCGCCTATTATTGAGCGGTACGTATTATCGAATTTACCACATTAGGTGAGCTACTCAACATACCAAAACCAATAAATGCTAACTAAAGACATTTTGAGCTGTATGGACCACCAATACTGGATATGTGGTATCACGAAGCAAGCAAAATTACAATTATTTTAACAAACATCTATAGCTTCTCACCACAACAACGCACATGCTTTCAGTTTGGACCATTCAATATAGGAGACTTTGTTCTCCCTGAATGCCAAGTGTTAAGTAAATCAAACCAGCAGGCCTCAAGTTATGGTAGCGCCTATAACAAAGTGTAACTTGAATAACTTGTGAACGGCGTATTCAACCTCCGTAAAATTTCTGTCACAGATTGTTATCCAGTAGTTGGATATCCCATAGAAACCTCAAAGTGACAGGGTAATTCCCTAGTATGTTATTCATTGGAATGTGCAAACTGTTTGAAAATTAGTTTTTGAGTGAAGTATGGCTGTTCGATAATATGTACCGGTGTTTGAGGAGCGATAAATGATAGGCTCTAACATAACTCACAATGTGTTGGTGTGATTTACTTACAACTTGGTATCCAGAGAGACCAAAGTTTGCTCTGTTGAATAGTCCAAACTGGAAGTCAGTGTGGTGTTGTGGTGAGGAATTATAAGCGATTATTGAAATAAGCTTGATAAATGGCGACTAATGCCATCATGTTTAGCCAATTAACTGGTTATTGCCAATTCTTGGTAGGCAATTAACCAGTGACAAAAAGTTTGTAGGTGTACAGCACCATGAAGTAAAGTACACGGCATACCAAGTATGTACTACACCAACATGTAGAAAACATATAATAAAATAAACTTCTGGTTAGGTATACAAAGCTACTATGCTACCATTTAAATGTGTAAGTTAACTCTGTAAAAATCAATAGTGATTTTAGATGATTGTATTCCTTCATATATATACATATGCCAGATTGGCCAGATCATCAACTAAACTTATTTAATGGTTGACTACTGGTTCATACCATACATCAAACATGGAACTAGTGAACAAACATGCTGAATAATGAGCTACGTAGAACAAGTGTACCATATGGAAGAAACTTTGGTGCTGTTAAAATTTGGCAAATTTGACGAATGACCATGAATTAGCCGAATTGTCTCCATCCAAATATTTAGCTGGTGAAGAAAATAGCAAACCAAGCCTCGAACTAATCAATTTTCTACTCGACCAAGGGCTACTGGGCCAGGCGTCACGCTAGAGCCAAGCCTGCCTAGACTACCTCACTAGGTAGCTGGCTACTGTACATGCAAATTTCACCTCAGAAATGGGCGTGACAAGTAGTAAATCCTACCAATCTATATAGTATTACCTTTTAGTTGATAGCTGACTTCAGGTGCCAAAGGGCAAGGCACTTCCAGTTCTCGCTTCAGACACAGTGATCCATAATCTAATTACATAATACATAGAGCGTGCGCTTTGCTAACAATTTGCCAAAGTTTATTTCGCCAACAATGATATTTGAATGATTTGCCAACTTTTTCCTCCTCCAAAATTTCCCTCCATACGGCTACAATAAAATAACAAGTATTGAACCAGCTGAAATAAGTAAGCTATAATTATGTACTGTTATAGCCAATGTGCTGTAGGAAACTTTGGCAGTATGAAACATTGGCAAATTGTTCAAAACATTTTCCCGCCAAATTATACTTTCTGCCGCCATTATGTAATGTGTATTGACACATGGCAAAAATGACAATTAACCAGTTTTTGCCAATCAGACCTTTCTACAGTTTTATGGCAATAACGTTTCCCACATCACAATAGTCAGTAAGTGTATCAATGTTTCCATAGAATGAAACAGTTTGGAGTCTATCAGAAGCACAGTACATTTTAGAAAGATGGAGCAAGATGGGTTATGGTACCATGTGAATCAGATGTGATCAGTTTAATAGCAACAGAAGTGATGTTATTGAGCATGGGTTACCTATGGTGCATGGCCTCTACTACTCTATCCAGACGATTAGGCACCACAAAATTTTTATACATGCTTCCATAAAGGTTTGTCCGGATTACTCCGTACTTGATTAGTTATCAACTGAAGATGGTCGGCTATATAGATATGTAGTTTATCCTGTAGTACAGTTTATTCTTAAAGTGCATCAGTTTCAGAAGACTTGGGTAAGAACACTATAATTAATAGCAGTATTTGTATAAGCATTCATATGGCTTCTCATAATTTCAGCACTTTGTCTAATTGTCTCGCACTTTGTAGAATAGACAGTACAGAGGCAGTGCTTTCTGCATTAAATGATGCAGTTCAATTGATTGTTGTGACTGGCAATGAACCTTTGTTACTTGTGTCTGCCATTAGCAAGGTGGTGTACTGTAGTGCTTGCCATGTCCAGTGTCCGGTTTACAGAATAGAGAGGTGTCCTCTATTGAGGGGGTATTAATACGCACAGGTATCGGAAATTGCATTTGGGACTTTATTCATTGTCCATTATAAAGGGGCTCTCCGCCATTCAGGGGTATCCATTAAGAGGGGTTCCACTGTAAAGGAGGAGCCCTCCCCCTTCATTATACTCTTTGTTGTAGTTAATACAATATACTGTTAACAAGAGTACATAATATTTTATGGGAGAGAGTATCTAATTTGAATGCATTCACCAAACACCCTGGGTAAAGTAACAGCTCAGCCTTTTGTGAGAACAAAGGCTTTGCCCTCATCAACATAAATATTATGTACTCTTGCTGTTAAGTATAGAAAATACTGAATACAAAATTTATTGTCATCATTCAAGTGCCACATTGCGTCGTCAACCCATCTGCCCAGTTCACCTACGTAGTTTTGTCAGTTTAGTGCAGCTTGATGGATTTCTCACTACATGCAGAATACAGGTTAGAAGATACACAGCATCAACACCAGTGTTGGTTACTTAATATTTATTACTTTTGTGGTAACAACAAAATACGCTATAAAAACAGGTAATATAACTGAAGTTACTTTACTTACAAATGGAACGCATTACCTAAGAAATGAAGTTACTGTAACGAGTATAATATTACGTAAAATTATTACTACAAGTAACGAAGTTACTCATCTTGTTAGTATTCCACTGAGTAACGCCTAGCCACAACAAAGTAGCGAAGCCTACTGAATGAAGCTTATCACCAGCTTCCTACTTATAACCAAGATTTGCACATTGTCCAGCAATGCAATCATGTCACGTGATAAGGTGGTAGTTTTACACGTGATAGTTTAAGGCTGTGGACACGAAGTAATAAATTATAATATGTAATATTATTATAGTTACTTTATTATATGGGTAATATGTAGCTGTAACTAAATAGTTCAGTTGCAAGTAATATGTAATATGTAATGAGCTACTTTTAAAAAGTAATTGCCCCAACACTGATCAGCACACATATAACATACTAAATACAATGCATACTATATAGCTATACCTTTACGAGTGACTTACCACTGATTGTCAGAATTTGACCAGAAGGTAAAAACCACATCAGATGTGATGAGGACAATTGTACATGTCGTGTACTATTAATGCTACACTCAGCATAACATAATGAAGGAGTCACAACAGGAACAATAGCAATGTGGTCATCAGGACTATCACTACATGACTGACACAGGAAACCATACTGTAATCTGTTGTGATCAAAGTTCAAGTGTTGACAAACTTCAGTTAATGCACAGACCAAATTCTTGTACACTTCAAAATGGATAGGGTGATAATTTTCTTGAGGGTGTCTGATCTGTACTTCCAAATGAGATATACCATCAAACAAGGACAGAGAATAAGCATTGGGTAAACTGAATGTTATGAGGTTCCTGAAAGTGTGATGAGTGTTTCCTTTTGAGAAGTGAGGATGCCAGCCATTTGGTGGATTTTGGAGCAGTTCAACAACCAAACAACACAAGACTCCTCTGGGTAGAAGGCCTGATTGAAACCTTATTAATAGTGGTTCACCTTGCATATGACCATAATTAAAGAGATAATTATTCTTTTGCTTAGATGGGTATGTTGGCAGGATGAATGGTATAAAGTATTCTTCTTCATTCACTATGCAAAAATCATTTTCATTTTGTTCTGCAATAACAGGAGCAATGATCTTCATATGAACTAACAGCAACAAAAAGAATTCTTTTCTGATATTATCTGTCCAATTTACATGCTGAAACAGTTCTTTGGTAAGCAATCCTTGATATTTCAACTTCTGGACAGCACAACGATTACTGGATCCATCTTGGAATGTGAGGCACACAACACTGCTCAGCCTATCAAAAAACCACTGGTGATCTGTGATGACATAATCACACAAACCAGGAACTTCTTCATAATACAACAGGACTCCTAACAGATGATAATACCTCAAAATATTTTTGACTTCCTCCACATCAGGAACTAAACCACTAGATCTAGCTAAAGTAACACATTCCTTAAATGACATGTTTGACCGTTTTTCTTTGGTACAAAATTTCTGAATTTCAAGCTCTAGCAACATCCAGGTCACTGGAACTTCATAGACATCTTTTGTTGAAGTCAACTG
Organism: Dysidea avara; assembly: GCF_963678975.1. Lineage (NCBI taxonomy): Eukaryota > Metazoa > Porifera > Demospongiae > Dictyoceratida > Dysideidae > Dysidea > Dysidea avara. The sequence goes on from NC_089277.1 coordinate 35,193,929, forward strand.
TTCTATTTTGCTTCTGATAATATTTGCCACCGGATCTTCATTTGTACTACCAGCAGTAGTATTGTCCACATGAAACAAAGCATCTCCATTTATATTCTGCCATACCAATGCTTGACACTTCATGTTGTCTACCATATTAGTAAGCTGGCTAGCAGTGTCATCAATAATATCTGATGTTACTCGGTCTGCATGAGTACCCACCATACACAGATATGAATTTTTATCAGTGCCAGGAATCGAGACCAATTGTGGTATATGAGAGGAGGATCTTTCAACAGCATCATTGATAGCTGACATCAGCAGTTTGATCATGTCAATATTAGAATAGTTCAAGTGATATGGTGTGATCATTTGTTTCCCATGTTGACTGTACTTCACCAATACCTGATCATCAAGCTTCTTTGATAAGTCATGAACAATAAAGTTTACTGTATGATATATATTAATGGTGGGCAGTAAATGGATATACTCAGGCTGGCCACCAGTATCCAGCAAAGTAATAACGTTTAGCACCTCATCAGGCTGGTAGACTAGTGTATCACAACCATTGTCAGTTTTTTCATCACGGCTGCTCTCAAGAATGTTATCAAACGTTAATAAGTGCTCTCTTTTGACTGAATCTCCCACAAACAGTCTAGTAAACCATTGCTTTATTGTGTCAATCTTTGTATTACTTTGCCTATCAGAGCTAGAGGTGTAACTTGGATGGACATTTTCAGCATCTGATTGAGGTGACTGGATGTCAGGTTTGGTTACATCATTAGATTCAGAAGAAGATAATAAAACAGACTGAAGATGATTAATCTGAAGATCAAACCCAAGTTCAATCCAAGTCACTACTTCTTCTTTCATCGAAGATGACCTAATAACAGCTTTAGAAACTGAAACTGCATGATTAGCATGTACAACATTAGTGCTGTGGTGTTCTGTAACATACTTTTTCTTCAGCAACAAATTACTAAAACTAGTTTTACCTGCAGCCCCAGATCCTGTCAATAATATTTTGAGAAATCTGACTGGAACAGTTCTATGCTGCCTCTTGGCTTTGTCTAAACATTGCTGTAGCAATTTAATGTGACTTTCCTTGCTCTGGAGAATACGTTTATATGTATGTTCTGGAATTTGAAAACTTGCACTTTGTTCCATTTGTTGATTTGGAGCATCCATTTGGATACACGTCTCCCCAGAAATGTGTTGTATTTGAACACAGGCATCTTTAAAACCCTGCTCTAATAAAATTTTAAAAGCTCTATTAATGTTGTAGCCTGTTTTGGCACTTGTCTCAATATATGTGGTACCAAACTTGCTTGCAATTTCTACAGCTTGGTCATAAGAGATGACGCGGTAATCTTCCAAATCACATTTAGCCCCTATAAGTAGAACTTTTATAGTAGGAAATGTTTTCCAGATTATTTCATTCAGCCACATTGGAATATCATCAAAAGAATGTTGATTGGTAACATCAAATACTAACATACAACCAATTGCATTGTGAATATAATCTAACATAGTTATACTCTGCCAATATCTGTAGACTCCAGTATAATCCCAAACTGCCAGGTCTGTAGTAATGTTGTTTATGTTCATTTTGAACGGAATGAAGTCAATAATACTACTGGAGTGGTTACTAAGTTTAAAAGACTCCGAGTACCGGAATCGTTCAATAATATTGGATTTACCAGAGCATAAATACCCTACTAAAAACATGTCATATCTCCCAGTAGACACAGTAACAATCCAGCCTGTGAAAAAAATAGTGTAACTTATACAACTTGAGAGACAAACATGTATGCATTACTATCAAAAAATTGAGCTGGTAAAAGGTGTTCGACTACTGAGATTAAGCAGCTAAACAGCTGCAGTGATGTTAATGTCAATTATAATCTATTTCAAAACAGCCAAACTGCGGAAATGGGTGCAGTTTCCCAAAAAATCCAGGGTGAAAAGATGTGAAATCAAAGGTGGTAACAAAGAAATGGCTGCAATGATGTTAATGTCATCACTACTAAATTGATTAGCACTAACATCATTGCAGTCATTTCTTGGCCGCCACCTGTTGATACCGTAGTATCCCAATCAATACCTATGTATGTAGGATTACTGAGGGAGTCAGAAGATGACCTGGCATGCTGAAGTCTACCAGAGGAACACATGGTTTAGTGATATACAAACTGTTTTGATATAGCTGCCACATGCTTCCTATGGTATAATTTTGCAATACACATAATACATTTAAGTAGAACTGCTGAAGCTTACTCAGCATACAGACAAACATTGAAGTCCCTTTCTACATTGAGACTGGGCAGAGTCCTTAAGGGAACTGGGAGTGGTGTCTAGTGGTGACTAACTAACAAAGTACCTCTCAGGGGTGGCCCACTGCATTATCCAGCACCACCTATAATTACCAATTGTCAACCATGTGCAACTAGTGCCAGAGGATCTTGCTGACCAGTGAAGGACCTTGCTCACATTGGCACTTGTAAGCTAATTTGGAAGGCCAGACAACTATCCCTGAGTTCAAGGTGCACTGCTGAGTTGGTCTCTATTGGCCCTCTCAAAAATCTGGTAGTAGCGAGGCCGATGTCCACATTGTCTGCCGATGAGGTTAAATGATAGACAGGAGAAACATTCCCTGAGTCAGCAATGTCCTCAGAACTGACCTGTAGACTTACATAGGCAATGACAATGTCACATGACAGGTAGTGTCAAGTGGTTAAACATCTGATTATCACATCTAATGACTATACTGATAGAGAAGAGCTGTGATGTGCTGCCAGCTGTTGTGCTCCAGCCCAAATGCAATTTTGACATCGAGGTCCAGAATGAACCAGAAGAACACATCTGCAGCCATAAGCAGAGTGACACTTTGGCTAATCTTATTGTACACTTGTGGTATTGGACCATAAAGGAGTATACATGTATTATATGGCTATTAGTCAGGCAGCTTAATGCCAAATTTTAGCCAAATGTGGGTGTTCTGGACAAAAGTGCCAATTTTTTTCAACATAATTACCTATGACCTTTACTTCCAAATTTTGATAGGAGCCACCTCATACCAGCTTGGCTCTCCCCTCAAAACCCTCTCTGAAATAGTCCAAGTTTTTCTTTATAATTAATGGCAAATTTTGAAGAAGGCGGACACACTGGAAAAAGCACCAAATTTTCCCCATATGTCATATAATTCCACATTTTGATAGAAGACACTTCATGCATGTATGGCTTCCTACATAAATGGAGATATCCTAACAGAGCAGTCAAGCAACTATTTAATACTGCTGAAATCAGTCACACTATTTCAGGGAATCTAATTTTCAAAAAAACCTTTGGGAGTGGAGAGCATGTGTCCAGCTTCCCACCTAGGTTGGTAACTTTGAAAGCCAATGTGCTTTGCTAATATACACTAAGGTATGCTATCCCCTACACATATATAGCTATAGTATTTACAAATGTAGCCTGACTTGGCATCTCATAAAGTGTGGCTACGTTATTGCTATAAACCTCAACTTGAATCATGAAAGCAGCCAGTGAACTACACATGGCTGCTAAAACTTTACTTCTTGAGTGTTAAGTAACCTATTGCCTTATTAAATCAAACACGACATATGGATGGACCAATGCACTGGCACAAACTAAAATTGCTTGATCTCTGGTTTTTTGTACACCAAGAGTGCACCATATATGTATGACATGCTAAGGAGATAATGGATGCAGGAAATGATGCCAAGAATCCAATCTTCCAGCACTCGGATTGATGTTGACAAATCTCCATGTCTTGGATGTGTGCTGGAATCCACCATGTAATCGTGATCAAGGGCATGGAACTAATGCTATCAACTGGCAACATAAGCATGAAAAATTGTTCTCATTGAGATAATTCAGTCTAAAAGTTTCAATTGTTCACGGTATGTAATGATAGATCAATGGCACCATGTAGTCGCAAATAAGCAGATTTCCAGACTGGTGAACCCCCTGCAAGATGCACTAGTCATAGTAATTTTTAAAGTACAGGTTTCTTCACTTGGTGGAATGCTTGCCTTACACATTATATGTAACATCAACTCCAAGAGCTTGCCTGGTACAGAAAGATGTATTGCATTACCACTATTTGAGTGGTTAAGTGTTAATTAGTTATAGAGTTATCAGCTTCAGTATAATATGTATAGCTCAATTAAAATCCAAATAATAGCATTGTACTATTACGTATGTCCAATATCCAAATCATCTTATTATTATTACAGGTATTATAGCATTAATAGTGTACAAGAGACTTGAGCTGTCAGCATTCTGCTCCAGTACCATTATGTTCCAGGAGCTAGGACAACAAATGTGAAGGTATTTATTGAGAAAATATTTATTGAGAAAATTTTCATTTCTCTTCAGCGAACACTGGCTTGGAAGAGTTAAAATCACTTGTAGCATAATTTGATCCAGACATGTTACAGTATCATTTAGTGGAGCTATTATGATAGTGATAAGCTGTAATTGCTTTCTTTATCTAATATGTAACAATGAACATAGGGTCTTTAAGTGCATGACAATGTTGTGATCACACGTGCAAATTCTATAATCCATACTAAAACTTTCAAAGTTTTATCACGTAAATAGAATCAGTGGTACACAAAGTTCTTTTCTCATTCCTTCTTCCTCTTCAATCAAATGGAGTTTCAGAAACAGTAATATGATTAAGCTGCAGTTGGTAGTATGATAAATTGACCCATCTCTGATTGGTCATGCATAGCAACCCAAGTCTAGATTGCTGGAAAAGCATTTATACAAGTATTAAGCTGTAGCTATGAACATCCCATTCTAGTTATAGCTAATTGATCATTACTTTCCACTACAGAGTGCTCTTGTTTGAATCTTTTCCCACATTAAATGGCAAAATATCTGTTGGTTTCCCACTGTAATATCAGAAAAGTATAGATTCCATGTTTCTGAGTTATTCCAAAAGGTTGCCACAGTCAATTAGCTATAGCCACCCCCCCCTCCCCCCCGAGGTGCCACCCAAATTTCTGCATTGGACCCACCAGTATGCAAGTGTGCACCCACACCAGACTCTAACAAATAGACACCATATTAGCTACAGTACCTGCCTAGGCATCTGCAGGCTTGTGAGTTAGTTACATGAGTAACAACGTAAGTCTGGTCCGCGTTTGCGCTGTCCCGGTGCTTTTTCTAGTGTAAATGCCTCCACCCAAATCCAGGAGTCATTCTGCTGGCGAAGAACCTAAATATTCGTAATTCTTGACTGAAAAGCAGCTTCCCAGCTCACTACGGCTTGTCTGTTGAACATCACTAAGTAACCAGTTGGTGGGCACCTCAATCGTATTCAAATTCCCACCCACACTATGTTGGTGCACATGACTGTACTGTTCTTCATATTTCCAGATCAGCAGTGCTAGCTATATGAATGTAAAAATAACCTTCTAGTTAACACTGTTTAACCTGCAGTTAGACTTGTAAAAGCAGTCAGGCAAATTAGTTGTGACAGCTCTATTAGAGTATCTCGATCTTGGTGTATAGTTTTATCCATTTGACTTTTACAATTCCAGGAATTACTCCAGGAAATATTTGGGAATAATAAGTAAATAAAAAAAGAATTGCCAGAAAGAATGATAGGTAATTCAAAAAGCATAATATACTCAAGCCTCCTTTTCTTCTTGTGTGTAGCTTTGTTGTGTGTTGAGCCTTGCATTCACTCTATACACTTATCAGCCATTGTTATTCACAAGAAATATGTATGTGCTTAATAAATAATTAGACATATTTGCTTAACAACCTGACTCTACAGTAATGGTGTCTATGTGCTCTCAGATATTTGTAACTTTAAAAGGCTGTGCATTTAAAGGGAGGTGTGGTATCTGAAAATTGAAAAACTAACCCCCAACAACAGAGACATAAATACAATACTATACAATAAAAGCTTTTAAAAAAGACAACACAACCCTGAAGCGCTGAGATACAAGAAACAGTTATGGGCCAATGAAAATGGATTATAGTGAGTACAGACAAATTTTGCAGTGGAAATTACTTGGAATAAACTTTGGCAGAAAAAACTAACTGAACGTATCCTTTAGGCTAAATCCATTTTATATCACAAGCAACCTCTTTAAAATGTGTCAAACACCCTAATGTTGCACTTTATTTTCATTGGAATATACTAATATGGATTATGCATTAATACAAGTACATTAAGGAAAAATTAGAGGTTGATTATGGGTCATTAGAAATAAAAAGTAGTGAAATAAGGAATGTCATGTACACCTAAAGACGTACTGGTGGATATTAATCCCTACTTCAGTCTATACCCATGACTGAATTAGGGACTAAATATCCAATAGTATATCTTCAGGTGTAGGCGACCTCCCTTGTTTCACTACTTTTTATTTCTGTGATACCTTATCAAATTTAAACCTCCAATTTTTGCAACATTACTATGACTGGTGAACTTGTGCATACTGCATTAGAAGAAAGAATGGTGCCAGGCTTATTATTTTTGCCTGAATACGCTCCCTAACTGTCAATTACTGAAATAGCAAAGTGGTCATTACACCTTGTTTTCAGCCTGTTACCAAGTGTTACAAATGAAGAACACTATGAGAACGATCTCTGCAATCAATCCAGTCACATTGAACAAATCCCATTACAAGCGTAAGCCATCAAGTGACACTAGCTACCACGAATTGTCTGTCAGCAAAGATAAATGGGACCAACACAAAGGAGGGCACAGGTAAGTCCGTGAAGCATGCATTGTGTGTGCTGCGGTATGCCAAAAGGCACCTGTCGGGCTGAAGCGATTTCAAACAGTGAAAATCAAGCCCATTGCTTTAGCAATTATCGAGGTACGTTTGTCTGAATGGCATCAGTCAGTCACACAGTCAGTTAGTAAAACATTCTACTAAATAGTTTTTTTAAATTGTGACAATCTGCTGAAAACATTTCAGGTTGTACTAAAGGTACTTTTGGCCTTGGTTATACCTAACCAATACTGCCAAGGCACTATGAAGGTACTATTTTAGGGTAATAGCTATTTTTGGCCAGAAAAAGCCAATCCTTCCTTAAATCCTTTACTGAATTGAAAGCTGGTTGGGCTATTGAACCGAAAGTAAAACCTAGACAAAAAAGGTTACCTACTTAGCTTGAACCCTGGACAGTGGCCACCAGTGTGTGAAGTCAGTGTGCTAGCACTGTACTGCTAAAGACGAAATTAATGTGATTCAATATAAAAAGTAACCTGTACATAGTAAGAAAAGCCTGGTGAAGAAGAAACCAAAGCCAAACCTGACCCTAACCCAAACTTGAGGTTTCCCTTTATAGCATAAGTATTTACGTGGCCAGACCTTCGCCTCCTCTTTTTCTTGGTGACTTGGTTGTCGAAAGAAAGGATCTGTTGAATTACTGTTGACAACGTTTTGTTCATAGGTGAACAGTTGCCATATTTTCTTGCTGTTGTTGTGGGAAAATGCTACGTAGCAACAGTATCACCCCTGTTCAAAGTTTTGCGGTAACGTTCTGCCATGCAACCGACAGCTCTGTAGCCAATGAAATCAAAACCATATTTTGGTGGAAATTCACGACTCTGTCAATGGTAATTCACCAGACCCTATCTTGCCAACCAATAATTACATAACAAAGAAAAAGAAGAGGCAAGATAGCAGTCTGGTCATGTGAGACTAATGCACCTATCAATACTATCCCCCACCTACCCCCTCCCAGAGGAATTAGTGGGGATTTGACTTTTGAAAATCAAATTATTTACTTATAGGGGCATGACTAGTGATCAAATCCCCATGTAGCATGGTTTTAGGAAACAGGGCATTATTATTATCCAAAAATGTGCAGCCTCAGCTTTAGGATTAATGTACTTGTATAACATACATGCAATATGATTTACAATACGATTGATTATGGAGATACATACTGATTGGTAGGGGAAATAATAATATTTCAATTAAATATTTGTAGTGATTGTTGTCGGGTGGGAGTGAATTTCACTATTGTATTGATCTTGGGAACTGTACTTGCATAGATCTGATGAGAACTTTGGTCATGGCCTCTGGTGTTAGAAGCGGGAGTGACAGGAATAAAATCAACAAGAGATATATCAAGTACAATTTTGTAGAGGAGGGTGATACTAGATATAAACTTGTCAGGGAGTTCTAGACTGGGGTGGCACTCTAATATATACGGTACTCTAATCTTCATCCTCGGTCAAAGTGGTCAAACTCAAAAATACTTCACTAAAAATTACACTTGACTTTTGATCAAATTTTATGTAAATTTATGTTTAAATTGCTAATCTCTTACTAAAAGTATTTTTAGTTTTAGTTAGAGCTAACTAAACCACTATCAGGTCACAAACTACAGCATAATACAGTAGACCCTCGGTTATCCGGCCCTCGTTTATACGGAACCTCGGAATTGAAAATGACTGTTCTATTAGAGTATTTTGAGTATAGGTGTGCGTTCTATTAGAGTATTTCAACGGAGCTCTGTAATTATCCGAACTATTCACTTATCCGAACACTTTTATCATTGCCTGAGAACAAAGGGGTTCGGATAACCGAGGGTCTACTGTATTGATTTTTGGATGCTACATATAGCAGTACAGTTTACTTCTGTGCTTTGTTCTATACCTGTAGAACACATGTGAATTTATATGTGCAGTGGTCTGAGTGACATGGTGTTGTTTTAGTAAAGAGTTTTAGTTACAGTAATCCTTCTCAATTCCTTGGCTTAGTTATAGAATTTGTTGTTTTAGTTTATAGTTTTAGTTAAAAACATGAAAACCTTCAGTTTAGTTTAGTTATAGTTGTGTATAAGAAAATCTTTTGGTTTTAGTTATAGTTTTATTTATCTTCCTTAATTCTTTTTAATTTTAGATTTAGTAAATTATTCTGCTGTTTTTTACACTGAGCTATAGATTTAGTTATAATATTATGGATTTGCTTTTAGCTAGCTATAAATATAGTTTTAGTTAACTAATAACTATATGTTTGCCTTACTAAAAGTACTTTAGTTTTAGTAACTAAAACAACACTAGACGGGCGCTGCCAGAGGCTAGCTGTATTTGTCCTTTGACCGACTGCAAATTTCTAGCTTGACTTTCGCTTGGACCAAGGATGAAAATCAGAGTAAGTGCCACCCCTTGCTTCCATTGTCTGTACATGTATGGATGAAGGTAAGTTTTTGGTGAGAGGCGAACTAGGCTTTGCCGTCGGGACGCGCGAATTTTTTTTTGGAACCACCTGACTTTGGACCGGCGGCTTAGAAAATTTTCGACTTGTGAAAATTTAATTAGGCTCAAACGTTGTAGTATTTGAATATTCGCTCAGCTGTAACGAAATTAGTCGAATAATCGGTATAAGGTTTCATTGCAGTAGTAAAGGTGGCCACTACCACAGAAGCCTACAATAACCACAAACAGCTTTGTCAGTTTGTGGCTTCGTACGGAATACCTTTACTAAGAAAGAGATGCCATAATTCCCTTTCTGAAAATATTTTCACAGCGATAGCTACTGTGATAGAAAGTGAAAGTAGACCTGGAGTAAGCCACAAACCCATACGAACTCTTGCGCTTACGGCGATCCGCCGGCACCGTGGAATTAGTACATCCGTTCACCATGCAATTAGTGGCTGCCGGGCTTCGCTTTATCGCCATAGTCATTTCCTTTTTGTTACTTTCATTATCATCGTCTTCCTCTTTGTTAATTACTGACAGCTATTAATTACCTCATATTATTTCAAAATCAGCTGGGCCCATGCAAAATCAGTCATTATAGAGAGCTTCCATTGTGTTGTGCTGTTTCAAGTAATTGCTAATAATATTGTGGGTAGTAATCAGAATGCTTGTTGTATTTAAGACACTTGCACATTTCAATGTTCATGTAATTTGTAACAAGAGGATGGCACTCCAATGTATTCTGTACTCCGATCTTTGTAACCAGAAATGTCAAGCTAGGAATTTGCTGTTGGTCAAACAATAAGCACAGGTAATAAAGCATATATACCACCATCAGTGCTTTTAGAATTGCTACTGCCTAGCTAGCAAAGCTAATAGTAAACATAAGTATAATTTCACAAAATATACCACAAGACAATTGTGTTGTTTAGGCCACTATTTGGTGGTAGTCTGTTTTTCATCAGCGCCAACATGTAATTTTACTGCCGCATGTATTTCCCCATTATTAAAGATTGAACTAATATTTCATCTGATTAACCTAATATTGAGGATGTGCAATTCAGTTTTCAAGATTGCTACACACTAGTTACCTTGCATTGTAGCCAAGAGAATGTGATAGATTAGACTGCAGTGATGTTTACTGAGGGGGGGGGACAAAGTTTGTCTATATGCAGAAAGTTACACCTATATTACTGTGTAGACTTACTTGAATTATGCCCACTGACTGATCACTACTATAAAATTACATACCTGTGTAGTAGTGGAGCATCCAAATGTAGTTCATGGGTCATGCTAATTTATTTCAGGTTAGTGGGTTAGTGGGGTCAGCGAAAGTGACACAGTTTCAATGCTGACTGTGACAGACTATTTTGCATGTATACATGTGATATACCGTATATGACAGAAAAATTTGACAAATCCAGTTCTCCAGCATAGTTAAGTACCTCTAAAATTTTAGAAGTTGCTGCTATTATTACACATGTAATCTCATGCCTGCTTCTCACCACGCTTGTAACGATGTTTGAATTTATCATCTGTTCTTCTATTCAAGGACACCATGTACATGGGCATGGACACCTTGATATGCAGCTGTAAGTACTGCAAAATAGACATTCTTCATGTAGGGTTGTTAAAAGTGCAGTGTCTCACTTCACACCTTGATCTTGAATTGCTGCTACATGCATAAGCACACACAAAATTAGTACAAACAGAGGCGCATATTCAGTAGAACTTTAATGAGTTAAATATTGATAACGTAAACAACTAGTCAAATTTTCCACATCAAATTTCCTGTCGTATGGTATATACTTTAGTGAGGTTTCAATAATTGCTGCACATAGTTATCTTGATGAGTGTTTATTAGCCACTGCTTATTTGTACACTGGTAACTCATCATACAAACCCTAGGGTTACCGGTATGTGCAAATATGTCACACTTATACCATCCCCATGAACTCAAGCAGCCTGAGGAATGTGCTGAGTGGCTTGTAGTCAACAAGACCATTTTAAAATAAAGTCATTCATGTGCTAAATATGTTCACTATACTTTGATGTTATCTTTTTTGTGCTATATACCTTAGGACCAGCTCTCTCGCAGCAAAGTCAAGTTGACTGCAACACAGCGCACTAACATGAAAAAGTATTTTAAACAATATTTCTTTTCAATACTGTGTAATTAGAAATAGAACCATCGACACCTGTAAAATAATCGGTTACTATTCAGTAGCAGTGTTAGTCACGAGCTTACATTTATGTAACAAATGAACTATTTTGCATATATAAGGGGATTTAGTTATGAGAGGGTACTGAAGGCATTAACATTGCCAAAAGCAGCTTCTGTGTACTGTGCCATAGTACGTCTTGAATTTTATTAGTTACACACAGTGATGTCCCATCATACTGCTGAAGATCTCTATAGTTACTACTGTTGAATAAATACTCTTTGGGTCACAACCTCTTTCACTTGTGAGGGATCAAGAGATGACACCTATGAAGGCACAACAGTGGATGTCGTAAACAAAATAAAATACATACAATGTATGTTTGTTCAACTTGATTAGCTGTTTCATTCTGAAGAGTGGGGTAGGTAAGTCAGCACAGAACATATAATGAGTACAAAAATAAATAGAAAGCATGGTCCTTTTGAGCTGGTTTTTAGAAGACAGAGGCAAACAGTATTGGAAGAATCACACTTGTGCTTAATGAGGTATTTTAAGTTTTACTTTTTACTGAAAAGAATTTATTTTGATGCTTCAATCAGTGGTTGGTTGGATCCACGAAGCAACTATATTAAAGTACATAAAAATTAAGTATTTAAATTGATTCTCAGTCGCTCCCGTGCCATGAAATTCCTGACAGGGGGTGTCACACATGTACTCACTGTGTGTTGATCTGTGACCATGGTCAAAGTTTTGACCCACCAAAATTTTGCTTTGACTTGTGCCTTTTTCAATCTTAGACCGCTGACTTAGCAACAGCATTTTTCAATTGTGAGTTGGAAATTTTCACCCTTGACCATTTACTTGGCCCAAATTTGGCGGCCTTGACCTTTGACTTTGACCATGGTCGCAGATCTACCCACAATGAGTGCCTGTGTGTCATTCCCTTGCTGAGCTGAGATGTACAGTGTAGAGATATACATTATTGTGAGGCACTGTAAAGAATGTCTCTGAAAAATTATTTATTATCTGTGATATTAACAAATCAGTCCTACACAGAAAGTTATCATCAATGCAGAGACCCCAGTGTCTTTTACAGGAAGCTTAAGAGTCAGAATAAAATTAGAGTCTGCGTATCATCCCGCCAGATAGTAAATGAAAACTTATGTGCCCTCCATTAGCTTAATATGGTCCTGCCATCACACTGACTAGATCAAGATGTCTTGTCCACTTCAAAATCCTAAATATTGTAGTTAGTACCCACCTTGGTGGTCCATGGTTGTCGTCACCTTACAGTGTCGGGAGTAACGCGTTACTTATGTAACGCGTTACGTAATATTATTACTTTTGTGGTAGCAAAGTAATATAACGAAATACGCTATAAAAACAGGTAATATAACGCAAGTTACTTAACTTACAAATGTAACGCGTTACATAAGTAATATAGTTACTGTAGCGAGTCAAATATTATGTAATATTATTACTATAAGTAACGAAGTTACTAGTCTCGTTAGTTATCCTCTGAGTAACGCCTAACCACAACGAAGTAACGGGGCCTACTGAATGAAGCTTATTCACCAGCTTCTTACTTATAACCAAGATTTGCATATTGTCCAACAACGAAATCATGTCACGTGATAAGGTGGTAGTTTCACACGTGACAGCTTAAGGCTGTGGACACAAAGTAATATAATATGTAATATTATTACAGTTACTTTATTTTATGGGTAATATGTAACTGTAACTAAATAGTTCAGTTGCAAGTAATATGTAATATGTAACTAGTTACTTTTACAAAGTAACTTGCCCAACACTGTCACCTTATGTGATCATCCATCAGCCGTGATCACTCGACAATTCGATCGTCGACAAGACAGTTCAGAGGTATCATGAGGTGGTAGTCTCGAGGGTTGTCTTACCGTTACATCACGTGGTACAATCCACAGACAATCACTTCTCAATGTCGCATACTAACTCCGGTTATTTTTGTGTTTCATAATTTTTCTAAAGTGGCTCCAAAAAAAAAAAAATCGCCTGGGACGCTCGCTCTGCCTAGCTCGCCTCGAACACACCAAAGCCGTTATACAACCAGTGTGCCCGAGCCGGTGTTCAGTACATAATGGGTTCGGCTTGAAGCAAAAACAAAACAACTTTCAGTGATTCACCGCGCTCGCTCTGCCTAGCTCGCCTCGAACACACCAAAGCCGTTACGCAACCAGTGTGCCCAGCGGCGGAGGAAGTAGTTGATATGAGGGGGGGCTCCGCTGACCCAGACTTATTTCTATAGTTTGGTAAGGTGAGACCAAAAAAAAAAAAAAAAAAAAAAAAAAAGGTCACAACCAACTCACAAGAGCTTGCTACCATTTCTAGCTGATAAACTACATAAAAATCCTTACATAGCTCGCTACAAACTGACTACTTTATTAGAGTGACTGCTCTATTAGAGTATCTCGATCTTTATCACGGTTTTCAGCCCCACTCCAAGAAAGATAATTTCGGTGTGATATCATTCTGAGGGGGGGGCTAAGCCCCCCCTCAGCAGACCTAGGGGGGGCTTTAGCCCCCTAGCCCCCCCCTTTCCGCCGCCTATGAGTGTGCCCTAGTGTTGAGTACATAATGCATTCGGCGGCTTGAAACAAAAAACAAAACAACTTTTGGTTCAGTATAAACCACTTCGATTGATATATAGAACAGAATAGTGGATGCATACAGCTATTTAACTTACAAAACAACTTCTGTACATAAAGTCAAAGATCGCCACTGTAGATCAATCTTCAATATATCCCACAATCGATTTTCACATTAAAATTAGATCGTGAACATTCCTGTATCCGCGAGAAGTATCGGGGATTGGATTTTCAATTTAAAATTTCTCCTTTTAGAGTAGAGACTGGTATTGTGGGACTGGGGGTAATATGGGTCGCATATATAGCTTAAGTTCTGCTTAAATGAAACCAGCTGAGCGGGTTAAATCCTGCAGATTTAGGAGTAAAGAGATCAGTGGCGGATCCAGGGGGGTTTCATTGGTTTCCACGGAAACCCCCTTTGAAAAATGATTGCGTAACAATTAAATGTTTTAATTATCGCGGCGTGCGTCTCGATCGAGATACTGTAATTAGAGCAGTCACAGTAGCTACTAAAGTAGTGTGTAGGAAGTTTTTAATATATTTTATGTACTATTACTAGGCTGTGACCTTTTTTTTTTTTTTTTTTTTTTTTTTTTTTTTGGTCTCACCTTACCAAACCAGACGATGTAGTGCAAACGTTTGCGTATCTCATGTCAATATATATCTCCACCTTCTAAACTGGAAACCCCCTTTATAAATTCCTAGATCCGCCACTGGAGATAGCTAGTACCTATTCATTCAGATCATCACAGATAGTAATTATAAGTCAACCACAAATCTAATTATGGGATGATATAGCTCCTTAAATTTACTACATCGTATAATAATTAATAATTATATTGGCAGTGGAAGTTAGCGTCTTGGGTCACTACCTTCCTGATTCAGTCAATTCACTTAAACTGATGTAGTTTTTTTTCATGGATCAAGATTTATTGTTTTCAAAAGCCAGTGTTAGAGCTGTTTTGAATGAAATGGCTGGGGCATCACGGCATCTCAGAGGATCTTTTTGGGAGGAACTGTAAAGAATGGACTATCAACCCAGACTGATTGAACTAGATTTTGTAGTTACCTTATACGGGACTGACTTTTTCTTGTTGTATGTATGTATGTATAGTTACACTTTTTCTTTCCTTGCCATGCCCACAACTGACTACTGTGTAGATCAGATCTGTGGTCACATGTTAGTCCAAGGATTCACATACTTGTCTCTTTTTGTTGTACACATTCATCATAATCATGATGGTCTTCTCTCTGTACTGTCAATGATTCTCTTTGTACCACCCACTATGCAGTTAAGAGTAAAAAGATGTAAAGTTGACTACTATCCCACCATCAATCTTGACCACTTCATATTGACCTGACATTGTAATTTTCAGTGCGGAAAGGCATGAGATTTGTCTTCTGGAACTTACTTGTCCATTTAATTCTGTTGAGCATCTACAAGCAGCTCAGGAACGGAAGTCTAGTAAGATTGAATATCAACTGTTAATATCAGAGTTGGATTTCCTGGGCTATGCTAGTCATGCAGTATTAATCACTATCGAAATTGGTTGTTTGGGACATCATCTTTCAGAGTCCATCAGAGCCCTACAAGCAGCCATTCAGCAGTCTACAGCAGTTTGTTGAGCTGTATTAGATAAAGCTGCACAGCAGGCAATTAGCTCATCCCAAAGAATTTTTTTGGCTCGTGATTGTAACAGTTGGAACACGTGAATGTTAACCTTGTTTGTGTTTGTGGTCAGTTATGTTTTGTCCTGTCCTGTCCTGTCCTGTATCCTTTATTTTTGTATCTTCCTTGCCATGCCTATATACTGTGCTTTTAGTACATTAGTGTAGTCGCATGTGTCCAAGGTGTTTTGTAACTGTATGTGTGTTTTGAACATCTTGATGATGTTTGCTCCTAGTTACACATAATTATGAAGTCAACTAATCTTTTTTGACTGTCTACAGTGTCCCTGCTACCCTTTATATATGAAATCTACCATAATTAAATACGAAATAGTTAACTTTCAAGCACAGCGTCTCATAACACCCCCATATGATCTACAGTGTTCCAGAAAAATTATCATACAGACGGTCCACCACAAGGCAGGATTTTATTTAAAATTTATTTATTTATTTGTTAAATTTTTAGGTTAATGTAGTTTATGGGTACACTTTTCCTAAGAAGTAGTGGGAAATACCAGGGTTACAGGTTTATGTGATTTCAATGCTTTGAAGTTAAGTGTCTCATAACTAGCTACCACCGCTACTCTACTCTCTAACTGAGCCAGCTGCTATTATTATTATTTGCAGTGCTGTGTAGGAATCAAGGTGATTATAACGCACAGGTGACGTATGATTATAATAATTATCTACAGACTCTTCCTCAAGCGTGCTCATAATCTAAAATCGATAAGTGCACTTGAGGAAGGGTCTGGGGGAGTATAATATTAGAATGTAATTTTTGATTACTCCATTATTCTGCTATTCCATTATTTATTGCTCCATATTCTACTTTGAACTCCTTGTTGTTTGTTCTACCAAAGTATGTATGGATGACCGTTAAGTTACAAAGTGATTTTGCCTTAAAATGTCCTAGTTAGACACTCTCCCTAACTATAAACTCTTGGTAATACTGATACATATACATATATAACATTGGCTATCTAGGCAATAGAGTTCACTGAGAACGTTGTGTGGGAGGAACAAAGCAAAAATGGATCTACATGTATAAAAACCATACAGAACCCAACTGTTCTTTCCATATTAGGCAGTTATAGAACACTTTGATGGAGCCTACAGTTCTAGACCTTTCAGGCCTATTTAGTGATAAATCACCCATTCTGACCAGCTATAATTGACCGTGGCCAATTACTAGCCAGTCTAGGCTAACAACAGCCCATGTTGTGCTGGCTGACCAGTCAACCTGACCAATACGAGTAGAACCTTTGGATTTAGTTTATAGGCTTTCGATGATGGTTGCTTGTGGTCGGCAGCAGCGATCATGAACATTCTTATTATATACATATACATATATACTAAGTTTAATTTTGTGCACATTACTGGATGAATTTAATCCTAGGGAATAACTAGTATATACAGTATACACTGTAGCTACATACCACAATTGAAAACTTCTAATCGTTAAGAAGACGGACTATAGACTCATCCAAGTCCACAAAAATATTAATGCAGCCATAATGCCTATTCTACTAAAGTAAAACTACTGTATGAGTTTCTTAGCTATTTATTTGTGACTGGATCTGTGAAAAGGGGTTATATATATAATTATTATAGCATTTCCAATTGCATGTACTTGGCAATCCATAACTTGATTTATGAATATGGTAGCAGCCTAACATTTTGTCACGTTATACTCCTAACATAGCACCATTCCTGGATGTAATTTTAAGACAATAGGTTAAATGCATGATGAGTTATGACTCATCAAACTGGGAAATTTGGAAAGGCTATAAGACCCCTTTTCAAAGATCCAGTCACATTTGGTGAAGTTGACAGTTCTCTGTAACAGTTAAAGCACTGCCTAGCAACTTATAGCCTTGTGCTATACATTAAAATTTAATTACACATAAAAAGAGTGCACGAGAGACAAAATTAACATGAGATAAAGCCGAGAGCTATATTTTGTCCAGCATGTGCCCCTACACTGCCCCATGCAACACTCACAGCAGTGCTTTACCTATCTCTCCTGTTAGTTAGTGGTGTTATAGGAAACGTGTCTTAAGTTCCTTCAAAATCACTTCATGTTTAATAATTATATACATGCTTTAGTCTAGATCTAGTACTCAATAATGATCCAAATTTTTCCCATTATGCTCATTTTTACTTAGCATTATCACATGGGAAACAATATTTGTCTTGACTGCTCTATTAGAAAGTATCATACTAAATGCTCATATAGGATGTAGCCCTTGGTATAATTATATAATGGCTTGGTTTACAAATTTCCTTTGTGAATCTCAAAGATGGATTCTAGGATAAAAATAGTCATATCTATCAGACCTCAATATACTATAATTACATTGGCCACAAAAACATGAAAAATTGATCATAACATCAACAAGAATTAATAAGGTTATGATTAGTGTTGTTCCAGTTCTCAGTACTGGAACTAAAATAATTCCAGTTTCTGCCCTTTTTATTCCAGTTCCAGTTCTAGAACTGGAACAATAATTTTGCTTTTCTTAAGACTGGAACTGGAACTAGAGCTATAATTTTACTTTCTTCAAGACTGGAACTAGAACTAGAACTATAAAGAAATTTCATCAAGTACTGGAACTAATACTGGAACTGGAATTGGTCATAACCATACAGCTTTTGCCAATAAGATTTTATGTTCTTATAAGACCAGAATTTATCTGCAGACAAAAGCACTTGATGTAGTATATAACTTCATAAAAGATGTATGTATTACAACCATGTATACATCAATGTGCTAAAAACTGCTTGAAACAACTGATTAGCTATAATATTAGAACAGAATGCAAAATGCTGGCTCAGTCACATGTTATGTCTGGTTCAGTGTTTGATAATTACATGTAGCTACAAGTCTTTTAGTACCACCCTATAGAGTGTTAGGGTTATAGTGTAATAATGCTGATAACTACAATGGCGGATCCAGGATGGGGCATTTGGGGCAAATGCCCCCCCCCCCCCCCCCTTCAAGAAATTGCATACAAGATCGAGATACTCTAATAGAGCAGTCAATTACTCTAATAAAGCAGTCACAATGTTCATGAGGCAGTGTAGCTTACCTATGAAGCTATAAATAGGATTTTATTTTACATAACAGACGTGATATAGTAGGTAAGAATAACTAGCTATTATTGTCGTGACCTTTTTTTTTGGTCTTCAACTGGTTTTCAGCAAGTTTTTTTGGTCTTCAACTGTTTTTCAGAAAGGTGCCCCCCCTCTTTCCAAACTCTGGATCCGCCCCTGAACTACTATACAGTATTGGCTACATACTATACAGTATTAGCTACATATATGAAACAAGTAAACATTAGTTTATATAATATAACTTAATAGTGAGTCTCCATATTTCATTATGGGCTTTTGGTAATACTTAAGTTAAAATAAGTGTTGTTCTAGAATATCAAGTAAATTTCATGGCTCCTGAACTGGAACTAGAACTGTAATTCTAAAGGTTATGCATGGTTCCAGAACTAGAACTAGAACTGTAGTTTTAAAGATTATGGTTCCAAAACTGGAACTAGAACTGTAATAACTAGCTGATACTGGAACAACACTAGTTATGATTAATTGTTTTTCATCCCCGCCCGCATCCCTTTTTACTCACCGTCTCTAATTTCATTATTGCCAGTGTTGGGCAAGTTACTTTGTAAAAGTAACTAGTTACATATTACATATTACTTGCAACAGAACTATTTAGTTACAGTTACATATTACCCATAAAATAAAGTAACTATAATAATATTACATATTATATTACTTTGTGTCCACAGCCTTAAGCTGTCAGGTGTGAAACTACCACCTTATCACGTGACATGATCGCGTTGTTGGACAATGTACAAATCTTGGTTATAAGTAAGAAGCTAGTGAATAAGCTTCATTCAATAGGCCTCGTTACTCCATTGTGGTTAGGCGTTACTCAGAGGATTACTAACGAGATTAGTAACTTTGTTACTTTTAGTAATAATATTACGTCATATTAGACTCGTTACAGTTAACGCGTTACGTTTGTAAGTAAAGTATCTTACGTTATATTACCTGTTTTCATAGCGTATTTCGTTATATTACTTTGTTACCACAAAAGTAGACATTCCAGCCCGATTTTTAAATTTTGCCCGGGGCTTTTTATATGCTCAATAGATAGAGTATTGATTGCCGATCTCAGAAATATATAGTTTGTTGGGTTGGAATTAGCTACTTTGGCATGGACATTGCTTAAAAACTGATTTTTTCTCCAGGGCTCCCCATACATTTTAAAGGGAAAAATGGCACAATTGAATCAGGAAGCCATCTAGCAATCTGGACTATCTTGAAACTGAAGTTGCTTCTAGCTGCAAGTTTGTACATGTAATGAGAGTAACTTCAGGTCTTATTGGATCTCAGCAATCTTTGTATACTTTGTGGTGAGCAAATATGCTTCACCTATTGCACACTTCTCAATACAATGGTGTATACCCATATAGGCAAGTGGCTATCTCAAGTTGGTAAAAACATCAAGTTAACAACTTATAAAGGTAAACAACTAAAGTGGAGGTGCCACAATGATGCAACAATACCTAAGGTGGAGTTGTGGTTCAATTATGGCATTGTTATACCGACTTTGAAGTGGTTCTCATGCTTTTGAGCTGATGACTCAGCCATTAGCAAATTGCTCTGGAGCTGAAAATCGCTAACCCGAGTGAAGTAACTACGCACTTTAAAGTAAGCATCAGTGACTACCTTCCACCCGACAGTACGTTTTTTAAAGTTTTAAAGTATTCTACATATATTACAAGGCTTGAAAAGATTACAAAACAACACAAAACGTACTTATATGTAACGCGCACGATAAAACTAAGATTTTCATGATGATCAGCGTGTGGACAAACCCCACAGCGATTTTCATCCTCATTGGAGCTCAGACGACGGAGCAATCCCAAGTTAAACACTAGTTGTCATTTTGTGCCAGGGTTCTATTGGGGAATATACGGAGAATTTTTTTATTAAAAAAATCTCGGATACTGGAATGCCGAACAAAAGTAATAATATTACGTAACGCGTTACTTATGTAACGCGTTACTTATGTAACGCGTTACTCCCAACACTGATTATTGCTGTTATTAATCATGTGTTAGCACATATTTATCGAATCACGTATTGTGGTTGTTGGTGGTATTAAGTATTCATCGAATTACATTTAGTAGATGCTGGTAGTATCACTATTAACTATATTTTTGGCAGGTGGTCAGGTTGTTTAATCACGTGATCAGGTGCACGTGATCCCCTCTCAACGCAGGTCGGTGACAAGCACGTAGCTGCTATTGCGTTTTCGAGCCTTTGTTGTAATCTGTATGGCTCGATGTAGGATTTTTGGCCCCTGCAGCTAACTCGAGCCTATCTGGACGAGAGTTCCATAGCCCGCGCTGTGGAGAAGGATCTGACCTTTCACCTTATTCCTTGTTTATTAGGAGTAAGGGAGTATGTGGTGGAATTCGTAGAACGGGGTTGGGAGTGGTGGGGCACTTTTACGCACGACGAGTTGAAGTTCGATCACACGAGCCAGCAAATGGCGCCTTCTGCATCACGTGCGTAACTGGCTGGAGGCGTGCGTGATTCTTTTTTGTGCTAACCACAGTTAAGCTATTAACCTCCATCACACGTATTTTGGTGCTACGAAGGCTGACGATCATGTTCAGTACAGCACAGAAAGTCACTTGCACCTCAGAAACTGTGGTAAAACGTGAGTGCTAGTTCTTAAAAGGCTTTAGCTAACCTTTATAGCTAGTAGAAACAGTTGGATTTTTTTTTTTAACTAGCTAATGCATGGATAATGAAAAATGACCTCCTAGTCTCGCGTAGCCAGACCGCTTTTTCTCTTTGTCAGGGAGAAAAAGGGTCTGGAACGGTTCGAATCCCACACTCGTCTTGGCACTCCCCGGATAAAAAAAGTGGGGGTGTTAACCAAAGAAACGTGATGTGTTTTCAACTAGTAGCCACTTGCGTCAATCAAATACAAGCGCATATTTATAGACCTATCAGTATCTAAAGCTGCCTTTGAGGCTATAATAGATTGAATCGATTTAGGTAAAGTAGGTCTTTATTATTGTGGCATTCTTGTTACAATGGAGTTTAAGCGCATGGGTTGCTATACCTATGACGTAGCCTCGTGACGTGGTAACCCTTCCAAGACTATAGAGCAAACAGCAGAGGATATGGAAGGTGATGGTAATACTGAGTGAATGAAGGGCAAATTCCAAGTAGCTCTGAAGAAGCAAAGAAATGATACACAGGATCATGACTAGCTATAAAGCTCGTTAAATACTTGAAGCTATTCATAAAGATTCAGTAGACCAATCTATCATAGCTAACTACAGTGAAAACATGAGTATCAATAGATCAAAAACTCTGTAAAGTAGTAGGATTTAAATAATAAATTTTATTAAATTTGTAAAATTAAAACTATGTCAGCATCTACATGGAGGCTACGTATGCAGATCCCCACATCTACCACTGGAAACCACCTTCTAAAAATCCTATATCCGCACCTGCATGCATATGTACATATATATAATATTATTAAACATAACAACATTTGCTGAGCTTAATTAGCTACCATCAGTGAACAGTATAGCATGAATTATATTGTTATTGTTATTGTTCTTATCTACTTTACCAGTTAGGCACTGGAGGGTGTACACAGAAGGCAGAGCCTGTTCGAGGTGTTTACCCATAGCCTAGGAGCCTAAGCGAAAATCTTTGAGCTAAATATCCTGAAGTGAAACGGGACAAATACCTAGAAGGGCTGAAAAAAATATTGTGTATTGCAATAATTACCAGGCAGAAATTAAAGCTGTAATGATATCAAGTGTTGATAATGTGGTAGGGGAGTTTCCCCACTCCCACCACATTAGGCCAGCAAAACTTGATTACTTGTTTCTCATCTAGAAAAATTTGGAAATTCATGCGAGAAGGAGATCATTAGTCTCGCATGGCCAGACTGCTTTGTTCTTTTTGTCATTGGGTAGGGAGTGGAAAAGTTTGAACCCCACAATCGTCTTGACACCATGTCAAAACAAGGGGTGGAGAACAGTACTCTAAGTTGGGGCAAAGTCATATGAGGTTGTTAACATTCAGTAAGTATCTAAGAATCATTCATGGCACCTTATTGTATAAATCACAACATTAGGGTATATCAAGACACACGGGAGTGTGTCGTGCGGCCCAAGAAGCCGGCGCGCCACACCGTGAGTATATTGACAGGAAGAACGAAAACGTCATATTCACACTTTTGTATCTCGGTGATCACTTATCTGATTGGAACCAAATTTGCTACACAGTTGCCCGCCAGCCAAGGGAGTCTACATTCCAAATCTGAAGGAAATCGCTCAAGCCATTTCCGAGATACGAGCTGCCAAAGTTTCGTTTTTTTTCTTCGTTTTTTTTTTTTCTTCTTCTTCGTCTTTTCGCACACTTGCAAAAATTGCTATAACAAGCAAACGCGTACTCCGATCGCCTTGAAATTTGGCACACAGAAAGGGAGTCCAAAGGCGAATTTTAGCATCAAATTTGGTACAAATCCGATGAATAGTTCAGGAGTTATGACCGATTATTCGCGTGAAACAAGATCGATTTGTTGTCACGCCTACAGGGTAAACCGCTTCATGGATTTTTATATTTTTATTTATTTTTTTTCCTGGGCTAGATGTAATGCCCTTTCCTACCACCCCCAGCACAAGAGGCAAACGTGCTGGACAAGAACTGAAAAGCGGGACATCTAAAAGTCCCTAGGGCCATTTGTTAGGCCCATTTCCGGGGAAGCATCTGGTGATCTAAACGAGATGGAGCGGCTTCCACGGATGCACATCGTCGCTGACCTCAACAGGGAGAAAGACAGGGTACAGCGAATCCACGCCAAAGTACTACTGTACGATAAAGCACTACGTTTGGAAAGGAGCTCAGCAAGCCGGCAATAAAATGTGATGGCTTCCTTCCCCATGCCCCCAGTTGTGGCAAACACCAATGGAGTAAAAGATGCAAACTCCACCTCACGGACACGGTCACCATACTCCCTCTTCTTCTGCATCTCATGACGCCTATACACAGATGGTATTGAAACATTGCGGTAGCTTTGTGCGTTTGGGTGAAAAACCCTTACATCGAAAAAGGCACTTTGCCGCCTCCCCCAAAATCCGCGTGCATGAATGTCAGCCCTGGCATCATCTTGGCAGTTAGCTGATCGAGGGGTAAGTTCTTCGCCACTCAGGGATTGAAGTGGTGGCTCAATTGCAACATTAGTACAAACATTTGAAAGTAATTCAGCAGTTGTATCACGCAGGTCATTGTGGCGAACAAAGGTCAAACCACCATGTCGACAGATCATTGCATGATCAGCAGCGAAAGACGAGCCACACACACAGTGGCTAGGAGTATTCAGTAAAGTCCATCCATAACGCAGGTGAAGAGCATCCCAGAACTCCTGCTTTGTCAGATGGTAACCCTGGTCTTGCAGTGGTAAAGCCAGAAGCCAAGAAGAGGCTCCAGGTTCACTATTCAGATCAATAGCTCTTTGAAGCTGTGAAGAGAGACCATTTCTGATCTCAAGAGCCCGTTTCTTAGAAGCCTCACGCCGGTGTTGGTGAACCTGAGCCTTGATGGATCGAGTATCTGGGGGATGAGCATGTGCTACCTGACTAATAATCAAGTCTTTTAATGGTGCAGTAATTCGCAGGGAAGCATCAAACTGAGATTCACAGAAAGCTGTAGGGTCACCCATACCGAGCCCACCGAAACGACATGGCAGAGAGAACAACTCACGTTCACCGGTGGCGCATGCAACATGTCCAGTGCACGTGATAGAAGGAAAAAGTTTGAGTCTGATAGCATCCTCTAATGGCTGAAGTAAAGAACTAATGTTTGGAATGGTTCTCATCAGGTATACCCAGCGGCCCATCATACCATGGGTAAAAGCACAATATGCAGCATGTGGCCGACTACTTGCAATTCCAGCCAAGGCAGACACCTCAGCAGTCCAAGACTCAACCTTTGAAGCCACGTATTCTTCAGCGAAGTCTCTTGTACCCAGAGCCGCACCAAGGTGTCGCTGGCCACGAGCAGTGATCTGTATATTAGAATCAGCAAAAATAAATTGTCCAGTGGATAGATGTTCTGGCTTCACAATTAGGACTGTCTTCAGGGGCGGATCTAGGATTTATAAAAGGGGGGGCTAACTCAAGGTACTAATCTCTTGGGTAGAGGTGTGCGAAGCACACTTCCCAGCATGCAAAGCATGCTTGAACTAGGGGGGTCTGGGGGCATGCCCCCCCCCAGGAAAATTTTGAAAAATAGATGCTAAAATACTGCAATTTGGAGACATTTCCACATAAAATTCATAACATTTTCTGCCTGTAGATACTTTATATACTGCCTTTAGATTATAGGTATGGCTCTCTGACTCTGAAGTATTTTGCTAATGGAAAAGTTTGGGTAGGTACAGGCAACCAAGTACATGATGCACCCCTCTCACAATTGCACAACACTGAATAGGTGCATGTTAGAATAATAATATGTTTGAAAGTGGAAAATTTTGAAATTTGAACAATACAAGATTGAATCTGAGAGCATTTTCAATGGAAATTGTGTACCTGAATTAAGTATTGTCATACATATTAACTACGTACACAAGTAGATGAATGAAGCCCTTTAAACAGACCAATGCACTTCATTGTATATATAGGTGCAGGCAGATTTGGAAAAATTCCATAACAGAATCAACTACATGTTTCCAGTGAATGTTTTATTAGAGTAGTTAGCTGACTGCTCTATTAGAGTATCTCGATCTTGTACACCTCCAATGCTGATCTGGGTCCTTTTTGCATAAACTTTAGCATAAATCCACTGATAATACCTTGGAAAAACGTTTATAAGGTGGTTTTATGAGTATTTGTATTATTAGTGATCATATAATTATGCTAAGACAAAATTTCATTATAATACTCAGCATATTGATCAAGTAAAGCCTAAATATGAAGGGGGGGGCTTCAGCCCCCAAAGCCCCCCCCCCCCCCCCCCCCCCCCCTGGATCCGCCCCTGGTCTTGGTAGCATTTGTAAAATAAGGCCCCTATTTGGTGATTATTAGTTTCTCATCCACCGCCCGCATTCTTCTTAAGCTACCGCATGGTAAGCCATTATTTACTCTGCGCATGCTCAGAAGAACACGTGATACCAAACTGTTATAATTTTTGTTGATGAACGCTACAATTCACTATATATCACCAGGAGAACTGTTGTTTTCCTTAGCAAATTGCTGCAGTGCCAGTTGCAATCGTGCCCTTCCAACTAGATTTGGTGGTATAGGCATTGTTGCACCTGATTCTTTATCATCTATTGAGTTTTCTGCTTCAATGTATGTCACAGCACCCTTACGATCACTCATTTTATCACAGAATTTTGGCTATACTGCTGATACTCGTTGTAGTCTGCACTCCCGTAAGCTTGAAATTAAACAATCCAAGACTATCAATTTGTCCACTCTTTCTAAGGAACTGTTCTCTAAGCTTACTCCCACTCTTCAGAGGGCTGTTACTTTAGCACAGGAAAAGGGTGCTTCTAGCTGGCTTACTGCCCTACCTGTGCAGGAACATGGTTTCTCCCTACACAAGACTGTCTTTCAAGATGCCCTTGCTTTGAGGTATGGCTGGATGCCCTCTCGTACACCTTCCCACTGTGCGTGTGGTACCAACTTTTCTGTTGATCATGCCCTATCTTGTCCAAAGGGTGGATTCCCTTCAATACGCCACAACGAAGTGAGGGATATCACAGCTGAATTGTTATCTGAAGTGTGCCATGATGTGGAGGTTGAGCCTCATCTGCAGCCTCTAAGTGATGAAAGATTTCAACAGAAGACAGCCAACACTCAGGATGGCGCACGCTTGGACATTGCCATGAATGGATTTTGGGGTGGTCGTTATGAAAAATGTTATACGGACGTCAGAGTTTTTAACCCACTTGCACCATCTAACAGTGGAACCACCCTTCAGTCATGTTACAGGAAACACGAAATGACAAAGAAGAGAGCTTATGAGTTGCGAATCCGTGAAGTGGAACACAGTTCTTTTACCCCTCTAGTGTTCTCTGCTTCCGGGGGAATGGGCCATGAAGCCAGTGTTTTTTACAAGCGATTGGCGAGTTTATTGTCTGACAAATGGAATGACCCTTATGCCACAGTACTAGGATGGATTAGATGTAGATTGTCATTTTGTTTACTGCGTTCAGCAATCCAATGCATTAGAGGAGCACGATCTTCACAAGGTCGTTACATCAAAAGTGCTCCTGTGGCCTTGGTGCAATCAGAGACTCAGTTTTTGATTTAATTGTTTAACTGTTATTTGTATGTTCTAATCTTATTTTCTTTATACAACTTGAGAAAAAAAAAGCTCTATCGACTTCATCAAAGCAGGCTTTCAGTTGACTGTCGAAAAACAGTTGGCGATCACGAAAAGTAGAATCAGCTGGTAAAGGAAATGTTTGTAGTAAGAAAGAAGACAATTTGGACAAGGTCTGTACATCAGTGTGTTAATATTATAAAATAATGGCATAATGGTAATACCCTCCCGCCCGCATCATAATAATTAGAAAGGCTGGATGAGAAACTAATAATCACCGAATAGGGGCCTAACCATAATCAGGTCCAACAGAAGAGAGATGCTGCCACCAGGAAAAAAGTTTTGAGAGTGATCCAACAGCAGTAGCATCATCCGCAAACCATGCCTGAGAGACATCGGGCACTGTTGTACGGAGATGTCTAATCAAAGGTACAATTGCCAAAGCATACATGGCCATTGCAAGGGGGTCTCCCTGAGTTGTACCCTCAGTTGATTGAATTTCCCCCTCACCCACTACAAACAAACGAACAGGTGCACCATAAGTATTGTGCAAGACGGTTGCAAAAGATGGACAAAGAACTGAGATGTTGTGAAGCGCAGCCTGGCGATTAACACAATTAAAAGCATTGGAAGCATCAACAAGGAGAGCCGCTTCATGGAATGAGTTGAAAATTGCTATGTAGATGGAGTAACCATCGTAGGAGTGCCTTTTGGTGGTTTGAAAGGAATCGACATAAAGATCACGGAGATATGACACAAAACCCAACCTGTGTCACAATTACGCGATCGATTTTTATGAATAAAAAAGTATTAGTTTCCACACCTACTAGGCAAACCGCTTAGAGCAATGAGCTGCAAATCGGTGTATAGGTGGAATAATCTTCATAGAAAGTCCTTGCAGTAGTACAGAAGAATCGGATTACAAACCACTGAGTTATGATTCGAAAGCCAACTCCGTGTAGCAAATGCGAGATCGAGATACTCTAATAGAACAGTCACCCTAATAGAGCATTCGGCTAATTTATTTACTCCATTATAGAATTTTATTACATCACAAGTTATTCTGTAGGGAGTTCAGCTGCAAACAGTTAATCTTATAGACAGTTCAGCAAGAAGACAGTCACCATGAGGAGAGTTAAGCAAATATATCACTATAGAGATTCAGAACATTACAAGTCACACTGAAGAAAGTTCAGCTATAAACAAGTCATGCACTGTGTAGAGAATTCAGCTACAATTAAGTCACTCTCTAGAGAATTCAGTTACACAGAATTCAGCTACACACAAGTCACTGTGGAGAGAGTTCAGCTACAAACAAATTACCCTTTAGAGTGATCAGCTGCAAACAAAACACTTTGCAGGGTGTTCAACTGCAACAAATCAACCTTTAGAGTGATCAGCAATGAACAAATCATCACAAATCTACCTGTAGAGAGATCAACTAGAAACAAATCACCCTGAAGAGAGTTCAGCTACAAAAAATCACCCTGTAGAGACATCAGCTAGAAACTAGACACAATGTAAGGAGTTCAGCTACAAGCAATCACCCTGTAGAGAGTTCAGCTAAAACAAATCAACCTGCAGAGAGATCAGCTACAAACAAATCACCTTATAGCGAGTTCAGCTACAAACAGATTACCTGTAGAGAGATCGGCTACAAACAAATCAACCTGCAGAGAGATCAGCTACACACAAATCAACTTGTAGAGAGATCAGCTACAAACAAATCACCCTGTAGAGAGATCAGCTAGAAACTACACACAATGTAAAGAGTTCAGTACAAATAAATCACCCTGTAGAGAGTTCAGCTAAAACAAATCAACCTGCAGCGAGATCAGCTACAAATAAATCACCTTTTAGACAGTTCAGCTACAATAAATTACCTTGTAGAGAGATCGGCTACAAACAAATCAACCTGCAGAGAGATCAGCTACACACAATTCAACTTGTAGAGAGATCAGCTACAAACAAATCACCCTGTAGAGAGATCAGCTAGAAACTAGACACAATGTAAGGAGTTCAGCTACAAGCAAATCACCGTGTAGAGAGTTCAGCTACAAACAAACCAACCTGTAGAGCGATCAGCTAGAAACAAATCACCCTGAAGAGAGGTCAGCTACAAAAATCACCCTGTAGAGATATCAGCTAGAAACAAATCACCCTGAAGAGAGGTCAGCTACAAAAAATCACCTTGTAGAGAGATCAACTACAAACAAAACATTTTGCAGAGTTCAGCTACAAAAAAATCAACCTTTAGAGCGATCAGCAACAAACAAATCAACCTGCAGAAAGATCATCTAGAAACAAATCAACCTGCAGAGTGATCAGCTACAAACAAATCAGCTTGTAGAGAGATCAGTTACACACAAATCAACCTGTAGAGAGATAAGCTAGAAACAAATCACCCTGCAGAGAGTTCAGCTACAAGCAAAACACCCTGTAGAGAGTTCAGCAACAAAGAAACCACCATGTAGAGAGTTCAGCTGCAAACAAATCACCTTATAGAGAGTTCAGCTACAAACAAATCACTCTGTAGAGAGATCAGCTAGAAACTGGACACAATGTAAGGAGTTCAGCTACAAGCAAATCACCCTTTAGTAAGTTCAGCTACAAACAAATCAACCTGCAGTGAGATCACCTACAAAAAAGCACCTTGTACAGAGTTCAGCTACAAACAAATTACCCTGTAGAGAGATCGGCTACAAACAAATCAACCAGTTGAAAGATCAGCTACACACAAATCAACTTGTAGAGAGATCAGCTACAAAAAAATCACCCTGTAGAGAGATCAGCTAGAAACTAGACACAATGTAAGGAGTTCAGCTACAAGTATATCACCCTGTAGAGAGTTCAGCTAAAACAATTCAACCTGCAGAGAGATCAGCTACAAATAAATGACTTTATAGACAGTTCAGCTACAAACAAATTACCTTGTAGAGAGATCGGCTGCAAATTAATCAACCTGCAGAGAGATCAGCTACACACAAATCAACTTGTAATGAGTAGGGCTGAGCGATACTACCGTTTTAGCGATATATCACGATATTTTTAAAGTATCGATATCGCGATATTTTGTTATTAACTATCGTGATACCATGCCTGTACATTATTGTCATTAAAATCCATTTGCTATGCTGTATTAGGCTCAAGAATCCTTTAAGTCATAACCTGGTTACCCCTGCAGAGAGGTGTGAACACCATAACATAACTTCAAAGCATGTGTTACAATAACTGTTACTGTAAACAAGGATGACAGTGGCTAGTTTGATGCTACTTTTAAAGACTTCCTGCAGGAATACTGAGGAATACACTATGTAGCACCAGCTATGATCGACATATTTGTAAGTATCGTGAACTATTCAGTATCGTGAATAGTGGCTTTAGTATCGATCGTGATACTAAAATGGCAGTATCGCTCAGCTCTAGTAGAGAGATCAGCTACAAACAAATCACCCTGTAGAGAGATCAGCTAGAAACTAGATACAATGTAAGGAGTTCAGCTACAAGCAAAATCACCCTTTAGTGAGTTCAGCTACAAACAAATCAACCTGCAGTGAGATCACCCACAAAAACGCACTTGTACAGAGTTCAGTTACAAACAAATCACTCTGTAGAGAGATCAGGTAGAAGAATTCACCTTGTAGAGAGTTCAGCTACAAAGAAACCACCATGTAGAGAGTTCAGCTGCAAACAAATCACCCAGTAGAAAGATCAGCTAGAAGAAGTTACCTTGTAGAGAGTTCAGTTACAAAGAAACCATCATATAGAGAGTTCAGCTACAAAGAAATTACCCCGTAGAGAGTTCAGCTAGAAGAAGTCACCTTGTAAAGAGTTTAGCTACAAAGAAACCATCATGTACAGAGTTCAGCTACAAAGAAACCACCTGTACAGAATTCAAACAAACAAATCACCCTGTATAGAGATCAGCTAGAAGAAGTTACCTTGTAGATAGTTCAGCTGCAACAATTCACCCTGTAGAAAGATCAGCTAGAAGAAGTCACCTTGTAGAGTGTTCAGTTACAAAGAAACCATCATGTAGAGAGTTCAGCTGCAAACAAATCACCCTGCAGAGAGTTCAGCTACAAAAAAAATCACCCTGTAGAGAGTTCAGCTAGACGAAGTCACCTTATAGAGAGTTCAGCTACAAAGAAACCATCATGTAGAGAGTTCGGCTACAAAGACACCACCATGTAGAGAGTTTAGCTGCAAACAAATCACCTGTAGAGAGTTCAGCTAGAAACAAAATACCCTGTAGAGAGATCAGCTAGAAGAGGTTACCTTGTAGAGAGTTCAGCTACAAAGAAACCATCCTGTATATAATTCAGCTACATTTCAAGTCACCCAGTAGAGAGATCAGCTGCAAAAAAAAATCCTGTGGGTAATAATGGGCATGTAATAAATATATGTATATAATTTGTATAATTACTAATAAAATCAAAAATAATTGAAGTACTAAAATTCTTCTTTAAGTTCTTTTCTTCTTCCTGTGTTAAAGAAAAAAACACATGGGTTAAAAAAGCCCCAAAGCCAGCCATAGGCCGGCTTTGCAGTATACAAATACAAAAAGAAGTGATATCTAATCAAAAACAGCCAAGCTGTGAAAAAAGGTGCGGTCCCCAAAAAGGCCATGGTGAAAAAAGATGTGAAATCCAAGGTGGCGGCCAAGAAATGGCTGTGATTGTAGGTTAATGGTTACATTTTAATAACGACAATTCAGGTGAATTTTGTGCCGCTTGGTCTTGGCACCAAATTCACCTGAATTGTTGTTATTAAAATGTAACCATTAACCTACCATCACAGCCATTTCTTGGCCGCCACCTTGGATTTCACATCTTTTTTCACCATGGCCTTTTTGGGGGCCGCACCTTTTTTCACGGTTTGGCTGTTTTTGATTAGATATTCCTTACAGGAAAAATTTGCAGGTTGAATGCTTTGAGATTGAATTTGAGAACAATTTCAGTGGTGCATGCATACATGAATACAGTATTCCTCAGTGAGTGACATTAAGTACTGCAGGGGCGGATTCAGGGGTGGGGGGCTTTGGGGGCTGAAGCCCCCCCTTCATATTTAGGCTTTACTTGATCAATATGCTGAGAATTATAATGAAATTTTGTCTTAGCATAATTATATGATCACTAATAATACAAATACTCATAAAACCACCTTATAAACATCTTTCCAAGGTATTATCAGTGGATTTATGCTAAAGTTTATGCAACAAGGACCCGGATCAGCATTGGAGGTGTACAAGATCGAGATACTCTAATAGAGCAGTCAGCTAACTACTCTAATAGAACATTCACTGGAAACATGTAGTTGATTCTGTTATGGAATTTTTCCAAATCTGCCTGCACCTATACGTACAATGAAGTGCATTGGTCTGTTTAAAGGGCTTCATTCATCTACTTGTGTAGTTAATATGTACGGCAATACTTACTTCAGGTACACAATCTCCATTAAAAATGCTCTCAGATTCAATCTTGTATTGTTCAAATTTCAAAATTTTCCACTTTTGACATTATTATTCTAACATGCACCTATTCAGTGTTGTGCAATTGTGAGAGGTGTGCATCATGTACTTGGTTGTCTGTACCTACCCAAACATTTCCATTAACAAAATGCTTCAGAGAGCCATACCTATAATCTAAAGGCAGTATATAAATTTTATGTGGAAATGTCCTCAAATTGCAATATTTAGCATCTATTTTTCAAACGTTTCCTGGGGGGGGCATGCCCCCAGACCCCCTAGGTCTAGCATGCTCCGTATGCTGGGAAGTGTGCTTTGCACACCTCTACCCAAGAGATTAGTACCTTGAGTTAGCCCCCCCCTTTTATAAATCCTAGATCCGCCCCTGTACTGCTACTGTACAAGTGGATATAAAAAATGAAGCCTTTGAAAAGCACACATAGATTTAGTGATTTTAGTCAGTTTGGATAAATTGCATCCTAAAAATAAATAAATTGTGGGAACTAGCATTGTTAAATATTTCAACTGAATTTTCTATTAGAATAGATGACTGTTCTATTAGAGTATCTCACTCTTAGACTCTCAAAAATACTTGTGATCCTGGAGTTTTACTGTGAAAGTATCAGTGAGCATGATTCGTGTATTATGTCCTATATATGAGTTTATATATAGTTGTATCACTATAATACTAGTTGCCTAACTAGCAGCCTAAGGACTGCATGGATAGCTGTTCCAGCCCCATGCAGGGTTTCTGTTTCCAGAAACCCCTTTAAAATCACCCATCATATTATGTACAGATCTGCAGTGTAGTGCAGAGCATTTCCTCTTGTATATAGCTTAAACAAAATAGTTGACATATAGTACAGCTATTAGATCATGCAATGAATTAAATTAAAGAATAATGGATTATTAAAATTAAACAGTTATTCAAAAAATCAGATACATTAATACTTGATGCAAAAAGTAAAACAGGAAAACTGCACAGAAATTACTATGTTAAATACAGGTCTTGTTTGTATAGTTTTAGGATATTTTTACTCCAGCATTTATTAGGTCTTCTTCAATCTTTTCTGCTGCTGAAGTCAGGACCTTTATCTCTCTCAGAACCTTGATCAAAACTCTCCAAGACTTGGGGGAGACTCCTCGTTTGCTAGACAACCAATCTTCTAGTAACATAACACAACACTCCAAAGGGTCATTGTTGCACTTCTTTTGTATTAACTGTTTGTACTCAAGTTCATACTCCAAATAATCAGCTAGTACGCTCCAGTGAGCTGCTACCCTTGGTAATATTATGTCATGTAGTACTCTCATGACTGGTCTCTTCATAGCTGGTTGGTCACCGTCTGACAGAGACAGGGATGTTAATTCTGGTAGATGTTCACAGTCATCAGTTTGGGTGCTGTTTGGGGAGTATTGATCCTTCACAGAATCTACATCATGAACAGTTGTTAATGTGTGAACTGTGAATAAATCAATTTTAAAGATCCCCACATGTAACTATACGTAATTACCCATAAAGTACACATCGACATGAAGAAAACATACAATAAAATGTAAAATAAACTTCAGGTTGGGTATACAAAGCTACTATGCTACCATTTAAATGAGTAAGCGATCTCTGTAAAAATCAATAGTGATTTTGGATGATTGTATTCCTTCCCACCATATGCCAGATTGGCCAGATCATCGACTAAACTTATTTAATGGTTGGCTACTGGTTCATACCATACATCAAACATGAACCAGTAACAAACATGCTGAATAATGAGCTATGTACAACAAGTGTACAATAAAATAACAAGTATTGAACCATCTGAAATAAGTAAGCTACATGCACTGTTATAGCCAATGTGCTGTAGGAAACTTTGGCAGTATAAAACATTGGCAAATTGTCCCAAACATTTTCCCCCGCCTAAGTATATTTCCTGCCGTCATTATGTATTGTGGCAAAAAATGACAATTCACCAGATTTGCCAATCAGACCTTGCCACAGTTTTATAACACTAAAGTTTCCCACGTTACAATAGTCAGTAAGTGTATCAATGTTTTCATAGAATGAAACAGTTTGGAGTCTATCAGAAGCACAGTATACGTTGTAGCAAGAATATAATGAGGGGTGCCCTCCCCCTTCATTATACTCTTTGTTGTAGTTAATACAGTATACTGTTATGTATAGAAAATATACTGCTAAACAAAATCAAGTGCAACATTGCGTCCTCAACCCATCAGCCCAGTTCACCTAGTTTTGTCAGTTTAGTGCAGCTTGATGGATTTTCTCACTACATGCAGAACTCAGGATAGAAGATACACAGCATCAACACACATATTATATGTGCTAAATATACTGCATACTGTATAATTTCAATGTATAGCTATAACTTTATGAACAACTTACCACTGATAGTCAGAACTTGACCAGAAGGTAAAAGCCACATCAGATGTGATGAGGACAATTGTACATGTTGTGTACTATTAATGCTACACTCAGCATAACATAATGAAGGAGTCACAACAGGAACAATAGCAATGTGATCATCAGGACTATCACTACATGACTGACACAGGAAACCATACTGTAATCTGTTGTGATCAAAGTTCAAGTGTTGACAAACTTCAGTTAATGCATGGACCAAACTCTTGTACACTTCAAAATGGATAGAGGAAAATTTTTCTTGAGGGTGTCTGATCTGTACTTCCAAATGAGATATACCATCAAACAAGGACAGAGAATAAGCATTGGGTAAACTGAATGTTATGAGGTTCCTGAAAGTGTGGTGAGTGTCTCCTTTAGAGAAGTGAGGATGCCAGCCATTTGGTGGATTTTGGAGCAGTTCAACAACCAAACAACAGAGAAGTCCTCTAGGTAGAAGACCTGATTGAAATCTGATCAATAATGGCTCACCTTGCATATGACCATAATTAAAGAGATGGTTGTTCTTTTGCTTAGATGGGTATGTTGGCAGGATGAATGGTATAAAGTATTCTTCTTCATCCACCACACAAAAGTTGTTGTCATTCTCTTCTGCAAAGACAGGGGCAATAATTTTCATATGAGCTAGCAGTAGCAGAAAAAATTCTTTTCTGATATTATCTGTCCAATTTACATGCTGAAACAGTTCCTTGGTAAGCAATCCTTGATATTTCAACTTCTGGACAGCACGACGGTTACTGGACCCATCTTGGAATGTGAGGCAAACAACACTGCTCAACTTGTCAAAAAACCACTGGTGATCTGTGATGACATAATCACACAAACCAGGAACTTCTTCATAATACAACAGGATTCCTAACAGATGATAATACCTGAGAACGTTTTTGACTTCCTCAGCATCAGAAAATAAGGCACTAGAATTAGCTAACACAACACACTCCTGGAAAGACATATTCGATCGATTCTCTTTAGTACAAAACTTCTGAATTTCTAATTCCAGCAGCATCCAAGTAACTGGAACATTGTAGATATCTTTTGTTGAAGTCAACTGTTCTATTTTGTTTCGAATTATGTCTGCCACTGGATCTTCATTTATTCTACCAGCAGTGGTATTGTCTACTGGAAAAAGAACATTTCCATTTGTATTCTGCCATACCATTGCTTGACATTTCATATCATCTACCATACTGGTAAGCTTGCTAGCAGTATCATCAACGATATCTGATGTGACTTGATCCACATGAGTACCCACCAGGCACAAATATGAGTTCTTATCAGAACCGGGAATTGAGACCAATTGTGGTATATGAGAGGAGGGTCTTTCTGCAGCATCATTGGCAGCTGACATTAGCAGTTTGATCATGTCAATATTGGAATAGTTCAAGTGATATGGTGTGATAATTTGTTTGCCATGTTGACTGTACTTCACCAATACCTGATCATCAAGTTTCTTCGACAAGTCATGAACAATAAAGTTTACCGTATGATATATATTAATGGTGGGCAGTAAATGGATATACTCAGGCTGGCCACCAGTATCCAGCAAAGTAATAACATTCAGCACCTCATCAGGCTGGTAGACTAGTGTATCAGAACTACTGTTAGTGTTTTCATCAAGGCTACTATCAAGAATGTTATCAAATGTAAGTAAATGTTCTCTTTTGACTGAATCCCCTACAAGAAATTTAGTAAACCACTGCTTCACTATATCAGTTCTTGTAATACTTTGAGTTATAGAGGTGTAACTTGGTTGAATCTTTTCAGTATTCCACTGAGGTGACCGTAAATCAGACTTGGTAACATTTTTAATAGATACAGGTGATTTAGAAGAAGACCGTAAAACAGACTGAAGATGACTAATTTGAAGATCAAAACCAAGTTCAATCCAAGTCACTTGTTCATTGACAGAAGATGACTGAATTACAGCTTTAGAAACTGACACTGCATGATTAGCATGTACAACATTAGTACTGTGGTGTTCTGTGATGAATTTCCTCTTTAACAGCAAATGACTAAAACTGGTTTTACCTGCAGCCCCAGATCCTGTCAATAATACTTTGAGAAATCTGACTGGAACAGTTCTATGCTGTTTCTTGGCTTTGTCCAACCTTTGCTGTAACAATTTAATGCTGCTTTCTTTGTTCAGAGAACTCAATTTATTGTCCTGAAGTTGAAGAATAGCATTCTGTTCTATTTGATGATTTGGAGTATCTATTTGGATACAGGTTCTTTCACCAAGAATGTGTCGTATTTGGATATTCGCATTTTCAAAACACTCCTCAAATAAAATTTTAAAAACGTTACTGATGTTATGTCCTGTTTCGGCACTTGTTTCAATATATATTATGCCAAGCTCACTTGCAAGCTCTTCCGCCTGATGAAGAGCAACAACTCGTTTAGATGCTAAATCACATTTAGCCCCTACAAGTACAACCTTTATGTGAGGACATATTACCCTAATCCGTTTATTCAGCCACATTGGAACAGCATCAAAAGAATCTTGATCAGTGAGATCAAATACTAATATACAACCAACTGCATTGAAAACAAGACGCAATGGTGATAAATCGCGCCAATGTGCTGAAAGTCCAGTATAATCTACAAATTTCATCTGCCTCTGTTGGTTATCAAAGTTCAGTTTGAGTACATAGATTTCATTCCAACTCATATGATTACTGAGTTTAAATGAATCCCAGTATATAAATCGTTCAATAATATTTGATTTTCCAGTGTATTGATTGCCAACTATAAACATGTCAAAGCTCATTGCAGTCATCCAGTCTGTGAAAAAGGTAAAATATGTTTCATCTACAAGCACAAATGTCAAACAGTATGGCAATACTATATAGTAGAGATCATAAAGCTCAAAGTGCCTACAAGTGATTTATTGCGAATTCTTAATTAAGATACAGAAAAGAAGCCAAGTTGGCACAACACTATCATTATTAGCCTTATATGACTTCATATGTATTTAAAAAGGAACATTAGGTTTCTATGGTAATTATATACAATGGAACCTCTCTTAAAGGTCCACTGAAATGAAAAATTCATATCCGATTTTATCATGTGGAAGTATAGTTAGTAACGTGCAATACACAAAAACACCATTTTAATAATTGAATTATATTGATAAACCAAGATATTAACCCGCAAAGTTCAGTTACGTCATGCGTAATTAAATCTGTGATGCAAGACCAAGAACCGCAAGACCTGTATTACACGTATTATGATGGAACATGATGGCAGCTCGACCGTTTCTTCAGTCAGTGACAATGATTCAGACGATTCTATCTCGTCATGTTCATCAGTAGAGGCAAGCGAAGAGTTGTACTTATCCGTACCGACCGAAGTATCGCCATATCGCTTTGAGCCGGTGTACAGTCGTGATGAGGAGCCTGGGTCTAGTTCTGTACCAATGATCGTATCCATGCACAGAAAGTGAAGGTACAGGAGGCGATCGTGTGGGAAATACTGATTGGTAAGTCAATATGGACTGTGGTACTATTCACTATATGTTTATTTTCTTTTACTGAGTATAGCTAGCATGCAGCTTATAGCTATTGTGCCTGTGGGTGCTTGTGTGGCCAGTGTGAAGCAATGTCCACACAAAGGGAGTCTATCTGCTGTAAAGAAATTGAACAGACTTTAGCCATTTTGGATGAACCTGGTCTAACAACTTGTCCAGAATGTGTAACACAGCACACAGATTTTGCTACTGTGTGCTTGTGCCAGACTGTGTTACTGGTGTCACTGCATATTCATTGTTATCACCATAGCAGTAGTGATATTCCTGATGATGAAAACAGGTTGTTGCCAATAAAATTGCTTCTGTGTTTATGCTGCTGTCTCCTCAAGGAGATTCCGATACCTGGCCTATAGACAGATGACTTGGTGGGGATGGCACTATTTGGGCAGACACAGACGTGTAGTGCTACCATCATGCGTTGTGTCCAGGATTCGGCATGAGTTTCCATCAGAGGAATACACTGGGCATCGACATCCACCACCAACACCTTAGATTAAGTATGTCTTCATATTCTTAATTGATGTATTACTTTATAGCAAGAGTATATAATGGAAGAGGTTATATACTCTTGTTTATAGTGATATATATATTAATGATTACTTTTTATAACGTGAAAACAATGGTATTAAATCTTTGTCAGGATGTTCGTATTGGCTGGTTAAAGATGGTGGCTCTTCTGGCAAAGGTGGTCTCTCATCAGGGTGTGTAATGAAGTATATCGCTTTTTCCATTAATTCTGATGCATACCCTAAAAATTAATTTAATGAATGATAATTATTATTTATATATGTACATGGCTTACTATAAGTTGGTGGCACTGGCACAATTTTAGGTGTGCATTCCCCTTGTTTGGCTTTGGAAAAGTAAAACTTCATCTTTTCCCTGCGAGACTTAGTTACTGCCTGCGGCCTTTCAAAATTCTCATTGAAATGCATCACAGCAATTAACAGTCTGCAATATAGAATGAATTATTAAATTTACACATTATGACAATCACCTTTATACCAAAGTTACACGTAATGGCAATCACTTTTATACCTGCAGTATATTCCTACATATGAAAAGGCCAGTAGCTTGGGTGCAAAATGATTTACCACACTATGGTAGCTTTCAAAACTACTGGTCTGATGATGAGATGATAGTTTCCTGACATCTGCCAATAGTTGCTTGTTTGTTATAAGGTCACTAACTTTCTCACATGCCTTACTGCCTATGTATGTATTGACAACGGAATTTATCTCAAAATATGCTATGTACCTGGTATTAGCCATTTTTTATGCCTATTTTCTAGGTCAGTATGGTCACCATAGCAGTTGCTGTGATCATTACAAAGATGGTCCATTAAAGATTTCCATCTCTTCACTTTTTCATCACCATCTGGAGAGGAGGCTGTGCACCAATACATGTGATTGGTGATGCTCTTGGTCCACTCCCCAACCACCATGCAATCCGTATATTTAGCAGCCTTCTGCAATTTTTTCTTCAGTCCTATAAAGATTCAAAGGTGATACGCTGCAGACTAACAGTGTGGAATTTACCTTTAGCAACATGCCAGACATCATACTGGTGCTCTATGTCAGGATAACTCTGACTCATGAATTTATTTATTTGCTTGTGTCTGTCTGTGATCAGCATACCAATTGTTAGTGAATTATCATGTAGATATTGAAGTGCACGAGATAGTCCCTCCTTTTCCATATGGTTGCTGGATTTGACGACGTTACTCTGATTCAGAAGTAGTCAAGTACATACTAAACACCACCTTTATAGTAAAGTTGTGACTTACTTGTACTAACTCTATATCAGAGGCGTAGCCAAGGGGGGGCAAGGGGAGGCATTTGCCCCCCCATCACCGTACTGCTTTCTTTTTTTAAAACCTCCGTCACAAGCTTACCAGTATTAAACTGACACGCAAATGACTATAAATTATGTGCGCTACTACGTGGTATCACCGGGAGTTGCTAGTGAATGCGCACACACAACATCGAACACAACATTCAACTCTCTCGTGAATCCACCGAACGAAAATATTAGAGAGACACTACTATATCTAGCCTAGATTACTCACGTGATAGAGCATTTTCGAATCTAAAGAGTGACCCGCTCTAAGTGACCTAGCCGTGGCAGGAGTCGCAACTCAAAGGAGACCAGATGACGCTACGAACCTACTGCCTACGAGGTGATAAAGTGTTAAATGTACCAAGTTTTGTTTCTCGAGGCAATCACACTGGATCTTTGTATGGCAGTGTAGTCTATTATTTTTACTTTGTCAGTCAGTCAGGCGGATCAGTCACAAGCTTACAAGTTCTGCTAGCAAGAAAGACAGGTGGGATTTCATGCAATACGTGGCATTTGAATTTCGCCGAGTGAAATGAGTGTCTAAACACGTCATCCTGTCAGCAGTGTGCTAGGACTGCAGCACAGGCTGTGGCTAACGTAAAGTAACTTGTATTTGCACTAAAATATTAACAATATAGCTCTACCAGACTGTGGATGAATTTGTTGGAGTACAGTTGTGGCACGTGCGATGATGTTCGACTAATATACCATTTAGCTGTGACTAAAGTAAAGTTGTGACTTACTGTTTCACAGTTGCACCATTTAGCTCGTATTGCATCGTCATGAGAAAAC
The DNA here is from genome assembly GCF_963678975.1 of Dysidea avara. Lineage (NCBI taxonomy): Eukaryota > Metazoa > Porifera > Demospongiae > Dictyoceratida > Dysideidae > Dysidea > Dysidea avara. The sequence continues at coordinate 35,235,010 of NC_089277.1, forward strand.
TGGTGCAAACTGTATCCCTCGCCACTTTCAGTGTTGCATCCGGCTACTACACAGCAGCTTGGCATGCTTAAAGCCTTTACAGAAGCTTACTCGAGTTTTTATCTATCTTAGAATAGATATTGCTTGATCAGTATACATATTTTATACAACGAGAATTCTGGATATGATGCGTTATGATGCGTCACGCGTCATCAACCACAAAGACCTAAAATCTGCTGTATCTCCTAAACTAAGTGGAATCAGACTAAATCACATGCACCAACTTGCATTACTAGTAGTGAGGAATAGTTATAGTATAAGTTGATTTTACCATTTCAGTGGACCTTTAACAAACTCGCCGAATTAAGGACACAATAGAAAAAACTTCCATAATAAGGACAAACATTTTGGTTCTAACAGGTCTGGTCAATAAATTTTTTACCTCTGAAAGAGGAAAACCTCTATGTTCAGCAAAAACTGTCCAAAAATTCTAGGTCCCAAAATGTCCGTAATAGAGTTTCCACTGTAATTGGTAATAATGTACTGCATGAGGAATCCTTGGCAGCTATTGCAATAGGCATGTACAAGATGTTGTGTAGTTGGTGTTCCTAGTTGTTTATTATGAAATCTACTTATAGTGATAGACTACTCCTATTACGGACAATCATCAGAAGTAAGAGTGGTGCTGGAAGCACTTAAGGCTAGCTGGACAGCAGCCTCTCCATTTTTATTCAGAAGGGACTCTGTCTCTCATGTACTTTACAAGATCAAGATACTCTAATAGAACAGTCAGTTACTCTAACACTAGTTTTGTACTTGACTAAAACACTGAAGTAGTTTTATAGAGTTCTTTATAATATATGAATCTAAAATACCCCTCAAATCCTGCCACAGGAGATGGTCTAAACACAGCGTGATTTTTTGGGGAATGAGAACGGTTAAAACATAGCATTAGCATGGGTTAGTGCTTTTTGTTATACCTCCATTTTAATTGTAAATATGGGCTGCTGAAAGTTTGACCAACTTTTTTATACAAAAACTTCAATCATGTGTAACAGTGAGAAATCTAGTTTCATATATAAAAAATAATACGTTGTCTTCATGCCTACAAGACTGAAAACAAACGTACCTTTGGAGGGAATGAGCTGAAAATTGGAAAGTACACAGTGGAAGCTAGTGCTTTCAATGAAATCAGATTAAAATTCAGACATGGAATATATTTAAGAAGTACTTGAGCAACTCATCAATTATCAACCACCACCTATTATTGACCAGTAGACCACACCAACTAATGACCACTAGCATCCAAATAATTAAGCAGTTTTATGGAGATGCAAGTTAAGTGGCTGTTGAACCATAGATATATACTAATCTCAGGTTAATTCTACGGTTGAACCTACTCTCCCTTCAGACTATCCTGTATTTTTACAATTTTACAAAGATAAGAAATCAATACTGCAAAGTATAAAGTGTAGTGGTGGCACAGCAAGTCAATGATTTGCCGGATGGTACGAGCTTCACGTTAAGCATGGATTTGTGAATGATGGAAGCAAGAGGACAACACTGCTTCATCTACAGTGTTAAACGCACAATTTCTGTTATGACCTGATGCCTGAATATATTAAGATAATAAACTGGCCAAGGCTTGGGATGGAGAAATAGGTAGAGTTAGGGATGTATCACAATCCGTAGCAGTTAGGAAAAAAAATAAAGAGGGGTTGTGAATGATTTTGTGAGAAGTATTTTTTAGCAACTGGCTAAATTTCTATACGAGCTATTTGAAAAGCTGGCTTTGAGAAGTAACATTTGATGATGGTATTGTAATTTCTTAGGCTGTGGTGACATGATCACTTTTAGGGGCTGCAGTTGCACTGTCATCTTTTGGGTCAGTGGCAATAGTGTACATAATATATTGAGTTGCTTAGCTTTATCTTGTTCTGCTCCCATAGAGGTAAATCTTCTGGGATGTCAGGGTTTGTTTTTTTGTAGTGTGTAGTTGTGTATGCTGTAGCTATGTGGTGTTGTTGTCATGTTCTCTATGTGCTCCAGCAATGCAGTATGAACTAAGCACTTGACAAACAAGTCGAGGCCGTTGGATGTTGCTGTAATCAATCTGTATATATTATAAATATTTTAGTGGCAATTATAGAAAAGGAAAGAGAGAAAGAGCTGAAAGAATGGCCAAGAAGCAAATAGAAAAAAGGAGAGATGATGAGAAAAAGAAGTATGGAAGTCAAAAATGAAGAAGTGAACAGCAAAGAACATTAGAGATCAGCAAAATAAGTCAAAGATAGCACATGCTTAGTGGTACCTGAACCAGTTTCGACTAGGAAGTGGTAGCTGTCTAGAAGTTGATAAGGGAGTGAGTGGACTGCATGCATGCATTAATGAGAGCCACAACTAGCTAGTGTTTACTAGTTGATTATTGCCTACATGTACATGTGTGAAGTATTATGTGAATGTATGTTATATATGACAGTACATTTAAACTGATTCATATTTTAGGTGTAGACCCTTGTCTTGTCGTTGGTTAAGCTGTTTGTATAGTTGTACTATTTGTGCAAATTCATAGCTATTTATCATTTCTTAGAATTGGTGATCATACTGTAGCTAATGAAATTTATACATAAGTCAATAATAGGTATTGACAATGGATACATGCATGTCCTTCACTATAACCGCCACCATTATCGTATACTTTTCATTGCGGGATACAATTTTACCGTGTGTGCTAAGAGATAATATAGCTCCATCAAAAATTTCACTGTTCTACAATGTTGGATGCCTGATTTATGGCATGTCAAAGCTCAGGTGGTCAATAATAGGTATGCTACAAATACTTTTGGGGTATCTAAGCACAAATAAAGATCTAGTTGAAATCAATTAAGGAAACACTTAAAAGTACATTCTGACAGTACTTTAGTCAAGTACAAGTGAAGATGCTCAGTTTACCCTGTAGCTGTGAGGAACGTTTGATCTTTTCTATGCAAATAAACATTCACAACTCCATGGATATTTATAAGATTCATAGCAAACTTAGAACGTTAATTCACCTTTATGTACTCTTTAGTTGCACCAAAATTTGTGGCAATTGTTGACAGAGTTGCACATTTGCATTTTATAACAACTTTAGCAAAGTATGCAAAGAAATTGAAGCCCTTGTAGACCCACTATGACTTAAGAAAAAAAAAATTAGGAAAATTTGAACTTTTGAATGTTCATATCTTGCAAATGGCTGGTACAAATTTAATCTAATTTTCTGTGCAGCCTACCCTACCTGGCAGACAGCTATAATGCAAAAATGGTGTGCCTTGGAGAAGGGGCCATGGAGCTATGCAAGCGCAAAAATGCCACTTTTTTTCTTCCTGTCAATATACTTACGGTTTGGAATGTTGGCTTGCTTGGCCACACGACACACTATAGTGTGTCTTGATCTTGTTGTAATTTTGTCTCTGTTTTTCCTTGGTATACCAGCTGTGCTGCCCAGCAAAATACACTGTAAAATTATTCAAATGTATGATCAAAATGGTGCAGTCGCCATGTTAGAGCATTCATCTACCTTGACTGTAGCTATAAAACAAGTTACTCTGTAGAGAGTACCAATGTAGAGAGCTGAGCTGTACCGTATAAAATTCAGCTATGTATTATCCTTTAGGGAGCTCAATAACATTTCATGTCACCCTGTTGAGAGTTCAGCTAAGAACAAGTCATCCTGTGAAGAATTCAGTTACAAGTCACAGAGTTCAACTACATAACTGACCCCATCAACATCCTGCCTTAAAATAACAGTTATTACAATCACACAATTACACATGCTTTGAGGTTATGTTGTGACAGCAGGGATAGTTTATGGTTTAGCAGGTGGGTGGGAAAAACTGCAATAATTGACTTGACATAGACACCTGTTTTTTTGATATTGGTTCACAACACTAACTCACAGTGTAGAGAGTCAGAGAGTTTAGTCACATAACATGTCACTGGAGGTCACCTACACTTGAAGATAATAATTTAACCTTCAGGTATACCTTCCTTGCTTCACTATACTTTTTATTTCTATGATCCCTAAAATTCCTAATTTTCCTTATACATGTTTATGTACTAGTTACCCAGGGAGACATGGTTATGCATGCTTCATTGTCCTGTCAAAACTTAAGTGTTTTATTTTTGTGAAAAGTGATGTCAATTTCAATCTAATGAGTCATGATACCTGTTTTCTTAGTCCCCAAACCTGTATAAACAGGGAAGGTACAAATGCTGGAATGGACTACTGGACTGGTGTATTTTTGGTCATTTAGTTCATTTTTCACATTCTTGGGTACAGGGTTGTGTTTATTGCTGTATTTGTGAAAACGTATCCCTCAGAAATCCATGCCTATTTGGTATATACATTCTCAACCAAAGCAACTACTTGCACATATTGTACTTTGTGTGGGAGGATCAAAACAATGCCACGTATAGTATTGTCCATACAGTATTAATCAGCTGCATAACTCTACTGTATGAGTCATACAGTACAGTTATGCAGCTAATTGGGCAAATACAATACAGTTATGCACTTAATTGAGCAAATACAGTACAGTTATGCTGAGAATTTATTTGTGGAATGTTGCGTAAACAACACACTGTAAATCGCTAAAACCAGCCAAACTAATCCTATGAGTTCGTTCTATGGCTAGGAATAGATTGCATAAACACTTACTGATCGTCTGATCATGAAGCTCTTTAAACACGACCCCACTAAGACATCAACATTGATCACGTGCGTGACATTGTTGCTAAAACTAGCCAAACTAATCCTATTAGTTTGTTCTACAACTAGAAATAGATTAGTTAAACACTTACTGATATCCTGATCACTGAAAATTGCAGCGGTTTGAGTACTAGAGAAAATCGCTCCAAGCCAGACGACCAAGAAGTACAATATACAGTAACACTTAAAGTACCGCCTTGCTTGTGTGTACAAAAAATACAGCACTCAGGGGTGTCTCGAGGCAAATACAGCACTTGGCTTCGCCTCGTGCTGTATTTAGCCTCTCTACACACCCCCTCGTACTGTATTTTCCATACACACACGCCGCGGTGCTTTAATTCTAACATATAGCGTGCCCTGTTTCAAAGTTGAATGATAATAGTGTCCATGTTGATCCCCCAATGAAAGCAGTATTGAAGTGAGATATTCTGGATGAACTGCTAGATTTGCACAAAGACACGGTGTAAACATTTTCAGGGGATTAGATGTTGAAATGATAATTATATCAGTACCTGTAATTACACCTATACAACACCTACATAGTAGGGTTGGAACGAATGTACAAATACATCCTCCGAAGCTTCTTTTCAAAATGTTACCGAAGCTTCGAAGCTTTGTTGCAAATGTCATGTCAACTATTAATGACCACAATTGATGGTTCTTAGGGTGTACGCTGTAGCACAAACTCCTACACTTTGTTATAGCTCCAGTATAACCATTGTTTAAACTACAATTACATCAAAAAATATGTAAATGGCAGCTTCCACAAGGAGTGATAATACTTGTGCAACTGGTTTAACATGTTGGTATCCATAGTAACGAAGCTTTGGTGGGGTAAAAGAACATCCGAATGTTATGAGACCGAACGAAGCTTCGAAGCTTCGAACTATTTGTCTCAACCCTACTACATAGTCATAATCATACCTAGTAGTAAGTTGTAATATTACGTATGTGTGCTGTACTACTCCCCTACAAAATAGAATGGTTTGGTAGAGAAGGCACCAAGGAGGCATTTCTATACAATAACATGAAATTTCAAACTATAATCGTACTGTATATATCGTACTGCATAGTAGGGACCACAAAGGAGTAGGCATGGCCCATGAAATTACATCACCCATAAAACAACCTCAATTTCCCCTGATGACAATGAGGCAGTATTGGTTAGGTAAAGCTAAGCTAACAAGCTTTCAGACCAACCCGAAACGCTTTCAACAAGTTGCTACGGAATTTAAAATAATTTATTTAACAGAATTTTCTACTGACTGACTAAGTAAGTAACAGACTGATGCAAGTGTAACTCGATAATAGCTAAGGCTACAGGCTTGATTTTTTCACTGTTCGACGTTGCTTCGGCCTGAGAGGTGCCTTTTGGCATACCACAGTATGTAAAGTGCATTCTTCATGGACTTACCAATATCTTCCTTTGCGTCCCATTCATCTTTGCTGACAATGAAGTGTCGATTTGGTGGTAGCACGTGATGGCTTCCCTTTGTAACAGAAATCGTCCGTAATTTTTATAGTGGTTATTTTGTTGGCAGAGGTGCTTTTTGAACGGTTCTTGATTCGTACTGTTGTGTAATAGGTTAAACATAGCCAACAATAAAGTGTAGTGGATACATCACTTTTCATCTGGACGATAATTGATATAACTGGGGCGCATGGCACCATTTCTTTCGGTATGCTGGGATTACAGAGGTGCTCTTCGAACAGTTCTTGATTCAAAATGCTGTGTAACAGGCTGAACATAGCTGACAACGAAGCGTAATGGATACTTCACTTTGCAGACGATAATTAACATAGCTGGGGGGGGGCAGCACCATTTCAGATGTGGTATGCATGGGTTCACCAGTCATAATAATTATTTACAAAAAAGTCAACAAACAAGTCAACAACAAGCATTTCCGTTATGGTATCTTGAGCACAGTAGGGATATAACACTTCTTAATATCACGAACTACTCCAACTTGTTCATCAATGTACTATGGTCCCTACTCTAGTTGAAAATGCCAAATTTTTTGTGTACTTGTATAACGCTAATACCATAGCTAATACAATAATCTTGGGACATGTCACACTCACATTCAAGCAGTTATGAATAAAGCAAGCGTTGCATAACCAATATGCCTAACAAAAGTATTGAAAATGCAATCTAAAACCAAAAAAAGGCCTAATGTATTTCACGGACTGGACTCATGGACTGGACTCACGCACTAAGCTGGAAACAGTTTTTACACAATAATCCAAACATTATCCATGTCTTGCAACACTGGGGATACCACTATCAAGCTACAACTGCTAATACTGCTCTTCCTTACAAGTCAACAAACTAGCGGATGCACTAATTAATTAGAATACACTTACGATACACGAGTACTAGCAGTGATAAACGTGATAGAGGCCATTGTTGTAGCTTAGATGTTTTTCCTTTGTTGCTCCAGTACTTAGCACTAGTGTTAGGGCTGTAGTGATGAGCCAGTATATTTGCATAGCCCCATCACCTAGCCGGGCGGTGCCATCTACAGCTACCCTGCTAAGAATTGTTACTGGCTCATCTCTACAACCCTAGCACTAGCGCCAAAACAATAAAGGAAAACATCTACGCTACAACAATAGCCTCTATCATGCTTTATCACTGCCGGTACTTGTGTATCGTAAGTGTATTCTAATTAATTAGTGCATGTGCTAGTTTGTTGACTTGTAAGGAAGAGCAGTATCAGTAATTGTAGCTCGATAGTGGGGTCTCCAGTGTTGCAAGAGATGGATAATGTCTGAATTATCGTTTAAAAGCTGTTTCCAGCTCAGTGTGTAAGTCCAGTCCGTGAGTCCAGTCCGCAAAATACATTAGGCCCCCCAAAAAACCAGTCCAGCAGTCCATTCCAGTAGTCCAGTCCAGTGTTTGTACCTTCCCATTTACACACGCTTTATTTTAGTAACTAGTTTGTGTCAAAATTACTTCCAAATTTAATCTATTTTCCAAAAATTATGCCCCCAGACCCCCTAAATGACACATGCTGAGTGTGCTTTGCCCGCATTATCAATTATCAATCCTCCCTTGATAGTGGAAAACCCCCTTTGGGTTTGGATTGTAGAAAATCACCAAGTTGATATATTTATTATTCACACTCAAGATGCCAATACAACTTCCCATGTTTTATACGCTCTGTACAACATTGAGTTATCCAAATGATGAAATGGTATCTATGTGCTCTCAGATTTTTTGCACATAACTGAAAAGGCTGTGTAGAGGCGTGGTGTCCGGAAATTGAAAAACCCACACAAATCAATAGCAGATACATAAAACAATACTACAAGATAAAAGTAAAAATATATGACAATACCAACCCTGAAACACTGGGACACAAGAAACAGATATGGACCAGTGAAAGTAAGTTATGACCTTATGGTCGATGGACAGATTTTACAGTGAAAAGTACTTGGAACAAACTTTGGTATAAAAACTAATTGAATGTATCATATTGGTAAAATCAAACTTTGACCATTTCTCCCTCTTCAAATATGTCAAACACTTCACTGGCACATACTAATATGGATTATGAATTCATTAAGGAAGTTTGATTAGTGAACATTAGAAATAAAAAGTAGTGAAATAAGGAAGTTCACGTACAATTATAGCTATACTGGTGGACATTAAATCCCTACTTAAGTCTACCCACAACTGAATTAGGGACTTAGTGCATCTTCAGGTGTAAGCAACCTCCCTTGTTTCACTACTTTTTATCTCTACAATCCCTAATCGAACTTAAAATTCCTAATTTTTTACAACATTATTAGTGAACCCACACATACCGCACTACAAGAAAGAACGGTGCCAGACTTATTATTTTTGTCTGAATGCACTCCCCAACTATCAATTACTGAAATAGCAAGGTGGTCATTTTTCAGCTATGATCAGCCTGTTATCCAGCATTATAAGCAAAGAACACTATGTGAAGGACCTCTGCAATCAGTCCAGTCACAATGGAAAACTCGGACGCTTCCTGTTACAAGTGTAAGCCATCGCGTGGCACTAACTACTGCAAATCAACACCTTGTGCTGTCAACAAAGATAAATGGGACCAACATAAAGGAGAACACAGCTAAGCATGCATTCTATGTACTGCAGTATGCCAAAAGGCACCTGTCAAGCTGAAGTGATGTTGAACAGTGAAAATCAAACAGCTGTCATTGAGCTATGCTTGTCTGAATGGCACCAGTCAGTCAGGCAGTCAGTTACTGAAAATTCGACTAAATAAATTTTTTTTAAATCTACTGAAAATATTCCAGATCGTACTTAAGGCACTTTTGGGCTTGTTTATACCTAACCAATGCTCCATGAAAGTATTGTTTCAGGGTGATATTTTTGGCCAGAAAAGCCCAACCCTTCATAATTATAATCGTACTGTATGATAGGCAATGGTTACTGAATTGAAAGCTGGTTCAATTACTGAACCAACCTAGACAAAAAGGTTAGTGAAGAAAAAAACATCCAAGGCTTAAACCATGGACCATGGCAACTAGTGTGAGGTCAGTGTGCTACCACTGCTAGTTATAAATGTGACTCAAGAAGTAACCTGTATATAGTAAGAAGAGCCGGGTAAAGAAGACAAGCTGAATCCGACCCTAGAGGTTTGCCTTTTCAGCATAATTAGCCTCGTGTGGCCAGACCCTCGCCTCCTCTTTTTCTTTGAGACATCATTGGCCGGCTAAAGAAAGGGTCTGGTGAATTACCATTGACAAAGTTGCATTCATGATGAACAGTTACCATAGTTTCTTGCTGTTCTTGTGGAAAAATGCTACGTAGCAAAAGTATCAGCCCTGTTCAAAGTTTTGTGGTAAAGTTTATGTTCTGCCATGCCGATGTACAGCTAGCCATCAAATCCACCAAATGTTGGTGGAAATTCACGACTTTGTCAACAGTAATTCATCAAACCCTATCTTAATGACATAACAGACAAAAAGTGGAGGCAAGATAGCGGTCTGGTCATGCGAGACTAATGTACCTATCAATATTATCTCCACCGGTACCCTTCCCAGGGGAAATGGGGGGAAGGGGGGTGATTTAATTATCTACCCATGGGGGCATGACTAGTGGTCAAATCCCCACATAGCATGGCTATACATTACACCATGGGAAACAGGGCATTTATTATTATAATTTCCAAAATGTACTGCCTCGGTTTGAGGATTAACACACATGTATGACATATAATATGATTTTTACAATACAATTGATTATGGTACGTGTTACCTGATTGGTAAGGGAAAGTAACAGTAGTTTCAATTGGTAGTGAATTGGTATATAGTGATTGTTGTTGTCAGGTGGGAGTGAATTCCACAATCTTATTGTTCAAGGGAAACTGCAAATGTGATGAAATCTTTGGCTGTGACCTCTGGTGTTAAAAGTGACAGGAATTAAATCAACAGGAGACATATCAACGAGATTATGTACAGTTTTATAGAGGAGGGTGATATTAAATACTACACTTGTCTGTAGTGTTCTAGACAGGGAATACTAAGGTCAGTGAGCATGTTGGTTACCAGGGACAGTTTTAGGGGGGTTTCTGGAGTTCCCAGAAACCCCCTCTGAACTAGCGCGCGCCCCTACAATTCGTTTGGGTGATAAAAATTACAAAGACTTGTACATTTTATGGCTGTTTCTATTGGCAAAACTTCACCTTTACAGTGTTGAAAAGCACACAGTGACCTTTATCTTTTTTTTTTTGGCCTTCAACTTGCAGCTAGGATGAAGTTGCAATTCTAGAGAACCAGAAACCCCCTCTGAAAGTTTCTAGATCCGCCCCTGGTTACACTGTGCTGAAACGCAAGAAGTCAGCCATAACAGATTGCGTCTGTACTTGTTCAAGCTTTCAAATTAATTAACAAACGCCAATAGTTTTGAACGGTCAAATGTCCCACTATTTCAGATCAAATCGGGCCAAAATCCCTTAGTAATCCCGCGGGATAGCTAGATGCATAATATGTTGTCTTTCAAGGGGGTGTCACATCGGCTCACGCTGTAGGTAGATCTGCGACCGCGGTCAAAGTCTTGACCGGGGAAAATTTCACCTTGACCCTTGACTTGCAGCATTTATCGTCTTTGACTTGTGACTTGAGCATTTCTTGTCGAACTTTTGACCTACACTTATTTCTCTATTTTCCTATACGCACCTGCGCTTGTAACCTAGTATAATAATTTCTTAGTGCGTGCTACCAGCAGCTGGGAGAGAAAAATCATTATACTTACGGCGAAATGCCTGTTGGAGTTTTAAAACATCTTCTTAGAGGTCCTTACCTCTTGTGAGTTACGTATAATCCCGTAAACTTGATAATAGCTACGTAGTTTTCGATTGTGGGTTTCGAACCTTCCGTATCGTCTTGACCCACTGTAAGAGCTATTTAGTGGCCTTGACCGTTGACTTAGAGTTTGACCGCGGTCGCAGATCTACCTACAGCAAGAGCCTGAGTGACACCCCCTTGTCTTTCACTGTCGAACAAGTTTTTGGTGAGTTTGAGGCGCGCCGGGACGCTCGCTCAGCCCTAGGTCGCCTCGAACCATAGATGCTCGAACTTACCAAAGTCTTCATACAACTAATGTGCCCGAGTGTGCTTGATACTCGAGTATATTACCGGTATAGACGAGATTATAGATGCGGTCAGCCAGTTCAATGTGAAATAAATAAAAAAAACTTTTGGTTCACTGAGTTAACTTCAGCATTATGTATAACCACTTACATTAATATACTTATACAGAATAGGGTATACAGTTATTTAACTTACAAGATAACTTCTGTACACAAAGTCAAAAGATCGATAAGTGGCAACCGAGGTGGCAACTGTTAATCTATATGGGCGTCGCCGAACTTTGAGTCCAACCATAGATTTTACTATATCCCACAATCGATTTTCACACTAAACTTGCCTTTTATTATAATTTAATAGCCGGGAAGTGGTTACTGAACCGAAATGTTTTATTTTCGCGTCTAGTAGTTATCGAGCATTCGACTTTAGGGGACTTGAAAAGTAGCATTAGCATTAGGTAAAGTAAACCTTCCAAGACTGCAGAGCAAACAGAAGAAGATATGGAAGGTGATGGTAATAGTGCATGATAATGAAAGACAAATTCCAAGTAGCTCTTAAGCAAAGAGATGATAAACAGAATCATGACTAGCTATAAAGCTCGTTAAATACTTGAAGCTATATATTCATAAAGATTCAGTAGACCAATCTATCATAGCTAACTACAGTGAAAACATGAGCATCAATAGATCAAAAAACTCTGTAAAGTAGTAGCGGATTTTAAACAGTATATTTTATTAAATTTGTAAAATTAAAACTGTGTCAGCATCTGCGTGGGGGCTATACTCCCAGACCCCCACATCTACCACTGGAAACCACCTTCTAAAATCCTAGATCTGCACCTGCATATGTACATATATTATAATATTATTAAACATAGCAACATTTGCTGAGCTTAGCTACCATCAATGAACAGTATAGCATGAATTATATTGTGTATTGCAATAATATTCCACCAAGCAGAAATTAAAGCGGTAATGATATCAAGCGTTGATAATGTGGTAGGGGAGTCTCCCCATCCCCACCACATTAGGCCAGGAAAACTTGATTACTTGTTTCTCATCTAGAAAAATTCAGAAATTCAAGCGAGAGGAGGTCATTAGTCTTGCATGGCCAGGCCGCTTTTTTCTCTTTGCCATTGGGTAGGGAGTGGAAAAGTTCGAATCCCACAATCGTCTTGACACCTATGTCAAAACAAGGGGTGGAGAACAGTACTCTAAGTTGGGGGCAAAGTCATATGAGGTTGTTAACATTCAGGTAGTATCTAAGAATCATTAATGGCACCTTAGTATATAAATCACAACATTAGGGCATATATGCCTTACAGGAAAAATTTGAAGGTTGAATGCTTCGGGATTGGATTTGAGAACAATTTCAGTGGTGCATGCATACATGAATACAGTATTCCTCAGTGAGTGACATTAAGTACTGTACAAGTGGATATCAAAAAATGAAGCCTTTGAAATGCACACATAGGTTTGTTTGGATAAATTGCATCCTAAAAATAAAGAAATTGTGGAACTAGCATTGTTAAATATTTCAACTGAATGTTCTATTAGAATAGATGACTGCTCTATTAGAGTATCTCGCTCCTATACTCTCAAAAATACTTGTGATCCTGAAGTCTTACTGTGAAAGTATCAGTGAACATGATTTGTGTGTTGTCATGTCCTATATATGAGTTTATAGTTGTAGTTAAGGAAGAATCACTATACTAGTTGCCTAACTAGCAGCCTAAGGGCTGGATAGCTGTTCCAGCCCCGGGGCCCAAAGGAGTTTCTGTTTCCAGAAACCCCCTTAAAACCACCTGTCATATTATGTACAGATCTGCAGTGTAGTGCAGAGCATTTCCTCTTGTATTATAGCTTAAACAAAATAGTTGACATATAGTACAGCTATTAGCATATAGTAGTAGCTTATTATGCAATGAATTACATTAAAGAATAATGAGTTATTAAAATTAAACAATTATACAAAAAATCAGATACATTAATTATATACTTGATGTACGCGTGTCAAAAAGTAAAACAGGAAAACTGCACAGAAATTACTATCGTATAAAATGTTAAATACAGGTCTTGTTTGTGTAGTTTTAGGATATTTTTACTCCAGCATTTAGCTATTAGGTTTTCTTCAATCTTTTCTGCTACTGAAGTCAGAACCTTATCTCTCTCAGAACATTAATCAAACTCTCCAAGACTTGGGGGAGACTCCTCGTTTGCTAGACAACCAATCCAATCTTCTAGTAACATAATACAACACTCCAAAGGGTCATTGTTGCACATATGGACATCAATACAACGGCATTTTAAAAATGTGTATGCATCACTACGTATACTTTACCTACACTACTGTATGCATGACTAATGTACTTTAACCTTACTCTAGGTGAACGCTAGCTATTGGCCTTCTTATTCCATATACACAATCATCTTCGTCTTAATACCAGACTTGGAAGAAACCTTAATTAAAGCACGAGGCACTTATGGTGTCGTATCACGTGATGATTGTGCTCTGCCAGTGCCACAGCCTAGAAATATAAAAAGAAACAATTGCTGACCAAATAAGCATTCCATCATGTACCGTTTGAACTATCACTTAGTAGTATCTACGTGGCTAGGCGGGTGCTAATGCCTCAAATATCTCGCCTCTATTCTTTTGACTGCACCAATAGTTACACAAGTTAATCCAATTGTTAACTGTCCATCCCACTATACTGGAAGGGTTAATAATAATCCCTCCTTGTCACAATGCTGCGCGGTTTTTTGTAATCACATGATACTACCTCCTATTATTTGTACACAATCAAGTTACTCAAAGGGAAAATCCCTTGCCGGGATAATCCCATCTCTGTCCTTCGACTAGTCAGAAAGAAAGACATTGGTGAAAATAACACAGTTAGTAAGTTATGCTATATCTACCGGTATTCTTGTACAATAATGGAGTAGTTAACTTTAATCCAGCCCACGTCTTTAATTGCTCGGGGCTCTGGGTGGCTGATGGTGGGGCAAAATAGTCTGATGCCATGCAGGGCAATGCCCTGGCTTTCCCGGGTTTGGCTACGCCACTGATAAACTGTCAGAATAAATATATACCATTAAAATTCTAGCACTTTTGTTAATGGACACCTTTAGAGCATGTTTTGGTTTGAGCTGCAGCAACTGAAGCTGGGAATGTTGTGGGGTATAATGAAAGAAACATCCGTGCTTGGCATACAGAGTTCTATGAAAATGAAGGTGAATTTGAAGAGACAATGGGAGGTAAATACTCTCGTGCACATGTATTGGATGACGAAATTTGCAAAAAGAAAGCTTTAGTTTGGCTACATAATAGAGCTTATGACAAAATCAACCATCCATGACAGCTGCCATGACATTTGCTAACTGGGTTAAGGGTGCTCTGTACAGTTCGCTTATATGGCTTCCCATGAAATTAATTTATTCTAAAACTTACAAATGGTTTTAGCTGTACTTTTTACTGGATATAAGCTAACACTAGTACACAGTTCAGAGGCGTAGATAAGGGGGGGCATTTGCCCCCCCATCACTAAATGATTTTTTTTAAACCTTCGTCACAAGTTTACCAGTATTAAACTGACACGCAAATGACTGTAAATTATGTACACTACTACGCGGTATCACCACTGCAGGGGTTGCTAGTGAATGCGCACACACAACATTCAACTCGCTCGTGAATCCATCAAACGAAAATATTAGAGACATACTTCTATATTTAGCCTAGATTACTCGCGTGATAGAACATTTTTGAATCTAAAAAGAGTGACCCGCTTCTCCGCAGCAGGAGACCAGGAGTCACAACTCACAAGTGACAAAGGAGACCAGATGACGCTACGAACCTGCTGCCTACGAGGTGACAAAGTGTTAGCTAAATAAATGTACCAATTTATCGAATCGATCACACTGGACCTTTGTACGTACGGCAGTGCAGTCTGTTTTTACTTTGTCAGTCAGTCAGGTGGATCAGTCAAGCTTACAAGTTCTGCTAGCAAGACAGGTGGGATTTCGTGCAATACATGGCATTTGAATTTTGCCGAGTGAAGTGAGTGAATACGTCATCCTGTCAGCAGTGTGCTAGGAGTGCAGCACAGGCTGTGGCTAACGTAAAGTAACTTGTAATTGCACTAAAGTATTAGCTCTACCGGACTGGATGAATTTGTTGGAGTACAGTTGTGGCACGTGCGATGATGCTCGACGAATATAGCTACCTCTATTGGAGCAGTCAGTACTGAAATAGTTACGTAGCTAGTTATTTAAGCTGTAATAATACAACACCGTATGTTGGCTAGCCCCCCCATTGGGTCATTAGCTTTTTTTTTGCAATCATGAATGATTTTGAGTGTTTCGTGGGGGCATGCCTGCCTCTCCATCACCTTCTGGCTAGCTACGCCCCTGACACAGTTTATTATTTAATGGGCTTGTAGATGCCAAGGCAAGCTAACTTGCCAGGCTAGGTCGTAGGCCTTTGAAGGTGCCCATATCTAGATTGCTTCCAAAAATTATCCAAGCGCAGCTTGAAGGTTGCAACTGTTGGTGCTGGAATGATAAAGTCAGGTAAGGAGTTCCATAGATTGACTATTCTATTTGTAAAAAAGTTCTGCCTAACAAGTAATCTTGATCTTTCCCCCTGGTGGTAGCAGTATTAAAAGTAAAAAATGTAGATGGGTCCAAGTCATAATGTCGTTTAAGTATCTTATATGTTTCAATCATATCACCCCTTTGACGTCTGCAATACAGAGAATAGAGATCCAGAATTTCAAGACGGCTTTCATAAGTCAAGTGGGGCTAATCCGCGAAGGTGTTTAGTTGCACGTCTCTGAACCTTTTCAAGGGTGTCGATGTCTCTGGCCAAGTACGGACTCCAAGACTGCACACAATATTCCAAATGCGGTCGAACATACATCTTATACAGAAATATAAACATATCAGTACAGTCAATTCTAAAAGATCGCCTAATAAGCCCAAGAACCTGTGTAGCCTTGACTGCAGCTTTTTGGCAGTGTAGAGATGGCTTGAGATCACTTGTGCACCACACTCCAAGGTCCTTCTCCTCGTTGACTAGTTCTAGGTCAGTAGATACATTTGTAGTGCCATCGTACATGGTGTATGATGCAGGAAGAGAGTTACCAATCTGCATTACTTTGCATTTGGCTGCGTTAAATCTAAGCAACCAAACACTTGACCATTGCATTAACTTGTTGATATCATGTTGTAGTTTTAGTCCAAACCCAACTGCTAATTTGCTTTAGAACACGAGTTACAGTTTTTCCCTTTATACTAAAACTAGTCCTACAGTTTACACACAAGAGCCTTGATACTTTTATGATACACTATGCTAAATAGCACAAACCATTGTGTGTTTATATTTTTGTCTTTTAGCTTCTTGATCATCACATATTTATCTTTCGGGTTGACACTCCCAGAAATCCTCTTTACTTCCACGTTAGTTATCCATCATCTGAACTTGCTATTTCAAAATGGCAAACGCTCTTCTTTGGCAAAATTACTAAAGTAGTTTGTGTGAAAATTTCATGTCTATTGGATTAATGAAAATGACGGAGTAGTTCTAATTTAAGTGAGAGGGTGTAGAATAGCAAGATGCTTGCGCTTGCTGCTATGGGATACCTAATTTACAGGTACTAAAATGTGTAAACATGTCATAGACTAATTAAATGACCACAATATTTCTTTTAGTGCAAAACAGACTATTTCTTGGGAAGCCTTGTACGAACTGTACAGAGTACCCTTAATTTAAACTTATTGCCAGATAGCCATTTGCCACCTGGGTATCCTGAGTCTATTGCTCCTCACACTGCTAGAAGATGGCTGCACAATCTTGGATTCTCTCCCCAATCATCAAAGAAAGGTCTATACTTTGATGGCCATGAATTGGAAGATGTTGTAGAATACAGAAGAATCTATCTCAACAAAATTGTGGCTCTTCAATCTACCCATTTGCCTCCACCAACTTGCATAAGTGGCCAAACTGAAGAGTTGATAAGAAATAATCAATATGAAAATCAATTGGTCATGATATAATTTTATCATGATGAATCAAGCTTTCATACAAATGAGGGGCAGTCATGGCAGTGGGCTGAAGAAGATAAACAAATGCTTTGCCCAAAGAGTCAAGGTTGTGGACTCATGATCAGCAATTTTATTGAAGAACATGGAGGATACTTGCAACTAGCTCCAGGTGAACATGAAATTGCAAAAGTATCTATGCCTGATCTTCCTCAGAAAGCTTGTGTGATATTTAAATTTGGTGCACAGGGAGATGGCTATTGAAATAATGAACTGTGATAAAACAAGTAAAGGTTGCAATGAGCATTGCAGAGTTTAAATATCCTAAACCAGAACACTTTACTTTTTCTTTTTGACCAAAGTTCTGGGCACTGTGCATATGCTGATGATACATTGACAGCTAGTAAAATGAATGTTTCAGATGGGGGGAAGCAGCCATTTAATTATGAGATTAAGAGAAGCACCAAGTGGGATGGAGAGGATAAACTAATGATTACTTCTGCAGGACTTCAAAAAGGATTTAAAAGTTTGTTGGAGGATCGACGGATAGACACAACTGGAATGAGACAGGAAGAAATGATCAAAATAGTTTCAGAAATGAGGGATTTTAAGTACCAAAAAACTAGAGTGGAAGAACTGATTTTAAGAGTGATGTTCATTCCTAAATTTCATTGTGAACTAAATCCCATCAAACGTGTATGGTGTCATGCAAAACGTTATACTTGCCTTCACTGTGATTACAGTTTTCCCCATTTAGAGAAGATCATTGATGAGGTTTTGGATTCTGTCAGTCTAGGATTTTGATCAGAAAGTACTTTAGAAAAATTAGAGAATACCACAGAGCATATAGAAAGGGAAACACACTGGGAAAAGAAATGCAAACAATTTAAAAAAAAATTTAAAAGTCATCGCAGAGTGCCAGAATTCGCAACATCATAACTTGATTTTTAGTGAGAAATTAAAAAAATCTGGTAAACTAGTTTTTTTAGTTATCTTATGTACTTTACATGTGTGCAATATGAACATGATTAATTATTGATTAAACTTCCAATGTCTATTTAAATACAAGCATGTATAACCGAAAAACTACCCATAACTTCTGAATGATGCAAAAATTGCAAAATCCAGTGAACGGTTGTTGTTGTGATGCAGTGTATAAAATTTCAGCTTCATATGATAAAGAATAATGCTGAATGTCTCTTAAGTAAAATCACTGGGTTTTACTTAAAAGCCATATAGCACACACCACTAACGTTTACATGGCTTCACCACTAACTTGTTATCATATCAAAGATGGTTGGAGTATGATACCAAGTGAGTGTTGCATATTGTATGGGAATGGTGAAATTTTAAAAATTATGTTTAAGTGTGGAAGTTAGGGACCCGCCGATTATGCTCATAATTTTACCTATTATGCTATGCTGCACTGCTCAAAAATTTATCTAATATGCTTAAATTTATGCTCAATACTTACCCATTATGCTCAAATTATGCCCAATTATTTATGCCTCAGTTCTCGTGCTCTGCTAATAAATTCCAATTTATGGATAAATAATAAGTGGCTGAAGCACAAACTTACTTGTCAAAATGCATATCACAGAAAAGATCGATATACTCTAATAGAACAGTCAGCTATGTGATTGTTCTGTTAGAGTTACTGACTGTTCTATTAGAGTATATCGATCTTTCTGTGATAGCTATTTTGATAAGCAAGAATTCATACTATTACACAAATATTCTTCCTATTATGCTAGCATTAAGCTCAATGCTTTCAGACACCTATTATGCTCATAATTATGCCAGCATAATCGGCGGGTCCCTAGTGAAAGTTCATGGTAGTTGGTAGCCCGCACTATATTGTTAAGAGTTAACGTCGCTAGTCTCGCTACTATGATGTTAATCTGCTGAGTACTGAGAGAATCAATATGACTTGGATTTCCTCACGATGGTTGTTGGATAAGTTCTCAAAAGCGAGTTCTATAGCCTGATTGATCTTGAAAACAAAGGAATTGCTGTATTGGGTTGTTCAAGCATCATTAGGCATGAGGCTATTATGCTCCAAAAATTGAGCATTATGCTTTTGAGCAGTGCTCAAAAAATCACCTATTATGCTTTTGAGAATTGCCCATTATTCCCAAAATTATGCCACCATAATTGGCTAATAATGCCAGTTTATTGCTGTATCAGACCATTTTCATTGATGTTTAGGCTTCAAATAGTCTTGAATTCTTTAGCTGGTTACTGTATTAGAGAATTTCATTTCAATATGACTGCTTTATTAGAGTAAATAATATTCAATGACTGTTCTATTAGAGTTTCTGACTGCTCTATTAAAGTATCTCGATCTTTTTTAACGGAATTGTGCAATCTGCAGATTTTCCTACTGTTAAAGCTTTATAATCACCTCAAAATGCTAGCATAATTCCTGATTTCCACACATACCTATTATTCCCGAAATTATGCCAGCATAATCGCCGCATCCCTAAGCATCATGTGACGGAATCTTTGATTGTGACTTCTGGTGAATGAGATAACAGGAATAAGGTCATGGATAGCTAGGACTAAAGGATTGATCATTATATGTGACTGAATTTGACAAAACCCGGCTTCGACGCACAAAACTTCGTTAGGAGATATGGCGATTTTAAGTAATCATTGTGTAATATCCCAGTGCCTACAGCTGTGCAAACAAAATTTGCACCAAGTATGCATCTATTTACTAGCTATCACTGAGTGGGTGTATACATTTCTGATACCCAAAATTAGCCCTGTTTTGGGCAGCTTTTCTCGAGTGAGTAATAATATCACAGGTGATAGTAATAGGGTGGGAGGGTGGGGGTGGATAGTAATAGGGTGGGAGGGTGGGGGTGGATAGTAATAGGGTGGGAGGGTGGGGGTGGATGGTGGTCTTAATATACGAGTATAAAATGGAGTAAGAAGACGATTGGAATCCAGAGGCCAAGTTTGGGCTCTCCATGGCCCTCAAATCACTCCAAATTGACCGAGAACACTATTGGTGAGGTCTCTGTGAAGTCCCAGCTCACTACACACCATTATCACAAAGCCATGGCCATTCAATGGCGCCAATCTCCCACTCGTGGCTTTGACAGGGTCGGAAGAAAGCTGCCACAGAAACCAGACTTGCCAGTCCTGAAGGAAGTACAGTGTGGAATGTGATAGTGTATTAGGCCAGCAATCCATTTCTGGTAAAAACGTAAGTTTGATTTTGTGTGTGTGGAAGCCTTGTTATGTGAAATCCGGTCACATATTAACAATCTTATAGCTAGAACAGGATGACACTAGAAATTTCTCTTCTACATTCAAGACTGGGGATGTTAAGATCCAAAAGCGTGTTATTACACTACTGAAGCGGGAATAATCACCTGTTATAAATCTTGCACACTGCCTTTGTACTTATTCAAGTTGTTCGTAGGGGTATGAGGCAACCAGACTGGGTAGGTATACTCTATTAATGGACATACCATGGTGTTATAACATTTTAGCTTGAGATGAAATGGACAGGATTTCATGTAGCTAAGAATGCTTACACTGATTGAGCCTTAAAAGGAATGCTATTGATATGGGTACTCCATGATGAGTTGCTTGTGATAGTTACCCCAAGATACTTTGTTGATGACACTTGGAGATGCTATTCAAAGTATAGTTATAAAGGATAGAGTTTCATTTACAAGGAATACATTTTTCTCGGGGTTAAAATTCATATCAGATTGAGCAGTCCGGTGCATCAAAGAATTATTAAGATCCTCTTGAAGTGTGGTGCAGTCAGACAAAGAAGAACGTATAACAGTAATATTATGGAATAGTGTCATCAGCATACAGACCAACTTTACAATTAACAAATAATGGCAACTCATTGATGTAACATAAAAATAGACTTTGGCCATTCCAGTATCAGGGAATTTTTTAATTTAAAATTTCTCCTGACAAAAATAACAAAATCATTTAGGTCAGCAGGCCTTCCTCAGATACTACAAGGGAGACATCATCTTGTTTCGCTGGATGTCTTCTAGATGACTGGCTACCTCAGAGAAAACAATTTACACTTATAGAGCAATCAAACATTCTAATAAAACAATCATACTACTTTGCTACTCTAATAAAGCAGTAAGGTACATGGAACAATGAAGCAGGGCACAACCATTATTATTATTATGTAGCAATCAGCTAAAAGAATTTAAATCTGAAACTACGCCACATGAACATAATAATATTAGTTTCAATATTCAAAATATATAGCAAAGTGGACAGGCAGATTTCATTTTATACACTAGACTAGTATGAGAAACAAATAAGATGCCTAACTGTACTAATTGTATCTTGCTTGTGTTACATATAACAGATACAGCAACTGTATTATGTGTGCAACAGATGGATAAATTCAATCTGAATACAATACTGCATACTACCGGATATGGACATAATTTACAATGAAATGTTTACAGTATTATGTACTTGTCTGGCTACATAACATACAAATAGAAACAGTTTGGATTAAATCAGTTTAGATTGGAGTATCCTCTTCTTTGTCGGTAACATGCGACACACGGAGAGAATGTGAATAGCACTCCATCCTGGAAGATAAAATATATGAGTATGTAGTTGCAAGAACATCATTATTAGAATTAAAGTTTGGGAGTCGGCTTACGACACTACATTGTGATATTATAGGACCCAACTTCATTAGGGTTATCAAGAGGTTTATAAATTTGTGTACACATGAACGTGTGAGTGTGCATGGCTTTAATATAGTTCTATATTCCTAGGGAATTAAGATTATTTCTTCTGCAGTTTCTACATTTTTTATTTGCTACTACCAGTAATTGTATATGCAAGTCCTCATGTAAAAGACTTCCAGTAGTGTTTGTGTGTTTCATTTATATTGTCTCATGACTCACTATTGTGAATCTGTGAATCTTGATGGCAATAAAACTACCACACTAAGTTTCTTCGTTACAAGGCTATTATCGAAGTTTAACAATATTGGTACAGTGGAACCTCCATTATCTGAGCACCTGTGTGCCAGTTCAATCATAAAATTATTCAAATAAGTTAGGTAAAGAAAGTCCATTCATTTATGTACAGAGTTTTGTTCAACTACTCTAATACAACATACACCTTTGGCAAAATACTCTAATAGAACAGTCATCGCTACTGTTTGGGTTCGGATAATCAAAGCTTGGATAATTAAGGTCTTATACCGTAACTGGTTAAAACAAATTTTACATGTAGCTATCTATGAATTCACCTTTACAAGAAATGGTAGATTAAACCACAACTCCTTATTAGGAATAATATCAGAGCCGGTCTTTTCAAATTTCACTCTATTAATTATCATACCAGCCACAAAGTAGACAATGACAATTATGACAAACCTGCAAGGGAAAGAAATGACACACATGTACACCAATATGTAATAACTTATTTTATACGATTAAAATTTTAATGATAAGAAGACTCGCATTATAACCTGGATTGGATGATGTGTGAAATGAATTATGTTGGAGGTGTACTGACACATCATACCTGCTACGGACCTGAACCACACCCACTTATTAGGCAATATATGTTACTTTTTGTAGGAATTCAAGGAGCCATGCCTATTTATCACAACGTGTATTGCAGTTTGTAGGCACACACAAATCCATGTACATTACTGTCTGCAGGTTTACGCAGAGCCACGCCCACTACCCATTATTATTGCATGAGTTATAGTCTACTTTGTGATAGGCTAGCTTCTTTCATTGGGAATGTCTGATACTGTATGTAGCCATGTAAGAAGCACAATAATTTATTTACTCACCTGATTAGTTATTATATACTGTAGTTACCCGTACACTAAATAACCTTGTAGAGCACCCAGATTGTAGCCCTTGGTGTGTGCTGTGGCTTTAATTAATCTAAATCAGATCTGGATCAAATCCCGGTCTGATTGCTGGTCATCCTGACCCATTTCATGTACACACTATAGGCACTTCTATTGCATTGCACCACATAAATAGCTACATATTACGGATCAATGTCGTACATGGCACTTACACACTACACACATACAACACTCCCCCCCTTCACACACACACACACTTACACAGAGAGGACCACTAGTCCTGGTATTCCTAGTTTACTAGCTTTACTATGATGGTCACCGCTACTTCCTCCACTACTAGCTGGTCCATGTTTATTACATCCTCCAGGACAGGCACACACACTTGTCAACTGAAGTGTCTACAGGAAAAAACACACGAAAAGATTGTATAAGTGCCACTATATCATCCTCCGGACTTGATGAGCTCCTAATTTTAATAAGCCCCACACGTAGAGACCTTGATTTGAGGGGATACAATACAGTGTATGTTTCACACTTGTGACACTACATCATACAGTACTAGAGTAGGGACCACAATGGTGTAGGCGTGGCCCATGAAAAATATCACCCAAAACCACCCTCACTTTTCCCTGACGATGATGAGGCAGTATTGGTTAGGTAAAACTGCCCAAAACAAGCCTTCAGATCGACCCGAAATGCTTTCAACAAGTTGCTACAAAATTAAAAAATATATATATCAAATGGAATTTTCTGGTGACTGACTGACTGACTGACTAATGCCTTCAGACAAGCTTAACTCGATAACAGGCTAAGGCTACGGACTTGATTTTTTTTCTCTGTTCGACGTCACTTCAGCCAGACACATGCCTTTTGGCATACCATGGTATATACAATGCAGTCTTCATGGACTTCCCAGTGTTCTCCTTTGTGTCCCATTCTTTTTTGCTGACAGT
This sequence comes from Dysidea avara, assembly GCF_963678975.1. Classification (NCBI taxonomy): domain Eukaryota; kingdom Metazoa; phylum Porifera; class Demospongiae; order Dictyoceratida; family Dysideidae; genus Dysidea; species Dysidea avara. The sequence continues at coordinate 35,259,157 of NC_089277.1, forward strand.
AAAAGGTGTCGATTTAGTGGTAGCGCATGATGCATAGCTTCCTGGAAATCATCTGTATTTTTCATAGTGGCTACTTTGATTGCAGGGGTGCTTGTCGACACTTGATTCATACTGCTGGGTTGAACATAGCTGACAACAAAGTGTAATGGATACTTCATTTTTCGGACGATACTTGGTAGCTGGGGAGTACGGTGCCATTTCTTTCTTTTGATGTGGTATGTGTGGGTTCACCAGTCATAATTATTTAATTTTTTTAAAAAGTTAACAAACAAGTACACACAAAAAATTGGAATTTTCAACTGGAGTAGGGACCATAGCACGTCAATAAAAAGTACTGAAACAAACTGGAATAGTGCACGATATTAAATCACAGTAAAACAATAAGAAGTGTTATATCCCTACTGTGTTCAAGATACCTAATGGAAAAGCACAGTAGGGATATAACACTTCTTATTATTGTTTTACTGTGATTTATATCACAGTAAAATAAGAAATACATATGTAAATGTGTAGTCTTGCTGCGCTTATCATCCATGGTTAATCACAAGAAATGTGTATGGCTTAACAAAAATAATATGCAATTAATAGACACATGCACTTAACAACCCGACTCTATGGTAGTTTATTCAAGACAAACATCCATATAGAGACACTCTAATATAACAGTCACAACCACATATATTTAACATACGTAGCTATGCTATAAAAAGGTAACAAACTAGAAATTATAAATTAAGTAGGGTAATTTCAGAGATGATACTATTCTGAACAGATGGTACATGGTAACACCAAAGTAGGGATTTTCCCACATATAGCTATGTTGTAATAGCTACCTTTGTTTCGCTACATTTTATTGGTGGAACGCTACCTGATTTTTCCATTAAAATAAGTTTTGTACTAGACTAATATCACATACAAAACAAAACAGATGTTGTATACATCCACAGGTACTACACATGGTACACATGTACTACACATGGTACACATGTACTACACATGGTACACATGTACTACACATGGTACACAGGTACTACACATGGTACACATGTACTACACATGGTACACAGGTACTACACATGGTACACAGGTACTACACATGGTACACATGTACTACACATGGTACACATGTACTACACATGGTACACAGGTACTACACATGGTACACATGTACTACACATGGTACACAGGTACTACACATGGTACACATGTACTACACATGGTACACATGTACTACACATGGTACACATGTACTACACATGGTACACATGTACTACACATGGTACACATGTACTACACATGGTACACAGGTACTACACATGGTACACATGTACTACACATGGTACACATGTACTACACATGGTACACATGTACTACACATGGTACACATGTACTACACATGGTACACATGTACTACACATGGTACACATGTACTACACATGGTACACATGTACTACACATGGTACACATGTACTACACATGGTACACATGTACTACACATGGTACACATGTACTACACATGGTACACATGTACTACACATGTACTACACATGGTACACATGTACTACACATGGTATGCCACTTACATACTCATCTTTATTAGTTTCACCAAGAGACTCAAACTTAGATTTATGCTTGTATGTCTTGTTACATTGTAGCTGAATAACCATACTCCTAAAATGTATCAGTCATAATATACACATCTACTATGCATGTGTGACCAACACAAAATGGATTAAAGAGTTTCATTATCTAATAACATATGTGACCCAAAATCCAACCATTTTCACAAAATTATAGCTTGCCATAAAGCTGTATTGAAATACAATATGTGTGCTACATGAAAACTTTATGCACGCTTTAATCGCATGCATTTGTACACACTGAAATTAGGCTCAAATTAATAAAACCTATACATCACTGGATTTGTCTGTTTATGGAGAGTAAGAAAATTTTTGTTTCATGTTTGCACAGGAAAGGATACGTGAGTTTTGGGCATTTATTTACGATGCAGTAAAAATGACATTCACTGTTGTCATTTCTTAGTTGGAATGACCTTCTCCTTTGTCAACACGAAGGAGTACAGAGAAAGCACTATACCTTGATTGATTTGCCAGTTCCTGGTGAACACATTGAGCCAAGTCCCATCTTTGTAGCTTGTTTTAATTGTGAGTTATGATCAATTATCTAAGCGCATGTAATTCATTTCCCATATTGTTGCTGTACAAACTGACTTTATCACTGTTCCAACTGTCAAGTGCTATAACTCCAAAACCATTCATCATAAAAGGCTGAAACTTTAGCTGTCCACTTTTTTGTTACTATAGATTACAGAGATGCAATAAAATGGAATTCAAGGAATGTGCAAAAACAGCTAGTTTTTCTCAGTGGGTCACATTTAACTGATTCTTTCATTGCCAATAAGCTGATGTCTAATGCTGTATTATAATTGTTGCATCTGTATGTTATTACAACACCGAGGAAACTATTAGTACCCTTCTAATTGATACTTTAATTAGATGACATTACTGATAAGGAGTTTCAGAAAAGTTGCAAGTGGAGTAGTTGTGAATTTATACCAGTAGTGTAGCTACCACTAGTTAATTAATTAATATTAGCATTTGACTTTTTCACACAAGCTAAAATATTTATGGCATTTTAATAAACATTACAGGTTTTTGCTATTGAATTTGTCACTTTCACATTGCTCTGGCAATTAAATTTGACACGCTTGCAGTAGAATCAGGTGCTATTGCATTAGAAATAGTTGGAAATTTCGTCTTGGCTGATTGTTTATTGTACGGGTCAAAATAGAAGCAAATTTCTTTTGGAAAGTAATTGACAAACATCCACGTCGTCTGTATGAAACCGTTTCTAAAGGAATTACTGGATACTAGTGTTTTCAGAGATGTTAAACCTGGGTGTGCGCCCGATGGCATAATCTCTGTCAGTAGTTTACTGAAGTGGTAGGAGCATGTGATAGACAAATTAAGTACCGAATACAACTAATTACTATAAGTTCTTGCCAGTCAATAATCGAATACATAATTTTCTTGGTTAGCCAAGTGCTCACCGATTTGTCATGATGAAATTTCCTACAAACACGACGAATTCTAAGGCAATAGTGTCTAAAAACCAAGGCAATGATTCCACTGCAATAGCAAAGAACTCAATAGCAACCGGGTCGCAAAGGTGACCAAAAACCTGTGATGCATTATGGTTTGCTCAACATCCACTGTCCTTTGAGGTTTTAAAAATGTATTGAAGCTTTTGAGAGCAGGATCTTTACGCTTTCGTGATCCCAAACCATACCATTTATTCTTATCATTAGGTGATACACTTAAGTATAAGCCTCATGCAAGCCTGGTAAAACAAAGAAAGATATAATAAACATGCGCTGTTTTATCACTAACTTTGTGCCAACAGTACATGACAAGGTTCAAAATAATAGTTAGACACCAAGACCAAGGGAACTAAGCGATTTAGTAACCCCAATGGCCTGAGGCTGTAGCGTCCCAAGCGCAGCGAGGGAACTACTAAGGGCAAGAGGGGTTACTAAATCGCTTAGTTCCCGTTGGTTGCGGTGTCTAACTTATTTTTAGACTATGGTTTAAAGTACATACGTTTATAGCCAGAGCATTAGGGTGGGGTGAAAGAGCAATGCAGAACGGCAGAACGGTTTCTTCCTGAAGTCCTTACAGCGCCCACAAAAATAATTATTCAACCGGTAACCAGAGTAACGGTTAGAACTGTGTACAGTAGATAGGCCGCTTAGTCTACTAATTGTCCAGAATTATCCGCAGAACACAGAGAAGTATTGCATTACAGTATTATCAAGTACTCCAGTGTACCTTTTTGTGTTATAATTATTTTTCAAGTAAAAAATTGCCTGAGGGTGGGTTACTAAATGAACATGTCAAAATGAACATGTCAGGTGACTAAGTGATTTAGTAACCCTCTAAATGAGCTGTACCATAATCTAATATTATGTATTCCGTTCTTTGTATTTTAAAACGTTTTTTGTTATGAGCAGCAGTCCATTAACCTTACTGCTAGTTACCATATAGCAATTATCATTACACCTCAGAAGCAACTATTCAGATACGTAGCAGTTCACAGCAGTGCCATTAACAGTGGGGTTATGAAGCCTACTGTACTTATACTAGAAGTTGTTATTTAAATAAGGACACACATTAATCAGTGCTGACATCATGACTTACATATTCACAAGGGGCATCTGTTTCTGTTGCAGACATACCGTATTTACTCGATTTGTGCCGCACCCTCGAATAGTACAGCAGTGTGGTACTATTTGAAAGTCTTTTCCTTCTTTCTTAAAATAATTTTAATTGTACCACACCCTCGAATAGTACCACACTATTATATTTCCGTAATTACTCTTTACTAGTGCTTTCATACCTTTAGTATTAATCTCCATCTCAATTTAAGGAAGGTATTTTCCTGGTAAAATTTTAACGGTTGTCACATAATCAGGAAATTAGTTGGTCACATAAATGTAGCACGAGGCGTGACATGATTATGCTACAAAGACTTGAGTGAAAGAAAGGGAAGAAGCAAGTAGTAACGTGTTGTGATTGTTTTATAAAACGAATAGCTATAGTGGTGGCAGGTTTAAAATGTTAGTAGCGTACTCTTGAATAATACTGCAGTGCAGCACTATTCGAATGATTTTATCCTTATTTTTGGGCAAAAAATAATAGTACCCTTGGGGCACAAATCGAGTAAATACGGTACATGTACAGTATAGTAGGGTCAAATAGAATCAAATTCTTTGCCTCATGCGAGTTCAGCAATAACAATAGAAATTACAATACTAGAAAAGCTGGAAAGGTATGCTAAGATGTGATTGATATTTAATTTTAGCAATTTTTAACTGGTAGTAGTATCGTAAGTTTCAAAAGACTGTATATCTTTTTCTGAAGCAAGGTACTGTATTGCTTCTGGAATTTAGAATGGAGGATTGCTATACAGTTCCCTCAATTATCCAGCCATGGATTATTTGAGTGTTCCGTTAAAGTGACTGTTCTATTAGAGTATTTTGCCTAAAGTGTATGTTCTATTTGAGTACTGTATTTATTGTTATTAGAGCTTTACAGTGACCAGCACTGAAGGTCTGACAGCAACATGTGCTGCAGCCTTTGGATTACTTAACCTAACAAACTGGAGACTAAAACAATACTTAACCTACATACATTAGCTACAATAAGAAAATGGGACAAAGAAAGGAAAAAAGTCCCTCATATCCCAGGATTTCGTATATAAATGTATGGGCTATGAACTTTTTCATTATCCGAACACACCTACGGCCCGATAAGTTCAGATAGTGGAGGGGCCACTACATATGTATAGTACTGCAAAGGGTGAAGTAATCTCCCACGTTGACAGTTAATCCTTGTTTGTTCAAATCTCAACACCACTATTATCTGAACACCAAAAGTGACTGTTTAATTAGAGAATTCTCAGTGCTGCTGTGCATTGTATTAAAACAATTGAATTTGCATATAAATCCTTTCAACGGGCTTCACTTACCCAAATTGTGGCTAAGGATCCATAAATAGTTAAGAAGAGGCCAAACGAAGCGGTTCACAGCCACCATCTTGCATCACAGTAACAAGGACACACATAGCACGAGCCTTTTCTGGTTCCGATGAGTGGCTGCTTTCTGTGCTTTGCCTTACCTTTTTACCTTCAATTACATGGTCATCTTCTTCTAAAACCATAACAATGCATTAATTTTCTGTATCAAACATTTTCCTTAGAGGAGCATATATATACACCACAATATTGCACTTATGCTAGAGTATAGATACCTGGAGCTGCACTTATAATAAACCTTTCCCACAAACATGCCCATATACAATTAGAACATGCCACCACACCCTTGAACAATTGAAGCACATGACCACGTCCTATCAGCTGCAGTTTTGCTACAGAAAACATGCACTAAGCCACGCCCCTCAGTTTATAGCATAGCTCACTTTGAGATAAGTATAGAGATCATAAAATACTCTAATAAAGCAGTCACAATCACTTTTGTATAATAGCTAGAATTTTTATAATTTAAACTGAAGTAGGATTCCAGCAATAAAAAAGAAGTGAAACAAGAGATATGAATGATGGTAGGTATCAAAAGGTACAGTCGTACCATTTAAGCAGGGATCCTGGTGAAATTTTCGTACACTGCCCAAAACTCCGCCTTTAAAAAGCATCCTATAGATATCTCACGAGACGAAAATCACCTTTACAGAATAGTACTAGTCCATATAATATATAATACAGCATTAAATACAACAAAACGCTTACAGGTGGCCGGATACAGAATTTTAAAAAATCACCGAACTTGAATTTAGACTGACTGCCTGACTGACCACAGTCGCAAACCTAGAGGCCAAACGAAGCAGTGCACGGTCACCATTTTACGCCACAATAACAAACTCACCAGTGGGATGTGCCTTTTGGGGTTCTGACAAGTGTGTGCCCTCTGCGCTTTGTCTTCTTTTGTCTTCATTCAGGCTGCTTATCTTCTTCATCCAACGAAACCATATTGAGGCGTTAATTTCCCGTATCAACACTTTCTCTAAGCAGCATAATAGACGCTACAAGATTATTTAAGACGCTTAGACTACGTGTTACTGTACGGAGGTACTGGTACTAGATAGCTTTCATGATAGGTCACAAGATCCGCCCATTCTTTATTATACGCATTATCGATCTTTCAATTGAAACCACGATGACACACCCCTTTTACGCTAGCTGTATTTCAGTGACCACCAGACATGGGTTAAGCACTTAAGCACTAGTGCTTGTAAGCACTTTGAGCACTTATTTTGAAGTGCTTGAGAGTGCTTACAAGTACTTGCTGTTTTGAAGCATTGTGCTTGTGCTGATACTTAAGTACTTTATGAAAGAAGTGCTTATAAACACTTTTAAGGATGTGATCTTCCTGATTTTGTGTATGACATTTTGAGGCCACACGTAAACACTGCACCAAGACAACAAAAAATTATCTAGACCAACCAGAATTATATACAACTTTAAATGGAAGCAGAGATTCAGGGAATCTATGGAAACAGTTAGGCACAAGTGACCATATCAAAAGTTACATCATTAAGTAGAAAGAACCTGTGGAGAAAGTTCTGCAGATGTTCACAGTTCTGGCCAACCTTTGTCCTTGCTCACAGTTCTGCAGATGTAAACTGTTGCTAATTTAAAATAATTAAAGTAATTATATCAAGTCCTTTTATTGTGCTTCATTTTGTACTTGAAGTATTTACTTTATTGAAGCACTGTGTTTGTGCTTGTACTTAAGCACTTTAGCAAGTGCTTGACCCATGTCTGGTGACCACACACCTTCAAGTTGGAAGGCTGACTTGACATACTCTAATAATCGATCGAAACAATGATGACCATGCCCCCTTTTGGGCAAGTGCACAACTTTGCAGGCTGACTTGAGATATTCTAATACAGCAGTCACCCTAATAGAACAGTCACATGTTTATAGCTAGCTGTATGTCTTAACAAAAAACTAAATAACTAGACTACATTAAAAATCACAAATTTAAAAATGAAGTCAGGATCCAAGCAATAAAAAGTAGTGAAACAAGAGATAAACGATGGTAGTTATTACAGCATAGCTCGGTAGGAAATCCCTACTTTGGCATTGAACACAAAATAATTGTTATACCATGCCAAAGTAGGGATTTCCCACTGATCTATGCTGTAATAACTACCATTGTTTGTCTCTTGTTTCACTACTTTTTATTGCTTGAATCCCTACTGCATTTTTAAATTTATAATTTTTAATATACTAGTTACAACATAGCCATGTGGGAAAACCCTTACTTTAGCATGTTACTAACATCTGTTTAATGCCAAAGTAGGAATTTCCCATATAGTCATGTAGTGTAATGCTACCATCATTCATATAGCTTGTTTAACTAGCTAGAACTTATTTCATTTCTGATTCTTAGCAAAATGTAGAGACAACTCACCTATGACCAGTTCCATTGGTGTAATATATAGACACAACATCTTTGTCACTGGTTTTAAAATCAGCAGTGCTTTCCTGACCAATAGATCTTTTGCTCCCACCACAATCCTGACACCCCTACATACATACACACAATAGGAACACTCACTTTCACATACTATTCTAAAATACAAATAATCAACACACAAGAATAAACATAGCATAATCATGAACCACGACAGTGGGTTCATAATAGGGATCGCCCATGATTTTGCAAAAACTCTAATAGAACGCACGCCTAAAAACCACATTGGAAAGCATTCTCCAACTCAAAACCACCCTCTGGTGGTTATTTACAATTAGTATTGGTCCAGTATTAAGTGAAAAGGAAACAGTACGTGTATTTGGGACAAAACTGAAATTTGCCATTTTATTATTATTCATAATATTTTGTTTCGTTCATGTACAGCAAAAGTTATCAACTTTTCGAGCTAAAAACTATATAGCCATGCTCACTGAGTCCTTCTGCGTGTCCATGACCTATTAATAAGCCTGTATTCCACAGATCGCGAACCACCCTACACGTTGAAACTTTTCTAAGTTCTCTTCGCCATTGCACTATTGGCACAGTTCCGTATATTAAAGAAGCCGTATAACAATAAAATTACAGGATTCCGTTTTGTGACTGACAGTTGTAGTGCTTAATGTAGGCTGAAGCAGTACTCAAGGATGTAACAGTGCTTCATACACTTAGAAGATCGCGCATAGCGTCTGAGTATACTTCTTCCTGTAAGGGCACGATCACGATTTGCTATACAAGCAACCATACAAGTGCTCTCTCACAGACAGACATAACTAGTGAAGTGATAGGCTGACACCAAGAGATTATTCATTGTTATGATTGTAGTTTCTATAAACCACTTCCTTTCCACGCAAAGCCTCAAGTTGGGTGGAATCAGTTAGTCTTGTTAATTAAAATTAAAACTATTTGTGAGTGCCTTAATTGTCTGACCACATTGTGTAAGCAACATGGCTTCATGCTGCTGAATACCTACAGCCACACAGTATCTCACTGTATATGTATGCATGCAGGTTAGCTAATCTACAGGCTAACTCTATATGTATAATGATGAGCCGCCTTTTGTCTAGCTACCCAGCCCACAACAAACCATATCATGACTGGATGTTCTGTTGCTCTTGATCAAGGCAGGTATACCTGGAGATATGATTCAGTCCTACAGGTTCTTGTTCACGGACTCCAACAACACTTACGTACCTGACAGTTTTAAACTCTAAGCTGACCTTCCAGGATATCTTGCTAGTGTCTACCCTCCCAGCACTATTCCAACCAATCTTTCCTCCACTGGCTTGGTTTTAGTTTCTAATAATTCCATTTGTTTGTTTGAACTAACTATTCCCACCAATACCCAGCAACATCTTTTAGCTGCTAGACTAGGAAGGAAGACCGGTATGGCTGTTTACAACATGACCTTCGGCTTTCTGGCTTATGAGTCTGTCAATCTCATTTCCATTGAGATTGGTTGTTTATGCCATTTTATGCCAGACACAATTGCCCAAGTAGCCAATACTTGTGAAGTGGCAAAGAAGACCATAAAATCTCTGTTTGAGCAGGCTGCTCACGTTGCTGTCTCCTGCTCATACAGAATTTTTAATTCTGGAGCCTCCCCAGACTGGGATCTATTGGTTTGCCTAAAATTGCATGCTATAATTAATAGTGTAAGTGTTGCCAGGGCTCCTGTACTGTTTATCCAGTGCTTGGTACCTCTGAGTCTAGACCCCTGTACTTAATAAAGTTGTATTTTGTCTTAACAAAACAAGATATCTCTCTCTGTGGTGTGTGAAACAATTTATTTGTGGATGTCACATATTGTTTGTGGGAAGCCATATGCATTCACACATGTCAACATAGATTTCTTCACTGTGGTACATATACCAAATGGATACAGTACTCACATGAACAACAAACTCTAGCTGCACAAACTATATTACGTAGCATTATATTATCATTTATACTACTGTGCACCAGTGAGCCAATGTTGTAGTCCATGCACCCATGGAAAATCTGCATGTGACTCTTATTGTATATGGTCTTGGCTCAAATAATAAATGCACAACCACTGACTATTTTAACTTATAATTACATGCTTGTCAGAGTTCCATGTCTTGTGACAGGTAGCTGAATTCAGGCCTACCTACAACTGATAAATAGGCGTAGCTGCATGTATGCCTATAGACAGTAATTCTGAGTGGACATGGCTCAGGAATGAAGCCTAGCTGTAGCAGGACTAGACTATGACGTGTTAGTACAGTCACTTCCCACTAATTAAGTTGTTTCCCACATGATCCAATCTGGGTCAGACCCGGATAATATGTAAAGCTGTCAGAGCTGGATGACTAACCAAAATGTTAACTGGTTGACCCAGTTTCAATGCTGGCGCTGCAAGGTACTTACCCAAACAAAATTATGTTACCATACAAGTGAAATTAGTTGTGAGGCTTTATGAGTGATGAAGGTCTTTAGGTACCACACTTGAAAGGCTTCCCTGCTATGTCTAACCACAACATCCAGTGGTTGTACAAACACAATTAAAAGATAAATTAAAACACTTTCCCTTTAAATGCAACTAACAACTACTGTATAGTGGGAAATTTTTGAGGGAAGAAACTTTTGTGAAACTGTGTAAAATCCGATTTTCGCACTTTTCATTTCACAAGTCTAGAAAACAGATTTGGTAAGGTAAACTTGAAACATTTCACAATTATATTTTCTCGAAGCTATCATTACATTCAAAATTCACAAAAGTTTCGTCTCTCCAGCTATACAGTATCCGCTTACAGCTTTGTCAGTCTCTGCACACTACATACAGTGGTGTTACAGTGGAGCCCCCCCTAAGTGGAGCCCCGTAAGTGGACACCTTGATAATCAGATACTTGTTTATGGTCCCAATGGAAATGTACATGTACACATATTTACATCAAGATAAGTCTCAAGTGTCTGAAATAAGAAATTGTTCCACACTAAAACTACTATACAAGTATACAGACAACATCTCTGATACTTACAGCAACATCCTTGCAGTCACCAGGATGATCGCCTAGAGTAAATGAATTACAAGGATTGTAATAGTAGATAGTTCCATCTTTAGTGGTGACGCTGAATGCTCTATAATCATATGAAAACACACACTCAACATCAATACCACACAACCATTCACCATGTGTAAGTATTGTATATCACTACCTCCAGTAGCAGTCATGCAAGTTGACTATTCATCACTATACAAAGATGTAAAACACACTCAAGTAATGAAGCATATCCTCCTCATTGCTGAGCAATGATGTGTGGCAATATATTGTTTTGCTTGTCAGTTAGTTAACAATTTACATGTATATGTGGAATCTACATTTGTTGGCTATGTGAAAGACAGCCACTGTCATATATAAACATGTCATTAACACAGTTCACATACACCTTATATACTGTAGCCATACATACATTTTTTTGCATCGTTGCCATGTTGAAATTAGCCATTGGGATTGCGAACCTAATAAAATTTACTGATTTTAGCAGAATTCCGCATATCTACTGACATGGTAAATTCAAAAACGTACGAGAAACCCACTAAACGTTGGCTTAGGAAACATGGTGTCTATTTATATAGGCCTACAGAAACTAGAACAAAGCTATTCTAAACTAAGTTACTCACGCGACACTTTCTCGAAGCAGCTTTCCTTAACTTTTGTCTTTAAACTGAATGGCCCACTTGAGGGTAACAACTCTTTGTACAATTCCCTCAAATTACTGAAGTATTATTCATGTACACAATGTTCCAGACCGTTTTTTTTTTTTTGTTTAGACTAATTAGTTTAAGGTGAATTCCCATAGTCTTGGTAACGGGTGAACCCCACAATACATTACGCGTTGGGAAAAATGACGAACCGGGTTCAGAAACTGTGCTGGGCCCACGTATCCGCTGCAGCTACAGTCTTGAAAATAAGGTGGAGTATTCCTTAGAGGTATGTGCGTAATTAGCAGACCGATTTTTGTTGTTGGTATCACTACATAATGTTGTGGGCGCTTCAAAAATGCACAAAAATCAGTGTTTTTACACCATTTTTATGTACTTTTGGGGGCATGCCCCTTTCAATAGTAATGTATTGATTATTAACCAAATAAATTCAATATGGCATAGTGCTCTGGGTATTGTTCACTATAACATGTTCAGTTCCACTCAACCTGACATACACAAACTGAAGGATCAAGTCAGTTCAAGGAACAATGATACACTGCTGATCATACAGTATTGTGCTACATTTCTTTTTTGCCAAAAATAGTATAAGTTGTCTGTTCACAGCCACTTTCATCTCGCAATGCAATAACCTTTACAATCAGAAGACATGGCTACAGTTGGGACAGAACTGTAAGTATAGGAAAACGTTAATGTGTTTATCTACATTACCAGTTAGGCACTGGAGGGTGAGAACATAGAGCTTGTACAATACGGTGGTAATATTATAGAAAAGTCTTATCAGTGCAGCAAACAGTGTCAGATTATAGATCTCTATGACATCAAAGCCATGATGGGTAGGAAGTAACTCTGCCTGCATGTATAATTAACAGGTGTTTCACAAACATAGGGGACTAAAAATGTCTACTAACTAAATTTCATGTATTCACTGGATTCTGAAGATACCTTGGCAGCTTAGCTATAAAGACTTTAACAAGCTAAAGGTGTTGTAGTGAAGCTCAAAACTACAATTGCTGGCTAAAAAACAAACAGCATACAACAACACCATATAAGGTTACAGGTTAACCACTTCAGCTGTGGGTGAGTTAATTGGCGTGCATTGGCGCCAAACCATTAGCTATACTGAGACGTGATGCTTTCTACGGGCTCAGTAACTTACGGAGTATCCTTGTGCGCCAGACTTCTCAGATCAATGTTCTTGTTATCCATGGAGCACACGCATGGAGGAAGGTTCTTAACTTGAGTACACCCCGACTCCTGGGGTTCCACTATCAATGAGATGGCGAACTGTGCCAAGAACGAAACCACAACTGTGGTAATCTTCAAAACCCTCATTTTTGTGTTAAAGTCTGTAATCCTCAATTCAATAACTGATCACTGTTACACAGCACAACGCAGCAAGACCGTCGTCACCTCGGTCAACACGAAACTTGGCGGGAGAACTGATTACTCTACAACCTAGTTATGACGCAACTTCGCAGGGAGGTCTCACGTGATATGTTGCGGGCAATGAGTTCTTCGAGGTGAGATTCGAGGAGACCGACTGTTCGAGGAACGAACACAACCTATCCAACCTATGTTGTAAGTGTATGTAGCCATGGGTTTGTAGCGCCACGATTCGTTACGTTTTATGGTGCATGGCGAAGGGTAAATGGTGACCTTTCCTTAACTTTCTATTTGTTGTGTACGGGGTTGTGTTAGTCTCGCATAGCCAGACCCTTTTCTTTCTTTTGTGTGGGGGCGGAAAAGAAAAAGGGTCTGGTGAACAGTATAGCATCGTGGTTGGGCTATCCCGAGATTGTGGGGATTCTACTGCGCAGCTTCTGGATTGTTGATTGGCACGAATGACGTGATTTGCTAATATTTGCAGCATTTGCATTCTGTTACCATAGCTACTACTGAAATATCTATGGTAACAGGATGCAAATGCAGCAAATCACGTCATTTGCACCAAACAACAATCTGGAAGCTGCGCAGTAGAATCCCCACAATCTCGGGATAGCCCAACGACGATGCTATACTATGTTCACCAGACCCTTTTCTTTCCCTGCCCCACACAATAGAAAGAAAAGGGCCTGGCTACACAAGACTAGGGTTGTGTACAATTTGTTGCTTGTTTGTATTGTTTGCATAAGTTGTGTTGTATCTTATTCAGTTTCATAGACATGGAGTGGTTCTGGTAGTTAGAATCACTTAACCTAATACCTACCTGTAAATTGCATGTGACCCGATATTCATTTCACATTATATATAGACCCATTGCAGGTGAACTGCTGCCATAGCAACATCCTCCATCTTGGATATTGTGCAACCTGATAGCGTAGGAGAGAACATAGGTTTAACCTGGTGAACCTTTGCCATAGAATGCAAAAGAGCTGCTCTACTTCCTGGGTATTGTTTTAGTCTTATAGAAAGCAATGCTATCAGGGTTGCAAAACAGGTTGCACTCTAAGATGGTGGATGTTACTATGGCAGCAGCTCACCTGCAAAAGGTATACATATAATTGTAAGGGAAAGATGTAATAGACTATACTATCCTACAATTATAGGGCTGAAACACTTCTCTGGAACAATATAAGGGGTGGTCCACAATTTTCAGCCATTTTGCGAGCATACAAAGTGAAACAGTACACTGGGGAGGAAGGGGTAAAATCACATGTACGCTTTTTAAAAATGCTGATCACGCGGGTTGGTGAGAAATTTGGATGCAGCGGTAAGGCTCTAGTAAGCCCCTATTGCTGCTTAATTAATATGAATCAGTGTCCAATTACAAGCTGGTGCTGTTAAATGCATGGGTCCTCAAGCCAACACGTGATTGGAAATGGTTTGCTTCGGCGAACTCTGGAAAACAGTGTTGAGTTACCAATGAAATGAGGATTTATTAGCTGAAGGAAAGACAAAGACAAAGCTCATTAAATTATGTTTCAAACTACAGGTAAGACAGTTATCAGCGTGATAACATGTACTACAGCAGTGGCAGATCTAGAAATTTTCAGAGGGGGTTTCAGGTTGAGGAAGTTTTCAATAACTGTTAGGGGTGGATCCAGACTTTACTTTTTGAAGGGGAGTTCCACTCTGGAATTGCAACATCAGCCTAGCTTTAAGTCGAAGACTAAAAAAAAAAGTTATTACCTGCTGTTGAACAACGTAGTGCTGATTTCAAAGGCAAAGTATGAAGTTTGGCCAGTAGAAAAGTCCTAATATAATGCACTGTGTGTAACTCTTGGTGATGTTATCAACCCATGTGATCGTGAATTGTCATCCACACGAATCGTAAATAGATTTGGGGCGCACTATTTTCAGAGGGGGTTTCAGCTGAAACCACTGCAACCCCCCTATATCCGCCACTTTACAGGCTTTATGTACATTTATAATAGCACTTACTTTCTTTCTCTTAGTTTTAGTCTAGCAATTAATACTGATAAACGATTATAGTACATAGCTACACTGCTTGTTGCTTTTGTTTTCTACCTGCAGAAGGTGTCATTATGAGGTTAGGAATAGTGTTGGTTATTGGAGGCTGGATTATGTGGGTACTGATTTGTTGACACTACAGTTGTGGTAGTTGTGGGTTGCCCCAGAGGAGGTTGGTCACGCATCATTCATCTGGTGATCTCAAAGGAAGGGTTGAACTAATTCAACCTTCACACCTCTTAATATTCTAAAGGTTGGATTGTATATCCATACCAGAGCGTCCCATTTGTATTACAAGCCTTCTCGGTACAATGCACTGCTTTCCTAGCTGCTAAACAAGCCTTAACTCATAGAACTATGCTTGGTTGCATAATTTCGCGTCATAGGATTATGACGCGTGACCAACCCCCTCTGGGGTTGCCCATAGAGAAAACCTGCCTCTGCAGAGTGTACATGTGTGACTGGATTTTGGGAAAACAGTTCAAATTGCACATTAGAAGAGAAGTTGTAGGTGACTAAAATGCAGGAAAACAGACTCGCAAACGAACTGGGAAAAACATACTCCAAACATCTATTTATCACAGTTACCCACTCCAAAACAAAATCAGACACTGCAGTGACAGTAAATCTCTGAACATCGTCTTGAAGCTTATTTAAGCTGATATTAATCGCTGCACTTAAAACTGCTCTTGAATTTCATTCTTTTAAGTGCATTCTTCATGCTGCATGGCTGTATAATGCTGTATACAAGCTAAGATACAAGATCCAAGACTTGTTGAAGAGATGCTGTTACTGATAGATTTGTGCTCAGGTTAATTGCTGCAATTAGTTTCCTGGCTGCTTCTCAGTGTAACAGGTGGCTCGTGATGGACAGGCTTCGAAGTAAACATGGATGAATTATAATTTTGTTGTAGTCAGCCTTGCCTGCTATGTAATGAAGTACATTGTGGTGTGACTTGAAGTGTTGTGACTTTGAAGCCTCTGTTAAACTGAGAAGCAGCTGCAAAATTAACCTGAACACAAATCTATCAGTAACAGCATCTCTTCAACAAGTCTTGTATCTTGCTTGTTTACAGCATTATACAGTTACAGGCCATGAAGAATGTGTTTTTAATTAGCAAAAAAAGAATGAAGTTCAAGAGCAGTTTTCAATGCAGTGCTTAATATTGCTTAAGCAAGCTTCGAGACGATGTGCAGACATTTATTTATTGACACAGCAGCATCGGATATTGTTTTGGAGTGGGTAACTGTGATAAATAGACCTTTAGGGTAATTTTTTTTCCTAGTCCATTTGTGAGTCCGTTTTCCAGTCAGTTCCGTGTTTTAGTCGCGTCCTTAGAACTTTGAGTTAAACGGCTTTAAAGAATTCTAGTCAGCATAACTTTCCAAGGATAGCAAGCATGCATATGAAATTTACACAAGAGATGCATCGATCTATATATACTCACATTTCCTGACTCCAGTCCACCTTAAACTATGGTGAATACCCAACAAACTAGTACTACTGTTGCTACTGCCAGTGGTGGGATGGTTTTGTATGAAGATAGCCAAGAACGAGTTGTTTCTATGATGTGTATATACACGTTTTCAAATGTACATCAGGTTAATACCAATGCCCGCTATTTAAAAAGTATCCGTGTGTTTGTTCTGCTATACAATACATCCATGTGTCAAAATTTATACAGTACGCTTTGGGCTGGGGGGGGGGGAAGGAGTTAGAAAAACTCTTTTTCTGCCTTTTCACAAACGTACAAAGAGTACTCTTTGTACGCTTGTGAAAAGGCTGAAAATTGTGGACTACCCCTAAGTGTTATTATGTGTCATATGGGGTATTTTGGGTAACTGTGTTCTTAAGGTCATTATTTCATATCCAAAGGTTATGGAAATATTTACGCAGAATCGAGAGTAATGCATTTACAAGTGTAACATGTTACATAATAAGATTACTTCTGCAGTAACAAGTAAAATACTGTAAGGTGTTATATGATGAAGTAGTGGGTAATCATACAGTACAGTAGTACTGTATTACCGTACTGTATATTAGGGATCATGGAGATTTGAGTTTTCCTAGCCAAAAAAGTAATTCACCCAAAAACCAGTTTCACAACTCCATCCTGGCACCTTGGCAGTATTGGTTGGGTTTAACCAAGCCCAAAGGTGCCTTCAGATCCTAAAGGCTTCCAATAAATTTCCAATAAATTGTTACAAAATTTTTTTTAAAAAAATTATTCAATGGAATTTTCTACAGATTAACTGCCTGCCTGATGCCTTAAGGCTATGGGCTTGATTTTTTCACTGTTCGACGTAACTTCGTCTCGAGACGTGCCTTTTGGCATACCGCAGTATGTACAATGCACACATCATGGACTTACCTTGTCCTCCTTTGCGTCCCATTTCTTTTGCTGACAGCCCGAGGTGTTGATTTGTGGTAGCGCAATGCATGGCTTCCCTACAGTACGTTTGTAAATGGGAATTGTCCATATTTTCCGTGGTGACTGGACTGATTGCAGAGACGATCCTAACAGTGTTCTTCGTTTGTAACGCTGTGTAACAGGCTGAAAATAGCTGAAAGCGAAGCGTAATGGCCGCTGCACTTTCAAGGCAGGATAGTTGGGGGTGTGTGAAGCGTATTTTCATGGTGACTGGATTGTTGCAGAAGCACTTCTGTTTTTCATCTGTAGCACTGTGTAACGGGCTAAAAATAGCTGAAAGCAAAGCGTAATGGCCACTGCACTTTCAAATTAGTGTTTGATAGCTGGGGCGCACGTTCAGACGAAAGCATTAATTCTGGTGCCATCCTTTCTTTTGATGTGGTATGCGTGAGTTCACCAGTCATAATAATGTTACAAAATAAAAAGTAAACAAACAAGTTTAAGGGACAATTAGGAATTTTAAGTTCGATTAGGGATCGTAGAAAAAAAGTAGGGAAAAGGTAGATTGCCTACACCTGTAGATATACTAGTGAACATTTAATCCCTAATTCAGTCTTGGTCTTGGGGTATAGACTGGATTAGGGATTAAAAGTTCACTAGTGTATCTGCAGGTGTAGGCGATCTTCCTTGTTTCCTTACTTTTTTTTCTATGATCCCTAATCGAGCTTAAAAATTCCTAATTTTGCCATTAATATATACAACATCCGAAATTGTAACGAATGTTACTTCTTTTTAAGGCGTATTGTTGTCAGCCTCATGATTGGTTGTAGTTTGGGCCCAGACAGCACTGGAGACGGAGTTGCAGGCATGAACAAAGAGTGATAGTGTATGGGGAGTGCCTTTGAGGCCAAAACACTATGTTTTTGTGGTTGAATTACACCAGAGAAACCCATGTCTTTCATACTGTATGTCACTTGTAGTTGTAGGCTAGTAGCTTGTATTTAGAAGACTTTATAGCTAGTAATGAATAAATGTAATATGTAATATATTAATTGTAGCCCTCAAAGTAACATGTAACTCGTTACTTTTTTGTTAATTCTTTTCTTTGAGTAATACATATGTGATGTAGCATGTTACATGGGCATAGGGTTAATGAGTTACATTTTTAGAGTGACGATCCCAACTCTCTTTATAGGTACTAGCACTTGAACATTCATAAACCAGGTGTACAGAAAAGTCACCCCGTGAACCAATTAAGGCACATGCCAAGTTTTTTTCTTTCTTTTTGCAGATTTTATACCACTTGTATTTAATGCTCACTATGTGTCAGATCATGTCCTAAATATCTTTCAAGTTACAATGTAAGTCAGAGTACAATATAACGGTCGGCCATCGGCCATTTTCCGACCAAGTGATGCTGTTGACCGATCAATGTAGCTGTTGGTTGGCCATTTGTGCCGATCAAATTTTTCACAACTGTAATTCTTTATTATTGTCTTTATAACATGTAATATTATAGTTATTATTATTGTCGTATCGTTACCTTTCCTTACCGAAGCTATTTAATCGCTGCGTGAAGTCTTGATCCCATCGAAGCATCAACTCAATGCTCATGCGTAAGCTAGAGCACTGCACCTTGTGTTTACCGCAATTATCGATTGTGGGTTACAGTCGATGTTGTGAAGAAGCCATCACTACACTGCTACATGAGTGGCGCTTTCCAGGAGTAATGTTTGCAAAGTGGAGGTATGATATTAAGTATAAGATGGCCATTTCGTGGTTAGAATGTGTAGAGAATGTACTGGCTGGAGAGAGTGGAATAAAAGTCAGGTGATAACAGTGTTCTGCACACAGCAAGTTCGAAAGTAAGTTTTGATCTATTCACAAGAGAAACTTTAGCAATAGCTAGTTGGATGGTTATAATTCAATCTGTGCTGACTCAACACCACTTGTAACAAAGCATTTAGCGCAGCTAAGTCTACAAACTGGCTGTACAATACATTGATTCATAGTTGTTTTTTTTGTAAAATATGCATGCAGCAATACAAATTTTGTATATGTATTACTAATAAACACAGTGTAAAATGCATGTGTATAAAGTTCAATGATATGTAGCTGAAAGTAGTCTCAGATGCAATCTTACAGTGATCCTTATTCAAAAATTTCCTGGGGGGGGGGGGCATGTCCCCAGACCCCCTAGAAGGCTTGTGCTTCTCACACCAGGATGTTACACCTCTATCTTATGGCCAATCAAATTTACTTTTGATTGGCCATTCTGTCAGAGCAATAATTTTTCCTTATATTGTACACTGTAAGTGCAGAAGTAAAAGGTGAACTATTATTTTTGTGTTGCAGTTTGTATCCATGCTATCATTTAGTAACAGTGAAACTGGTTTTCTGAAGTGATTTGACCAGTATCACTAGGTTTAAATTTAATTTCAGTATTATGTTAGTTGCTGACTGGGTTTAAATGCAGTGTTACACGCTAGTGGCTGTGAATTATATAAATATAATGAAATTACTTTAGCAGCTTAAACCATTGTCTTAGATAATGGTGTTACACATTTCTGACACGCCCAAACATCTGCTTTGTTTTGTCAATCTGTACACTATTTTGACTATCACACATTAATTATAAAACCTTGCCTTTTTTTTAGTCTATAGATAGTTTATGCTGAGCTTCTATTTAACCCTTAAACCTGCACATAATTCTTAGTAACAATGCACTGAAAATGCATACGCCGATAAATCGGCTTTTACACATGGCCTCAAACAAAACACTGTAGCTACACAATTTGTGCTGCTATATTTGTAATGTAATAAGGAATAATATGATACCAAGGGATTTACCCTTCGACAAATGTATGGGGCCAAAACTCGCCAAGAAACAACATGTATGCAATTAAAACACACATGCCAATACATACCTCCAGAAAATGGATCATAACTCCGTCCCAGTTCACTATATCGAGCTGAAATAAATGTTAGTAGATTCGCCACACATTGGAGAATCACGGCATATAAAGGTCATGTGAGTCAGACATTCATAAAAATGGCTTCCAGACCATGTGTTCATGAGGTAGGGGAAACAGACGTCAATCTTCAGCTCATCATAACAAGTGAGTGAGTGTTGTTACAATGGTTATTCATCGCTGTCTAAGTAGCCCAATGAATGTACTTCCAGTGATAGGTGGTTTTGGACTAATGTAATTAGACAAGCTTCATACACTGCTGTTTAGAAGCCATCACAAATTCATACATTAGTAATAATAGTGTGTATTTTGAGCTTTATTAAAAAAATGTCGATACATTGGTGCGTGCAGGTTTAAGGGTTAATGCATGCTCACCGCAAAATCCCCTCCAGCCAAACAATACTGTATAGTATATATACCCAAGGGGTGTGGCAGTACATTGATAGGTACATTACATGCACCTGGGGACTACTTCATGTTACAAGTCCCCATGTATTCATCTCGGGATTATGTAACAATATAACTAATTATGCTTGTTGCTAATGCCAGATGAGCTCGGATGACTACATCTGGATAGGTGGGGTAATATTGATAGGAGTATAAAGTAGTGTAATCCTTTTATATGGATCTCCTCCTAGACCATATGTGATCTTACCAGCAAACACCATTTATAAAACGAAATAGTATATGCATTTCATGATGGGAGAAAATTTATAATTTTTATACACACTGAAAGGTGATAGACTACCTGTTGTTATCAAAGACACTACAAGTGTATTCTGCTTAAGGATGGTGTTTGTAGTAGAGTACCCACTTGTTTTGAAGCCTGAATTCGTAGCAACTTTTGTCCAAGAACACATTCAAGACCACTACAATACATATACATATCTCTTCCATTTTAAGTTGATTGACTCACAGAATTCAGGGTATATTTGGAATCGAACTTTTTGAATACTAGGTACTGGCATATGTTTGAGCCCCGGTATTGGTGTTGAAAACCTCAATAAATGCAGTTATAAACATAAGCTACATAGCTACATACTTAAGTTGATCATATGTTGTTCACCTGTCCTGGGATACAGTATACGTTGCTGGTAGAGTTTTAGGTATGTGTATAGTAGGGTTAAAACTAAGTGGGTCAACACAAAATGTAAAGCCAAAGCAAAGTCTACAGCAAGGCAAATCTTCCTGAGATAGGATTAGTATCCCACAGGAGAACTGTCCGGGTCTAATGGAGAGAGGTCACAGAACCTGAATTTCCACAATGACCCCCAGCAGTTGACTGCTACAAGAACAGTTGGGAATTTGCTTCTCCAGTAACCCATTGATGTTACAGCTGGGTGAAAAGCAATGTTGACAAACACAAGCAACACACACAATTGGTTTGAAAACAATCCCCACACATGCATCCACAGCTGGTCTCAATCTGGCTGTGTGTGCTTAATAGAACATTAAAATCCATTGAATTTATAAGTCATGGTGTAAAGGGACAGTTTCAGTGTTATATTCTGTATGGAGTATTTGAGTGCTGGTAATATTTGTTCTGTAGGGTTTGCCAAGATGTCTGTCCCCTGACCTAATAAGGAGTATACTGTCTTCACAGATCACTATGCCCAGCTATGTGACACAATGGTGGATGTGTGTAACTTGTTACCATATTTTGTGGAAGAGAAAATGATCAAACCGGGCGATTTGGAAGAGATAAATGTTAAAGAAAGAACAAAGGATAAAGTAATGAAGCTATTACACTTCATTGATGGTCCCTTACAAGCTGGCTGCATAGAGTGCTTTTATACTTTGCTGAGAATAATGGAACAGCACGGTACAGTATCAACAGCTGAACTAGCCAGTGCAATGAGAGGCTGTATTAACGTTGGTCAGTCTGTTACTGGTGGTACTATAGGTCAGTTATATAATTTGTGGTAAATGCCTGTGTGTGTGTGGCTTGACTTTATAAAACCAAAGTTGTATAATAATTAAGCACAAGATGACTACCATGCATACACTGTAGGTGTACTTGGCTGATGATATTCACACTAACCATGCCTTACCCTTGTTAAATCGACTTAATTATAGGTTTTGGCAAATGAATTCGTCCTGTTGGCAATTGAATACTTTGATATTAGAATTCCTTGTAACAAGATTGGCAGCTGGACAAAACACGAAAACAAGATGTAGCAGCCACTACAAGACCTTGTTCCAGGTACAACTGTAGTAAACAACTCTTTATAAGGTGATAATTCTTCCCTACAACTTTACGCCATTTAGCAATGGGCGTGGTCGCTCGCCAACAAGCTAATTAACTTAACAGACAGCTATCAACTTTGCATACAACCAGCTTCAATTACCTTCTGGTGTCTCTCAAGCGTAACTCTCCATAGCAACAATAATTCACTTCGTGATGAGTGGTTCCTTTCTTGAAGACAATTATGACAGATTCTTGTGCCAATGCGACATTCATTTGCCAAAGTGACGGAATTCATTTGCCAAAGTGACGGAATTCATTTGCCAAAGTGATGATTTTTGCCAAAACCTGTAAGTCTAAACCTGCATAAATATTATGATATAAATTGATGTTTTTTTTACCCATACTCGCTTACGTATACACTATTCCACCTGTCTAAAGTACTGTAGCTGCAGTACCTGCCAAGCAACAAAGGTGACTACATGATGTCTAGGCATTGTACATATCTTGCTTAGCTTAAAAATACTCTGTGATGGAAGCACATTCACTGTGATACAGAGGCAATGATGCATGAATATGGGTATTGGCCACTTGCTCATGTACTGTACCGTATAGACTAAATATCTTGAGGGGTAAGGTTGAGTAATGTTACATAATTTAGCATTTTTGCGGATTTGCAAACACTCCCAAAAATGTATTGGATTATAATTATGAAGGTCTAAATATTTGAGGGTAAAATTTTTTGCTGGTAACTCGCAAAACAAACAAAAAAAATTATTTAAACCATATGGTAATAGCTAGCCCTGGATATTAGCAACACCTCAGCCTAGAATTATGATCATAAGAGCCGTCCTTAGTTAAAAGCCATGGCTTGTATATGAATGTGCTGATGAAAGTGTTGATAAGACACGTTTGCGGCAGAGACCAGGCAAGGGAGTTGTTTTAAGTCAGCAAAGAGCATTTTGAGAATAGTGAAGAAAAAATAAGGAAAGTCAGTTGTTCTTCATTAATCAACATAAATGCCACGGCATACCACTACAATACAAACCCGTCATAGCCGCTCTCAGATAGTAGCCACATCTACAAAGGTTTTCTGCTATGCATGACTATTACCCAATTAAATATGGTAGTCATAACAGTAGTCACTCACTTTTAAACAACAACTGGCTGCAGTTCTGTGGGCATGCGCCATTGGTTTCCTGAAATTGTTATCTGAAAAAAAGTGTGTTTCTTTGTACTGTATGTATGTATGTATGATACTGCTCAAACGTATTGTCATCTAGTAAGATTGCAAACGATTTAAAACCGCTAATTGAAGGGCATTGTACCCGTGAATATTCATCCTAAACAAAATGGATTAATACTCACGAGCAAAATGGATGCCACACTGTTTAATTAGCAAGTTTCTTAATCACTTGCACTCTCGCGAGACAACATTGTGTTTGAGTGGTACTGTGTATGTATGTTTGTCTTTTTGCACCCACAGAAGTTTAGCATCTGGATTAACCAATCTAGTGAGTGTATGGCACTGGCAACCATTCTTACAATTGTCCAACTCATGTGAACTTTGCAGGTCCTGATTTGGAAAATCTAATAGTGTTGATTGCATTGTGATACAGTGAACTGAAAAGGAGTTACTACAGCAGAACCTCAGTTTCTAAGCCCCTTGGGACCAGGGGTGGTCCATAAGTCTGAAAAGTTCATATTTCTAAAACTGTGTATAAATTTGACCCTAAAAGAACATTTAAAAAAATATTAATCTTATTCAACTACTCTAATAGAGCAGTCGTTTCCACAGTTCGGTTAATCGAGAATCCATATAACTGAGGTCCAGATAACTGAGGTTCCACTGTAATCATTTTTGATGGTGTGATGTTTAAATTGTGTACACTTTGCCATGGTAATTTCTTGTCATATTAGAAAATACTAGGTATCATTTCATAACGTGTGATGCCATGGTACAAATGGTGTGCTGTAAGGTTAACAATTTCAGTGTTTTGTTTGATATCCTGTGTAAAAGCTGATGTATTGATGTAATTATGCATTTAACCCTTAAACCTGCACCCGTTTTAAAAAACACAAGCACTGAAACACATTTTCAGTAACTGGATTTTATGCATATCTCTTAAACGAGCCCCCATAGTGCATCTGTACAACACCATTTGTTCACCATAAAATTTTGGTCTAAATGGTCCCATCCTGCGTTGCATTCAATGAGTCATGTTGTACCTTGAAAGTACAGTGGAACCTCTGTTATCCGTACCCCTTGGGACCAGGGGTGGTCCATAAGTCTGAAAAGTTCGTATCTCTGAAACTGTGTATAAATTAGTGCTGAAACGAATAACAATTTTTACTATTTGAATAGTTGTGAACAAAATGACCGAATATTCAATTAATCAATAAGCTTACTTCTATTGAATAAGTATTGAAACCTTTTGTTAGGGAACAAGGTAAAGCCTAAGAGCTATTTGTATCTTTTCTAAAAGAGAATTTTTACAGTATAGATACATCACTTCATTCACAATCTTAAGTTTCAAGGCTGGCTTTTCCATCTGAATACAGTGTACAAAGTGCTAACGATTACTTGAATAGTGTGTTAACAAATCGAATAGTGTCATGCAGACCGAATAGTCAAATAACCGAATAATCATTTATAAATAACATTAAAGAAAATTGTAAAAATATGGGTATTTTCAACTACCCTAATAGAACAGTCACTACTGTCCGATTAATCAAGAATCCGGATAACTGAGGTCCGGATAACTAAGGTTCCACTGTATGAAAGAGCTATGTATCTCTTTGTCTTTATTGTTCACATTAAGGTTAAGACAAATAGTTCAAAGCTTCATTCAGTTTCATAACATTCGGATGCTGCTTTACCCCACCAAAGCTTTGTTACCATGGTTACTAACAAGTTAAACCAGTTTTACAAATATTGTCACTCCTTGTGGAAGCTGCCGTTTACATATTTTTGGTGTAGTTATAGTTTAACACAATGGTTTACTGGAGGTATAGTAGTTTGTACTAGTGTTGCACTGATATGCATATTTTCACATTTACCGATACCAAGAGTATATGATAGTAACCAAGAGTATCGAACACGTGTATTACCCTGTAATTAATGATTGCGTAAAGTAACACGGATATTTTAATAATTGTTCGTTTATATTGCCATCAAGGGTTGCTGTATTTAGCCCGATTTGGCCACTAAACCAAGCAAAAACATAACATTAAAAGGAATTGGCTAATGTTACAGTTCTGGCACTGCCAAGCGGATCCCTGAAGACATGGCAAAACGCACATTTGTGCAACTGTCGTGTTAGTGAGCTGGGGTTATCTTGGGTTCTTACTACACTTTCCTTGTACAATAACTGTTGAATACTTGGTTGAATAACACGGAAAACTGGTGAACAAAGACCCATTGCCACGTACACATTTCAAATTACCATTTCAATAAACGAAAAATTACTGAAATATCTGTGTTACTTTATGCAAACGTAAATCACGAATCAATACACCATTCGATACTCTTGGTTTCTATTATATACTCTTGCTGATACCAATTTTTCACTCATTCCTGTAGCCAATATGCCGATATTTATCAATATTCTTCAATTCTATAGGTCAGGGGAGAAGGAGCAAAAATCATCTAAAGTTTATGTGTGTATATAACATTAATTACAATAATTTAATTACTTGCGTGGGTGGCTGATTCTACAATGTTTGATAACAGTGTGCCACTAACCCCTGTCATGGAAATGAAAGCCATGTAATAAAACACCTAAATCAGCTTCTCAAACGGAGTTTTGGTGGGATTCCAGACCCTTTGCAAATGGTGATTGGTTAATTGCGTGGGCAGCCAATAAATATACACTGCCTTGCAGCCACACTATTCACAGATAAACAAGCCTAAGTAGTTACAAACAGGTACAGCAAATAAATGTTTACCGCTTACCTCTGCATTCACTGCTTTCTTTTAATACTGTCACGTGTTTATTACTGTCGTTAATGATTGACTGTGGGTTTAGGTTATCGGCTAATAATTTCCTTTTCGTAGCCAATACCGACACTTGCAAAACCACTTTATATCGGTTGTTACTGATTATTCAACCGATTATTGGTGCAACACTAGTTTGTACTGCAGTGTACAACCTATTAACCATCAATTGTGTTCATTAATTGTTGACATGACATTTGTAGCAAAGCTTCAAAGTTTCGAAGCTTCGGTAACATTTTCCAAAGAAGCTTCGGAGGATGTATTTATACATTCATTCCAACCCTAGTTCACATACAGGGGCTGTATCAACTAATAAAATGCCAAACTACTTCGTCTAGTCAAAAATTTCGTGACTTAATTTTTTGTTCATTACAAGCTGGCAATTCAGCTGATGTATAGATAAGTATTATGTGATTGGTGTATACCGTTTGCTATTTTTCAATACTGCCCAGAACTAGTAGCGGGTACTGTAGGTTCGTTGTTGTATGTAAAAGTTTTATAGTGGACTGTCAAAGTTAAATAGCAAATTTAAGAATGAATCTGAAGGCATATGTAGCTAACAATCACAGCAACAGTGCATGGCATCCAAAAAAGAAGGTATTGTAACTGACTGCACTATAGACTGCTCTATTAGACTATAGGTTGGTTAACTTCAATAAGACGGCATGTATATTAGAGGTGTACCGATGTGGTTTTTTTGCATGTACCGATATCCGATATTGATGTCACCAAAAGAAGCCGATAACCGATAATTGATCCGATATTTGCATTATAGTTAAAAGTGTACATTTACCTACCCTATAACAACATGTACATGTATTCATTGCTATACTCTGCCTGTGGTGGTACAGAGCTTGGGTTTGTATTGTGCAATCCAGACAATTAGGCACCCACAAACATTTTTATGTATACTCCCATGAAGCCTTATACGGATATTTCTGCATTAATCTGCATTCTAATGGCTTGTGAGAAAGCTGGTACAGCAAGTTTCCTTGGTTATCCTGTGACCCTTATTTTATTACACGGTACTCTATAACTGCTTCATTTATAAAGACTGTGATAAGCTTTCCAGCAACAGACAGTAGAATCGCGTGTATTTATATGGCTTCTCGTAGCGTAGCGCTTGTTTCAAAGTGAATAATAAACCACTGGCACTAAAGAGCCACATGAATAATGTAGAAAACCAATGCACAATCCGTTTATGTACAAACTATTGCTAGTGTATAAATATCGGTAGCGATATCGGTCCTCCTGCTGTTCTGTACCGATACCGATATTGGTAAAAATTACCATATTGGTGGCCGATATTATAGCCGATCCGATTATCGGTACACCTCTAATGTATATACATGCAGTATGTGAACAAAGTTCCCATTTATGGAACAGTAATTTAGTTCTCATACAGCTACACAGGGATTGAGTATCAATTGTGTTATGTAAGTATCACATTTTGCCATACAAGGTTCACTGTTAGCTAAGAGAATATTATGTATGAATATATGTTAAGTTGATGGTTTTAACAGGTACCAGCTTGCAACAATGCAAACAGTATTTAATATCCTGCTATGAGAACAGAGAAATGGAACGTACCAGGTGGTCTAAATTTGGAGGACTTTCCGTCTATTTGGATGTTGCCATAATGAGGTCACCACGTTTGGAAGACAAGTTTCGTGAGGAACATGCCATGGGCCTTGTGGACAGAATGGAATATATTTTCATTAACAAAATTTTAACTGATGGATATCAGAAAATTTCACTGATTGAGGGAGATCCTGGAGCTGATAAAACTACATTGACCTCTAAAATCTGTAAAGAATGGGCTAGCAGTATAATACAGGTATTGTCAAATGATTTAGTGTTTTTGATCCCACTTCGTGATAGTTACTATCACAAAATAACGGGATTGAATGAACTGTTTGATAAACTCAACTGCCCTAAACTGTTAGAATATGCTCAACAGTACAATGGTAAAGGCTTAGTATTTATCCTAGATGGATGGGATGAGCTCCCTGACCACTTGCAGTCTCAGTCTTTCTTTCATGATATAAGAGTGCACTTACTTGTTCTACCATCATAGTAACCTCTCGTCCATCTTGTTCTGATTGCATAGCCAAAGCTGTAGATAATCGTTGTTATCAAATACTGGGGTTTACTCAAAACATGGTGGAATGTTGCATCAAAGAATATTTTAAAAGTAATCCGCAATCTGCCAAGTCTTTGTTTGATGTATTGAGAGGCCATGAAAACCTACGTCAACATTTTTACATCCCCATGACAGTAGTCATATTGTGTTTTGTGTATTGTAAAAGCAATTACCAACTGCCATCGAGTCTATCAAAACTCTATGAAAAGTTTGTTCTTCTGTGTATTCGCTCTAATATACCTGAATCTCAAAGAAAGCAATTTAAGACTCTGCAGAGTGTTCCTAGTAAATTAAGACCGGTTTTTAATCAGCTATGTGAATTAGCTCTGAAAAAATTAGTTGATAAAAAGCTGGTGTTTGATGAAGAAGAGCTGGAAGATCTTCCCATTGCAAAAACTGATCGGTTTGATGGATTTGGACTACTACACATTGAACATGTCACAGATGAGTTTGGTGATAGAGTTAAGTCTTACAGTTTTATTCATCGTGCAGTACAGGAACTTTTGGCAGCTATATTGATATTGGAATCTAAAACTGTAGAAGATGCAATAAACAAATACTTTTCAAAAACGTCTTACCTGAGCAATGTGTTCCCATTTATATTTGGGCTAATGCCCAAAGAAGACCTGAAACCTATTGTTGAAAGAGTAAAAGAGATTTATATCCAGTCAAATGGATATGCAGTGCTTCTCAACAGAATATTATATTGCTTATTTGAGGCTCAAGATGAATTGCTTTGCAGTGAGTTTGGTAAAGTATTCAACATTACAAATCATCTTGTTTTAATGCCATATACACTGTTAGACTATCACTATGCATTTTACTTCTTGTCTACTTGTAAACTTGTACAACTGCATGTAACGTGTCCATCTCTGTTAACTGACATTCATGTTGAGGTAATGGCTAAATACTTAAGCAAGTCTTGTGCTGAAATGGTATCATTTAGCCCCTACATATCTCTTCAGCTAACAGGAGTTGTCACCATGTGCAAAATTCTGTCATCTCAACATAATATGTTAGGGTTGAATCTTAATTCAAAATTTGGAACAGTTCATGTTCCTGGTTGCATTGAAGTGTTGTGTGACAGTATCTGCAAACATCATCTTCACATCACCACCCTAAAATTACCATCTGCTAAATTACATGAAAGAGATCTTGACAGCCTTGGTTGTGCAATTGCAGACTTAAAATCACTTGAATTGTTGGACATGCGCACATTTTCTTTTAGTGACGGGACAAGTTTGAAATCCTCTAAAATATTTTGTGATGCATTGTGCAATACTAAATGCTTGAAGATTTACACATTTGGTAGATGCTGGTTTTCAGTAGATGACATTGATTTGTTTAGTGATATTTTAAGTCAGAACAAGAGCATAAAACAAGTAGATGCTTTTGATGTTGATGATGCTAATGTGGTAACTTCCATTTTACAAGGACTATCATCTAACCAATCCATTACATCATT
Organism: Dysidea avara; assembly: GCF_963678975.1. Lineage (NCBI taxonomy): Eukaryota > Metazoa > Porifera > Demospongiae > Dictyoceratida > Dysideidae > Dysidea > Dysidea avara. The sequence goes on from NC_089277.1 coordinate 35,289,462, forward strand.
CAGTGTGTGGCCAGGTCCTTTAGATACCTCTCATATGTTAGGACAGAGTTTAGGGAAATGTCTTGCGTCAAACCAAACCTTAACTGTCATTGATTTTACCAGTTTTGGTTTTTATGAGCCTATGGAAAATTTACAGTGGTCATCAGAGCATGTGTGCTGTATCTGTACTGGTCTACAATCCAACAACAGTTTAGTGACACTGGACATTTCTGGTGGCTACATAGATAAGACTGCCAGTGATGCTGTTTGTGTCATGTTGTCAATAAACATATCATTGAAACATCTCTTTCTTAATCCAGTCCACTTGGAAAAGGTAGGAGCTGTTGCAATCTTCAACAGTTGTATCAATAACACTACACTGGAATTGTTGACGTTGGTTTGGTTACCAGGAGGGGAGTTAGCTCGTGCACCATGGCGTGCACCATGGTCATCATCTCACCCATCTGAGTTAAAATTGCAGTTTGATAAAGAGCCAATGTGGTCTACAGAAAGCATTTTTCCATTTGCAGAGGACAGTGAAATTATCACCATATTAGACCAAGTGCAAAGGTGTCGCCAAGACAAAAAGAAACCTCCAATAACAATTTTATGGTAAGTATATTGATGTCTGCCATCAGTGTATAATTGATATTTTCTTTGTATATAGGAAGTACATTAAATTTCTAGAAGCCAAGTTTAACATTTTAAAAGCAATAAGAGTTTACTAAGTACTAAAGGTATTTATATCAGAGTATACGTACATGATGTAATAGTGTGCAATGTATACACCTTTTGTTGTTACCATATTATAAATCATTGACATTTGAGGAGATTTTTAATGGATGATATACTATCTAGCTAAGTTCACAGGTGAAGTATGCTGTATTTCCATAATGTGCCAAAGTGGTTGTTACTACAAACTAAACTAACACTAAACTGATTTCTCCGGACTTTGCTACGTATATATATATATATACAATTAAAAGAATTGCAAGTGGAAGTTATGGAGACCATATACGTATTTGATCTGGTAGGGCTGTACTATCTTTGCAAAACTGTAGGTGCACTAGCAACAGTTTTGTATTGCAACTTTAATTCTTCGTTAACTGAATTTACATTTACCAGTTCAACTCAGAAGATTGGCATATCCTGTGTCAGTGGCAGATACAGGGGGTTTCAATGGTTTCAGTTGAAACTCCCTCTGAAAATAGTGCACACACCCCAAATTTATTTACAATTGTGTGGGTGATAAATCACCAGGACCTATACATAGTGTATTATATTGAACTGGCCAAGCTCTTCACACTTTTGTCTTTGACATCACTGAAAATGTCACTACGGCGTTTAAGCGTGTTAAGTGCCTCTAAAAATGATATATTGTTTTAATGAGTACAAGTGCTGTTTGCTTCAAAACTTTCTGGGAAGGCTTGGAGATTGGTAAGATTCAACTGTGAAACAATGTTGTGGAATGATTTTTACTGATTCATTGCTAGCTAGTTTAAGCTATATAGATCTATGTAGCTATAGGCCATTGAGCTAAGTTAACATTCACCCCAGCTGGACAATATATACACTTCTCAGTCTTTGATCACAATTTTCTGAACCTGAAACTCCCTCTGGATCCACCACTGTGTGTCCAAAGGGGATAATATATTCCAGGACCTACAAGGGGTCACATTGAAAAGATCTGAAGAAGTAGGTTTTTGCAAAACTGTTAGTACTAAACACAGAGACTGTTTTATTGGAGTAACGGACTGTTATTATTTTGTTGTGATCTAAAACCTCTGATATGGCACCATGCAGACTTCGATTCTTTAATGTAGACAAGCCACTGAACTGAAGGTAAGTTGCTAGTATATGGTATGTCCTTGTTTATCCTAACCTCAGTTACCCAAACACCTTGAGCACCAAGTGATTGTTCAATTAGAGTTGTGAATATGGTGTGTGTTCTATTAGAGTAGTACACCCCTGTAGAAACTTAGTGGGCTTTACTAATCACTTATCTGGAGTTACTATATGTGTATGCGGCAGACCTTAACTCAATTCTTAAGGTGCCAAGGCCAAACGTCCTCATCTATTCACAATTGTAAGGATGCAGAGTCAAATTGTATAGACGTGAGCTAGGGGAGTACTTTACACTGCTGGAATTGAAATGGGTAATTTCTATTGTGCTGCCTTCATGCATACTATGATTGAAGGTTATGAGGCTAAATACAACCACATAGCTGAAATGTATCACCAGACTGGTCATTACAGCGGCTGGTGATAGTACACAAAGGGGATTGAGCCTGTAGATAGCATCACATGCTCAGTATAGTTAATAGTTTGGCACCAATGCACACGTGTTTATGCCAGTTAACTCACCCACAGCTGGAGTGGTTAACCTGTAACCTTATTTGGTGTTGTGTGCTTTTTTTCCAGCAATTGTAGTTTCGAGCTTCGCTACAACACCTATAGCTAGTTATTACAAGCTGCCAAGGTATCTTCAGAACCCAGTGAATTTAGTTAATAGATATTTTACATCCCCCTATGTTTGTGAAACACCGCAGGCAGAGTTACTTACTACCCATAATGGCTTTGATGTCATAGAGATCTATAATCTGACACTGCTTACTGTACTGATAAGACTTTTTCTATAATATTACCACCGTATCGTACAAGCTCTATGTTCTCACCCTCCAGTGCCTAACTGGTAATGTAGATAAACACATTAACATTTTCCTATACTTATGGTTCTGTCCAAACTGTAGCCATGGTGTTTGATTGTAAAGGTTCTTGCATTGCAGGGTGAAAGTAGCTGTGAACAGGCAACTTATGTTATTTTTTGGTAATAGCATATACTCTATTATCAGCAGCATATCAGTGTTGCTTGTGATTAAAACTAACTTGATCCCCCAGTTTGTGTATGTATGTCAGGTTGCAAGGAACTGAACATGTTATAATGAGCAACACCCAAAGCTTTTCTATGTAATGATGCAAAATGTATACAGTATATAGGTGTATGTGAACTGTGTTAATGAAACATGTTTATAATAAGACAGTGATTGTCCATTAAAAACCTGGGTGAAAAAAGTTGTGAAAACAAAAGGTGGCAGCCAGCCACTGGTGATTCTAAACCTGACCTACAGGGGAGGCCAAGTAGGGAACAGCATGACTATTGTTATGTGGTTGTAATATAATGTAGAGTTCTGGGGGTGCAACTCCCAGAAGCTGCAGAGGAAGTGGCATAGGTCAATCCTAGGGTTGGGATAATGTAGTATCTCCTAGCAACCAAGGGACAGTTATTGTTAGCACAACAAATATGTGCACATCAGCATTTACATATATGGTACCTCTATTTCTTTGTGAAGAAACATTAATACCTGATAAAGATCATCATGCCATTATAAAGGTTGGGTTTTACAGCACAATGCATCTTTGCAGTATTGTTGGATTCTTCCTCTGAAACGATCAAAACACTCTAATAGAGTAGTCACTTGCTATAAAATACTCTAATAGAGCAGTCAAAAAAATATTTTGCTACCTGTCCCACCAGAGACCCACAATGTTGGCCTGTGAATTGGTGGACTATAGCTGTCATAGATTAGATATATAGACTATCTAACTCATCAACATTGAAAATTAGCTACTCCCTTGAAACCATAAAATTCAAACCATTATAGCATTAATTAAAAGGATTCTTATTAATTGACACTGCCTGCATATAGATGTGGGAAGTTGTACCTGCAACCTCAGGAAAATGTCACATGATGGGAATGTGGTATGTGTAGGTGCATGGCTCCAATGAGGAGACTAAGGACTATATGAACAGTCCTGGCGACTCCTCTTGCAACCACTTTAGCTAAAAAACATACCAGTGCAGCATGCATACTCCCATCATATGACTTCTCATCTGGAAGCAGTAGGTGCAGTTTTCAAAGCCTATGCTAGGCACTGTCAGTTAACCAGAGTACTTTGTGAATCTCAGTTTTCAGATCATTGTTTTTATTATTAACCATCAAATTATGATGAACAAGGTGTATACAAAATAAAAGTAAGTGGATCCTCGGACAACATGCGACCGCACAAGTGACCGGTAATTGGGTCAGCACGTGGGCATGGCAAGGAAAAGAAAGACTATTTACACACACACATACAGAAAAATTAATTACACACACAAAAATTAATTACAAAACAGATAGTCCGGGTTGACAGTCCATTCCTTAGAGCTTTGACCAAAGAATATCTGCTGAGAAGCAGATATTGAGGTTCTGGCCATCTCATTTAAAAGTTCTCTAATACTATAGCATAATAATATGGTTTCAAAGGAGTAGCTAACTTTCAATGTTGATGACTTTACTAAGTCTATATACCTCAGTTACAGGCCATCAATGTGGGATAGTTAGCAAAAATATTTTTGACTGCTCTATTAGAGTATATTAATGTAGGCGACTGCTCTATTAGAGTGTCTCGATCGTTTTATTATTATTATTATTATTACTAGGACCGCGTCACATACAACCAAGTACATACACCAACGTGACAGCCCCCCGGTGAGGCTATTAGGTGGTGAATGCATTATCCCCAAATCAACTCAATATGTCACAGTAGTGACAGATATAACACAATAGTGGCATCGTAACTAAAGGCCACCAGTAGCTAAGTGCCAGTACATCATTGGTGTGGTATAAATGGCATAGTGATGCGTACAAAGTATATGTATACAAAACATACAGGAGAGAACTATACATTATTGCAGTATTGTATGCAGCAATACATTATAGGCAACATCACCATGCAGATAAAAATTATTAGCCAATATACAGCAATGCATATCAACATCAACTAGAGCTAAGTAAGGTTCATCACGGCAGTGATGTAGCAATGGCACAGTGATGGGTGACACACTATAGTTATGCATACACAACTTTCAGGAGATAGCTACACAATGCTGTAGGCGTATGCAAGCCAGATGAACCAGATAAAGGAAGACAGCCAAGCCACTAGAGCCTAGTAGCTACGCCAGGTGAAGGCAAAAAAGATTAAGCACGTATTAAGCCTGACACCAACACAAAGAAAGTTCGCTATGCCAGCTGCACAAGACAAAATTGTTTACTTGTATTTTATATGTAACTGTAAGCTTATTGTAAAGAGCGTGGCATATGTCAGTTTAATGTTTTCTTGTATTGTTTATTTACGTGAATGAATCCACTGGCAGCTGGCATGGAGACTTGAGATGTTACAAACATAAAAACTTACTTGTAATCTTCTTGTTTACACAAGTGGCTTCTGGCTCTCCTGCACGGGCATCACTAATCTTCTTCGCGCAATATGTAAGTAATTAAGCAAGGGTGTGGTACTGGGCGTTATATAGAATTACACGTATGGTAAAGTCATCAGCACAAACAGGAGCGACGATTATACGTTTGTGCCTTCATTCACAGGCGAATCTATCCCCGGTTAGTTCATGTCTCTAGGCCTCGTAGTTTTCTCAAACATTAATTATTTATTTATGACGTCATTTTAACCGCGTTTCGTATTATTCTTAGTACTTGGTTGTATAATTATTGTTTACTGAGCAGTCAGCCCTGCTGGTGTGCTCAGGAATCACATAAACAAATACATTAGGTACAATAATATGATTGGAGTCTAGCTGTAAATAGGTCAGTATCTGCAATTTCAATTGTATCAGTTGGTAGTATGTTCCACTCATTTATTGCTCTTGAGAAATAGCTGAGGTAGGTAAAATATAGTGAAGATGGTGGTATTGTCTTGTTGGTCGTGTTTTTGGTAAGTAATAATGAGGAATTTGGAGTGATAACTGTTGGTAGTGTATCTTATGCAATATTTGTAACCTAGATAATTTCCGACGAATTTGTAATGTAGGCCATTTCAGCTGATCCAACATTAGAGAAACTGAACTGAATCTGCCATAGTCATTCAACACCCAGCGTGCTGCTCTTCGTTGTACTTTCTCTAACTCTGAAATATCTCCAACGTGGTAGGGATCCCAGACAGCAGATGCATACTCTAGTTGTGGTCTCACCATTGTTAGGTAAGCTGATTCTTTAACTTGTTTTTGAACATTTGTTTAGATTGCGTTTTAAGAAATTGAGTGTTCTAGATGCTTTATTGACAACATTTGATATGTGAGATGACCAAGACAGTGATTTATGAATTAAGACTCCTAGGTACATATGTTGATCAGATATATCTAGTATGTGACTGTGAAGTGTGTAGTCGTGAGTGGTGATAAGGATCTCGTGCAACGTATAACTGTACATTTACTAATATTGAACTTAAGTTGCCAAGTATCGGCCCATTCTGACAATTTATTTAAATCTTCTTGAAGTCTGTTGATGTCTTCTACACTATTGATAACTCTATAAAGCAAGCAATCATCAACGAACAGGCGGAGTGGTGAGTTGATGTCTTTAGTTATGTCATTTATATACAATAGGAACATTAGAGGTCCAAGAACTGTGCCTTGTGGTACCCTAGACATTACCGACACTGGACTAGAGGATTCACTATTTAAAACAACACACTGAGTACGTTGGGTAAGCCAAGTTTGGATCCAGTTATAAGTACTGCCATTAATTCCATAATATCTTAGTTTGGTCAACCAAATTGATGATAATTTGGTTGAGCACGAAATTTTGTATTGTGATATTGGGGTTTTGCCACATATTTATTAAGCATGTAAAAAGGTGAAACCGCTCTATAGTGGTATATAATGGATGTTCTGGAAATAAATATAGTAATATGTACAAGGAATTAGTACTAAGGTTTTATTATCTAATTTTTAAGGCTCTTGGCCTGCACAGGGTTGCTTCCCAAACTACAAAAAGAAAACACTTACACAAACAACTACAGATACATGCATCTAAAGACAGTAATAATGGCAGTCAAATACAAGGTGACAATACAGAGCCTGATAAATGAAGGTACAGGGGAGAGATAGAACATTGATGGAAATATAGTTCCAAAGGAACTTGTAATGGTTGACCTCGTGGAAAGTGGATGGCTTCTAGTGGAAAGTGAATGGAATTTGGTAATGATAAAGTTGATTGTAGCTAAATCATATAGCAAGCATAATGACGTTTGAGTTGCAAGGCTTGGCAATACAAGTAGCTGGTCCTCCTTCTGATAGATGGGTTCCAAGTGACTGCCACATACCCATCTACAATAGCAACACGGTACTGCATGCACTTCACTCCATGCTCCTCATTAATAATGTTATACACTTCTTCTGTTTTATAAGTGGCACTTTGCTGGAACCTAGGTGGTATCATGCAGGGTTGGCCTTAAGGGTAGGAAGTTATCTAGGATAGGCAGCTGACTAGGAGTAAGGGGGCCACCAAAGCTCTAAAACTAGGACTCCAGTTTTCAAATGCAAATTCAGTATAATAGTTGGTTCTTACGTAGAAGAGAGAATCACAATATGCAAATAGAATCACTAATGAGCAATAAGCAGTAATTATACTGGAATGCATTGGTGGTTGCACATGATATTCATTGCACTGTGCACTAGGATGCAGCCAATACATTAGGAATGCATCAACTATCACTTAAGCTTTTCACTATGGGCAGCATGTGATTGAATTGATTAAAACAAATTCACACAGGTGTACATGTGGCAGTTATTCACTTAATGTGATGATGGGTGCTTATTATAAATAGTCATTCCATGTCAAATCACTGAGAAATTGTAGGGTCACTTCTCGGATATTGACGAAACTTGGTGTGTTTGTAGTATCTATGGCACTCATCACCCATAGCAATTTTTAACCTCATACACCACATAGTTTCTGATTTATGATCACAAATATTTTGAATATTTCATGAAAACTTGGTCCGTCTTGAGTTACAAAATCAACTGTAGCTCACCACTGTGTTAATGTTTTAAAATAAACTTTTCAGCAATTAAAGACTGTTAATTGATCTTTCAAGTAACTCATAAACTATGGGATATCAATTTAATTAAGGTTCAACAAGGCTTTATTAAAAACTTTACTCCTTAATATTTCAAAAAGTGCTGCTTCAATTTCTTTGATTTTTTAGTAAATAATAATTAGGCTATGGTCTATTGTTGGTAGTGGTGGGGCCACAATGGGCTCAAGAGATACAAGTACACAAAAAATTTGGAATTTTCAACTAGAGTAGGGACCATAGCACATTGATAAAAAGCATAGGCGGCGGAAAGGGGGGGGGGGGGGGGCTAGGGGGCTAAAACCCCCCCTCGGTCTGCTGAGGGGGGGCTTAGCCCCCCCTCAGAATGATATCACACCGAAATTATCTTTCTTGGAGTGGGGCTGAAAACCGTGATAAAGATCGAGATACTCTAATAGAGCAGTCACTCTAATAAAGTAGTCAGTGTGTAGCGAGCTATGTAAGGATTTTTATGTAGTTTATCAGCTAGAAATGGTAGCTGGTGAGGTGGAAAGCTCTTGTCAGTTGGTTGTGACCTTTTTTTTTTTTTTTTTTTGGTCTCACCTTACCAAACTATAGAAATAAGTCTGGGTCAGCTCAGCGGAGCCCCCCCTCATATCAACTACTTCCTCCGCCGCTGATAAAAAGTACTGAAACAAGTTGGAGTAGTCCATGATATTAAATCACAGTAAAACAATAAGAAGTGTTATATCCCTACTGTGTATTTCCATTACAGTATCTTGAGCACGTAGGGATATAACACTTTTTATTATTTTACTGTGATTTAATGACTACTCCAACTTGTTTCAGTACTTTTTATCAATGTGCTATGGTCCCTACTCTAGTTGAAAATTCCAAATTTTTTCGTGTACTTGTTTATTAACTTTTTTTGTAAATAATTTTATTATGACTAGTGAACCCACGCATACCACATCTGAAATGGCACCGCACGCTCCAGCTATATCAATTATTGTCTGAAAAGTGAAGTATCCATTACCCTTCATTGTCAGCTATGTTCAACCTGTAGAACTGTTCGAAAAGTACCTCTACAATCCACGAATACCAAAAGAAAGAAATAGTGAATTATATCAATTATCGTCTGAAAAGGTATCCATTATGCTTCGCTGTTGGCTATGTTCAACCCATTACACAGCAATATGAATCAAGAACTGTTTGAAAAGCATCTCTGCAATCATAATAGCCATCAAGGCCGGAGGAGACGGTCTGGTTGGTCAGGCCTGAGCCAGATCAATAATCTGGAGCTGGACCAACTCGAACTATATTACTTTCATGCAATCTCTGGATGATATTTACACATACATTTCAGATGTTATTAAAAATGCATGGCACGAGCAGTTAGCTATAGTTTCTCAACCTTACTAGAGCACAAAACTACACATACAGTACTTCCAATTACCTTACAGTACAGCATAGCATTTGTATCGTTTTGTGCAGAAATGATTGTGGGTCCTATGTATCACGTGTGCTGACAGTTGCATTTATCACATGTACGGCAGGTGCCTTTTTTGATTCTAAACCAGCACACTTATATTACAATTCAATCTTCATAATAATCATTAGCATTTCTTGGCTTGGCTTCTTTTACTGGGCGAAGGGCTGGCAGTGACAAACTAGGTGCCTCATTCTGCGGCAAAAAGCTGTACACCCACACACTACATGGTGGCCATCTGCATGAGATCTTGAGAAGAAATCACTCCTCTTCAACAACCCACTCATCCTGTCAAAAGACTGAACAAACTCAGTCTCACTCCACATCACGCCATTTTCGAATAGTGATTGATCTCGTGACTGTCCACCAGTATATTTACGTGATGATCCGTTCACTTATGTTGCATACAAACTAGTATAGTATACTGCATTTTTGTAGCTGTGTAGCTATTCACTGTATCCAGCTAGCATGTCTAGTATCCAGCTAGCATGTCTAGTATCCAGCTAGCATGTCTAGTATCCAGCTAGCATGTCTAGTATCCAGCTAGCATGTCTAGTATCCAGCTAGCATGTCTAGTATCCAGCTAGCATGTCTAGTATCCAGCTAGCATGTCTAGTATCCAGCTAACATGTCTAGTATCCAGCTAGCATGTCTAGTATCCAGCTAGCATGTCTAGTATCCAGCTAGCATGTCTAGTATCCAGCTAGCATGTCTAGTATCCAGCTAGCATGTCTAGTATCCAGCTAGCATGTCTAGTATCCAGCTAGCATGTCTAGTATCCAGCTAGCATGTCTAGTATCCAGCTAGCATGTCTAGTATCCAGCTAGCATGTCTAGTATCCAGCTAGCATGTCTAGTATCCAGCTAGCATGTCTAGTATCCAGCTAGCATGTCTAGTATCCAGCTAGCATGTCTAGTATCCAGCTAGCATGTCTAGTATCCAGCTAACATGTCTAGTATCCAGCTAGCATGTCTAGTATCCAGCTAGCATGTGTGAATCAGCCCTTCATTTATCCAGCATTAAAAGAATCAGCACATCAATATGCAGCAGCAATAAATTTACAAAATCAGTGTTTTTTATACTAGTAATTGTTTATTATTTCTATAAGGTTTCAATTACATCAGGGTTGCATCATCACGCATCATCACCAGTTACTTATTACAGTCCCAGTTCTCAGCTACTTTACATCATCTCCTCGCCGGTATAAGCTCGACCCGAGCTTCTGCACTAGGCTTCTTTCGACTTCTTAGAAAATATCGGTGCTCATCATTGGTTGTATCTGTTGATGTGACTTCCTTAACTTGGGAAGCACTTGTTGGTGGAACTTCTGCTGGATTAGTTGAACTAGTCTGTGATGGCTCTGGTAATGACTCTGCTGGAAAAGTTCCTGTGGCTGTTGGCTCTGGTAGTGACTCTCTGTCCATGATCTTTGGTCCGGGTGTTGATTGATGTTTCATTTCAGCGTCCAGGTTCTCCAATTGCTTCAGCACTTTCTTTGGTGGTCTACCAGGTTTTGATCGCTTGTTCCCATACCAGAAGAAGCCTGTTGGTAAGGATGGAGGACAAGGTTGTACTCTGGATTGATGGACTTGAATGGCCGGATCATCAGGGAAATAAATCTTGGTCACTACAACATCTGGGTCATCTTGGGACACAGATCTTGAAAAACAATCACATAACGGTTCCCTCTAGTGGTGACAGGTAGTTCCATGATGTCTACTCCAAGTATTTGGAAGGGACGCTCAGTAGCAATGGGTTGTAGTAGTGGTTTCTGTCTCCTTCCTGTACCTTCTACTATGGCACACTGTGGACAGTTGTCAGCATACTTCATCACATCAGTATACATATGTGGCCACCACCAACACCGTATCACACTCTTGTACAACTTGGGTCCTGAGAAGTGACCAGCCAATGGTCCATCATGGTGTTCCTGCATTATTCTATGACGCAAATGCTGTGGCACCACCACTCGTGAAATCTCAGTCTGCTTGGGACCTACAAAGTATAGCACATTGTTACACAAAGCATACAGAGTTGACTCAGCTACTATTTTCTTGGCCAGAGTAGCATCTCCTGGTAGTGTTCCATCTCTTAGGTAGAGAATAATTGAACTCAGTTCTGGATCTTTCATCTGCTCATCACAAAATGCAGTACTATTATGCTCCGCTTCTCTGGGTTCCTCTTGTAGCACATCACTGATAGTGGCTGGTAGCTCACAAGAGATGGCTGCAACTTGTACCTCAGTGTTACTATCTTTATCTGAGGGTGCAGCCATGACCGGCTGTCTAGAGAGACAATCAGCATGTGGGTTCTTTTTACCTGACCGATGAATTATGTCAATGTGCTTGATGCCGCTACCATAGACTTTACTCCACCATCTCGCGTGTCTTCCAGTGAGGTTTGGTGCACCAAGAATGGCTCTGACTGCAGCATGATCTGTAAAAACAATAACATTATGACCATACAGATAGTAGCGGAAATGGGTAACAGCCCATACTACTGCAAGGGTCTCTAGATCGGTTATGGCATAATTTGCTTCAGCATTGGATATGGATCTGCTGGCATAAGCAACAGGATGTAGCTTCAGATCATCTTGATATTGCGATAGTATGGCACCCAGTCCCAGTTTGCTTGCATCAGTCTCCAGTGTGAAGTCCTTGGTAAAGTCAGGGTAAGCAAGCAGTGGTGAAGAGGACAGTTTCACTCTCAAGGATTCAAATGCCACTTCACATTCTGCTGACCAGCTAAACACTGCTCCTTTCCTAGTGAGGGCATGAAGTGGATGGGCTACTTTAGCATAGCCAGGAATAAACCTTCGATAGTACGAAGTCAAACCAAGGAACTGTCTCAACTGTTTCAAGGTGGTGGGTTGAGGAAAATTTCTCACAGCTTCCAAGTTACGATTATTGGGCTGGAGTCCACAAGGTGTCACAATATGTCCCAGATATTCAACCTCCTTGCTCAATAACTTGCATTTACTAGGGTTGAGCATCAGTCCAGCTTTCCTTAGTCGATCAAACACAGCTCGAAGATGTTTGATGTGATCTTGCAGAGTCTCAGAAAACACTATCACATCATCCAAGTAAACAGAGACAAATTCAACTGTAGATGATGTCTGTAATCCGGACAACACTCGCTGCATCAAACGTTGAAAGACTGCTGGGGCATTGGTAACCCCGAATGGCATCACTCGGAACTCAAACAAGCCCTTATGAGTGATAAATGCGGTCTTCTCCTGGCTGTCATCACTAACTTTAATCTGCCAGTATCCAGACTTGAGATCTAATGTACTAAAATACTTTGATTTCCCCAGTTGGTCAAGCAGGTCATTAATTCTTGGAAGTGGAAAAAGATCTGGCTTTGTTAGTGAATTCAGAGCTCTATAATCCACACAGAACCTAAGTGTTCCATCTCTTTTCCTCACTAATACGACGGGGCTTGCCCATGGACTTTCAGATGGCTGGATCACATTGTTTTGCTGCATCTTATTAAGTTGATCGGCTATCTCTTGCCGAGCCCCAAAAGGGACTCTTCTGACTGGTTGCTTCCTTGGCTGTGAATCTCCAGTGTCAATTTTGAACTCGACTAAATCAGTCTCTCCCCTTTCATCATCACTCAGGCTGAATACATCATGGTACTCAGATAAAATCTTACTCAACTGCGTGGACTTATCATCAGATAGCTCTCTGTTAGACTTTATTAAGATTCCTCTAAGCTGTTGCTGTCTCCATCGTATATGCTCATTAGAGCTAAGATGGTTATTGGACAATGTATTTATAGTCCATACGTTCAACTGTCCAGAAGCTGGTTGTAACGACTCTGGCATACTAGGTGAAGAAACATCAGAAATAGTAGCATCATCTTCAAAGCAACACTTCTGGTCTGACAATTGACTCTTCTCTATAGTTGATTCCACCTCCACCTCACTAGCACATGCAAGCTTGATACTACTCTTCAGTTGATAAGGTGTTTTGCTGTTGTTGGAAACTATTACAGTGGTTCGTCCCTCTTGATTAACATTCACCAGAGAATCATCAATGCTCAAACAATCATCAGGTAAGTATTCTGACTCTATCAGAACATGTCCTCTCACTGCTTCAACCTCCACTGGTACAGCTGCTGAATAATAAGCTGGTAGTCGAACAGCAGTAATCAGTTTCACTCGTGCAGGCTGAGTTTTAGAAATATCGCCAACATCATTCGAAGGTGGGTATCCATCACTACTTATCAATTTTGACTCACTTTCCTTAGTATCGGGCAGAACATGAATAGCTGGAGTATCAGAAGACTGATTCATATCTACTACTGGAATCTTATCACTAGTAGAATCACAGCTACTCTGATCAGAAATTGAGGCTTCATTAATGCTAATTGGGAATTCCTTCTTTTCTTTCAGAGGTTTCTCTTCACTAGTAGGCTGACACCTCTCAGCTGACTTCACACTGGGGTGATAACTCACAATTCCCAAGAGGTGACAAACTTCTTCTGACAATAGTAATTCGTCAGGTGCAACTAGCTTGATATAAACAGTAGTAACAATTGCCTTCTCACTAAAACTAAGACTCATCTTCATCTGTCCATCTAGTCGTATTGGTTTCTGGTCATAAGTGCAGGCTCTAATCTGTTCAGCAACTTCAAGATCTTGTACATTCAAGCCAGCTTTTGAAACTATGTTGTAGAATTGATCTCCTCTTAGTATTGTGATATCGGATCCAGTATCTATAACACCAGTTATGGGAATTCCTTCAATGTTGACTTCCACACTACGGGATCCACACTTAGGGTGACTGTGAGGAGTAGCTCGAATTACATTAGCACCAGGTCTAGAACTAGATGATTTAGTCTGTGTTGACTTCTTACCAGAGCTCTCGGTCTTTGGCTGTTGACATTGCCAAGCCAAGTGATTTGGGCTATCACAAATGTAACATCTTCGTTGTTTCTGCTGTAAGACTGGGCTGCTACTATCTTTCTGCGACCTGTTCCCTGGCTTCCAGTGCCAGCTTCGTGAGGTTGTAGGCTGCTTGTAGGTTGAGCCAATGATCGATTGCTTAGCATTCTTCAAGTAATGCTGCTTCTTCTTAAGCTCATTGAGCCTCCTCTCCTCTCTCTTGGCTGCTAAACAAAGCTCCTTGTAGTTCTGGGCACCAGACACAGCTGGTGCCTCCATCAAAGTGTAGAGTAGGCCCTCCTGTAGTTGCCCAAAGAGTAACATCTCCCTTGTCTCATTGGAAAGTTGTTCACGCCCAAATCCAGTCTGGAACACCTGTTCTAGTCGACCTATGAAATCTGAAACAGATTCATTTGTGTGCTGTGAAATGTGACGGAAATCAAGAGCTGCCAAAGTATGATTTCCCGGGTCTAACCTCTCCTTCAGAGCAGCTATGGCAGCTTGGTATGTCCTCTTCTTCTCTGGCTGTAGTAGTTTCCACTGTTGCGCTGCTCTTCCTCTCAAGTAGCCAGCCAGCTGCATCAGTGACTCTTCAGTGGTCCACTCATTCCACTGGGCTGCTCTCTCTAGTGTCAGTAGCCAATCCTCAAAAGTTACTGTGACCTCTTCAGCATTGAAAGGATCTATTGGGGGTGCTTTCCCTCGGCGAGAATAAGTCTGACTGTCGGTAGCCGGCTTACTACAGTTAGCAATTCCAATAGAGTTTATAGGTCTGCTGACAGAAAGGGCATCAGATAACGATGCACTTATATTGGTTACCTCTTGACCAGTTGAAGGTAAGCTCTGCTCATAAGCACTTCCTAGAAAACCACTCCGTTCACGTTTGTTCAACTGTCCCTGGGTTGTTGTTGGTATGCAGCTGGTAGGTAATGGCCATGGCTGTTGGAAAGGATTAGATGTGGCTGCTCTTGTTGTGACAGGTAAAATATCAGCTGATGTTGTTGTCACATGTCCCAAAGGTAAGGATGTTGTTGTTGTTGTTGTTAGTGGTGCTACAGGTACAAAGGTCTGACCTCTGTGTTGCTCTGGTGTTGTTGAAGCCATAGTAGTTGGATAACAAGTAAAATTAACATCAGGGCTTCTCTGGAGACCTCCTCCAGGTAGGTTGTCTCGAGCAATTCCTGTAGGAAAAGAAACACTTTTACCATCAAGTAAACTCACTGACTCCTCCTTGAGAAGTTTAGCAGTATCACTCAGAATTTCTGGCCTCTCCAAACTCGACAGTTTCAACCTGGCTAGCTCCAGCTCTCTCACTTGCAACTGTTCCCTCAGAAGTTGCAGCTCCTTATCTTTCTCGGACATAGCATTATCGTACTGTATTAGTTGCTCACAGTTTTCCTGCCAGAGTTCCAGGATCCTATCCTGGGCGATACTGAGCTCAGCCTTCAGATCATCTATTTCACCTCTCATTAACTCGAGTTTGGCACTTAAAGCTCCACTCTCTTCCTCTCTCACTTGAAGAAGATTACGTAATTGGGTTAACTCAATTGCTAGACTCTCCAAGTCCTTTGCTATGTCCAAATCTTCAAGCTCCTCGCTAGAAGTAGACACCATACTGGAAGCCATACTAGATGCCCTTCTGGATACTCTGCTAGATCCTCTACTAGGCAAGGCTGGCAGTGGTGGAGCAATCAAAAATGTACCCTCCATGTCTCTCAGTGAAACTAGTTCTCCTTCCTCAGTCAGGGAAATAATGACTTGAACTTGTGCTTCTTCACCACGGGTTTCTGCTATCCTTCCAGTAATCATTACTTCATGGTCACTTCTTGGGGCTGCTGCTGACAAGTCAAGGGCTCTTGCCAAGTGCTGAATGTGCTGGAGTTTTAGCCTTTTCGAGCTTAAAGGGTAGGCTGTCCCTTTCACTGTTCCAACTGTATTGTCCATTCTCACTAAAAGAAATTCTCCCACACTGAAAGCCAAAAAGCCAAAAGTTCATGGGAGTTGTCTCTTTACAGTAAGCTGTATGTTATACCAGCAGTACCTGTCTTGTTGACCTTTTCCTCCCTGTCCTTCTTGCTAAAGCCAAGAGTTCAGTTTCTTGCCAATTACTACACAAAGTAAGCCTGCAAGATCTCGGTAGGACCTCCACTGTGAATCAGCACTTCATTTATCCAGCATTAAAAGAATCAGCACATCAATATGCAGCAGCTGATAAATTTACAAAATCAGTGTTTTTTATACTAGTAATTGTTTATTATTTCTATAAGGTTTCAATTACATCAGGGTTGCATCATCACGCATCATCACCAGTTACTTATTACAGTCCCAGTTCTCAGCTACTTTACACATGTCTAATATCCAGCTAGCATGTCTAGTATCCAGCTATCCAGCTAGCTAGAAGGGATATAACACTTCTTATCATTTATTTGTCGTGCACTACTCCAGCTTGCTTCAGTACTTTTTATTGATGCAATGGTCCCTACTCTAGTTGAAAAGTCCAATATTTTTGTGTACTTTTCATATGTAACCTAGTAATCTATGTATGTAACTATTTGTATGTAACACAACAACTGCACATGGACAAAAGAACAATGATACAATAGAAAGAATACTGCTACAGACAAGTCACTTAGCTAGATAGTATGAATGCAATGTTTGGTTGTTGCAAACAAATGCTATAAATAGCCCTTATAGTGTGAATGTATGCAATCAATTACTGCATAGTAAAATGATGCAGCTGAGGGTATGTTGTGAACTTACATGGATTATTCAAATCAGTGTACATTATAAACAGTGCTGTTGCTAAAAATTGGTTACTTACACTGGGTTAATAAGTTAATAAGTATAGAGCTTTTATAAGCAGTACAAAGAACACATGTAAATACTTGGTACAGTGGGAAGATACCCAACTCTTAAAGTAAGAGGTCAACAGTTCATTTCTCACTGCAGGCAAATATTATTTTTATTTAGACCACTTTTAGGAACAAGTTTTTACAAAGCACATTGACTGCTCTGTATTAGTGGGGTATTGAGAGTTCAATATATTAGAGTATGTAACACTTTCACACCTCAGATAAAAGGAATTTTTAGTGCTACAAATGTATGCACTCCCTTTATACACTGTACGTATGCACTAACCATCGGGCACTGCATGCCCTTGGACATTGTGCATACATATCAGGCAATGCACTTCTGCCTGTGTTACAGCTATTACATACTAGCTTTTCCAAGACGTTTGGTTATATATCATTCTGAGGAGGAAAGCCCCCTTCATGGATTGAAGGGAGCCCTATGGAATAAAGTAATGCTGGCCTTATTTGTAAAATATACAAAAAAAATTGAAAAAGTAATAATAATGTTTATAATTGCATATATCATGATGTTGTGACACTGGTGTATGCTGTAGATAAAGCAAGCATCATGGATTACTTTTTACATCACAGGAAGAATCCATCTCTACTTCATGTGATGAGCCTCAGAAGATTCTACACAGTTTGCCAGGACTTCCTATATATTCCCAACCAAACAAGCAGCTATCTACAGTGCAGTGTGTTGATATTCTCCTTCACCCCGACCTATCTAAACATTTTTATGTTCATGAGTACCCTTTGATGTAAACTGTAATTCAGTATATGTTGTTGACATGGCCAACTTAGTTGACCCCAAGGATATAGTATGTGATGACATGGGTGCATGGAAATGGAAAGGCAGCTATCGCAGATGGATAACTGTAGATGAAACTGGATGGATTACAGTTATTGGCAAGGACCTTTCAACACCTCCACAGTTACCCTACTACCGTATATGGAAGAGGTACACAGTAAACAAATCTAGTAGTGACCTGAACAGGATGATAGTCACCATGGAAGGTATAATTAGCACAAAAAACATATAACCATTTTAAATGAATCCCATTAATATTATTGTGATTAACAGTGGCTTGGTAGTATGTTTTGTAAGAAACTGTTGTAAATTTCATACAGTAACAATTAATGCAATACTGCATGTCAGGCTTTCAACAAAGCAAATTTATGTACACTGTTAGAGTTTTATTCTTATTAATTTTGTAAAGTGTGATACATAGCTACATACTCCATAAACATCATAATGCACCTAGCAATGTTATGCCCCACCCCTATCCCGGGGTAGGGTGGAGATTTGACAAAGTTTAGTGTCAAATTCCCCAGTACTGGGGGCTAAGATGCTTGTCAAAAACCCCACTATGTTCCGACCTTGATAGAGGGGTTTTTGTAGGGGATTTGATTTACTTATTATTTAAATAATTTTTGGTTAGCAAACTGCCACCATCAAAAGCCCCAGGGGTGGGGCAAGTGTAGATGTCAAATCCCCAGTAGGTATATGGGGACCCCGGGTGTGGGGTTTGACATTGATAGGTGCATAATAAATACTTACTTTAAATTTTAACACAATGTTATATGCCTATCTCTTTTTCTTTCGTAGATTCTGATAATGACACCTTAAACCTTGCCTTATTGCAGTATACTTTTAAAGACAAAGAACACAAAATCAAGGTGGCTCCACATGGCAATTCAGTTAAATCAGAGAGCTATGTTCGTACCATGCCAAGTGTAATGGAAAAGTTAAAGTGTGCGTCTTCAACAAACACAGCCAAGCATGCCATCGCCTTAGTAGAGAACACTACAGGCAGTGTAACAACAGCCTTGTCAGCTGCAGGAATACCTCGTGGCCGGCAGCAAGTAGATGACATACGAAAAAAACTTTTCAAAACTGATTCTGATCCACTGCATGTTTAGTCTGATGACCATGTGTAAAGCAGTAAGTCACCAGATGCTTTTGTCAGAATAGTGACTGGTGCACCATATCCCATGATGGTATTAGCATTTGATTGGGTATTAAACAATCTTGTTAGATTTTGTGCTTTTTCTTCAACTACATTGAGTCCATTGGGTATAGATCCTACTTTTAATCTTGGATCATTCGATGTTACAGTCACTACATATCGCCATTTGCTACTAACCAAACAGGGTAATGTATCCACACATCCAGTGTTATTTGGGCCTTTGTTTATTCATGTGAAGAAAGATTTTGAAGCTTATCACTTTTTTGCATCTTCATTAGTTAGTAAACAACCTCAATTAGCCAAATTACACTGCTTTGGAACAGATGGTGTGGCAGCTTTGGTAAAAGCTTTTCTGCTGTTTTTCCTGGGGCTATACATTTACGCTGTTTTCTTCATTTTCGTCAGAATATTGAGCAGAAATTACGTGAGTTTGGTATAGGTGCTGCAGCAGTTAAGGAATACAAAAAGGACATATTTGGTGATCCAATTCAATTGCAATTTGGTCTGGTTGATTCTAGCAGTGAATCCGATCTAGACAACAAGTTGGATCAGTTAGAATAGAAATGGGATGACCTAGAAATCCCATTTAATTTCCCTCCTGAATTTCAAGGTATACTGCAGAGAAGTCATAGCCATGTCTATGCTACGCCCAGTACGAGAAAAAGCTGGTTTGGGTTGTCCGCCTTCCCCGTATTACACAAATGACATTGAATCCAAAAATAACATTCTAAAGCAGCATCTTCACCGCAAACCTTCCGCATTGCCAGATTTTGTTGGCAGTATGAAGGCACTGATAACAAATCAGCGAACTGAGGTTGAGAAAGTAGTAGCATTGCATGGTGAATATCGTTTGGTATCCCAGTATTCCAAGTTGGCGTGTGATCAGCAATAGTGGTTTAAAATGTCAAGCAAACAGAGACTGGGTAAAATATCATCATTCATGAAAGCTTCTGTTATACCAACGTTTGAAAGTAATTCTAGCAGTGGTAGCATGCAAGAAAAACCTTCACCACTTGAAGCTCTAACACTACCTGTAAATATGGCTAGAACTATCTGGAGCCGAGCCAGATCAATCGTGGAGGATGCAGCAATCACAAATGCTCCCGGCAATGATACAGCATACATTGTAAGAAGCAACAGTGGAAAAAGATCTCATTATGTTCAACCTGCCAAAGGTGGTGGTTATCTGTGTGATGAAGAATACCTGGGTTACAAATCCTCCAAAATTTGTGCTCACACAGTTGCAGCTAGCCTTAAAGGCACAGGGATCGAATCATTAGTAGAATGGTATAAAAAGTTGAAGTACAAGCCTAATTTTACAGCTCTAGCTGACAGTGGCAAGCCATCTTCTGCAGGAAAGAAAAACCAGAAAGGTGTTTCTAAGAAGATTCTTGGGTCATCCATAGCGTCACAGATGAAGCAGATGAAGATTTCATTAGTCGTATACCACCAGTGGATGTGGGTGAGGAAACTTCTCTGTCTGCGACAACGGATTCTGGAATGCTGGGAACTTCATCACAAAGTACATCACAAAGTACTGGTAGTTCAGTCTGCAGTACCTACGGTGTAGTAGCCCAACCTCAATGTGGTTCAGCAAAGTCACTATTCAGCATCACAGAGTTCAGTGGTAGGTTCCAATCTATCATTTCAGCAATTCCATAACACATCGGTACCTGTTGGTAGTGCACTGAGACAGCAAGTTTCACGACATCCAAACGTCTTTAATGTCACACCGCCTGTACAATCTCCACAAGTGCCACAACATCACATTGGATTTATATCTGGAGTTCCACCCCCCCTTATTCCCTATACACCCCCTGGCCTTGGTCTTGTTGCTGCAATGCCACCTGTTCATCTAAATGCAGCAGCTGTACAGTCACAACAACCACCTCCTGTTGCATTGCCATTTTGGATTGACTTTGCTCATGGTAACATATCTAGGTGCAATGGATGCAGAGGGAAGATAGAGCGCCCACCACCACCCAATAATTTAATACTTCAATACAAGGAAAAGGTGCTTTCCCAAAACCCAAACACAGGAATGTGCCAATTGAGTCGAGAGCCTAGAAATGTTTACTACCATGCGAAGATGTCATGTATATCACCCCACTTTTGTGATTTTAACCCAGCAGTTCATATTAGAGTAGATGCAACAGCCAAAGCTAAATTAACTGATGTACACATTAGACATATCAGCGAGCAGTTCAACTTGAACATCAACTAGCCAACAGATTTTCTGTTTAATTTGTATAGGCAGTTCCTTGACATTGTGACTTGGAAGTCTTTGCTGATGACACCAAACTATACTCGATTATTGAGACTATTGAAGATATTCTTAGGCTTCAGCAGGACTTGAATAATGCCCAGGAATGGTCAACACTGTCTCTTCTAAGCTTGAACATTGACAAATGCAAAGTAATGCACATCGGAAATACATTAGCTTCTAATTACTATGTGTCAGATTCAGCTAGCCTTACAAATCTAAGTGTAGTCGAAAATGAGAAGGACCTGGGTGTTTGGGTGACCAACAAGCTGGACTCAAGTCTCCACTGTCAGAAGGCTGTAGCAAAGGCGAACATAGTTATTGGGAT
The DNA here is from genome assembly GCF_963678975.1 of Dysidea avara. Lineage (NCBI taxonomy): Eukaryota > Metazoa > Porifera > Demospongiae > Dictyoceratida > Dysideidae > Dysidea > Dysidea avara. Next base: position 35,311,103 of record NC_089277.1, read on the forward strand.
GATAAAAAGAACTTTCCCGAGTATGTCAAAGGATCTTTTTCTGTTTCTATACAAAACTTATGTGAGGCCTCATCTGGAATACATTGTGCAGTTGTGGAGCCCTTATTTACTTAAGGACATAGACATGCTAGAAAAGGTGCAAATGAGAGCAACTAAGCTAATTAAAGGATTCAACGGGCTTCCATATTCAACTAGATTACAAAAACTAGAATTGTATTCACTTTACTGCCGACGCGAGCGAGGAGATTTGATTGAAACTTACAAGATATTAAAAGGGTACTATGACATTGAATGGTCTAAACTGTTTACGTTGAACACATCAAATACCAGAGGACATTCTTTGAAACTCTTTAAGAAGCAGTGTAGAACAAAACAGAGATTAAATTTTTTTACCCAACGAGTTGTCAACATTTGGAACTTACTCCCACACCATGTAGTATCCTCACCCACTATAGCTCTTTTTAAACAACAATTGGACTGTTATTGGAAACAACAAGGACATGGATATGAACAAAGGCCTAGTGCCTAAGCATATTTTTGTATTTAGTGTTGTGTGTATCCATTATCAATAATAATAATAATAATAATAATAACCTAATAGTTACTCATAATACTTGTCACATACTTTTCATTTGAAACAAAGCATTGATTTAATGTAGCTAGCTAGTACTTTTGTATAGTATTACCCTTCCATTATTGGTGATAATACCACATAGCTACGAATTGTCTGCTGCTGTACATGTACTAGGTCTGGTGGAAAGAATGAAAACGTGTTATTTGAATTGTGGCATTGGACTTCTCACCGATAGCTACATATTTTAAGTACCTCGTTCTTTTCGTGGATTTAGTGGGCGCTTTATCCATGAAACTTAAATCTTTTGTAGCTCCTGTACAAGTTGTATGGAGATCGATGTCTAAACAACGAAAATTAATTTTGTTCCATGGATTTACCACCTTAGATATTATATACTATATAGCTAGCTAATAGCTATCCAGTTATGTTTCCGCAATTTGGCAATAGACGGATACTTTACGTCACAAAATTGCATTAAAATGGGTAACCGCCACTAGTCCACGGGGAAAGAAGTGGGGCTTGTACTTTAAAATTTGTGTAATTTAAATCACTATTAGCTACAAGAGGCTGCAACTCGGCTTCTGGTAATTCATTAAGCATGAAACACTTATACTCAGGACATAGAACAGAACTCGAGAAAGCGATTATCATGATCACAACTGAAACAAAACTTCAGTAAGAAAGAATGATCTCTTGTAGGCCTACGTAGATTAGTCGAAGTACTTGTTTTAAAATCCTTGTGCATGCCCACGCCAATTATCAGTCGTAACTTTCCCAGCAAGGATCAAAATTAACCTGCACTAGCTACTTAAATATTTAATACTCTCTTCCTAGCTCATAATGTGCAAGGCCTTAGAAAAATAAGACACAACAAACCTGAGATGAGTAAGCTTAAACTCGAGCTCCAATGGCATGCGTACGTTATTTCGAAAGCGCATTTGGCGAGGTGATTTTACCCATGATGTAAATAGACTTGTGTGTTGCTATATGACTTGTGTGTGTAATCTGCTCCATTAGTAATTTTCCGCTGGTCGTTTCCGTTCCCGCTTTCTGTGTCCGTTTTCCGTTCCCGTTCCCGTTTCCGCTTTCCTATAATTCCACTTACCCTGATGTAAATGCTTGTTCTTATAAGTGACGTGGATATTCATAATCTGGGAATACCTAGAACTGGTCTCTGGTAGCTATATGGCTGCATAGAAGAATTCGAAGTGTGGCTGTATGAATAGCATTTTAACATATGAATTTATAGATGTACATGCAATCTGAAACCTGAGGCTCCTTTTTTGGAGCTCTGAGGCCCTAGGCAGGCTGCCTACCCTGCCTAAGGTTAAGGCCGGCTCTGAGCTAGACAACTACTTAAGATTTCCATGACAATCAGCATATGGACAAACCCCAGAATAGATTTTCATCCCCATAGGAGTTTGGATTATGGAGCAATTCCATGTCAAATTAAACAATCTTGTGCTAGGGTCTATTGGGGTCGAATATAATTATGGAGATTATTTTTATAAAGAATCTCAGATACAGGAATGCCTACTTGTAATGTATGCAGAATATTTTGAAACTTACAAAAATACTGCATGTCAGATGGGATTCACTCACTATAGTGCCTACTTTAAAGTGTGTAGTTACTTTGCCGGCTTGAATTAGCAATTTATAATTAAAGCTATACAATAATACTGCATATTATAGGAGGGGTACTAAGTTATAATAACTGAAACCCAGGCCATGCAGGCATAAAGTTTTTCAAAAAGTGGAATAAACAAAAAAATATACATATGAACATGCATGCATACATACATAGATACAACACAAAGATGCAATACAACACAAACATTATAATTAGTCTAACAATGACATCCCATGATGCTGACAATCTGGTATTAAAAATCCAGGTGACTGCATGATCTTTTATTAGCTGCTTGTTGAAAGATTGAGTGGATGGAGCTTTGGCAATTTCAAATATTGTTGCTAGCATAATGGCCCAAACATCATCCAACTTCAATTGGTCACAAGCTCAGCAAATAAAGCTATATATATGTTGAAGGTATTGCTAACAGTGGACCATATAGCAATCTTGGTTCTCTGGCTGGCAGCTACCATGTATGAAGATGCTTGGTGTTAGTAATTTATAACCCCTGAGAGCTCTACTAATATGATGGAATCAGAGGAAACCAACACCAGGCCAGGTCTGTGATAACAAGTGAGATTTTTTTATGGTTGCTGGTGTCACCTACTCAAAAGTATAAACCACTTCAAGACAGAACAATGACATAATTAAAACCACAACTCCACCTTAGCTAGGTTGTTTTATCATTGTGATACCTCAGAGACCATTTTAGCAGTTGTAGTCGCCAACTTTTACTTACTTGAGATAGTCACTTGCCTATGGGTATATTTACACATTGTATATTGACAAGTGTGCAGTAGGTGAAACATGTTTGCTGACCACAAAGCGTACAAAGGTCACTGAGATCCAATAAGTTCGGCAATAACCCTGAAGTTTACTCTCATTATAAACCTGCAGCTATATAGAAGCAACTGCAACAGTCTTCAAAATGCCTTAGCTAGCAAATTAAATGTTGACAAAAATCAAGGAATCATAATTAATGTGACTAGATTTGGAAGATCAGGCATTCCAAACTATCAATCAGGTTACAGTGATTAGAGTCATTAGTCAGTACTCTGAATTACAACAAATTCTTTGAAAATCTAATGTTTTATCAGGTGCACAAGTGCTTTAATAGTGAGACAGCAAAGTATAGATTTCTATTTATATTCACATGTGACTGATTTTCCAAAATCCAGTCACAAATCTAAATACTTTTAAAGACACTTGTGGAACTTTGATAAATTAAAATTTGTTAACTTTCCTTTTTACAATGATTACTAAAAACAATGATAAAAAATCATTTAGGTCAGCAGGCCTCCTTCAGATACAAGGGAAACATCCTTCGCTGGATGCCTTCTAGATGACTGGCTACCTCTAAGAGAAAACAATTTACACTTACAGAGCAATCAAATATTCTAATAAAACAGTCATACTACTTTGCTACTCTAATAAAACAGTAAGGTACATGGAATGATGAAGCAGGGCACAACTATGATGATTACTATGTAGCAATCAGCTAAAAGAATTTAAATCTGAAATTAGGCCACGTGAACATAATAATATTAGTTTCAATATTCAAAATATATAGCAAAGTGGACAGGCAGATTTCATTTTATGCACTAGACTAGTATGTGTAGAATTGAGAAACAAATAAGATGCTTAACTGTACTAATTGTATCTTGCTTGTGTTACATATAACAGATATAGTAACTGTACATTATGTGTGCAACAGATGGATAAATTCAATCTGAATACAATACTGCATACACTGCTTGAAGTATCTTAGTTTACTACAGTGGTATATACCCAGTATATGGAACAGTTAATTGTTTTGTTATTTTAGTAGTTTTTCAGTAAACCCAAATTCACTGATGTTTTACTGAGAGCTTAAAACTTAGTAAAATAATTATGTTCCATATACTTAAGTCTACTGACACTTTACTATCAGTATATCTACAGTAAGACATCTTAACAAATTAGTAAACTAAGAACCTTCAAGCAGTGATACTACCGGATATGGACTTAATTTACAATGAAATGTTTACAGTATTATGTACTTGTCTGGCTACATAACTACACATACAAATAGAAACAGTTTGGATTAAATCAGTTTAGATTGGAGTATCCTGTTCTTTGTCGGCAACATGCGGCACATGGAGAGAATGTGAATAGCACTCCATCCTGGAAGATAAAATATATGAGTATGTAGTTGCATGAACATCATTATTAGAATTAAGGTTTGGGAGTTGGCTTACTACACTACATTGTGATATTATAGGACCCAACTTCATTAGGGTTATCTAGAGGTTTATAAATTTGTGTACACATGAACGTGTGAGTGTGCATGGCTTTAATATAGTTCTATATTCCTAGGGAATTAAGATTATTTCTTCTGCAGTTTCTACATTTTTTATTTGCTACTACCAGTAATTGTATATGCAAGTCCTCATGTAAAAGACTTCCAGTAGTGTTTGTGTGTTTCATTTATATTGTCTCATGACTCACTATTGTGAATCAGTGAATCTTGATGGCAATAAAACTACCACACTAAGTTTCTTCGTTACAAGGCTATTATCAAAGTTTAACAATATTGGTACGGTGGGGACCTCCATTATCCGAGCACCTGTGTGCCAGTTCAATCATAAAAGTATTCAAATAAGTTAGATAAATAAAGTCCATTCATTTATGTACAGAGTTTTGTTCAACTACTCTAATACAACATACACCTTTGGCAAAATACTCTAATAGAACAGTCATCGCTACTGTTTGGGTTCGGATAATCAAAGCTTGGATAATTGAGGTCTTATACCGTAACTGGTTAAAACAAATTTTACATGTAGCTATCTATGAATTCACCTTTACAAGAAATGGTAGATTAAACCACAACTCCTTATTAGGAATAATATCAGAGCCGGTCTTTTCAAATTTCACTCTATTAATTATCATACCAGCCACAAAGTAGACAATGACAATTATGACAAACCTGCAAGGGAAAAAAATGACACACATGTACACCAAATTTTATATGATTAAAATTTTAATGATAAGAAGACCCAGATTATAAAATGAATTATGTGTGGAGGTGTACTGACACATCATACCTGCTACGGACCTGAACCACACCCACTTATTGGGCAATATATGTTACTTTTTGTAGGAATTCAAGGAGCCATGCCTATTTATCACCATGTGTATTGCGGTTTGTAGGCACATACAAATCCATGTACATTACTGTCTGCAGGCTTACGTGGAGCCATGCCCACTACCCAATTACTATTATTATTATTGTATGAGTTATAGTCTATTTTTGTGATAGGTTAGCTTCTTTCATTGGGAATGTCTGATACTGTTTGTAGCCATATAAGGAGCCACAATAATTTATTTACTCACCTGTTTAGTTATTGTATAGTTACCCGTACACTAAATAACCTTGTAGAGCACCCAAATTGTAGCCCTTGGTGTGTGCTTTGGTTTTCATTAATCTAAATCAGACCCGGATCAAATCCCGGTCTGATTGCTGGTAATCCTGACTCATTTCATGTACACACTATAGGCACTTCTATTGCATTGCACCACATAAATAGCTACATATTACAGATCCATGTCACACATAACACTTACACACTACACACATACAACACCCCCCCCCCCCTTCCCCCCCACACACACACACACTTACACAGAGAGGACCACTAGTCCTGGTATTCCTAGTTTACTAACTTTACTATGATGGTCACCGCTACTTCCTCCACTACTAGCTGGTCCATGTTTATTACATCCTCCAGGACAGGCACACACACTTGTCAACTGAAGTGTCTACAGGATACACACATGAATAGAGCGTACAAGTGCAAAACAGTATAAAAGATGTCATAGTGGAGATATGGCAACAGAGTACTGTAATTCGCTTTATTTTCATGCAAAAAAAATTCACGATAAAGTTTTGAGTGACTGCTCTATTAGAGTAGTTCGATCCTGTAAAGAAATTTTGTGTAAGAAATTTTCGTACAAGTTTTGAATACGCAAATTATTTTACAACGAAAAAAAAGTGAATTATTATTTGTTTAGCCACAAATTTTATTGTAATATTATTTAAAGACTGCTTTGTAGCCACGTCATACGTAGTATGGAGATTTTACTACAGTGCCTTTCACTAAGCTTTCTTGGCTGATAATGAGATCACTATATCGTCCTCTGGACTCAATGAGCTCCTAATTTAATAATACCCACATGCAGTAGTTGTTATCAACACAATTACTGCTACAGTGGCACATACCTCCCTTAGAATACTCTCCAGGTAAAAGGACACTGGCCCCAACTGGTCAGGTTCCATGCAACTTTACCCTCTTGTCAATGGACCAAGAATTGGGACTTGGTTCCAAAGTGTCCATTAAAGTGACGTTCCACTGTATATGTGACCCGGTCAGTCTTGGAGCCTAGTTCAACTTCATAGCTTGTGACTTGCTTTGTGAATACAGTAACTTGAAACTTGGCCAGTTACATAGCACAACCATATGGAAAAGTTTCAGGTAGACAAATTTAAGCTATACTTGGACATCTGGAAAGATAAGACTGACTTTGTGAAAGCTTTGGTGTGGGTAGGGGAGTAATTTCAAGTAAACCATTTATAGAAAATAGTTTCACCATGAACACTAAGGATGTGTCAGCAAGTGGGGGATACACAACTGTAGCTGACTCACTACTAAATCAAACTCTTGAAAAATTATGTATGCTATATATAAACAGCTGACATAATTATGTCCCCACACTTGTGAGGTAACTCCATAGACCTGATTGTGAGCACTAACTGATGAATGGTAAAGATGCTCCCTTAGCTACAACAATACGCTCTTTTGCTAGTCCTACACAAAAAAAACCTTATCTCATGGAAGAAACCAAGCAAGCAGGCACAGTTCCAGAGGACTCACCAGTTTCCAGAAACCAATAATTTGAAAATTATGAAATACACAGAATAGTCAACAGAGTAAACCAGGTACCCTGAAGCAACCTTGTTTTATTCCAACATACATAAAGAGTAATTAAACCTCATAATTACTTCCCTTTAACACGAAAGCAACCAAAATTGCTTCTCCAGCTGTTAAGCACCTCTAAAAACAATTCTCATTTTAGCTACATATTTCAACTCTTTATAGGTTTCACAACTCCTTTGTTAAGGTTACAGATTCTTCTGTAAGGGCCTACAATGTTAGATTCAACGGTGAAATGATGTTTGCATCCTCTGTCACTATGTCAGAAAGATACTGCATGAGTAAACAGTTCTGCTACATAATAGGTAGACACCAAGACCAAGGGAACTAAGCAATTTAGTAGCCCAAAAGGCCTGAGGCTGTAGCGTCCCAAGCACAGTGAAGGTACAACTAAAGTCCTGAATGGTTACTAAATTGCTTAGTTCCCATAGGTTGCAGTGTCTAACTCATTTAGATAAGCATTGCAATGGTTTAAAATATTTACCTTTATAGCCACGACATGAGTATGGGGTGAAAGAGCGACTGAATATTCGTAGTGAAAATCCTATGGCGCCCACAATAATAATTATTTGAGGGGTGAGTATCTGTAACCAGAGTAACAGCTACAACTAGATGCACTTACTCTACTATTTGTTCAGAACACAGAGAAGAGTACTACAGAAAATAAAAGTTCAACTCTACTCCCAAGACACCACTCACCGCTGATTCATGACAGTGAACATTAGTCAGTTCCGCTAATTTAAAGATCGAGTTGAGTGATAAACACAGTGTATTTAGAGAGACACCAAGTGTTGCAATGTGTCTTTGTGTTATAATTGGTTATTATTTACATATTTACAAAATTTCTTGAGGGTGCACGAGTGAACATGTGTAGGTCACTAAATGAACATGTCAGGTGACTAAGTGATTTACTAAACCTCTAAATGAGCTGTACTATAGTCTAAAATATCACAGTTGGATGATCAGTCAAGTTATTTTTCTAAAGCCACCCCTGCAAGCAAGTATATGGTGGATATAGTGCCTATCCAATATTAACTAGAAACTCATCATCACTTACAGATACCATATAACAGGATTGATTAGTGGAAGAAAACATTCGCAAATTTTGTAATTTTACAAGCATTCGTGAATATTTTCTGGCAAGATTTTTCCTACAATAAGAATAAAATTTAGCCTGAAAAACTTGTACCTATGGTGGGCCAATACTAGCACTGAATCTTGATTCATGCCTCAGATTACGCATCATTCATATATCGAGTGTGTATAGCTACTCGCCTTGCAACTAGCTAGCTAAACTACTATGACACTACAGTGAGGCACACGACCATGCGATTCAAATAGAGATGCAAAACTTCAGCGACAGTAGCTACGTAGGTAAGTGACAGTGGAAAGAAACCATTGCTAGCTATTACAGCCAGGCGATTCACTGTGCATGGGTGTGTCTTTAGTACTGCCCCCAGTGCCTATTGACTATCATCGATCCGCTCATTATCATGAACGTTAATAAAAAAACAAAATAAACACATTCTCAAATGCAAAATTGGCGATCTAGGCAACGTGTCAGAGTCGAGCGTTCCCCACTCCATAACTAACTGGTTGTAGGCACACGCCCATTCCCAACATTATTTCATGCATACAACAAATCGCAACGTTTTCTTGCAAATGAGAATTAGTAGATCATTCGTGAATGTTTTCTTCCACGAATCATTCCCGTTACACGGTACTAAGCACACAGCACTGTACTAAATGAATATTTTTTGTAAGATCATGTAGCAGGTGAGATCTCTCATAACTATATTCATACAAGATTATAAATACAAAAAAGTGTGAGTATGTACACAAGTGAAAGTGTACAAGCTTATCAGAATCTAACAGAAATTTTAACAATTGACTATTTGGTATTTCAAATACTATCCTGCCACTCTTCACAAGACATATTACGTAGTATATTTAAAGTAGTTGGCACGATATCTCCTCTAACTTTACCAACAAAATCAATCACCACAGTTATAATACAAATGCAGAAACAAGCAGTCATCTTACAGAGGGATATACAATAGTTATTTCACCTTTCACCTCAATATGTCCTGTACTTTGGAAGACAACAGATTAGAATGCACATAGTAACTACATTCACACCTAGTTTTACAAACAAAGTTAGAATTTTCATTTATAAAGCAGAAATTATGTGAGGTGATCAGCCAAGGTAGCAGCAGTTCATGGTTCGGTGGTTAAGGATGCAGGTATTAGGTATGGAGGTCCCTAGTTTGAACCCTGGTAAGTTCTTTTCAACATTTTTGTGCACTTTGTTTTACCCCGTGGTGACCACTCTATTAGAGTATCTTAATCATGCAATTTTATACTTATTTGGTTATTGCTATAACTTTAATTGTAGCCGTAATTCTATTGCTATTCAAACTATCAAAAGGCACTGCTACAATGATCAGCCTCTGTACACACCAATTTTCAAGTCATTCCCATACCCATACTCAGTTTACCCTATAGCTGTGACAGAAGTTTGATCTTTTTTTATGTAAATAAATGCTCATACTGTAACTCCTCAGATATTCATCAGATTCACAACAAACCTGGTACATGAATTCACCTTTATACACTCTTCATTTTGTGCCACAGATCGAGGCAATCGAATTACACATTTACGTTTAATAGTAATTTCACAAAGTATGCGAAAATAAATCGAAGCCCCGTAGCCTCTGTATGGCATAAGAAATTAACTCGAAACTTTGAATGCCCATATCTTGCAAATGACTGTTGCGAATTAAATCGAATTTGTTGTGAGGCCTACTCTACCTGGTGGACAGCTATAATGCAAAAATGGTGTGCTTTGGAAAAGGGTCATGGAGCTATGCATGTGTGAAAAGGCGCTGTTTTCTTTCATCATGTCAATACACTCACAGTGTTGTGTGCCAGCATTCTTGGCCGCACAACGCACTACCGTGTGTCTTGATGACTACATAAATGTAGACAATTATAGTATGTCATAAGGTTTCAACATCACATAATAATAATATTTATCACATAATTGATGTAAGTGACACATCAACCACAGTGTTTAACCATTGTGTGTATTCAACTATTCATACATACATATATCAAACAGTAGAGTAGTACTGTTTAGTAGGGTTTCCAAATGATGGGCACCACCCACACTTTTATGGAATAGTCTTAAGTGCATCTAACTTCAAACCAACCATTATAAAACAAGAAAACACTCACAGATAGACGGATATTAAATTTTTTTTTTAAATTGCCAAAAAAACCGTGCCTCCCTTCCTGACCACAGTCACAAGGGTAGAGGCCAAACAAAACAGCGCAAAGCCACCATTTCAACAATGAACTCACTGGTGACATGTACCTTTCTGGTTCTGCCGAGTGTCTGCCTTCTGCAATTTGGTTTCCTTTTATCTTCAAATACATAATCATCTTCTTATTGCAAGGAAATTATACTGAGGTGCTAATTTTCTGCATCGACACTTTTCTTGAGGGGTACATTTTGATGCCCCGAAACTATCTGAAGCACTTCGGTTACTGTAAGTAGAGTAGATATGTGTAGCTGCTCTTAAAAGAGATGAATGATGGTAGCTATTACAGCATATTCTTTGCATTGAACAGATGGTGCATGGTAGCACGCCAAAGTAGAAAATACCATCATTCATATTTCTTGTTTTACTACCTTTTATTGTTGGAGTACTAGTGTAATATCACATACAAAAATAGCTTCAACACAGATGTTGTATACATTGACATGTACCACACATGGTATGTCACTTACATACTCATTTCTACTAGTTTCACCAAGAGACTCAAACTTAGTATCATGCTTGTATGTCTTGTCACAAAGTAGCTGAACCACCATACTCCTATAAAATGTATCAGTCATAATATACACATCTACTATGCACGTGTGACCAATAAATACACAAAGGATAAAATACTTTCATTATCCTTTTGTGGTCCTTAGTGGAATGGTAATCTCTTTAAAAGTATCCACTAATATATTTAACTGACTCTTTTGTTGCCAATAAACTGATTCCCAATGTTTTATTGTAATTGCTGCATTTATATGTTATCATACAGTACGATAGCTGTATACAGTGAAACCTGTCTAAAGCGGTCACCTTTGGGCCAGAAATATTCGGCCTTTATAGAGAGGTGGCTGCCTAACTCGATATCCTCCATAAAGCAGCCATAGGCCATAAACTGAGGTTTGGCCTTTATACAAAGGCTCCAGGGACTTATAATACTCAGATTTAGTTACAAAAAAAATACATTTAGCTATACTCCAGTACACCGCCTACTTACATAGCAGACAAATTAGCAGAAAAGAGCCTGAAGCTACTCTGAGTTTGGAGACAGCAATTGAGCTGATTATGATTCCTGGCTACAAAGTCTGTGAAGTAAAAACAGGGACTTCCTTAAAGACGGTGAACTGTTAATGTTAACTACACAATTACAAATCCGGGAATCAAGATCATGAGGTGAGTTTTAATTAGAATCACACGAAGAGGCAAAGCCATGGAGTGGCCACAAGCTTTTCTATACTGTCAGTTTATAACTTTTCCGTATTACAGAAGTATGAAGTAGTGCAGCTAGTTTACTCACCGTAACAGCTATAGCTGGCTGTTATACGTGTTATAGAGGTGACCACTTAATGCAAACTATTTCTGTACAAACTGATTGGGAATCGGTCGGGACCATAGTCACGTGGCTGCTATGTTGAGGTGACCGCCCAACTCAGGTGACTGTTAAGGGAGGTTCCACTGTAGTAAGGACCACAAAGGTTTGGGCGTAAAAACATTACCTAAAAATCAGCCTCACTTTTCTCTGATGACAAGGAGGCAGTATTGGTTAGGTAAAAAACTACAAGCCCAAACAAGCCTTCATATCGACCTGAAATACTATCAAGTTGCTATGAAAATTAAAAATAAATACGTATATTAAACGGAATTTTCTGTTGACTGACTGACTGAGTAACCGATTCCTTCAGACAAGCAGAAATTGATAATGGCTAAAGCTATGGGCTTAATTTTTTCACTGTTCAACGTCACTGCACTTCAGCCGGACACATGTCTTTTCACATACTGTACATACAATGCATTCTTCATGGACTACCAGTATCCTCCTTTGTGTCCCATTCATCTTTGTTGATAGTGAAAGGTGTCAATTCGACAGTAACATGAGATGGCTTCCCTTCGTAACAGAAATCATCCATATTTTTCATAGTGGCTACTTTGATTGCAAAGGTTCTTTTCGAATAGTCCTTGATTCATAATGCTGTGCAACAGGCTGAACATAGCTGACAATGAAGCATAATGAATACCTAAGTTTTCAGACAATAATTGATAGCTGGAATAAACAACGCTATTTCTTTCTTTTGATGCGGTATGCATGCATTCACCAGTCATAATAATTTTATTTTAGAAGAAAGTTAACAAACAAGTACACAAAAAAAAATCTGGAATATTCAACTAGAGTAGGGACCATAGCACATCAATAAAAAGTACTGAAACAAGCTGGAGTAGTGCATGATATTGAATCACAGTAAAACAATAAGAAGTATTATATCCCTACTGAGCATAGTAGGGATACAACACTTCTTATTGTTTTACTGTGATTTAATATCGTGCACTACTCCAACTTGTTTCAGTACTTTTTATTGATGTGCTATGGTCCCTACTCTAGTTGAAAATTTCAAATGTTGTATACTTGTTTAAATACAGAGAAAGCAATTACACAATTGATGTTTCAATTACATAACTGTATCTCCATCACTGATAAATTTGGATAATTTGCAAGTGGAGCATGGTGAATCTGGCATAGCTACCAGCAACTATTTCGTTATCTACTCAACACCAGTTAACTAACTTCACACAAACTATAAGTACTCACGGAATGGTAATGAATAGTAATATATTATGGTTAGCTCACCATTCGGTGTCCTTTGAATGGCCTCAAAATTATATTGAAGATTATGGAAGCAGGATCCTTACGATTTGTGGGAGCCCAAACCATGTAATGTATTTTTATTGTTAGGTGATACACTTATGAGTTCGTATAGTAGTCCATTTGCCCATTATTGCTAGCTTGTAGGGCTATAAAACCTACTGTACTTACACTAGAAGTCGAAAGTTTTTCTATTAAAATAAGGACACGCATTGATCAGTGCTGACATCATAACTTACATATTCACAGGGGAATCTGCTTCTATTGCAGACATACACGTATAGTATAGTAGGAGTCAAATAGAACCAGATTCTTTGCCTCATGCTAAGATGTAAAATATACTGTAGGCTACAGTGATGACGTTAAAAATTTGGAAAGGCAGGCTAAGTTGCGATTGAGAATTTAGTGATTTTGGACTGGTAGTGGTATCTTAAGTCTCAAAAGTCTTTCCTAAAGCAAGGTATTGCTCCTGGTATATTTAGTATGGAGGACTGCTACACAGTGTCATTATCTGGCCATCAACTATCCAAATGTTATGTTATCTGAACTGTGTAAGTGTCTTATTTGTTAAAGTATTTTTTCTAAAGTGTATGTTCTATTAGAGTATTTTAACGTTGCTCTGTATATCAATGTATGGGCTTTGTTTATGCAAACTTTTCCATTATCCTAAGGCCCAAAGAGTTCAGATAATGGAGGGACCACTGTATACGTATGCTACAAAACCTACTGTAAAGGGCGAAATAATCTTCTGTGTACAGTATATAATACAAGTCTGTGCAAACCTCAGTTATCGGAACACCAAAAGTGACTTAGGGTATTCTCATTGCTGGTGTGCATTCTATTAGAGTAATTATAAATCCCTTCAGCGGGCTTCATTCACCCAAATGTGTGGCTGAAGATCCATAAACAGTTTAGTAAGGCTCTCCCCTAAAATGAATGGCAACCACCAAAATGCTGCTGTTAACAATCATTATATAAATGTCTTGGTTCTGTTAAATAGCTAATACTTGAGTTTTTGTCTGTAGGCTAGAGGCCAAATGAAGTGGTGCACAGCCACCAACTTGCGTCAAGGTCACACATGGAATGTGCGCTCTTTGGTTCCAATGAGTATCTGCCTTCTGCGTTTTGCCTTTCCTTTTATCTTCATCATCTTCTTCTTCATACATGGAAGACATTAACATTGACACTTTCCTTAGAGGAGCATATTTATATGCCACAATACTATTTGAAATACTTATGCTACAGTATAGATAACTGGAGCTGCACTTATATGAAATGATCGCACAATGATGCCCATATACAATCAGAACACACAACCACAAACTTGAACAATTAAAGCACATGACCATGTCTTATCAGCTATAACAGTTTTGTTGCAGAAAACAAGATATGCACTAAACCACATCCTTAAACCTGAGATAAGTAACAAGATTGTGAGATACTCTAATAAAGCAGTCACAGCCACATGTGTATAATAACATACAAACTAGTGTAATTTTAAAAATATTAATTTAAAGCTAGAAATTTACCGATCTACTGGTCTAGTATCGGAATGCTGCCAATCTAAATGATTTAATCAAAAATCGGCTGAACTGATTTTCTGTAGAAATTATTGATTCGATGATACCAATCTTTTTAATCACCATATGTCTTCAAACATACTAAATTTATTCACTAAAGTATACTACCATTTCTTTGCTAAATGTCCATTGAAAACTATGAGAAGCCATACAAACTTGAGCAAGTTTACTGTTTCATTTACTGAAACTTGAGAGGTCCTTGGGAGAAAACATTGAATAGCATATCAAATAGTCTAGAAGTATAAAATAAGTTCCAGGAAATTCTTGGTAGGAGCATGCATTAAAGTATTTGTGGTCATACCGTGCTGATTGACTGGGTGGTGTCCACACCACCACTGATATCGATTCTAGTAACAATACATTCAACTAACAATTGACCAATAAGCTTAGTTTGAGAGTATAAGAACTACCTGTAACAGATCAGTCACCACATAACATATATATTAGATTAAAAATGTCAGATTGATACAATATCAGTAGAATGAGTAGATCGGTAATATATAGATCGGATCGGTATCGGTAAAGTTCAGAAAAGTTAAATCAGTACATCTCTATTTAAAATTGAAGTAGGATTCCAGCAATAAAAAGAAGACACAGGAGATATGACCAACAGCAGCCATTATAACATAGCTATGGTATTGCACAAAAAAAGTAACGAAGTCGCAAGGGCTCGCAAATGTTCGTGAAGACTGTTAGGTCACAAACAGATTTTCTAAGGTTTGAGAACAGATGTTGTAAGGTTTGGAAATGGTATGCGAAAGGATCACGAGGCTTGTGAAGTGCTCTGTGTGTTTTGGTGGAGTTCATGAAGCCACATGTATAAAACCAAGAGGACCAATTAGTGGTCATTTAATGCAGTTTGTTGGTCAATTTCTAGGTTACTCATGACACCTTCAAGAGCAAACCATTACTTATGTCAACAGCTTATGATTCAATTAATTCGGGAAGCTTACACAAACTGTTCGTTAAACTTATGTGACCTGTTCGCTAAGAGCATGCGACTCGTTCGTTAAACGTATGCGAGCAACTCACAAGGCCTCACACTTAACAAACATGTGCGAACCCTCACAACTACTTCGTTACTTTTTTAGTGCAGTGTACCGTATATGAGAAAACCATTATGTTGGCATGTTACTACAATCTGTGTAATGCTAAAATAGGGAATTTCCTATAGAGCTATGTACGCACCATCATCCATATACCTTGTATATGTAACTACGTTTATTGTTGGAACCCAATTTCATTTTCAATTGCACTAGCAAAATGTTGAGAACTCACCTCTTTCCAGTTCCATTATTGTAAGATATAGACACAACACCTTTGTCACTGGTTTTAAACTCAGCAGTGCTTTCCTGACCAATAGATCTTTTGCTCCCACCAGAATCTTGACACCCCTACATACGTACATATACACACAGTTGGAACACTCATACTGTTATAACCAACACACAATCAATTATTGCTCTGTGGACTAATACTGGCAAGCTATTCACTAAAGAAGACCTTACACATATTAGTACAAGTTGTTGTCACCCAAGACAGACAGTACTCTGTTACAATGCTGCACATATTTATAAGTGAATCATCTTCCATTGGTGTTCTAATGGATACCATTTTGTGGCCATCTCATCATTGTTCAAAAGTGACCTTTCACCATTAAGATGCATTTATACTCCATCCTTATGTACTACAAAGCACTTTTACATCGATTCGATTCGGTTACATTAACAACTGTTCCCTACTGTCTTTTAGTCAGTACTCTTCCTTTCTAAAGTGCTGTTGTGTTGCATTACGGCTAATTGAAATGTCAACAATATGTAGTTGTATACTGTAGTGTTGAAACTGGGTCACTACAGCTGACCAGGATGACTAACCCATTCTGGATCTGACACGGATTTTACGTACCTGGACCAGTACTCAAAACAGCGTAATAAAAAAGTGTCTGGTTAAAGCAGTGAATGATCAACCACAGTATAAGTTTGTCCACCACATATTTCCAGGTGACCCATACACCAGGGTATACCAGGAAATGCCAAAGTAGTGTAACAATGTCATAATATGGTTTCTAGTCAAAAACAGGTGTTTCATACATCCTGCAAGTCAAAGTCAACACTGGAAAACAGATTATAAATACATTTATTTGTACTTTTGTAACTGACAAGCACAAGTAGGCTGGTATTCAAATTTGTTTGAGATTTAGGATGTGATCACCACAGTCTCCTGCATTAGTATAGTGTTCCAAACACAATGTCTGTACAATAATGAAGTTGACCAGATATTGTCTGGTTGTCAAAAGTTATGGACAATATCTGCAATGACATTTTCTGGCATCACAGAACAAAATGGCCATGCTAGTGTGAGAGCTTTATACAAGGAGGTATTGGGCGAGATACTGAGCATTTATAAATTTGAAAAGTGGTGAAGAGGAGGCATATGATGTAATGTATGTATTTCGCGGACTGGACTCACAGACTGGACTCACAGACTGGACTCACAGACTGGACTCACGGACTGAGCTGGAAACAGCTTTTACACAATACTAGGCATTATCCATCTCTTGCAATGCTGGAGACACCACTATCGAGCTATGCAACTGTTGGTACTGCTCTTCCTTACAAGTCATGAAAGTAGCACATACACTAATTAATTAGAATATACTTACGATACACATGTATATGCAGTGATACAGCGTGATAGAGGCTATTGTTGTAGCGTAGATGTTTTCCTTTGTTGCTTTAGCACTAGTGTTAAGGCTGTAGCAATGAGCCAGTATATTAGAGTCTATTCTTAGCAGGTAGCTATAGGTGGCATTGGCGAGGTGATCATGGGGCTATGCAAATAAAATGGCTCATCACAACAGCCCTAACACTAGAGTGCTAAGTACTGAAGCAACAAAGGAAAACATCTACACTACAACAATGGCCTCTATCACAATTTATCATTACTAGTACACGTGTATTGTAAGTGTATTCTAATTAATTAGTGCATGTGCTACTTTCATGACTTGAAAGGAAGAGCAGTACCAGCAGTTGTAGCTCGACAGTGGTGTCTCCAGCGTTGCAAGAGATGGATAATGCCTGCATTATTGTTCAAAAGCTGTCAAGTCTTGCTTCCATAGACGCCTACCATACTCGAATATCTGTGCTCCAATTTCTTTCATGGCCACACCCACTTCCAGGATTATTTGCTGTCTGTAGGCATACTCACCCATTTCAATAGCTGCACACGTATCCAAGCTTACATGGAGCCACGCCCACCAATCGAGTACGAGTTCTAGTCAGTAAGCCACACCCATTTGCATGCATGGAACCATACTAATTTACCAGTTTCAGCAGTATCCACAAAGGTTTGTCGAAAACCTACTTCAACAACTGTTTGACCCAAGGTTTGAAAATAATATTGACGAAATTTAAATTTGGCAGTTTAGTGACGAATCGCCAATTCGCCAAATTTAGTTCACTGCCAAATTTAATTGATATACGATACATTACACCGAGGCATATAGTATATAATGCAATATAAATAAGCCCATCTGTGTCCAAATTTAACATTTTCCACATGTTTTGCATCATCATGATATGTGTACTACTTTATTATCTCCTGGTTCATGTGTAAAAAACTGCAGACAACATTCTTTCCCAATATTGTGTGCCAAAGTCTCTGAAGCCCCCTGCACTAACATGGCCATTTTGTCAATTATGACATCAAATTTTGTCATTGCAGATATTGTCAATCTCTAGCACAGCTGGAATAATTAAACTAAGGCATGTGCCAAGAGGTTCTGTTTTGGATGTTCAACTAACATGTTAACTACGTACAAGGGTAGCCATGTACATACAGTGGAACCTGTGTTACGGTCACCTGGATTAAGCGGTCACCTTTGCATAACAGCCATGGTCACAAGGTCCCAAATATTTTCCCATACAAATGTATGCATTAGGTCTGCATTAAGTGGTCACCTGTCTAACGCGTATAACTGCCAGCCAAGAATTTGCCTATGAATCACTGTATACATAACTTCATCCTTCGTATAGTGGTCGCTACCTTTTACGGTGGCTTGTTAAGCCAACTGTCAGGCACCACAGTCAATTAATGCACAATTATCACACTTCCTGCCTTTCAATGAATGCTATATAATCTATTGCTTAAACATATTCAATAGTTAAAACCAACATTCATAACAATCTCACCTTGCCCTTTCTGTACCAACAACTAGTAAAATATTACTGCATTATGGTTGGTGCGAGCCTCTTAATAATAATTGCTCATTTATAGCGGTCATAGCCACTAAAATGCTGCTGACCACCTTACGCAGGTTTTCTCTATAACAGCCACCTGTATATAAAGGCCAGATATATCTGGTCCCAAGGTGACCATTATAGACAGGTACCAGTGTATATGAAAACTACAGATACGGTATGATTAATGATATCGATCAATCATTAGACGTGGTTCCATGTAAGTTTACAGACAGCAAGATATGTTATAAGTGGGTGTGGCTTTGTGGTAGGGTTTGGCGATACTGAAAAAAGTGCACTACGATATCGTGGAAACATCTATCACGATATTCGATATTATCACAATATCATATACTCATAAGAAAAGTCATGTTATTTCATATGTACAAGATCAATTTTGCTATGGCTTGTATTGTTATATCCATCCCATAAACAACTCCTAAGCTATAAGCATTGCATAATAGCTTCATATTAAATGTAATTTGCTGAAGCAGTTACATTTTTATTTTGTAAGCAATATATCATGATATATCATAAACTTGATTTATCACGATGTGTAAAAATAGCCTCTATACAGTTATAGTCTTATGCTTTTATCACGATAGCAATGACATATCGTTATATTTCCCAACCCTACTTTGTGTAATCAACACACAGTACCAATAAATTTGCATGGCTTCACATAGCTGGCAATTAAAATGGGTGTGGCTCACTACAACTGATAAATAGGTGTGGTTGCATGTATGCCTACAGACAGTAATCCTGATAAGTGGGCGTGACTCACGAACGAAGCTTAGTTGCAACAGGTATGATTTGTTATCCCACATTACCAAACTAATTAAGTTATTTCACAAAGAATCCGGGTTAGACACAGATAATATGTAAAGTGGATGAGAATTAGAACTAGATGACCCAGCCGTACTAGTAGTACTAGTATATAGTACTCACCCAATAAAAAAAAATCTATGTTACCATACAAGTGCAATCAGTTGTCCTAACCACAGCATCCAGTGGTTATGCAAACACAATTAAAAGATTAGTTAAACTACTTCCCCCTCCTTACAGCTCTGTCAATCTCTGCACACTTCAACATATGAATAAATTGGTGATATGGAGCCCCCCTGTTTTATGGTCAAAATTGTTCCATTGTATATCACACTACAACTAGTATACAAGTATACAGACAACATTTCTGATACTTACAGCAACATCCTTGCAGTCTCCAGGATGATCGGGTAGAGTAAACGAATTACAAGGATTGTAATAGTAGATAGTTCCATCTTTATCAGTGACTTTGAATGCTCTACAATCATATTGATGAAAACACACTCAACATCAGTACCACAAAACTATTAACATGTAAGTATTGTATATCACTACCTCAAGTAGCAGTCAAGTTGACTATTCATCACTAAACAAGAATGTAAAACACACTCAAGTGACGAAGCATATCCTCCTCATTGCTGGGCAATGATGTGTGGCAATATTGAAAACCATATTGTTTTGCTTGTCAATTAGTTTACAGTTTACATGTGTATGTGGAATCTACAAAGATAGTTGACAGTGTTTCATTGAAGCCACTCAGTGTCAGCTAGAACAAGTAGCATTGAGATGACTATAGGCTGCTTCATGATCTCAAGGATATATACCTTACATTAAAGTAAAGTACGGGCATGTTTCATTTACACAGTTCACTCACAGCACATACTCCATACACATACATTTTTTTGCATCATTGCATTGTATTGTTTTCTCTGAAAAGTTTTGGATGTTGTTCATTCTAACATGTTCAGATCCATGCAACTTGACATGCACAAAAGTTACACTGGTACATTGCTTGGTCAAACAGCGTGTGCGATTTTCTGTTGTTTTGCCAAAAATAGTATGGGTTGTCTGTTCAAGGCTCACGATGCAGGAACCTTCACAATCAGATGACATAACTACAGTTTGGTTTGTCATGGACAGAACTACTTTAAGAATATGGGAGATGACCAGCTGGTAAAGGGCATGCATTGTACAATCAAATCTTGAACGGCAGCTCAAACTGCTATAATTTGAGATATAGCTTTACTTTTTGAACTATTGTTATAATAAAAGTAATGCTTATGGATGAGGGGTATGAAATATTACCTTGCATGTGACAACTGGCCACATGGACTAAACACAACAACAGAGAAATTGTAGCTTGGTAGCTAATGCATTGGACGTGTGCTACAACTGCTGCAGGTATGAATGTAGCACAACCATGGTGGATGTTACTGCCAAGACAGCACCTTCATGAGGTGGAAGTATGTCACTGGCATATAATCTACCATATAGCTGGTTTAAGTTGCGAACTTCAAATGCTGCAAGTAAATGTCACAAATTTTTCTCAAACACCATGTTGTCGCACAAATAAAATCTTGCAGCTATTTATTGTCCTTTTAGATGCTCACCACTAGACTATACGCACAAAAAGGACATTGGGAAACTTGTTGGAAAATGACCTTAGCGTTCCGCAAAAGCTCTTGCTTTCATATTCATGGCTACCATGTTTATAACAAAGAATGGAGAGGAACTGATACGTTGTAAATCGATATGTGGTGGCAGTTACGAAGGATTCACACGAAACCGTGGGACAACTGTCAAGAAAAATATCAAGATTACACAGTATGTTTTGTAGAGCAATGCGGTAATATCCATACACTATAGCCTAGGGGCTAATCTCTAAAAATGCATTAGACTATATGGTGGTCTAGGATAACATTTTCGCAGGCAACCCCCAAAACTGCAAAGTCAGCAAAAAAATTCTCCCTCGAAATATTTAGGCTATAGGGTAGTTTGTTTGGTAAACAGTGGCAAAATGTTAATAGTGGCAATGTTTTTATTGTAGCGGATTATTTTTTTGTGAATTCGTACCAGACGCAAAAAAAATCTCACGACAAAAACCAGCTTTACGGCATATTTCTTATGAAGCGGAAAAGACAAGGAATTGTATGTTGACTAACGGTTGAGATTCCAGGATTCTGAAAAACCCATCATGAGGCCACCTGGATTCCAACCAAGCACCACACTCAGTGCCAACCAGGGAGACCATCTTAGAAGGGAAATGTTAATGTATTTATCTGCTTTACCAGTTAGGCACTGAGGTGAACACAGAACATAGAGCTTGCACGATCAAGGTAGTAATAGAGTAATAGAAAGTCATATCGGTGCAGCAAACAGTGTCAGGTTACAGATCTCTGTGACATCAAAGCCATGATGGGTAGGAAGTAACTCTGCTTGCATGCACAATAGGTGTTTCACGAACATAGGGGACTAAAAATGTCTACTACCTGGAGTAGTGATTCCGGAATTCTGTAAATTTTGCATAAAATTTTCTCCGTGAATCTTCCATTGGAGAGTTGGCACAATCAATTCGCTGCCATACGAGTGATTGATCAAACAATTGAATGGTTTCTAGGGTTTCTGAGGGCAAAGAATATGATGGTGCAGTTAGTTTTCTGTTACAAATATGTTTGTGTGGAGTTTTATGCCAATTATTTTGCAATATAGCCACCACAATGTTATGTTCTCTTTGTAAGAAACGACCCAGCACATCTTAGTTACACCAAGGTGAGCATTTTGTGTCCATGTAGTTTGCAATGTTACTATGCTAAATGTCAGCAAATTTGCACCACAAATAGCTCATCTCTTTGATGCACCATTTTGGTAGCTGTCAAGGAGCTATACATTAAGAGAAAAAATAATCATATAAGCAACTATAAATCAACAGTACAACTCCTTGCTTTACATGCACATTGTATTTTTAAGTGGAGATGACCGGAACAGTGGTTGCACTTCACCATGTGTGTGTTGTTTTCCCATCCGCAAGATGCTAAATGCATGCAAATATTTAGTGGCTTTCTATGGAGGTGACCTTTATTCAGAGGGTCTTACAAGTAAGGTTACACTGTGGTCCATGTATTAAGGTATTTATAACAGAAAACAGAAGTTCAAAATGTTATTGCAAAGCTCACTTATAAGCATTTGTTCAATTGTGCCATTTTTGGGACTTTTTTCAATGGAAAGATATGGAGAAAACTTTGCCTATGTTAAAGGAGAAAATTGCTTGTAACTCCACTATCCTATGACAGATTTTAAAAACTAAGTGTTTATGAGATCTTCAGGGAGTACTGCACAAGGCTATGCTAAATAAAAACTATTTCATTAATTTTAAAATTCTCCTGGAATCGCTACCTGGAGCACATGCACAATTCTTGGTAGCTATAGCCAAAACTTAATGGCAAAAAAACAAACAGCATGCAACAACACCATATAAGGTTGAAGGTTAACCACTCAAGCTACAGTGATTTAATTGGCGTAATTAAACACGTGTGCATTGGCGCCAAATCCATTACTGCTATACTGAACACTTACGGAGTATCCTTTTGCGCCAGACTTCTCAGATCAATGTTCTTGTTATCCATGGAACATACACATGGAGGGAGGTCCTTAACTTGAGTACATTCTGACTTCTGGGGTTCCACTATCATTGAGATGGCGAACTGCGCCAAGAACGAAACCACAACTGTGGTAATCTTCAAAACCCTCATTTTGTGTTAAAGTCTGTGTGATCCTTGATTCAATAACTTGGTTTAACTGATCACTATTACACAGCGAAACACAACGAGACCAACGTAAACGAATATTTTGGCGGAATCAGTTGATTACCTTGTAACCTAGTTATGACGCAATTTCGCCACGATTTGGTTTCACGTGATACTATGTAGTGGGCTATCCCGAGGCGAGCTTCAAGGTGATCTCGTGACTCCTGTGCGATAAAAGCGAACACAACCTATATTGTAAGTGCATATCTGTAGTAGCCAGTGTGCCGTGGTTCGTTAATATGTTTTGCCGTGGTAAAGACTAAAAACGTGACTTTATTCCTTGCCTCGATCAGCTGCCTTTCTATTTGTTGTGTATGGGGTTGTATAACGTGTTTGTATTGTTGCACATATTGTGCTGTACCCACATATTGTGCTGTACCCACATATTGTGCTGTACCTTATTCAATATCCTAAGAGGTGTGGTCATAAAAAGCGCCGCACGCGCAAATTAACTTCCATTTTATATTCCATAATTAAGTGCTATCCCACTAGGGACCTGTGAGAAGCAAGGGGGTGTCACTCAGCCTCTTGCTGTAGGTCAATCTGCGACCGCGGTCAAACTCTAAGTCAACGGTCAAGGCCACAAAATAGTTCTTATAGTGGGTCAAAACGATACAGAAGGTTCGAAAACTATACATAGCTATTATCAAGTTTACGGATTTGTACGTAACTCACAAGAAGTAAGGATCTCCAAGAAGATGTTTTAAAGCTCCAACAGGCATTTTGCCGTAATTATAATGATTTTTCTCTCCCAGCTGCTGGTAGCACGCACTAAGAAAATATTATACTAGGTTACAAGCACAGATGTGTACAGGAAAACAGAGAAATAAGTGGAGGTGAAAAGTTCGCCAAGAAACACTCAAGTCACAGGTCAAAGACGATAAATGCTGCAAGTCAAGGGTCAAGGTGAAATTTACCCCGGTCAAGACGTTGACCGCGGTCGCAGATCTACCTACAGCATGAGCCGACGTGACACCCCCTTGAGAAGGCTAGGCCTGTAAATACAGGGAGTCTGAAACATGTATCTGAAACTGTGAAGAATGCAGAAAAAATCCCAGACCCAGTGGTGACTTGATCCCCTGCAACATGCAATCTATAGACATGCGCCAAGGGAGCCACAATAGCTGGGATCTGAGATCTTCTCTGCAGTTAAACATTGGCTTCTCACCATCAAAGGGTTTTTATATATTAAGTGCTATCCCACTAGCAATGGCGGATTCAGCATGGGACATTTGGAGCAAATGACCCCCCCCCTCCTCTATCCCTTCCTTTTGGAAAGAATTATATCTTGTAAGACTGCTAGTAAGGGTAAAATCAGTTTATTCCTCAAGTAATAACATTGAATACTTAAAAACTATCAGTTTCACCTCCTTTTACTGCAGATTCACCTAAAACCAAACCCAAACTTATCATCCAGCACCTTCGTGCACCTAGAAATAATTATCGTATGGCAGATGTTCAAGCCATTAATAGCTTTTGTAACAGATTTTTGAAGACTTTACAATCTTCTGCAATGGCCTAATTGGTAAAATTAAACAGTGAAACACTCACGATATTTTGTTGCTTTGTGTACCACCTATAGCTAGCTAGCTATACATTAGCTGCGGGTCCCCTTTTTAATGGTGTGGATATGAACTTGTTTGTGCCCCTCCCCTTGTCAGTTTCTGGATTCGCCTCTGACTAGGGGGGCCTGTGAGAAGGTTAGGCCTATAAATACAGGGAGTCAGAAACATGTCTAAAATTGTGAAGAATGCAGAATAAAAAATCCCAGACCCAGTGGTGACTTGATCCCCTGAAACATGCAGTCTAGGCATGCACTGAGGGATTTTTGTAGGGCAAAAGAAATGTAATGTCAATTGGAAATCAAGCAGCGACAAAAATGGGTAGTTTGAGGGCTACAACCAGTAACAAACTCAGGCAAGCTAAAATAAGTTGAATTTAATTTCAAACATTAAAGTAAGTTTTTTGTAGGTAATTTAAATTTTGCACCAGCTGTGCAGAAAAGTCACACCATTATTCTTTTTCAGCAAATCCCAAGTATTGATAAAGTATGACTACAAGATTTGTATTTCAGGTAGTGATTACTTGATGTAGTATTGCAGTGCTCAGAAATTGCCCTACATTAGTTTTCCCGATCTTTTTCCCCTCCACAAATTCGGAGTACGTTATGCAAAAGAATGATGTAATATAGTGCCATGTTAAACCCATATATGGAGTGGTTGTGGTAATTAAGAGTCATTTACGTAACCATTATTATCACCTTGATACTGTGACCTGTTATCATACGGGTACACACTACAGTAGATCTGCAAACATGGTCAAAGTCTAAGTCAAAAGGTCAAGGCCACCAAATCTGTGCCAAGTCAACTGTCAAGGATGAAATTTCCAACCCACAATCGATATGTACTGAAATATCATTGCTAAGTCACTGGTCAAAGATTGTAAAACTCTTAGTCACAGGTCAAAACAAAATTTTGGCTGGTCAAGACTTTGATCGTGGTGTACCTATGTGACACCCCCTTGTGATATGTCACTTGTAGGGAAAGATGTAACCATAACTACGCTGTCCTAAAATTTTCCTACCATGTGGTGGGCTGTATGATCTTTTCTCTGGAACATTGTTGCTGAGTCATAGGGATTATGAGTCACTGTTGACTGTTCATAAGGTCATTGCTCTAAAAGTGACAAGCAGCGCCGAAAATTCTGCCTTTAAAAATCATCCTAGGGGTGACAAAAATCACCTTGTACAAAAGTATTAGTCTATCTAACATGAAATGCAGCATTAGAAACAATTAAGAAAACAATTACTGGTGACGGAAGAATTTTTTTAAAATCTAAATTTCATATGACTCACTCACTCACTGACTACAATCACAAGCCCAGAGGCCAAACAAAGCAGCACACGGCCACCGTTTCATGCCACAATAACAGACTCGCCAGTGGGGTGTACCTTTGGGGTTCTGACGAGTGTGTTCCCTCTGTACCTTGTCTTTCCTTTTATCTTCAATCAGGTATTTATTTATTATCAAGTTTAAACAGAGGAGTTATACAAAAGGCATTAGTTTATAGGTTGGTTGTCTTCTTCTTCAAGCATTAAAACCATATCGAGGCATTAATTTTCCATATCAACACTTTCTTTCAGCAGCATATTTTTTTAAATGCCACAGAATTATTTCAGAGCTGGATTTCAGAAGCATAGTCCCAACGCTACTATGAGAGGTATACTAGTTATAGGTATCTGCAACTTCCCGGTTAGGATCCTGTTTGTGATAGGTTCGCGACCGCACCCATCAAATAAAAATCTAGGTGGACTAATAGTGATAGAGTTTGGGGACCACACCTCTTAACAATCTAGCTATTTACTTAACAGCAAACAAGATGACCCCATCCCTAGCTAACTGCACATCCCTTGGCTGACTCGAGATACTCTAATACAACAGTCGCTCTTGTATGATATTCTAATAGAGCAGTCATAAGTTACACTGTTGCTAGCTGTGCTACAACAAAAAGTTACACAAACTACATGTAGAATTTTAAAACATTGTCAATTTAAATAAAGTAGGGATCTATGCAATAAAAAGTAGTGAAACAAGATATGAATGATGCATAGCTTGGTACAAAAGTCCTTACTTTGGCACATAAGCTATAACAATTATTTTGTCCAATGCCAAAGTAGGGACTTTCCCACTGAGCTATGCTGTAATGCCATCATTCATCTCTTGTTGCACTTGCAAAGATCGCTATTTCATTTAATTTGGTAAAATTTAATGTTATGGAGATATTTACAAGCACTCTAGTTAGTAATAGTCAAAATACCATAAGCTTCTGTACTTAATATAACTTTGTATAACTTTGTATAACTTTGTATTCCTTACTACATGGCAAGGGCTAGACTTTATATTAGCTATTGTGGGACAATATTCCTATAGTGATACAGAGCTAGTCTCACCAGCCAGCCTGTATTTTATCGTTTTCCATTTGGTTGAAAAATAGACAGCCTATATAGTAATATGTCCAATTGCTACCTTTAACCACTGTTAAATATATGACCTGTTAATGGATCATGAACATCATTATTCTATCCTCAGTTATGATAAAGTATATTCATATGATTGTTTCTCCAACTTAGTAGAGCTTGTAAGACTGTCTTTTGTTTTTCAATCAAATGACAAAAAAAATATAGGCGGGATTTTTAATACAGTTATGCACTGTAATTCCAACATGTGCTGCAGTTTTTACTTATGACAATGAGTCTGTGCATATTAACTACATGGGCACCTTAGAAGGAGCATATCAACTTGTTTAGGTTGATAATCACTATTGTGCACTCTATTCAGCTAGCTACATACTATTAAAATGTTGTCATGCTCTTATCGGTAGGTATTGGACATGTATATTCTGAAAACAGTGATGATAGTGGTACATCACTACCTTATACAATTGTTTGACCTTTGTTCTATATACAGACAGTTGTTGACAAAGGTGTCTGCAATAAATTTTTTTGGTGTATACCAGTCAGCCAGTACAAATTAAAAGTCACGCACACGCAAGCACGTGCACACACAGAGACACTACATACATACATCCTCCACCTTTTCTTTGCTGCCTGGTTATGTATTACATGACCTTCCAAATAGGAAGGGCAAACAGCAACGCTGTCAGTGCATACCTGCTTTATCACAGTGGTCATAGCATAGCCACACAGAAACAAATCAGAGGACCTATTGGAGTTCTAACAGCAGTATGTGCCTGGGATGTTTGCAAAACCTCTGCCAAAGCACCAGTTTGGTGTGTGCCAAGTGATACCATCAGTTAGCACCCTCACACAGTAATCCAACCTCATGATCGTCAATAGCTTGGCCGGCTAACAGCAATTGCTTAGGAGTCATTGCAAGGAGGTGCTACCCCATTTGCCATTAAAACACCAACCCCACATACACAAACACAAGGGATGCGCTGATTTTGCAGAATTTTTTTGGGAAATATGTCAAAGACCAAAATGTGGGAAAAAATAGGTGGAAAATTGGGCACCAAGAAATGGCAACTAACTTAGCACATTTTGTATGAAAAAGATCGAGATACTCTAATAGAACAATCACTCATAGTATACAACATACGCTCATAGGAATGACAACTAAAATACTCTAATAGAGCAGTCACACATGTTTGTTAGCTTTAGATACTGCAATTGATGCTCAGCAAAATAGCAAAATGAGCAAAATATGGAGCAAAATAGGTAAGAATTGCTGGAAAGAAAAGTAGGTACGTAGAAAAAAATAGGCTCATCCTAACAAACACACACACACACACCCAACACAAGCAACATACATACATACAACACACAATAGTTTTGAAAACAATACTGTTGTGCATCCACAGACCTGGCTGTGTGGCTTAATAGAATTAATTAAGTCACGATGTAAGGGAATAGTTGCAGTAGTATACTCTACTCTATATGACGTATTTGAGTGCTGGTAATATTTGTTCTATAGGGTTTGCCAAGATGTCTGTCCCCCAACCTAACATGGAGTATGCTGTCTTCACAAATCACTATGCTCAGCTGTGTTACACAATGGTGGATATAAATAACTTGTTACCGTGCTTTGTGCAAGAGAAGTTGATCAAAGTGGGTGACCTGGAAGAGATAAATGCTAAAGAGAGAACAAAGGATAAAGTAATAAAGCTATTACACTTCATTGATGGTCCCTTACAAGCTGGCAGCATAGAGTGCTTTTACACTTTGCTGAGAATAATGGAACATCATGGTACAGTATCAACAGCTGAACTAGCCAGCAAAATGAGAGGTTGTATTAATGTTGGTCAGTCTGTTACTAGTGGTTCTCCAGGTCAATTATAGTTTGTAGAATTAGTGGTAAAGAAATGCATTATATTTCATAAAAATAACAATCATTTTGTAGCAACAAAATTTTTCACAACACAAGCTACCCAGCTAACCATTTTTATGCTATGTCTCAAAACTAGTTATCCATAATTAATTATTTAACCAGTATGTATATGTGACCGGATCTGCGAAAACCCGACACAATAGCGCACTTTTTCGAATTCCTGTTTATTATTAAATATCTAGTTAGCCAAGTGTACCTTCTGGAAACATTTCAGCCTCAAATGTCAATAACTTTTGGAGTTACAGCCCTACAAAGTAGCAACAACAGAAAAATCAATTTGTACAGCAAGCATAGGGAAAATAAATCACAGGCGCTTACTAAAACAGTTGTAACTTACAAATGGATTAATGTACTGGGCTGAAATTTTCACCATCATGTTTGCCATGGATAGGGGAATCGTTTACTGGGTAAGTGTGTCCTTCTATCACCCTTCTTCACTGCATACAAAGGCAAAATTCGTAAAGAAAAATTGATCATGTACAATCGTTTTGACGTGACATAATCAAACGCTTATAACTTGCATATCCTTGGGTCTACTGGAATGGAACAAAGATTTTCCAACTCCTCTTGAGTAGGCAAATAAGGTGGTATCCAGGTTTTATTGTTACTCCCTTCCGTCACTAAGAAAGAAGCGTTCAAAAATTTACAGAACTTTTTCAATAATACGCTAATATTTCACCCATTGTTTTCAATGCTTTATACTGGAAATTTAGGCTTGCGCTATTGTGTCAGGTTTTCGCAGGTCCGGTCACGTATGTTAAAACATTGGTGAGCGTTGTTTGGACAATAAAAGATAAGGTGAGTGGCCGAAGTGTAAATAACGTATGAGGCAAATGCTTTATTAGCATCAAGGCCAAGCACCAAGTGCTTTGTTCACATACATAGCACGAGCAAGGCAATGCTTTGAATTATTTGTGAAACTTTTGAAGCCCACTAGACACAAGTGCTATATTGGTAGTAGTCCAGGTGAGTGTTGATAGTCCAGTTTCCAACTTCCTTGTAGTATTCAGCAAGCCTGTGAATTAGTATAACAACTTAATTTTCTGTGGACTAAGCTCCTGATTACTGAGTTCTGGTTGCTGTTTTGTTTCATAGCAGGTTTTTGCTTTGTGCCTTTGTCATAGAGTAGGATCATTTTCTTTCCTAAGGCTTGTAGCATACTAGATAAAATGGCACAAGTTTGCAAGCTATGGGGTTAACAATTGTACAATTATATGAGTTACAGTGGTTGTTTGAAGCCATGTTTAAAAACCAAAAGTCACTTTGTTCTTAACTACCTTGTGGGTTTACTGATTAAAAGCTTATGCCTTCTTTATTGATCTTGGCAAGGCACT
The DNA here is from genome assembly GCF_963678975.1 of Dysidea avara. Classification (NCBI taxonomy): domain Eukaryota; kingdom Metazoa; phylum Porifera; class Demospongiae; order Dictyoceratida; family Dysideidae; genus Dysidea; species Dysidea avara. The sequence continues at coordinate 35,341,927 of NC_089277.1, forward strand.
AAGTTTGGGCCACTCCCAGTTATGCTTTAAACAAAATAGCTTATGATGTTCTAAAAATTATGCTAGAAAGCTGACTGCTTTATTAGAGTATGTGTATGTGACTGCTGTATTAGAGTAGGTTGATCTTGTATATGTGACCATCTCAGCGAAAACCCATCTAGTTTGCACAAGTATACGTTTCGAGAAAGTCAAAATTTAAAAATATTTCGTAAAATTACACATGCTACAAGAAAAAAATATTCAAGTTTTTATTGGGCCAGTCCTTGAAGAAGGAAGACTCAAATCAATTAAAACTATATACCATCGTATTCGCCTACTCATGGAGAGTTCGAAAATCTTTGTTTCATTTCTGTAGCCCCAGTGGTTTGCATGTCACATACGTTTGTTGACGAAGCGGTAGACGTAACCAAAATTATCTTTGTTTCTTAAACAAAACCGCCTTCATACGCCTATGCGCAAGTGACTGCAAGGCTAAAACTATACCTTGGCTGATCTGCCAATCCATGGTGAACATTGTAAGCCAAATTGCGACTATGTAGACTAAACCAAACAGAAGTTATGGCTGCGAATGCAAGCGCCTGTAGTTTATTTTTAGTATAGTCTCTGTACAAATTGATTTCCTTGTTCTTCCTACTTTCTAGCGCTGTAATTCCAAAACTACTCACCACAGAAGGCTGAAACTTTGGTGAACCATTCCTTGGACAATATAGATAATGCTGAGAAATTAAAAAAAATTCAGATGATGTGCAAACTAGATGGGTTTTTGCTGAGATGGTCACATATGTGAACTCCTGTAAGCGTCCGAGTGTTAATCGGATGGCAGCAGGTTCGAGGCTGCCCAGGTCCAGTCATAGATTTTTTCTTCTTTCTCCTACTTTTCAAACATACTTAGTGCAGTTAATATAAACATCTTAGGCCCTTATAAGGACTTATGGTATACAGGCTCTGCCTTTACCAGATACTTTAATCATAATCATAATAAGTGTACATCAAATATAATGTGTAGTATTTTTTCAGTTTTTGCCTACTTGACAGTAGGGTGCACACATGTATGCACATTTGATTGAAAGCATTATGTTGGCATAAAACTTTAATGTATTTACCAGTTTAGCAAGCTTGAAATCATGTGGTATATTTGATGTGAGCCTACAAGGCACTTGAGTAACTGAATGTGGTGTTATTGGCTTGTCCTTTCAAAGTCGAGTCTCTGTATTTTGTTCTATTTTGTGTTCCTGAGCTCCCAAAGGTATGGAATTCTGCTTGGAGTTTGCTCTTATCCATTTGATCAGCACACAGATGAAATGAATCCATCTACGTAAAATGGCATGATATTCTATTAGCTGCTAATTGTGCTGAAGGATAAATACCTCTATCTTTATTAGATAAAACTCAGGAACAAATTAATAGCACGATGTTGAATCTTCTTTTTCAAATTAATATCTTGCATAGTAAGGCACTTGAATACAATGTTCAACATGTGGATGTATATAAGTTTTATTATAAAGGATGTCAAGGATTCTTTTAATTATGGCCAAGTACAGCTAGTGCAGAAACATGACAGACAAGTGTGTAGTTTACAGGAATCCTGTTTTCGTGCATTCGTAAGCTCAATAGTGCTAGAACAGAAATTAACCAGTTTTACTGTGGAAACTCCCTTGGGATAGGGAACCTCCTATTCCAAATTTGATTTGAATCCTCCCAGCCATCACTGAGATATATGTGTTCAAAGTTTGTCTTATTTTCTTTGTATTTTTCTTCTTAATCTTCTTACATAAATTTTCTTTTTGCACACTTAAGAAATATTGCAATAACTTGTGCGTGCTTTAGTTGATTGACCTCAAATGTGGAGGACAGTAAGAACATAATGCAGCACATTTACAGCTCAATTTTCGTACAGATCAAACTAAGAATAACGGAATTATGTGCGGCTTTGAAAATTGCAAAAGTGATTTGTTGTCATGCCACAGGGTAATCTGCTTGACGGAATAACTTGAAAACCAGTCTGTACATGAAATTACTATCATAGTGCAAACCTTTATGGTTTGACAGTACTGAGAGTGGTAGCCAAGGAGATACATATAAAGCAAAACCAAACATGAAAAACGTGTGATCGAGATACTCTAATAGAACAGTCACTGAGAAGTAGAAAAAAAGGGTGCACAAAAAGAGGTTTGGGAAAAAATCTCCAGGTTTTAAACCAGGGACCTCCACACCTACACATCCAAGTCCTTTACACTGTTGTCAGTTGCTTACCTCACTTAATTTCTACCTTGTAAATGAAAGTTCTGGTTTAGTCACTAGAATGATTTAACTCGCTGGAAATTCTATGTGCGTTGTATTGAAGTGCTCAGAATAAATGTGTGCTCTATTAGAGTACTAAACAATTCTGAAAATAGCGTGTCGTGCAGCCAAGTACAGCCGGTGCGGGCTGGCGACATACGTACTCATTTTACGGAACCAGAAAATGCTGCTTTCATGTATTCATAGTTCCATAGTGCTTGAATGGTATAACTAGCCGTTTCTGCTGTGGAAGCTTCCTCAGGATAAGGAATCTCCCCTTGAGTCGAATCTGCCCAGCTGTCATTCTGACATATACACCTTCAAAGTTTGTTTTCTTCGTAACATAGTCTTTGACAATTTCCACTGTAGTAAGGTTAAAAAGAAGTACAGTATCAAGGCCAACCATTTTGAACTTGTAATTACAAAAAGAAGTAATATCCACACAAAAACAGCCAAACTGTGAAAAAAGTTGCAGCCTTAAAAAGCCTGGATGAAAAAAGTTGTGAGGTCAAAGGTAGCGGCCAACAAATGGTTGCAATGATGTTAATACTAATATAATTTTAATAATGGCACACTTACAACTTTTTTCACCCAGTCTTTTAAGGCCACACCTTTTTTTCACAATGGGATAAAATACTTAACATTTAATTATGAAAATTTTCTGTTAATTTTTTGAGCAGCCGTTTACAAGATGCAAGAAGAAAGAAACAGCAGATACATTAATTGTTTTCTATACAACCTGGTCATAGGAAGGACATTTAAGAACTGTTTATGGGAAACATTTACATCCCATTTATGTAAGATCGCTTTCATAATTTATGACTGTTTAATTCCATTATCATTGTACAACTTTCTGTTGTTACCAATTTGTAGAACTATAACTTCTGAAAGTTCATGAGTTCTAGGACTAAAACTTCAGGTAACCATTCATTTGGCTATCGAGATAAAGGAAATGTAGTAAAAATATAGACTAAAAATATCATGAACATGTAAGGTTCTTGCAAATCATTTCACATTAATGTATGCATAAATATACATACAGGATACACATGTATATTTATTACATAGATTCTTGCTTTCAGGTCCTGGCTTCCAAAAATGCAAGGAGCATTTAATGTCCTGTTATCAAAACAGAGAAATGGAACCTACCAGGTGGTCTAAATTGGGAGGACCATTACTCCATTTAGGCATTGCCATAATGAGGTCTCCACGATCGGAAAATAAGTTCCGTGAGGACCATTCTATGGGTCGTGTGGACAATGTACAGTATATTGGAGCTGGCAGCATTTTAACTTATGGCTACAAAAAAATCACATTGATTGAGGGAGATCCTGGAGCTGGTAAAACCACACTAACTTCTAAACTCTGCAAGCAGTGGGCTGAAGGTAAAATACAGGTTTTTGAAAATGATTTGGTGTTTTTTATCAGACTTCGCGATAGTTGCTATCACAACATAAAAGGTTTGAATGAACTGTTTGATAAACTCAATTGCCCTAATATGTTAGAATATGCTCAACTGCACAATGGTAATGGATTAGTATGTATCCTAGATGGATGAGATGAGCTCCCTGACCACTTGCAGTCTCAGTCTTTCTTTCATGATATAATATTTAAAAAGAGTGCACTAACTTGTCCTACCATCATAGTAACGTCTCGTCCATCTTGTTCTGATTGCATAGCTAAGGCTGTAGATGATCGTTATTATCAAATACTGGGGTTTACTCCAGAAATGGTAAAATTTTACATTAAAGAATATTTTAAAAGTGATCCACCATCTGCAGACTCTTTGCTTGGTGTCTTAAAAGGCCATGAACACCTACGTCAGCATTTTTACATCCCCATCACAGTTGTCATAATATGTTTTGTGACAGTGACTACCAGCTGCCAGCAAGTCTTTCAAAATTGTATGAAAGATTTGTTATTTTGTGTGTTCGCTTCAACTTACCTGAATCTCAGAGAGTACAATTTAAGAGTCTTCAAAATATTCCTTGTGAATTAGCACCGGTGTTCAGAAAGCTATGTGAGTTAGCTCTAAAAACATTACTTGATAAAAAGTTGGTGTTTTATGAAGAAGAACTAAAGGATCTTACTATTGCAAATACTGACCAGTTTGATGGATTTGGAATGCTATACATTGAACATGTCACAGATGAGTTTGGTGATAGAGTTAAGTCTTACAGTTTTATTCATCGTGCAGTCCAAGAACTGATGGCGGCTAAATCATTATTAGATTCTAACAGTGTTGAAGATACAATAAACAAACATTTTCATGCAAGATCTTATCTGATCAATGTATTTCCATTTATTTTTGGTTTAATGCGCAAAGATATTTTAAAGTCTGTCATACTGCAGTTAAGGCAAGTGTTTATCAATACAAAGAAAAACCCTACAGTACTCAATGCCATACTCCAGTGTCTATTTGAGGCCCAGGATACTTCCCTTTGCAACGAATTTGGTCAAGTGTTTAAAGAACAGAATTATAAAGTTTGTTTTCTTCCAAACTCATTTTTAGAATATCACTATGTGTTTTACTTTCTTTTTGCCTGCAATTGTTCAAACTTATCAGTTTCATTTCGTGTATCACAAAATTTTAGAGACAATCACATTGAAATAATGAAGAAATATTTTAATGGACCATTAACTGAAATGGTGTCTCTCTGCTGTGGTATACATTTGTCATTGAAAGGAGTTGAAACTTTCTCTAGAGTTTTTTCCTGTCAGCATAATCTGGTGAAATTGACATTGTCATGTATATATTACTTTCATGAGCCAGGCTGCATCAAAATCTTGTGTGATAGTATTTGCAAACATCATCTTCAGCTCACTACCCTTACATTGCCATCAGCTAAACTGAGTGAAGAAGATCTAGAAAGTCTTGGCCGTGTAATTGAAACCTTAGAATCACTTGAGTCATTAAACCTGTGTCTTATTTCATTTCAAAAAGGAACGAGTTTAAAATCATCACTTACTTTTTGTAATGCATTGTGCAATGCCAAATGTCTGAAGAAATATGCTTTTGGTGGTTGCCGATTTTCTAAAGATGACTTAGACTTGTTCAGTAACATTGTAAGTAAGAGCAGTAGCTTGAAAAACTTGAATGCTCGTGATGTCAGTGATGTTAATGTGATCACTTCCATTTTGCAAGGCCTGTATTCTAACCAATCCATTACATCACTTAAAACATGGCCAGGTCCTTTTGGTACTTCTCACAAGCTTGGACAAGATTTAGGAAAATGTCTTGCAGTTAACCAAACACTAACCATCATAGACTTTACCAGTTTTCCTCATCAAAATCCCATTGAATATGTTCAGTGGTCATCAGAGCATGTATGCTGTATCTGTACTGGACTACAATCCAACAACAGTTTAGTAACACTTGACATTTCTGGTTGCTACATAGATAAGACAGCCAGTGATGCTGTTTGTGTCATGTTGTCTGTAAATACATCATTAAAACATCTCTTCCTTAATCCAGTCCACTTGGAGAAACTGGAAGCCATTGCCATCTTCAACAGTTGTGTCAGTAATACTACATTGGAATTGTTGACGTTGTTCTGGTTACCAGGAAGAAAATCATCTATTTCACCATGGTCGCTAGTTCACCAATCCGACATGGACATGCAGTCTAAGACCATTCCATTCTGGGGTCCACAAAAAGAATTTTTGTTTACAAAGGATAAAGAAATTGGTGTCCTATTAGATTGCGTGCAAAGATGCCGCCAAGAGAAAAAACAACCATCACTGTCAATTTTATGGTATGCAGTAAATGTCATATAAATCATAATTATTGTATATTTCATTGTTTTTCAGGACATATAATGAAATTATGAAAAGGAAGTATGAAATATTAAATTGGAAAGGTTTGTTGTACACATAGTTGCTACAGTTTTTGTATCTATACCCTGTAGTTGTTTTTGACCTGATTTTAGACACATATTATGCCCTTTCGATACAATGTACATTTGGTATTTTATTTTAAATGATAATAACTGACCAATTTTCACAGCTACGTACTTATACACATATGTGGGTGAAATTTCTACTCAAAACTGGAGATATTTAGCAGTGTTGAAAGTGTGTCGGGTCATCCAGATTATCTGAGTCCGAGTCAAGTGGGTCTCATCTGCTTTATTGAATATCTGAGTGTGATTTGGATGAGATCATATGTGACTGGGCCTGCAAAAATAGGGCATGTGGGCACATGATTTTTGCCTACTTTTTCAAACTTTCATCGCTTGTAACGTTTTGTAACATTATGTTATGGCAATGCTATTTTCAGCTCTCAATAAGCATTTAATTGGTTTTATGATGCAAGTTACAGAATACAAATATTGTGTTCCAATACTGAGATATGACCTGTAAAGTGACGGGGTGTAGTTTGTGCCCACATGCCCTGTTTTCGCAGGCCTGGTCACATATGTAATCATAGGTATAGACAAGCTCAATTGCATTGATGGAAATTCAGTTGAACGTATTCAAGAATCTTACATAGGGCCATGTTGGAATGTATTGTGCTGTCTGCAGGAATATGCAGAACCATGTCCACTTGTCAGATTTGCATGCTACTTTTTTGTGGGCGTGCATGTCATTTGCTGGACACTGTAAAGCCATAGTAATAAAATCGCGACATGAGTATTTACTATGTCTGTCAAATTGTAAACTTTATGTATCAAAACCTGATATTTAGACTTACACGCATCTTTGTTTTAGCTTAGAAGAATTTGATCCACCACAGTGCTTGCTATTTAATTCCCAATAAAATATCATTGCATATGGCAAAATTTCCTCCATATATCCACAAGCCCAACAATTGTCCACCACCATTTTACACTACCTCAGTCAGTATGACACCTTCTCCCACGTATGATCTATCTGTACTGTAATAGCTAACAATACTAGTTTCCTTCAGTAGTTTGTATTGACAACATACCAGAAGCTTTATTGTATATAATAGTGCATGGTGTGAATAGAAAGCAGTCTTTATTTCAATAAACACTGGGTAACTCATCACAATGGCGCACACACTTCTGTTTTAGGCTTTAGTGATGTACATCAATTTCATTAACTAGAGATTTGCTCTCAACTTCCATAATATTTCCCACATAAGTTCATCCATTGTTTTCGGTTGCTTCTTTGCATGTAACATATACATGTTATTGCTGGGATGGTCAGTATGTACATATATTTGTATAAATTCATACATATAATACATTAGCTATTCATGCATGGTATACGTAGCTACTTGTGCCACAGTTTTTGCCATACAATTTGGCATTCTATGAAGTGTTCTAAGTAACGGTGACATTATATCCAGTAAACTGAACTGCAAAGCCTTTGATGTTACTGTACTTTATTATCATAATTATATCATGTGAGCTGACAGTAAACAGGTGTGAACTGGCAGATGAAATTTAAAGTGACCAAAGCAGATTCGAGTAGCTAATTAATAACCATAGCAAAACATTTATGATGTGCATTAATTGGAAGTAATTTAGTAAAGCTTGTTTCATAAAATATTACAGACAGTTTACTAACATGCATAGTTAGTGTAAGTACTACAGTATTAACTTAGTGTAGAAACTTTTGTCAAAGATTCTACCTTCCAGAGAAAGTTTGTTAAGAAAGCCTTTTCTTTAGAATTATATTAGCTACTTTCAAAGCTTTCTTTTTATACATCTAAAGATCAGTTGAGTACTTCGATATATCCTGGAGATGTGATTCCATTTTGATACCGGCTGTAGTGCAAAATTTCAATGTATTCCTTTCCTGGCTGCACCAGCAGCACTTAAGGAATGGACAAAACTACATTTATGATAGACTCAGAGATACAGAATCAACTAGTTTCTTGTGTTTAAAAAATTGCTAAAAGACAGTCAGGATCCTATGCGTATTACTTTTTAACTTAACAAGACTAGTACATATTACAGGCATACACTCATGATTAATTTTCACTTAGAATGCATAACTATTTAGTAAGCAAGGTCATCATTATTGGCATACAGATTGAATGATTTTGCTTATTTTGACATATTTCAACGTCTTTCTGTAAGATTTACCATAACAGTAAGAAAACCTTTTTACAACTGATTAGAAGCCTCCTAAAAGCAGGGGGAACAAAACCAAAACAGCTTATGAAGCTGATAAACCACCAGACTAAGCTACATTGCATATAAAGTTATCTAAAGTTGTGTTTGCAGTGCAGCTAGCTAGAAAAGTCTGTACTTCTACTCTTTGAATTCATGAGAGAAACCTCCTAAAAGCAGGAGGGAAACTTCTAAAAGTAGGAGAAACAATTTATGCAAGCTGAAAAAACACCTGACTATGCTACCCTACATAACAAGTGTAGAACTGTAGATCAATCAAATTCATGAGAGAAACCTCCTAAAAGCAGGAGGAACAAAACCACAACAATGTATGAAGCTGATTAACCACCCTACTGAACTACATTACATGTAAATTTACCTAAAGTTGTGTTTGCAGAGCAGCTAACTATAAATTTTTTTGTCTATACTTCTGCAGTTTGAATATCAAGGTATAGCAATCAAATTCATGAGAGAAACCTCCTAAAAACAGGAGAAACAAAACCACAACAATTTATGAAGCTAATTACAAACAGTCATGCACAGCTCCTTCACAGATTGTTTCCTAAAGGTGCAATAACAAATTATTTATCAGAATCAAGACACACGATAGCGTGTCGTGCGGCCCAAGAAGCCGGCGCGCCACCGTGAGTATATTGACAGGAAGAAAGAAAACGTCATTTTCACACATTTGTATCTTGGTGATACCTCATCCGATTGGAACCAAATTTGCTGCAGAGTTGCCCGCCTCCAAATTTGAAGGAAATTACTCAGGCCATTTCCGAGATACGAGTGGACAAAGTTTCGTTTTTTTTTCTTTTTACTTCTTCGTCTTTTCGCACTTGCAAAAATTGCTATAAAACGCAAACGCGTACTCCGATCGCCTTGAAATTTGGCACACAGAAGGGGAATCCAAAGGCGAATCCTAGCATCAAATTTGGTGCAAATCCGATGAATGATTCAGGAGTTATGACCGATGAATGATTCAGGAGTTATCACCTTCTGGCTAGCTACGCCCCTGTGCCAGGGGCGTAGCTAGCCAGAAGGTGATGGAGAGGCAGGCATGCCTCCACGAAACACTCAAAATCATTCATGACTGCAAAAAAGGCTAATGACCCAATGGGGGGCTAGCCAACATACGGTGTTGTATTATTACAGCTTAAATAACTAGCTACGTAACTATTTCAGTACTGACTGCTTCCAATCGAGGTAGCTATATTCGTCGAGCATCATCGCACGTGCCACAACTGTACTCCAACAAATTCATCCAGTCCGGTAGAGCTAATACTTTAGTGCAAATACAAGTTACTTTACGTTAGCCACAGCCTGTGCTGCAGTCCTAGCACACTGTTGACAGGAGAGAGATAACCATCATTAACAATTGTGATGAAAAGATGTACAACAAAACAAATAGGCATGTGAAACCTCAGACAGCATGCGAACACAAAAAGTAGAGGACTACACTGTGGGCATGGCAAGGCAAAAACAACAAAAAAGACTAATTACTGTAATTACAAAAATAAAACTGTCTAATTTGTGCACCACTCTGTACAGTTTCGTGCTAGAAAAATTCTCTGAGAGGCAGAGATACTAGCAGAGGCAGCAGCATCTAGCCATTCCTTAATAATGTGCTTCGAAATCCTTATATCAGCTTGAACAAAGTTTAACAAACGAGATAAATTCTTGATGGAAGACACTTGAAAATGACCAAGTACTGTACCGTGATTTCAATGGTGACGTATTCACTCACTTCACTCGGCGAAATTCAAATGCCATGTATTGCAAGAAATTCCACCTGTCTTGCTAGCAGAACTTGTAAGCTTGACTGATCCACCTGACTGACTGACAAAGTAAAAACAGACTGCACTGCCGTACGTACAAAGGTCCAGTGTGATCGATTCGATAAAATAAACTTGGTACATTTATTTAGCTAACACTTTATCACCTCGTAGGCAGCAGATTCGTAGCGTCATCTGGTCTCCTTTGTCACTTGTGAGTTGTGACTCCTGCTGCGGAGAAGCGGGTCACTCTTTTTAGATTCAAAAATGTTTTATCACGCGAGTAATCTAGGCTAAACATAGAAGTATGTCTCTAATATTTTCGTTTGATGGATTCACGAGCGAGTTGAATGTTGTGTGTGCCCATTCACTAGCAACCCCTGCAGTGGTGATACCGCGTAGTAGTGTACATAATTTACAGTCATTTGCGTGTCAATTTAATACTGGTAAACTTGTGACGAAGGTTTTTAAAAAATCATTTAGTGATGGGGGGGCAAATGCCCCCCCTCCCCCCTTGCCCCCCCCCCTTAGCTACGCCTCTGCCGGCCTGCAGGGTAAACCGCTTCATGGAATGAGTTGAAAATTGCTATGTAGATGGAGTAACCATCATAGGAGTGCCTTTTGGTGGTTTGAAAGGAATCGAGATGAAGACCACGGAGATATGACACAAAACCCAACCTGTGTCACAATTACGCGATTGAGTTTTAGGAATAAAAAAGTATTAGTTTTCACGCCTACTAGGCAAACCGCTTAAAGCAATGAGCTGAAAATCGGTGTATAGCTGGAATAATCTTCATTGAAAGTCCTTGCAGTAGTATAGAAGAATTGGATTACAAACCACTGAGTTATGATTCGAAAGCCAACTCCGTGTAGCAAATGAGAGATCGAGATACTCTAATAGAACAGTCACCCTAATAGAGCATTCAGCTAATTTATTTACTCCATTATAGAATTCTATTACATTACAGGTTATTCTGTAGGGAGTTCAGCTGCAAACAGTTAATCTTATAGACAATTCAGCAAGAAGCAAGTCACCCTATAGAGAGTTCAGCTACAAATATATCGCTGTAGTGATTCAGAACATTACAAGTCACACTGAAGAGAGTTCAGCTATAAACAAGTCATGCACCCTGTAGAGAGTTCAGCTACAAAGAAACTACCCTGTAAAGAGTTCATCTATATAAAAAAAGTTATCCTATAGAGATCACCTGCAAACAAGTAATCCTGAAGAGAGTTCAGCTACAGACAAGTCACTTTATAGTTTATACAGTACAAGTAAGTCACACTGTAGAGAATTCAGCTACAAGTAAGTTACTCTGTAGAGAATTCAGCTACCACCAAGTCACTCTGTAAAGAATTTTGCTACAAACAAGTCACCGTGTAGAGAGTTCAGCAACCAAAATACTACTCTGTAAAGAGTTCAGCTATGCAAACAAGTTACTCTGTAGAGAGATCAGCTAGAAACAAGAGAGAGTTCAGCTAGAAGAAGTCACCCTGTAGAGAACTCAGCTGCAAAGAAACCCTGTAGAGAGATCAACTACAAACAAATCACCCTGCAGAGCATTCAGCTATAAACAAATCACCCTATAGAAAGTTCAGGTACAAACAAATCACCCTATATACAGTTCAGCTACAAAAAAAATCACTCTGTAGAGAGTTCAGCTACAAAGAAGTTATGCTACAGTGAGATCAGTTTGAAACAAGAGATTTCAGCTACAGACAAATTAACCTGTAGAGAGTTCAACTATGAACAGATCATCCTGTAGATAGTTCAGCTAGATACAAGTCACCCTATAGAGAGATGAGCTAGAGGAAGTCACCTTGTAGAGAGATCAGCTAGAAAAAAGTTGCCTTGTAGAAAGTTCAGTAACAAAGAAACCATCCTGTAGAGAGTTCAGTTACAAACAAATCACCCTGTAGAGAGTTCAGCTGCAAACAAATCACCCTGTAGAGAGTTCAGCTACAAACAAATCAACCTGTAGAGAGATCAGCTCGAGGAAGTCACCTTGTAGAGGGATCAGCTAGAAACAAGTCACCTTGTAGAGAGTTCAGGTACAAAGAAACCACCATGTAGATGGTTCAGCTGCAAACATATCGCCTGTAGAGAGTTCACACAGCTAGAAACAAATCACCCTGTAGAGAGATCAGCTAGAAGAGGTCACCTTGTAGAGAGTTCAGCTACAAAGAAACCATCGTGTAGAGAGTTCAGCTACAAACAAATCACCCTGTAGAGAGTTCAGCTACAAAAAGATCACCCTGTAGAGAGATCAGCTCGAAGAGGTCACCTTGTAGAGAGTTCAGCTACAAAGAAACCATCATGTAGAGAGTTCAGCTGGAAACAAATCACCCTGTAGAGCGTTCAGCTACAAAAAGATCACCCTGTAGAGAGATCAGCTAGAAGAGGTTACCTTGTAGAGAGTCCAGCTACTACGAAACGATCACGTAGAGAGTTCAGCTGCAAACAAATCACCTTATAGAGAGTTCAGCTACAAAGAAACCATCATGTAGAGAGTTCAGCTACAAAGAAACCACCATGTAGAGAGATTAGCTGCAAACAAATCAACTGTAGAGAGTTCAGCTAGAAACAAACCACCCTGTAGAGAGATCAGTTAGAAGAAGTTTCCTTGTAGAGAGTTAAGCTACAAACAATTCACCCTGTAGAAAGATTAGCTAGAAGAAGTCACCTTGTGGAGTGTTCAGTTACAAAGAAACTGCCATGTAGAGAGTTCAGCCTCAAACAAATCACCCTGTAGAGAATTCAACTGCAACAAATCGCCCTGTAGAGGGTTCAGCTAGAAGAAGTTACCTTGTAGAGAGTTCAGCTACAAAGAAACCATCATGTAGAGAGTTTAGCTGCAAACAAATCACCTGTAGAGAGTTCAGCTAGAAACAAATCACCCTGTTACTAGTAGAGAGATCAGCTAGAAGAAGTCACCTTGTAGAGAGTACAGCTACAAAGAAACCATTGTGTAGAGAGTTCAGCTACAATGAAACCACCATGTAGAGAGTTTAGCTGCAAACAAATAACCTGTAGAGAGTTCAGCTAGAAACAAATCACCCTGTAGAGAGATCAGCTAGAAGAGGTAACCTTGTAGAGAGTTCAGCTACAAAGAAACCATCATGTAGAGAGTTCAGTTGCAAACAAATCACCCTGTAGAGAGTTCAGCTACAAAAAGATCACCCTGTAGAGAGTTCAACTAGAAGAAGTCACCTTGTAGAGAGTTCAGCTACAAAGAAACCATCATGTAGACTCTGCAAACAAATCACTCTGTAGAGAGTTCAGCTAGAAGAAGTCACCTTGTAGAGAGTTCAGCTACAAAGAAACCATCGTGTAGAGAGTTCAGCTACAAAGAAACCACCATGCAGAGAGTTTAGCTGCAAACAAATAATCTGTAGAGAGTTCAGCTAGAAACAAATCACCCTGTAGAGAGATCAACTAGAAGAGGTCACCTTGTAGAGAGCTCAGCTACAAAGAAACCATCATGTAGAGAATTCAGTTGCAAACAAATCACCCTGTAGAGAGTTCAGCTACAAAAAGATCACCCTGTAGAGAGTTCAACTAGAAGAAGTCACCTTGTAGAGAGTTCAGCTAGAAGAAGTCACCTTGTAGAGAGTTCAGCTACAAAGAAACCATCGTGTAGAGAGTTCAGCTACAAAGAAACCACCATGTAGAGAGTTTAGCTGCAAACAAATCACCTGTAGAGAGTTCATCTAGAAACAAATCACCCTGTAGAGAGATCGCTAGAAGAGGTCACCTTATAGATAGTTCAGCTACATTTCAAGCCACCCAGTAGAGAGATCAGCTGCAAAATAATATCCTGAGGGGAATAATGGGCATGTAATAAATATATGTATATAATTTGTATAATTACTAATAAAATCAAAAATAATTGAAGTATTAAAAATCTTCTTTAAGTTCTTTTCTTCTTCCTGTGGTAAAGAAAAAAACACATGGGTTAAAAAACCCCCAAAGCCAGTCATTGGCTGGCTTTGCAGTATACAAATACATAAAGAAGTGATATCTAATCAAAAACAGCCAAGCTGTAAAAAAAGGTGCAGCCCCCAAAAAGGCCATGGTGAAAAAAGATGTGAAATCCAAGGTGGCAGCCAAGAAATGGCTGTGATGGTAAGTTAATGATAAAAATTTTAATAACGACAATTCAGGTGAATTTTGTGCCGCTTGGTTGGCCGCCACCTTGGATTTCACATCTTTTTTCACCATGGCCTTTTTGGGGGCCGCACCTTTTTTTACAGCTTGGCTGTTTTTGATTAGATTGTATTGTGCATGTGCAGCTGCTATGTACCCAGCTAAATACTTTGACAGAAAGAACATAATAAATGCTCAATTTGTTTTCAAATTTTCAGGTCTTGAGAAAATTGTAAAGCCAGGACACTCACAGTTAAAAATTATAAGGCGGTATGTGTAGTTCATTCACTTTCTCTTCATAGTTGAAACTTTGTGTTGCATGAGGTCATTATAGGGAGAAAGGTATTAGCTATATATGTATACAGTGCAAGCTGTTCACAAAATAAACCAGAACAAAATCATCATGTATCTACTTAAATAATTATTTTGTAGCTACACAATTGAAACAGATAGGTAGCCTGAATGCATTTCACTGCATTAATAGGCATTTCGCATGACAATACCATCCTAGTTCTCTTTAAATAACCATAGTTGAGAGTTGATCTACCTTGCTATCCAAAGTATAGTAACATCTCTGGCATCTGAGTAGGTGAAATAATTATTAGCAAACATACACCCATGTGCTCATTTTGTTACAATGGTTTCCCTCCTGCATGCTTTTAGAAGGATTCCCTAGCCTGGATATAAAACAGTTTCTTCATCTGCAGAATAATATTGAAATTCTTTGTGATAAACAATTCAATCTGTATACCATTATCTCTTTATAGCCAATAAGTGTGCATGTACTACAGTTCTGAATTACGCTTATACGTATGTAATATTGGTTGGTATAAGTAATCTATTATTAGTGTTACTACAATCACATCTGAACATGTCTTATCTCCAGGCACTGCAGGTGATTATGTACTTGTCAGTGTGTATGGCATTAGTATAAGAAATTATCATCTCCCATTGTAAATTATAGGTAAAATAGCTACAACTACAATGAAATTAATAGCTCTATAGCTATACCTAAGCACACACTTCATAGATAATGTCACACTTGTTTAAAATTTCACATATATAACCAAGGTGATCTTGCGGACCTTCAACTGTAACTGTGACATCCATAGTATGGTATCTGTAGCTCATACTATCTCGAGCTGAGAGCTGAAGGGCACACAGAGTATTCTGATCCTATACAAATTCTATAAAGGGAACATATACATGCATGACACACGTCCAATTGCTCTGCTACAGTGTTCATGAGCAAAACTGCACAGGTATACGACTCAGCCTATATAATTATAGCTATATTCAGTAAACAGCTAATTATAAGTCAACAAGTATAGCTATGACATTCTAATGACTGATTCAAGAATATGATGCATGTCAATTAACTGTATATATATAGCCTATATAGCTAGTTATATAGGTATACTGAGATACTCATTCGTTATGAAACACCAAGTGAGCCTGACCTTTTGCTAGTTGTAACACCACCTATCTTTAAAATCTCAGTCACTGCAATTGCAGCTTTCTCAGTTTTCTAAATGTCCAAGAGGCAGAACGCATACGAGGACTGAAATCAGAATTGGCATCGTATGGCTTATCAGCTTCTTGAACTAAATCTACAAGAGCAGCCTTACTATTTAAATCTGCCAATCCAGGATAAAATTTAATTCCACGTATAGTTGCAATAAACTACTGCACCAGTTCTTCAGAAGGGTAAAGCAGAACATCAGGATGGTCCACTGTCTGCTGATTGCAGGCTGGTCGTGGCTTAATTTGCAATGTGTTATAACTACTGTAATAATTATACAATATCAAGAATCAAAGAAAGCATGGAGCGGAAATCAAAGGATCAAGCAAGATTTAGAAAACAATCAAGAGATCAAGAAGATTTTTTAACAATCAAAAAATTTGATCCTGGTCACAAGTGTTTCAACTGGAAGTATAGAAGTGACTACCCCTTGAATCAGATTGTGGAATTCACTCCCACCTGACCTGATCCAACAACAATCATTACAAATTTTTAAGCACCAACTAAAATTATTATTACTTTCCCCTACCAATCAGTAATCCCATAATCAATCATATTGTAAAACAATATGTATGCATGTTTCATATGTGCGTTAATCCTCAAACTGAGGCTGCACATTTTTTGGAAAATAAAAATAAATAATGCAGTCAAGTGTATAGCAACAATCTTTGCACTGAATATGACAGCTATTAAAGGCACCAGTATTGTGAATTCTATTTCATATTAGGAGACTCTCATTCTGTATGCAGATTACAATTTGATCAGTTTAATGTGTGCATGTTCTGAAATGTTGGCGGCATTACTATGCAGAATGCAAAATTACAGTCTTAATTACAGTCTTCATTACCAATAAAAGAAATCCATAATGTATCACTGGATTAATAAAAAGTACACAAACTAGATGAATAAAAAAATTGGAATAGGGATCGCTGAAAAAAGCCACGAAACAAGAAGGGATCGCTGGGGTGGTACTGTAAACCACAAATCCCTATTTTACTTGTTTCAAACCGGGAACAACAATTTTTGCAGGCCCAAACAAGTATACATGTTATGTACGTTTGCCTAGCAACTTACGTTTCAACAGCACCCCTCATTTTTGTTTCAATATAATATTATACTGCATTACATTTTAAAAATTTCCTAGCATAGAATGAAAATTTTTTTTGCCCTAAAAAATGGCAGATGCACCATTTCAATGATGTAATGAAGTGCCATGCCTTAGTGCACAAGGGGTCTACAATTCAACTATGGACCAGATTTACCTATGCTAGATCTTTCTGAAATATTGACAGCAGATTCAAACATCATTTCACAGTCAAATCTTATATTCCAGGTCCATACAGAAGGACCTGTAACCTTAACAAAGCAGTTGCCAAACCTATAAAGAGTTGAAATACGTATCCAAAATGATAACTGCTTTTAGAGAAGCTTAACAGCTGGAGAAGCTATTATTGAACCCTTATACCCAATTTTTATTACTCCAGCTGTAAGGATCACCTGAGCAGTGGCATAGCAAGCCTGGATATTGCTGGAATCAGGTTGCTTTTCCCTACCATCAGCTTTCCTTTGGTGATGTCCAAAATGATATATGTATACGTAAGTGTACTTGGGTGCGATCACGGATGTTATAAACGACTATTATTATCGAAAAGTACAACATACACTTAATATACATTCCAGGTAGGCAACAGGCAACCTGGAAAGTATTTTGAGTTTTCCCTATGAATAACTCGATTGTGGTACCACTAACAAGGCAGCAAATAAAAGTGACATCATGTGATTATAAGCAGTGCAGCATCACAGCATGGGCCGGAAGACAGATCGAACAGTGTGGTGGGCAGGATTCATTTGAGTAACTTATATTGCACTTAAGCCAAACTTTGGATCAGAGAGTAGTCACACAGTTTTCAAGATTGTTTGGTAACCTTCTACATGTGTAATAATGATCTATACTATAAAACTGTTTGCAGCATCCAAGAGCTAGATAATGTTGTTGAAAGTCTTGTACAGTAAATGTTAAGGCAAATATAATCTCAATCCTTTCCCCCTACTACCGCTTGGCCTTGAAATTTATCACTAATACCTTCATGTTATATATATATATATATATACTTTACAATTCGAGCTCTGCTACCTATTGAGAACTGTGTTCTATGTTGTGACCTTCATTCAAGCCAGCCAGCTGTGCTAAACTTTGTCAAAGAAACAAGTCCTTCAAACAAAATTATTAGTTTCTTGATTTCAATATAAATAATTGAACACAACTTTTTCCCTCAGTTCAAATGAGAATCACTATATTTCTGCTACATCTCTCAATAAGAGTATTATGCGTAGCTTAATACTGCTGAATTCTACTTCATACAGTAGCAAAATATAACATTTATATAGTGCAAATGCAGTGAATGGTGCTTCAGATCAAGGGAATACAAAAAATGAAAGTACACATATTTAGGCCATGAAAATTTAATTATATGTTTCTGGTTCCCTTCCCGGTCATTTTTTGCAGAATGAATTGCACAATCACCATACAATAATTTATATCTGTTGAAAGGTTCATGTCTTGCAAACACTCTTTTTCTTATAAAGATGCACTAACTTTATGTTAACCTTGTTTTCCCCTATTATTCCATGTACTACTACGTCAAATGTAGTATGCCACATCAAAAAGTTGCAAAAAAAAACAAAAAAACAAGCCTGCATGGTCACCTGGTCAATTTTTGGGAATTGGTAGGACCAGAAACATAGAATTAACTTTGCACAGCTTAATGTAGAAGTATTAGCTGTGATGATAGGCCTCCCTGTGTGAAGTAATACCGTACCACAAACTAGCTAGTACCATAGTGTGGTACTCTGATTCTCCCATCTAAAGTAGTGTAAGTACTGATGTACACACATAATTATTTTGGCACACATAACATTGTTTATGTTTGGAATGGTGATATAAAACTGTAGTTTCAACATTACAATAGTATATTTATTGTTATGTGTTGTGATGTTGACTTTATATAGTTTCAGTTTATGCACGTTTTCAGGAATTATATTCAAAGTCATCACTAACAAGTCCATCACGATATTCACTGTAATTGTATGTTGGGTCAGGAATATTGGGTAAAGCAAGGTCATTGGCATTTTGATAATCATCGATTTTTTTACTGAAAAGTTTAACCATTTTCTGTTTCCTGGTCTGTAATGTAGTTACAATGTTACAGCGACATGTGTAGGAGAGGAAATGATAGAATATGATTGTACAAAACTGAATAAAAGCCAAACTGATCATAACATTAGTGACAATAGAGAAGATAGCACCGCTACCCTGATAGGACACTGCATACATGATAGTCAGGTTTAGGAGTAATAAAAGTTCTTGGATGCGAACCAAAGCATTCTTGTTTGGATGAGAATACCCATATAAAGTAGTAAAGAGAATAAGGATAATGGCAGTAAGTATTAATCTTAGTTGTATTTGAAAAGCATAGAAGCAAAAAAATACACTTCTCAAGATCAATTGTACTCCAATGCAGTAATAGTACTTGTCTCTATATGATCCTTGAAATGCATCCAGTAATGGTTTAAACTGATTTATCAACCTGAACTGTGATAAGTGTCTAGTAAACACTAAAATAATGTTAAAAGGAATTAGTAGTAAGAACAAGACAAGACATACAATGAACAGTATGGTAAACTTTAACCCAAACAGTGGAACACTGGCATCAATTGACCACACTAACTGTTGATGAACACTTGGTAGTTGAGTAATGGTAGAATAAGAGAACAAGACTGTCAATACAGCTCTGAGAACACTATTGTACGAAAGCAGAAACAATGTAGCTAGCACAGGTAGAGATCTAGTATATGTCCATCGTAGTATTCTAGAGGAGCGCCTACTTGCTACAATAATCGAAGCAGCAATGATAACAAGATAGAAAGGGAAGAATAACTGTAAAAACATCTTAGCATATCCACCCATTCCATTATAGAAGCATGTCTCAATTCCCAAATCCAAATTCGCAAAAGAAATAAATACTTGCAATGGTTGAAACACATTGTTGTTTGTCAAAAATACAGAGTCATTAATACTAATAATGTTAGCATAAAATATTATTCCATTGATAGTTCCAGTAGTGACTGTGAGATTGAGAAGATAAAGTAAGACCACCAATACAATTCCAGCAAGTATAACTATGCAGGGGCGGATCCAGAGTTTGGAAAGAGGGGGGGCACCTTTCTGAAAAACAGTTAAAGACCAAAAAAACTTGCTGAAAACCAGTTGAAGACCAAAAAAAAAAAAAAAAAAAGGTCAAGACAATAATAGCTAGTTATCCTTACCAACTATATCACGTCTGTTATGTAAAATAAAATCCTATTTATAGCTTCATAGGTAAGCTACACTGCCTCATGAACATTGTGACTGCTTTATTAGAGTAATTGACTGCTCTATTAGAGTATCTCGATCTCGTATGCAATTTCTTGAAGGGGGGGGGGGGGGGGGGGGGGGGGGCATTTGCCCCAAATGCCCCATCCTGGATCCGCCATTGCTATGATAGTGATGAGAATATGTATATTAGTACAGTGTATACACCTTGATGATCCAAATACCATACTAAGTGAATGTTGACACTGTGAACACAAGATACCAGTCCTGTTAAACTGACACTGTAAATCAGGATTAAGTAAATTGAGATGGGATGAGTGTGGTAGACAGTAATCCATTGGACAATTATCTGATATTAAATATTTAATGTCATTAGAATAATTATGGGCAGTTATCCAAGTGTTAGCAGGACGTGTGATAGTTGATTGATCAATGCAACATGTGTCAATGTGAATGTTACTGTTACTAAGATAAGGATCACAATCACATACTCCATTTTGTAATGTAAACCCAACTGGACAAGGTGATATTTCCACATAAAATGCTTCATAAATATCATATAGACAAGGTGATGCTGTAATGAATATTTCACATGTTTCCTTCTCTTCAGTAACAATGGTGAAGTTAACTGTAGTTGAGTAGCTTGAGATAGTTTGGAGCAGTTCAGCTTGGTGAGCAATCTTACACGCTGATGTTGGTAAAAATTTGCTGTGTGTCTCTACATACAAAATAGAGTCTTCATCACCATTTGGTGCACAAAGGTCTATTTGTAACACTTGTCCAGGATACACAGGTCCTAGTACATCAACGCTACAGTTGGTTATGTTATGTGAACAGTAACATATAAAAGTGTGCTGATTTAGATGATGTTGATCAGTTTTAATGATTTGCTGATTTATTACTCCAGGGTTATAACCATAGAACGCTGATGAAGGTATCCATTTACAGTGAGAAACGAAATGGTCAAAATCGAAGTCACATTGTTCGCTTGGAAGCATTCCTCTACTATGATAATTATTACTCGTAAAAGTAATATTATAATTAGTTACTAAAGCAGCTGATGCATTCTTTGATGTTGTGTACTGAAAGCCACAAAATATGTATGGGTTGCCATGGTGAACTGGTTGAAGGACAATCAGGCTATCTGAGTATATATTGTTTGAGAGCATAACATTTGTGTACTCCAATAATTCTATGTACTGCATCACTGAAAGTAAATCAATCACAGTGATGCAGCCATTTGAAGTAAATGTGATGTCTTTGGCAAATACAAGATTACAAGAATAACAGTATAATATTTCATTTGCGTAATTGTTGGACATAGTTACTGGTCCATCCAGCGTCATATTCACAATAGATGCAACAATAATTGACCTACTTGATATGGGAGCAACATTATCATTAACTAAGCTAGGACCTCTAATAACTACATCTAACATGTAGGAAGAAATGTTTATAGGACCATCAATGGATAATATTGGACTTGCATTATTTGTGAAATCACAACCTTGTAAGATAACATTAGGTGCAAAGATGCGGTTGGTGTTCTCTGGAAGAGCTTGGAAAGCATGTATTAAAATTAGATAACCCCAATAATCATTTTGATAAAACTTGCAATTCAGAAAAGTTATATCTTTATAAATTGTCTGCATTACAATCTTAATCAATGGTACAGTATTCACACATTGATTCAATAAGAATGTACAATTTTCAATGTGAATTTGAGTAGCAACATTTGTGTTAACTTCTATAACTTTACTTGGCATTTTATAGAATAGTGAATCACTTATCACTACATTCACATCATATTTCATTTGATCCAGTGATATTATTATTCCTTCCGTACCAGTTATCAAGCTATCGTTTATTTCCACTGTGTTCACCGAGTACTCACTATCCCATAATTTATCATCGTAATGTATTTTTATTGCAATACTGTTACCTGCCAATACTTGATAACATTCAATACTTATATTTTTCATAATAAAATTTCCAAAAGCATTGTATGTATCAAATCCACCTTGGAGAAAGTTTATGTTTTCTAATTTACAGAATGCGCATAGTTTAAGA
The DNA here is from genome assembly GCF_963678975.1 of Dysidea avara. NCBI lineage: Eukaryota > Metazoa > Porifera > Demospongiae > Dictyoceratida > Dysideidae > Dysidea > Dysidea avara. The sequence continues at coordinate 35,364,176 of NC_089277.1, forward strand.
AACAAGTGTGTTATATTAGTGGCTCCTGTACAGTGCTTAAACATTATATTATCAATCAAAACGTTTTGTGAGTTTGTGATTGCAATCGAATTACTGGAACAACTAATCAGAATTGCTGGCAATGATGCATTACTTTGAGATCCAATAAAAGAAAAGTTGTTCAAATGCTCTAGTTTTAAGGTAGTATGCAAATGGTGTTCTCCAAGTAAGAAGTGATATTCAACATTGGACACAACGGGAAGTGTACCATTATTATCAAGTAGGTATTGACGAAGTGTAGCACAAGGTTGAAATGAACAACTGATATTGGTTGAATTATCAGGCAAGACCTTGAATATCTTAGTAGCTGTAAGTAACCAAACTTGAATTGCTACCAACAATAGCACATGAAGAACATCCATCTTAGTTTATACCATGAAAAGACACATTCACACTGTCAACTTGACCTGTGCTGTGCAAAATAATGTGAAAGCCACAACTTGTGAGAGGTTATATTGTCAAGTAAACAATGATGATGATTATGGCATTGAAACTGCTTTTGTTTGAAACTGCTTTCGTTAGACACTGCAACTGTCAACTGATCAAAATTCTAGTAATGATAGTCAATAATTTACTGTGTACAACAGCTATTATATACAAAGTTACATTTGAGTGGTACTGTATGTATCTAGATAAAGAAAATGTAATAAAATGGAATTTGAAAAATGCGCTAACATATGGGATTCTTGCAGATCCGTAAGCATATGTAGATACATACGTAACTACAAGATTTACGACAATAAGATTATTGGCAAACAAGCCAGCAGGTAAGCGTTGTGTCCATAAATGTATATAGACAATTATATTGTGTTATAAGGTTTCAACATCACGTAATAATATTCATTACATAATTGATGTAAGTGACACATCAACCTCATGCAGTGTTTAACAATTGTGTGTATTCATACATAGTTGACACATTTACTGTATCAAACGGTATAGTAATACTGTTAAATTAGGGATCGTGGTGAAAATGTTGTGCCACCGCCCAAAATTCTACCTTCAAAAATCATCCTAGAGACATTTTGCGCAACAAAAATCATCTTTACAGAATAGTCATATAATATAAAATAATTATAACAAAACACTTACAGGTGGCTGGATATAGAATTTTTTTTAAAATCGCCAAAACTTGAATTTTAGTATCACTGCCTCACTGCCTGCCTCACTGACCACAGTCGCAAGGCTAGAGGCCAAATGAAGCAGCACACGGCCACCATTTTACGCCACAATAACAAACTCACCAGTGGGATGTGCCTTTTGGGGTTCCGACAAGTGTAGGCCCTCTGCGCCTCGTATTTTCTTTTATCTTCAATCAGGCTGCTTGTCTTCTTCATCCAATGAAACCATATCGAGGCATTAATTTTCCGTATCAACACTTTCTTTCAGCAACATAATTATATCCTGTAGATTAGAGAATACCACAGAATCATTTTCAGAGCTGGATTTCAGAGATCCCGTTCGTGATAGGTTCGTGACCACACCCATCAATTAAAGATCTAGGTGGACTAATAGCGATAGAGTAGTACAGCTTAACAATCTAGCTGTTTATTTAAACAAGATGACCTCACTCCTTATTGGTCTAGATAGCTGCACACCTCTTGGCTGACTCTAGATATGCTCTAATACAACAGTCATGTATGACATTCTAATAGAACAGTCACAAGTTACATTGTAGTTGGCTGTGCTGCAACAAAAAAACTAAAATAAACTAGCACTTTGGCACACTAGCATTGTTTTGCTAATGGGCCAAAGTAGGGACTTTCCCATTGCTAATGTGCCAAAGTAGGGACTTTCCCACTGCTAATGTGCCAAAGTAGGGACTTTCCCACTGAGCTATATTGTAATACCATCATTCATCTCTTGTTTCACTACTTTTTGTTGCATAGATTCATACTTCATTTTAAATTTACAATTTTTTTAAATGCTAGTCAAACAGTACAGTAGTACTGTTTAGTAGGGTTCCTCTAAAATGATGGGCACCAACCACACTTTTACGGAATAGTCATAGTGTGTCTAACTTCAACTCAACGATTAAAAAACAAGAAATTAATGGTGGCTATGTGCTGTTTCGTTTGGCCTCTAGCCTAGCTACTGTGGTCAGGCAGGTAGGCATACACTGTGAAAAAAGAGGGATATAAGATGGTATTTCCAGTGGCTTATTGAATACAAAAAAGCTTGATATAACCTGTATTATACTAACAATCTCATGTAAGGCTTTAGTTAATGTGTTAAACATACTGAAACCATATATGTGATGGTATAGTGTGGACATTACACTAGATATAAGCTATTTCAGGTAATGTGTTAAATAAACTGAAACCATATATGTAATAGTATAGTATGTATTATACTAAAGTATAACATGAGTATAATACAGGATTTATATTAAGGCTTATTTGTATTCAATAAGCCACTGGAAATACCATCTTATATCCCACCTTTTTCACGGTGATATTTGGTAGCATGTGCCTTTTCTGGCCCTGCAGAGTATCTGTCTTCTGCATTTTGGCTTTCCTTTTATGTATCTTCAAATAGATTGCTATCTTCTTAATGTAGGGAAGTCATACTGAGGTGTTAATTTTCTGCATTAGTACTTTCCTTATAGAAACATATTTAGATTCCACAAAACTATTTGAAGCACTTCAAGTGGAGTAGATATGTGTAGTTGTTCTTATAAAAAGATTGCATGGTCCAGCCACACTCCTTAATGATCTAGTTACAATTTTTCAACTAGACACGGTAAACCATGCCTCTTAATTTACTATGTACCTTGCTTGAGACAAGCAGATACTCTAATAAAATAGTCACAGCCACACATATTTAACATACGTAATTGTAACATTTTAACAGTGGGTCCACTCAGTTTTCAGTGGAGCCCTGCACGCAAACAACACATAACAACACAAGCACAAAAATACATTACCAGGGCTAGAGGAGGAAAAATTGAGTTGGTCAGGCCATTGTATGTGTTGAAATTACTACTGTATACATGGTGTTGCCAATGAGAGAGAAGTTGCTGCACAGCATGCACAGCACACTCTGCAAAGTGCAAAGCACGAGCATTCTAGGGCCCCCACAGGAAATGTTTGAAAATTTGACACTTAGATATGCAATGTTAGTGATATTTCACTGCTAGCTAGCTAAATAAATAATATGCTCAAGCCTATCTGTTGTTCTTCAGACTTTCTATACTATGTATAACAGGTAGGTAATTGTAGACCTGACATACAGGGGACACAGCATGAAACTTGTTATATAGCTCAGCTAGTGTACAGTTAGTTATATAGCAATTAGAAGTTCAAGGGGGTCTGGGCGTGCACCGTGCAACCCCCAGGAGCTGCAGAATTTTTGCAATTTAAAGGCTTGAAAATGCCTTAAAATTGATGCTAAATTTTAAAGTAAACCTAGCAAGTAAAACTAGCTAGCTAGCTAGCAACGTTTCCTCCAAATTTCACAGGGAACCAATGCAGCATGGCCACCTAGGATAGCCTATAATTAATTTGTTATTTACAACTAACTAGGTAGCTAGCTGTATACAGTGAATTCACACAGCTACAATAAAAAGGACACACAGCTACAAAAAAGCAGTATACTACTATACTGGTTTGTATGCAATGAAGTGAATGGATCATCATGTAAATATACTGGTGGACGGTCATGAGACCAATCACTATTCGAAAATGGTGCGATGTGGGGTGAGACTGAGAGTTTGCTCAGTATCTCGACAAGATGAGTGGGTAGTTGAAGATGAAGTGATATCTACTCAAAATCTCATCCAGATGGCTGCCATGTAATGTATAGGTGTACAGCTTCCTGCCGTGGAATGAGGCACCTAGTTTGTCACTGCCAGCCCTTCACCCAGTAAAAGAAGTCAAGAGTGACAAGCCAAGAAATGCCAATGAGTATTTTATGAAGATTGAATTGTGATATAATTAAGTGTGCTGGAATCAAAGAAGGCACCTGCCATACATGTGATAAATACCAATGTCAGCACACGTGATACATAGAACCTACAATCGTACAAAACGATACAAATGCTATGTTGTATACTATAAGGTAATTGGAAGTAATGTATGTGTAGTTTTGTGCTTCAGTTAGATTGAGAAAGTACAGGTAACTACTCATGCCATGCATTTTCAATAATATCTGTAAAATGTACGTGTAGATATGATTGTCCAGAGATTGCATTGGAGTAATATAGCTCGAGTTGGTAAGCTAGTTGGTCCAGCTCCAGATTATTGGTCCGGCTCAGGCCTGACCAACCGGACCGTCTCTTCCGGCCTTGATTACATAATTATATAATCTCTTCTAGTAAATAATGACAAGCTGGTTGCCTCAATCAGAACTGGTGGTAAAGAATTCATAAATTACTTCCACTAAAGAGGAAACTTTGCTTTCCAAAATTGGTATGTAGCCATGCTATAACAATAGATTCTTTGACATTGAAAATGGTATATGGTAACATGCCAAAGTAAAGATTTCCCACATAGCTATGTTATAATACTGTAGCTACCATCATTCATATATTTTGTTTCACTACTTTTTATCATTGTAACTCTACTTCATTCTCAGAATTAATTGTGTTAGTGTACGTAATATCACATACAAAAATAGCTTCATCACAGATGGTATATACATTGACATGTACTACACATGGTATGCCACTTACATACTCATTTTTACTAGTTTCACCAAGAGACTCAAACTTAGTATCATGCTTGTATGTCTTGTCACATTGTAGCAGAACAACCATATATACTCCTAAAATGTATCAGTCATAACAGACAGCACACATCTACTACACATGCGACCAGTACAAAATGGATAAAAGACTTTCATTATTATATTTGTGGGTCCTTAGTGGAATGGTAATCTATTAACCGATTCTTTTTAATGTTGCCAATAAACTGATGCCATGCTTCCTGCTTCCTCATTACAACAATGAGGAAGTAGTTACTACTATATTAATTGGTGCTTTAATTAGATGACCATAACTGAATTACTGATAAGGAATCTGGATAAAAATCAGCAAATGGAGCAGTAGTCAGTGGTGTAGCTACCAGAAACTATTTTGTCCTCTACTCAACAGTTAATTTATATTAGCATTTTACAGTCATTTTCACACAAACTACAAGTATTCACAGAATGGTAATGAATACTATGGTTTGCTCATAGACAATCCGTTACTGGACATTAGCCATCTAATTAAATAGCCTCTGCATCTGACCATAAATCAGTTTAGTTTGCTCAGACATAATGTCCTAGCTATAAAAGGAAGAGGGATGGAGCCTAAGGAATACAATTTATCTGTTTGCTTTATGGCTGGTACTGCTAATCATAATTAACACTTGACACTACATTCTTATAATACCCCAAGGGGGATGGCCATGAATGTACTAGGCCTACTCCCATTGAATTAGCAACAGTTGTTAGCTCACAACAAAAGCAATAAATGATGTGAACATACAAGAAATACATCTACAATCCAGCCCTTCGTTGAAATGTCCTACTTTGTCCTACCAAGCCTGCACATGGTAGGACAGTGTACTGCAAAACGTTATATTTGTGTCTGGGTTTGCTCAACATCCGGTGTCCTTTGAGAGGCCTAAAAAATGTATTGAAGCTTATAGGGAGCTTATGGGAGCAGGATCTATATGCTTTGCAGGAGCCCAAACCATTCATTTATTCTTGTGATACACTTAAGCATAAGCCTCATGCAAGCCTGGTGAATCAAAGAAGATTTTGCTCAAAACCAATAATAATGTTTTGAACATACCATATAGCGGGTTATTTTTAAAACAGAAAATTTTGCACAAGAAGCAAAATTTCGAAGGATTTTAATTTTGAAGAGTGCATATTTTGAAGGTCCGAATGAATTTCAAATAAATGGAAATTTGTGTTACAAAATAAGAAGATGCGTGAATGTTTGCCAAAAACTGACTTACTGATGGAATGATCCCCATCCCTGTGCACTGGAGAGAAGACTGAGGGAGTCTCGAGTAGAGTAAATTCACTGGCTCGATCGCAACCAGCTATCTACCATAGATTCTAGAGCAGATGGCATCAATACTGAGCTCAAAGGTATTTCTATTAAAATAAGGGATGCACATTACCCATTGCTGATAATGACTTACATATTCACAGGAGCATCTGCTTCCATTGCAGACATACATGTACAGTATAGTTGGGGTCAAATAGAACCAGATTCTTTGCCTCATACTAAGGTGTTCGACATAAGAACATAGTTTAATAACAATTACTATACTACAGTGATGGTATGAAAAATTGGAAAGATATGTTAAGTTGTGATTGAGAATTTAGCAATTTTGGACTGCTGTCTTAAGTTACAAAGTCTGTATCTTCCTCGAAGCAAAGTATTGCTCCTGGCATTTAGCATGGAAGATGGCTATACAGTGGTCACTCCATCATCTGGCTGAACGTTCTGTCATCAAAACTGTGAAATGACTGTTCTATTAGAGTATTTTGCCTAAAGTGTATGTTCTATTAGAGTATTTTAACAGAACTCTGTGTATCAAATGGTACAGTCGTACCGTTTAAGTAGGAATCCAGGTAAAAATTTCATGCACCACCCAAAATTCCACCTTTAAAATCATCCTAGAGATATCTTACGATACTAAAATCACCTTTACAGAATAGTACTAGTCCATATAATACATAAAACAGCATTAAATGCAACAAAATGCTTACAGGTGGCTGGATACAGAATTTTAAAAATCACTAAAAACTTGAATTTTAGACTGACTGCCTGACTGACTGACTGACCACAGTCGCAAGCCTAGAGGTCAAACGAAGCAGTGCATGGCCACCATTTTACGCCACAATAACAAACTCACCAGTGGGATGTGCCTTTTGGGGTTCCGACGAGTGTGTGCCCTCTGCACCTTGTCTTTTCTTTTATCCTCAATCAGGCTGCTTGTCTTCTTCATCCAACGAAACCATATCAAAGCATTAATTTTCTGTATCAACACTTTCTTTAAGCAGTATAATAGATGCCACAAGATTATTTAAGGTGCTTAGACTACGCTACTGTACGGAGGCATAGATTATATATTCCTTACTGATATAATCTATGACAGAGGCTACTGTGGTACTAGATAGCTTTCATGTTAGGTCACAAGATCACACCCATTCTTCATTCTACGCATTATCAATCCATCGATTGAAACCACAATCATGATGACACACCCCTTTTATGCTAGCTGTATTTCAGTGACCATACACCTTCAAGTTGGAAGGCTGACTCGAGATACTCTCGAAATCACGCCCCTTTTTGGGCAAGCACACATCTTTGCAGACTGACTCGAGATACTCTAATACAGCAGTCACCCTAATAGAACAGTCACATGTTTATAGCTAGCTGTATGTATGCCTTAACAAAAAAACTAAACAAACTAGTATATTTAAAATTATACATTTAAAAATGAAATAGGAATCCAAGCGATAAAAAGTAGTGAAACAAGAGATGAACGATGGTAGCTATTATAGCATAGCTCGGTGGGAAATCCCTACTTTGGCATTGAACACAAAATAATTGCTATACCATGCCAAAGTAGGGATTTCCCACTGAGCTATGCAGTAATAGCTACCATCGTTCATCTCTTGTTTTACTACTTTTTATCGCTTGGATTCCTACTTCATTTTAAAATTTATATACATATAGTATGTATGGGCTTTGTTTATCTGAAATTTTACTGTTATCCGAACACACCTAGGCCCCAGTGAGGGAGGGACCGCTGTATATGTATGCTACAAAACATAGCCACTAAACGAGTGAAATTCTACACACACAGTTGAGCCTTGTTTATTCAAATCTCAACACCATGATTATCTGAACACAAAAGTTACTGTTTAATTAGAGTATTGGTGTGCATTCTATTAGAGCAATTATGTATATATGCATATGGATTTCAAAAATTGTGGCTGAAGATCCATAATGGCTCTCCCCTAAAATGAATGAAATACTGCCATTATAAACCATAAATGTCATATGCATGCAATGAAAAGCACACTTACAGAGTAGTATTAATATCAAATTCAGCATTAAAACAAGTGATACTTATAAGGATATTGAATTTTTCAAAACGTGAGTTTTTTTTGTCTGTGTCATGATCACAACCTGCCTGACCATACTCCCAAGGTTAGATTAGAGGCCAAACGAAGCGGCGCATAACCACTATATCTTGCATCACAATAACAAGGTCACATGTGAGATGTGCCTTTACTGGTTCTGATGAGTGTCTGCCTTCAACGCTTTGCCTTACCTTTCTATTTTCAATTACATGGTCATATTCTTCATACAAGGAAACCATACCAAGACATTAATATTGACAATTTCCTTAGAGAAGCCTATTTATATACCACAATACTATTTGAAGCGCTTTTGCTACAGTATAGATACCTGAGGCTGCACTTATAAAATGATTGCACGACCATGCCCATGTACGTACAATCAGAACACACAACCACACGCTTGAACAATTAAAGCACATGACCATGTCCTATCAGCTATAGTTTTGAAAACAAGACATGCACTAAACCATGCCCCTTGATCTATAGCATAGCTCACTTGAGATAAGCAGCAAGATCGTGAGACACTCTAATAAAGCAGTCATAGCCACACGTGTATAATAGCTTTGCTATAACATACACCATAAATAAAAACTAGTGCAATTTAAAACTGAAGTAGAATTCCAGCAAAAAAAAGTAGTGAAACAAGAAATATGAATGATGGTAGCTATTACAACATAGCTTTGTGGGAAAATCCCTACTTTGGCATGATATTACCATCTTTTTAATGCTAAAGTGGGTTTTTTTCCACATAGTTATATATGTAGAGCAATGATACTATCATTAGTATATCTTGTTTCACTATTACTATAACAAGTATAGGTTATTGGACAAATCCAGGTATCTTCGCTATTTTAGAGACCTGAGGAATGGCACAATAATCAACAAATTCACCCTCGGTGATTATTGTGCTATTCCTCAGGTCTCTAATAACTGATTTAAACTATGCCTTGTGCAGTTGTGGTCACTGCCAGTAATGGTGGCTTCCTGATTGAATTAGTGCTAAAACAACTCACTGGTAGGCTTCCTAGATGAATACGATCATCTTTGTGACCCAGTGATGCTTTCCTTACACTCTAGCAATGATTTCTGAATCCAACAAAGCATGTGACGAAATTATCTAACCAGTTTAGATACCTACCCGCAGGTATCTATTGGATTTTAAATACCTCATTAATGACTAAACTTCAAAGCATACTATGAGTGCCATAGTCTAATACTTTTTATTGTAATAATCCTATTTCATTTCATTTTTAGCTGCACTAGTAAAATTTACGTAGAGAACTCACCTATGTCCGGTTCCATTGGTATAATATATAGACACAACACCTTTGTCACTGGTTTTAAACTCAGCAGTGCTTTCCTGACCAATAGATCTTTTGCTCCCACCAAAATCTTGACACCCCTACATACATACTGTTACAGTAGAAACACTCAAATACATATAGTCAACACAAAAGTATGAACATAGCATAATCCAACAATTATCAATTTATGGTACTATTACTAATAATATTAGCAGGCAATTTACTAAAGAAATTGGTGCCAGTTGTGGTCTGTCCAAGAAGACAGTATAATATTATACTGTTATAATGCTTAATTTTAACACATATTTATAATTCCACTAGTGTTCTAAGGGGGCATCTCCAAACTGATTTTGGTCGCTTAATGTCATAGTGACGCTAACTTCTGACCCCCCCCCTTAGCGTCACACTATGAAAACATGCATTGGCAATAGAAGCACAAAACGTTATATTCTTTACCTGAAAACACAGTCTGCAAACAGTATTGCTGCTTAATCACGTCACTTTCTCTATCCCTAACTGTTTACATTATGAATGCCTTAATAAAAAATTATAACGTCATGGACTAAACCCCCACCCTAACATCATTATGACGTTAAGCGTACCAAAATCAGTTTGGAGATGCCCCCTAATAGATACCACTTTGTGGCCATCGTTTCAAAAGTGACTTTTCACCATTAAGGTGCATTTATGTTCCACCCTTATGTACTACAAAACGCTTTTATATCAATTGCATTTTAATTAATTAACCCATTGCCAGCTGAATTCCTGGCGACTACTAGCCAAATCGCCGAATTGCCATACATCTAAATCCTCGCTATGAAATAAGGAACTTAATTGTGCCGTGGTTTTTGTTTACATAAAACTAACCACAATGAAGTTATTACTCAGCAAAGTCTAAATATTGGTAAAAACCAGCCCAAACAAACAACGGAATCCCAACTAACTATCTACAAAGGTGCCTTACACTCCAAAGAACTATTCTATACAGTTTACTTACATTCCACAACTGGCTTCTTCGTGATTTGTCCCATTTTTGCTGTTGCGCATGCATATCTGCACTGGTGACCACCATGCCACATCTGGGATAAAGCAGCCGACTGTTGACTTTACCTGTCTCCATCAATGTATAACACTTTTTTTTGTTATTAAGAACTTGTATTCAACTCAAAGAACAATTTAATTCGCCTATTATGAAAGGTTACACTTTACGCTATTACATAACAAACGCGCACTAGTCCGGGAAAGATCTGGTCATCCCAGAAACGGGACCCCATAGGTGTCCACCTTATACTAGCGCATCTCACTATTACACGCACTAAACAGTTTATATAGTGAAGCTATAGTATGTTCATGTTGAGCTGAATCCTGAAAAACAGCTAAAAATTAAAAGTGGATTTTTTTCTCAACTGAGTTAACATTTCAACCAACAAGATGATTATTGGTAACAGCAAAGGTGTCAACAACAGACACGTACGGTTTGGCTTCATTACACGTTCGGGACAACTATTGCAGTGCTGAAATGCCAGATGACTTGCTGCTAACCTGTATAGCAATCTGGAGGATTTGACCTGGACTAACTAAAAACTAAGGCGTGCACCACAAACAGTAATCCCCTGATAAGTAGATGTGGCTCACAAACAAAGCTTAATTAGCTCCAGCTGTACTGTGTTACTACACTCACTTCCACACCATCAGTTATTTCACACATGATCCAATCCTGGATAATATGTAAAGAGAGTCAGAACTGGATGACCCAGCCAAAATGTGCAACGCGGGATTTACTCGGGATTTGACATAGCGAAGGAAGTTACAACAAAAAAATATTGGAGTGCTTACTGAACGATCGTCAAATGCCCTATAGTGGGGCAGCAGTTTCGTGTCAATTCCTCCTGTAAAGCCCCACTTACGCCCGAGGGGGGGGGGGGGGGGGGGGTGGTGGTGGGGCAATACATTGATAGGTACATTACATGGTTGAAACATGTGCAGCTTCATACTTACATTGCTCGTGGCCATCGCCAATGTCATTCAGTTGACCCTCAATCTCGCTCATCCAGTTGGTCCGAGAGCGAGTTGGTCCTCAATCTTGCATCCGATCTCGCAATCTTAAGCTTAAGCTTGTCCTCACCCTAATTAAAGGCCTGTGTAATTCAATGTATTTTTGTTGTAATTAAGTATTTGGCTGTAATTAAGTAAAATACACGTGCGACTTTTACCCTGTATCTAGCATTTACGAAACGAATAACTTAAAGCGAGATCAGTGTTGATTACCTTGTAACGTATTATGACGCAATTTCGCGGCAATTTAGTTTCACGTGATATGTTGTGGGAAATTAATTCTTCGAGGCGAGCTTCGAGGTGACCTACTGACTCCTGTGCGATAACAACCTATACTGTAAGTGCATATCAGTAGTAGCCATAGGTTTTAATATAGTGCCGCGGTTAGTCACGTTTTGCGGTGGCAAAGACTAGACTAAAAGCGTGACCTTTAGATTTAATTCCTTGTATTTGTTGTTGTGTATCAGTATAATGTGTTGTTCTTTTGTATTGTTGCATATGTTGTGCTCTACCTTATTTAATTTCCTAGATATAGAGTGGTTGTGGTAATTAACAGTCACTTAAATACTTGGGTTTTGTTAGTCATTACCACACAGTTGAAATTGGTTGCCTTGGCCATTACCTTACAGAGACAGTAACATCTATGAAAAGAGTTTCAAATCTGAGTTTTTCCAAGACGAAAGCATTGCTTGATAGAGCAGCTGCTGTGGCTATAACTTCCTCTCAGAGAATCTTTTATGCACGTAGTAATCCAACCTGGACACTTTAAGTTAAGTTTTGTAGTTAATTATTTTTGTATGTATCCTTGCCATGCCTACGCGGATCTTATCTTTGTAGTCGCATGTGTCCGAGGCTCTGTATGTAATTTTGTCATTTCATCATTATTCTGATGGTTTCAAAAAAAAAAAAAAAAAACCACTATTAGGCCAATGAAACTTGATTACCAGTTTCTCGCTCAGATTTTTGAAAATTTGATGCGGGCGGGCGGTTATTATTCATTATTCATTATGCACAACACACATCCAAACATGAAGATTTCTGCCAAAAAACAGTGAGATCTACATTGATTACTCTTGCATTAGCTAAAATACGTTACTAGAATATTCAGTTAATTCTGTAACTCCTAAACAAGTGATTTTTCCATTAGAGTATAGCTGATTGCTCTGTTAGAATAAAAGTGACTACTCTATTAGAGTATTTCGATGTGAAATACCAATAATGCGGGTGTATCAAAAGCATGCGGTCATTGGCCTTATCACCTCAATACTGTGACCCGATATCAAGGGGGTGACATACAGGCACGCACTGTAGGTAGATCTGCGACTACGGTCTAAGTAAAAAAAACAAGGCCACCAGTTGCAGTGATATACTATATATGACGTATTTGAGTGCTGGTAATGTTTGTTCTATAGGGTTTGCCAAGATGTCTGTCCCCCGACCTAATAAGGAGTGTACTGTCTTCACAGATCACTATGCCCAGCTATGTGACACAATGGTGGATGTTTGTAACTTGTTACCGTACTTTGTGCAAGAGAAGTTGATCAAAGTGGGTGACCTGGAAGAGATAAATGCTAAGGAAAGAACAAAGGATAAAGTAATGAAACTGTTATGCTTCATTGATGGTCCCTTACAAGCTGGCAGTGTAGAGTGCTTTTACACTTTGCTGAGAATAATGGAACGGCATGGTACAGTATCAACAGCTGAACTAGCCAGCAAAATGAGAGGTTGTATTAACATTGGTCAGTCTGCTACTGGTGGTAATATAGGTCAGTTATAGTTTTTGTAAACGGCTGTAGTTGACTTCATAAACCCAACCATTTTGTAACAGCAAGGTCGTATAGTAGGACAAGTATGAGATGATGTATGTGGCTGACAATATTTACACTAACCATGCCTTACCCTTGTTAAGTCTATACTCTAAATCTGCATGAATGGATGTTATTTAAATATACAACCCATGTTCAGTTTCTGCATATATACACTAATCCATTGTTGCTTTTATGGCTTCATGAGTTTATGACATCTCAAAATAATTCACTCTCTATTATCTCAAAACACTTTAGAAAATGAAGACCTTAATGCAACACAAACCTGGTTAGGAATATTTGATATACTGTAGTCAGTATGCGTTCACCTGATCCCCCACCAAATAATTATAGTAATATCAAAGAGGTAAACATGTGTTCACTCCCAATGGTTTTGTATTGGAACAAGCATGTTTGCATGCCTGATTTGTCCATACTAAATGTATGGGATATTTTTAAAGCCTCATAACTCACTTGTACTTGTTCTTGCCCTAGGTTGAAGGGCTTCACAGTGGTACTAAATGTTTAAGCAGCTGGTCCTTGTAACAAGGATTATTAACAAGAAACTAGGGCTCAGGTGAACGCAAACAGACTATAGTACAGTCGTACTATTTATTATTATTATTATTATTTATCTGTAATGTACAGACTCAGTAAGAGTATAACGTACATATTATAATTTAATAATTGTTCTTAATTAGGTAGCAATTGTAAAATGACGTTCCAATCTATTTTTGAAAGACTCAAGGTCGGGTGCCAGAGTGGTGTCTGTTGGTAAAACATTTCAGAGTGTAATACTTGAAGGGAAATATCATATATAGTTTATATGCTTGTATTCTAGATGGTGGTACATTGAAGTGATGGGTATGATGGCTTCGTATCAGATATGGTGGCATAGTTTGTGTTAAGATGTTATGAGTAGGAATGTGAAGGATGTTGTTAACAATTTTGTACAATGTAACTAGCTTAATTAGCTTGAGCATGACGTTGTTCTAATGTGGCCCAATGAAGATTTTCAAGCATGCGAGTGACACTGGAGGTGTATGAATAGTCATTAAAAATAAATCTGTCCATATAGCGTTAAGTTTCTGACTGTCTTGTAATGTGTGTGGAGCCCACACAGTGGAGCAGTATTCTAGAATGGGTTACACATAAGATTCATAACATTTTGTCTTAACTGATGGGAGACAACGTTTTAGATTTCTTTGCAAGAAAGCTCTAACATTATTTGCTTTGTGGGTAATGTAGGTAACATGATCAGAATTTAGTACAGTTGCCCCCTAAAGTGACGTGCACCGCTAAAGAAGCTGCATCTAAATTTAAAGGTTTAGTCACCATGCTTTGATCATTTAAGTGTTTGGTTGCCGTGCTCTATTTTCAGTAGCAATCCGATTGCTATCTGTGACCCGGTCGGACAAAAACAGTCTTATAGCCCATCAAATTTTGACCATAATCTCAAAGTTTGAAATTCAATAACCTATTCTGTGGGCATGATAACTAGGCAACATTTTCACCACTTATGTAGAAATTTATGGATGAAATTTACAGAATTGTTATAGCTTACACAGAATTAGAGATACATAATATTAAACAAACACATGTGTTTTCCGGCTATAAGACTGATTTTGTCAGACTCAGTCATTTATGTACTCCCTCTCGTAATGTGGTTATAAACACTTCAAATAGTTTCGTGTTGTCCAAGTGCATTCCTTTAAGGAAAGTGCAGATATGAAAAGTTATTGCCTTCCTTACGTAACGAAGAAGATGACCATTCAATTGCAGATATAAGGAAAGGCAAAGCACAGAAGGCAGAGGCTTGTCAGAACTAAACAAGGCACATTTCGCACATGAGTTTTATATTGTGGCATGAAAAAAGGTATCCATACACTGCTTTGTTCAGCTTCCAGCCTTGCAACTGTGGGAAGGCAAGGTAAGACAAGGCAGACAGGTGAAAATTTTGGATTTTGGAATTTAAAAAATTCAATATTTGGCCTTTTGTGTGTGTTTTCTGCTGGATAGGATGCTAGATTCACAAAGACTCTTCCTTAAAGGTGATTGTGTATACTATTTCTATGACGTCTTTTAGTGGTAGCAGTTTGGCGGGCACCATTCATTTTAGGGGAACCCTGCTAAGCAGCAATACTATACAATGCGGTGTGGTTTCCCTTTTATGATGTGCCATATAGAAAATTATTTAAGGTTTCACTGCAGGGATAGCGCCGGCCATTTGTTAAACCTGACCAATTTTTGTGAAGATTGATATAGTCTAATAGAGCAATCTATAGTGCAGTCAGTTATAGTAACTTCTTTCTTGGATGCTACTGCTGTTGTGATTATTAGTTACGTACGCCTTCAGATTTATTCTTAAATTTGCTATTTTGAAAAAAAATTTATGAGGACCATATCCCCAGACCCCCCATAGACGTAGCATGCTTAACACTTTGTCCTAATTTAAACACTTTGTCCTAATTTAATGCACCAACTGTACAATAACTACTAAATGTAAGGCCACGAAAAGTTAATTATATGCTTCTGGTTCCCTTCCTGGTCATTTTTTGCAGAATGAATTGCACAATCACCATACTCTGTTGAAAGGTATTCATGTCCTATAAACACCCTTTTCTTATAAAGATGCTCTAACTTTATACATTAACTTTGTTTTTCCCTATAATTCTTTTATGTGTATTGCTATGTCAAATGTATAGTGTACCGCATCAAAAAGTTGCAAAAAATAAAATAAAAAGGAATTGGTAGGACCAGAAGCATATAATTAACTTTGCACGGCCTAACCTGACCACTTTAAAATTCACTGTTCCTGTCCTGTTTCACTGACATTGGAGCTAAACTTACTTGATCACCAGTGAGTTAACTATGTAGCTGTAAATGTAGCTACACAGCTACTGTAACAGTAATTATAGCTACATACGTTTGTACCAACAAGCATCCAGTGTATGGGGAGTTGTATCAAGTGTATAGGTTGGCTAACTTCAGTAATGTAAGCAAGGCAGCATGTATGTACATTGTGTGAACAAAGTACTTATTTGTGGAGCAGTAATAAGTTCTCATTCAACTACACAGGGAGTGTCAATTGTGTTATATAGTTATCACATTCTGTTGTACAGTTTTGATAAGGTTCACTGTTAGCTAAGAGAATATTATGTATGAATATATCTTCATTAAGTTCATGGTTTTAACAGGTACCAGCTTACAACAATGCAAACAGTATTTAATATCCTGCTATGAGCACAGAGAAATGGAACCTACCAGGTGGTCTAAATTTGGAGGACTTTCTGTCTATTTGGATGTTGCCATAATGAGGTCGCCACGTTTGGAAGACAAGTTTCGTGAGGAACATGCCATGGGCCTTGTGGACAAAATGAACTATATTTCCATTGACAAAATTTTAACTGATGGATATCAAAAAATTTCATTGATTGAAGGAGATCCTGGAGCTGGTAAAACTACACTGACCTCTAAAATATGTAAAGAATGGGCTGGTGGTATAATACGGGTATTGTCAAATGATTTATTGTTTTGGATTCCACTTCGTGATAGTTACTACCACAAAATAAATAGATTGAATGAACTATTTGATAAGTTAAACTGTCCAAAAATGTTGGAATATGCTCAACAGTACAATGGTAAAGGTTTAGTGTTTGTCCTAGATGGATGGGATGAGCTCCCTGGTCACTTGCAGTCTCAGTCTTTCTTTCACGACATCATATTCAAAAAAAGTACACTTACTTGTTCTACAATCATATTGACATCTCGGCCATCTTGTTCTGACAGCATATCTGAAGCTGTAGGTAATCGTTATTATCAAATACTAGGGCTTACTGCAAACACAGTGGTAATTTACATCAAAGAATATTTTAAAAGCAACCCGCAATTTGCAGCATCTTTGCTTGATGTCTTGAGAAGCCATGAAAATCTACGTCGACACTTCTACATCCCCATCACAGTCGTCATAATGTGTTTTGTGTATCGCAACAGTGACTACCAAATGCCAGCAAGTATTTCAAAGCTCTATGAAAAGTTTGTTATTTTGTGTATTCGCTCTAACATACCTGAATCACAGAGAAAACAATTTAAAAGTTTGCAGAATGTTCCCAGTGAATTGAGGCCAGTGTTCAAAAAGCTATGTGCATTAGCTCTGACAATGTTACTTGATAATAAGTTGGTTTTTGATGGAGAAGATCTGAAGGATCTTCCAGTTACAAACACAGAACAGTTTGATGGGTTTGGGCTATTACACATCGAACATGTCACAGATGAGTTTGGTGAAAAGGCAAAATGCTATAGTTTTATTCATCGTGCAGTGCAAGAGCTTATGGCAGCTATATCAATACTGGAATCTAAAACTGTAGAGGATGCAATAAACAAATACTTTTCAAAAATGTCTTACCTGAGAAATATGTTCCCATTTATATTTGGACTAATGCCCAAAGAAGACCTGAAACCTATTGTTGAAAGATTGAAACAGATATTTATCGAATCAAATGGACATATAGCACTGCAGAACAATATATTTTATTGTTTATTCGAGGCTCAAGATGAATTGCTTTGCATTGAGTTTGGTAAAGTATTCAACATTACAAATCGTCTTATTTTAATGCCATATACACTGTTAGACTATCACTATGCATTTTATTTCTTGTCTACTTGTAAACTTGCACAACTAAATGTTGATTGTTCATCTGTGTTAGCTGACATTCATATTGAGGTAATGGCCAAATACTTCTGCAAGTCTTTCACTCAGATGGTATCGTTTTACTCCATTGTGTCCCTTCAGAAGACAGGAATGGCCTCTCTTTGTAGAATTCTTTCCTGTCAGCACAATTTATTATCATTAGAGTTCACTTCAAAGTCTACAATAGTTCATGCTCCAGGTTGCATTAAAGTCTTATGTGACAGTATCTGCAAACACCATCTTCAAATAACCACCCTTAAATTACCCCCTGCTAAATTGTGTGAACAAGACCTAGACAGTCTTGGCCATGTTATTACAACCTTACAATCACTTCAGTCATTGGACATGCGTAGGTGTGATGGGACAAGCTTGAAATCCTCTAGAACATTTTGTGATGCGCTGCGCAATGCAAAACACTTGAAGACTTACACAATTGGTATCTGCTTGTTTTCAGTAGATGACATTGATTTGTTTAGAGATATTGCCAATCAGAACAGCAGCATAAAACGTCTAAATGCTTGTGATGTTTATGATGCTAATGTGATAACTTCTATTGTACAGGGACTGTCATCTAACCAAACCATGACAACATTCATTGCATGGCCAGGTCCTTTGGATACCTCTCATAATATAGGACAAAGTTTAGGGAAGTGTCTTGCATCTAACCAAACCCTAACTGACCTTGATTTTACCAGTTTTGGTTTTTATGAGCCTATGGAAAATTTACAATGGTCATCAGAGCATGTGTGCTGTATATGTACTGGCCTACAATCCAACAACAGTTTAGCAACACTGGACATTTCTGGTTGCTACGTAGAGAAGGCAGCCAGTGATGCTGTTTGTGTCATGTTGTCAATAAACACATCATTGAAACATCTCTTCCTTAATCCTGTACACTTGGAGAAGGCAGAAGCTATTGCTATCTTCAACAGTTGTATCAATAACACTACACTGGAATTGTTGACGTTGGTTTGGTTACCAGGAGGGGAGTTAGCTCATGTGCCATGGTCATCATCTCACCCATCTGAGTTAAAATTGAAGTCTCATAATGAGGTACCAATGTGGTCTACAGAAAGCATTTTTCCATTTGCTGAGGACAGTGAAATTATCACCATATTAGACCAAGTGCAAATGTGTCGCCAAGATAAAAAGAAGCCATCACTAACAGTTTTATGGTAAATAATATGATGTCTGCCACACTTTATTGTTATTTTCTTTGTATGTACTAGGAAATACATTGGATATATGGAAGCCAAGTTTCAGCTTTTAGAAGCAGTAAGATTTGTGTCACTTTACTAAGTATGTACTATTGGTGCTTATCATTTTTGCATGTTCATAGAAATAGTGTGCACTGCATACACCTTTTATTATTTAAAAAATTAAAATCATTGATGTTTTATGCTATTTATATCACAATAAATCACATAGCTAGGTGTGTTACAATAATTATTGTATTGTTAACAAATTTGCACAAAATTGTACTTCTGTATAGCTATAAGTTGTTATCAAGACTGTTCAATTACTGTCGTGAGTGATTTGATGGTGTTTTAGCCACATCAAATTGTGCAATATGTATCTCTTGGTGATGATTACCCTGACTTTATTTTGGTCTCAAATTTTTCCCAATTTCAATGAGCTGCCTGGTTTCTGAAGTCCCCCCCCCCCAGAACTACACCTGTTTCTAACTACTGCTACATGGCAAGTATGCTATCAGACCAGAAGCATTAATGCAGTGCTCTATGATGGGGTCCCGTCTGGGGCACTGAAGAGCCCCATCAGTGCAACACATTACTCCACAATCTCTGTACCTTGTATTTCACTGTAATGTTGCACCATAAGTTGATTTGTAAGTATTTTCATGAAATACAGTACACTTGAGGTAGGGCTCAATATTATTAATTTTAGCTGTTAATGTGTCAAGACTCATGGTAGTGAGTCACACGGCCAAGTGAAGCA
This sequence comes from Dysidea avara, assembly GCF_963678975.1. NCBI lineage: Eukaryota > Metazoa > Porifera > Demospongiae > Dictyoceratida > Dysideidae > Dysidea > Dysidea avara. The sequence goes on from NC_089277.1 coordinate 35,384,119, forward strand.
GAAATGTGCATCGTAAGCAATAATTGATGTGACCACTACATGCATGTAAAGATTTTACAGGAATGTTGTACAAATTTGGCCTACTCATAACCTACTCATTAGATATGCTATCGCTCTGAAATGCTAGACTTCTACTCATCATGTCACTATATAGTAACTGCCACACGAACAATGAAGCAAATCCATGCTGATTGTTTCAAGAGATCAAGACAGCCAACATCAAAAGGCAGTTTCACTGCATGTGTGGTTACATGTTACTGCAAGTGCGTGCCTTGTGGTCCATTTGCAAACATTTATTGCCCTAACCATTGATTCAATATTAGTTTAACTGTCTTAAGATTCATACCAACTACCCAAGGAGTCACTGGCCTCTTTAAGGTCCAGAGGGTTTACACTGCTCCTGATACCAAACTTGCTCAATGCCTACTGAACATTCAATGGATCTGAAAATGATCTTTGGACTGTTCTCATAGTTTTAGTAACTAACTGTTCTTTAGGCCACACATTTTCTGTAGTTTTAGCTATGAACTTGTAAAATTCACTTTATACTGAATTATAAACAGAGGTGCATCCAGGGGGTTTCCAGGGTTGGAAGATTAAAAATTTTCAGATTTCCAAAATCAGAATAGAATAGGATTATTTAAGTTCCCCTGCATGAATCTTTAACTAAAAATTAACACACAGATATTAATACACTGCTTAAGCCTGTTCAGTCACTACATACACATCTACAAATCACCTGGCACTAATTTATGCAACAGAGCATGAATGTATGTAATACCATTATGTAAGCAGAAGTACAATCTACTATTTGCAAAAAAGTATATCAAGACTCATGGTAGTGAGGCACACGGCCAAGCAACTACAAAGCGCACGTCCAATTAAAAGACGCGCAGCCACTACTGTGAGTTATTTACATGTAGGGATGGTTTTGCAATATTAGCCCTGAATTATGCAACATATCTCAATAGGTTTGTATTGCGTTACGTAATAAATCTTTTTTCGTAGTAGTATTCTTGCGACCAGTATTAAATGTGTATTTAGACATATTTCGCTTTATTTCTCAACCTTGTCACGTGTTACACCTAGCGTCACCTTATACCAGTCAACTTACCCATGTTTGTACAGTCCATCTAGCACTGACATTATCTAATCCTGGTTTTTTCATACGCGTATTTTCTTCGATCAAACCTCTAATCCCTACAATAACTTTTAAAGACACAATGTGGACACAAGCCCTAATGTCTGATAAACAAGTTGTAAAAGCGTGTAGAACCATAAGTTCCCTAAGGAAGGTGTTTTAAGCAGAAATCTTTTAAGCTCCATTTAGTACCATGCCTCATGCCGTCATGCATGCGTTGATAATTGGCAGATGTCTTATAAACAAGTGTGAAAGCGTCAAGAACGTAGCATCACTAGGTGTTCCAAGCATAATTCTTGTTGCCACACCACACATGGTGTATCATGTGTTCTGGTGGTGCTCAAATCAGCTTGTTACATAGCATTACCCACCCTAACAGCAAGTAGTCACTCCCATTGTGGCTTTCTCATTCATGTCATTTAATTAATATGCATGTTACATAACAAAATATATCACATTAATTGTTTGTGACATTAACAATAAAATTCTGACAATAAAATGGAAACTGTCTAAGCCGGTCACCTTCGGGCCAAGATTTCTTGGCCTTAATAGGCAGGTGGCTGCTTTAGACAGGTAAATTAGTGTATAAACTTCTCACTAGGGGATTTAAAGCTGGTCTTTTTAAAGAGGTGACCTTTCTATACAGGTGGCCGCTAAGACAGGTTCCACTGTAGTTAGTCCCATCGCAACTGTACGCCTCATCCTGGAAATTCAGGACATTGTAATCAACTGAGATATAATGCCAAGATCTTATCAGGCCTCAACGTCCACGTATACTTGACAATTGAGAACTAAAGAACACACATAACATTATATAATTCCTCTGTCTATATAAATTACTCCCCCGAACCTTGATCTTTACGTATGTACCACTGCTAGTGAGAGAATCGCATGCTATGACCAAGTACCCTGTGCCTGTAAAATTGACAGGGCATTAAATACAATACAGCTAAAAATCTGTCACTATGCAAATGACAGATTTGGGGATCTGAAAATTCATCACACCCTTGAGATAATACAAAAATTTCTTAATATACACACAGACTGACCTGAAGATCCACAACGTACTTGATGTTACTACAGTCCACGCACACTTGGTGTACAGTTCACGTACACTTGACAATTGAGAACTAAAGAACACACAACATTATAAAATTCCTTTTGTCTACTTACCCCCCCCCCCCCGAACCTTGATCTTAGTTGCCAAGTTTAGAGCAGCTCTAGCCAAGATATGTATGCAGCACTGCTAGTAAGAGAACCGCATGCTATGACCAAGTACCCTGTACCTGTAAAATCGACAGGTGGGCATTAAATACAATACAGCTAAAAATCTGTCACTTTTTACGTAAATGACAGATTTGGGGAACTGAAAATTCATCACATCTTGAGGTGATACAAAATTTGAGGACCTGAAAATTCATCACACCCTTGAGGTAATACGTTTGAGGATTCACAAGTTGGCCCAGCAGTGACCTTACTACACAGTGTCCTTACTACACAGTGTCCTGGGTTTCACTCTACATAAAGACCAGTATGCAATGTGAGTACTTTTTTTTGTACAAGCATCATGTAGATTACCTTACTTCTTCCACCTAGTTCCGGGACTTCTAAATTGGCACTACAGCCGGTGACAATACTGAAAGTTGCTTGGTCTGTAAGAGTACACCTTGTTGACAATCCATCCATGAGATACAATTTCAAGTGGGAAAATATTGGTACTTGCTGCTACTCAACTTGGTACCATCACAGAAGTTTTCAGCTTGGTCTCAGTGAACTTGCACTAGTCAGTGCAGACGTCTGACAGTCTAAAAACCAATCGCATACACGCGGTTAATCAGATGTGGAACTTTGTACACTAGCCTCATTTTTTTTCACCCCTTCTTTCGTTACTGAACCTCCACTCCTCTTTTCGTTACTGAACCTCCACGAAGAGCTGAGTACATCAGTATTCTCGCTGGCAACTCTTTAATATCCACTCGACGTTCTTCTTCAAGCGGTGTAGACTCTACGTATCTTAGTTTCAAATCAGTTAAGTACGTTTCGCCGCTCCATTGAAATCCAGTTACAATATAACAAATAAGGTAAATGCGGGTATTTCCGGACAGCGCACAATTCCGGACACTTCGTGTATAGCACCCAAGAATGAATCAACTAGAACACACTTTTCGATTTTTATAATCCCTATAAGAATAGCTATTCACAGCAGAAATTTCAAGGCAATCCGTTGTTTCGTTCCTCGGCTAGCTTGATAAAGGTACCAAAGTGTCCGGAATTGTACGCTGTCCGGAAATACCCTCATTTACCTTATTTAGTAGTATTCAGTCCTCAAGACATGGACTGCCATCAATAATAAACCGCGTATCACGTGTATCGTGGATTGCGCATCCGTTGTCATAAATTTTTTTTTGGATTAGACCAAATAGCCAATCAAATGTGAGGACTTCCATTCAAATTTCGTTCTCATTGGTCCAATTTCACGTGACACCATAGACATTGGTGACCACGGATGCGCAATCCACGATATTCACTTGAGGTGTTACAGGAACTTTCCAAGAGATTTCCCCTAAATAGGCCACGTGATCATTGTCAGTCAAGTGGAACTTATGGCTCTACAATGCGGTACTCGTACTTTAATGTATTTTAGTGTTTAATAATATTATACTTCTCTTTCAAGACATGGACTGCCATCAATAATGATGATGATGATGATGATGTGATTTGGGTTGAGGCTTAGAAGCCTGTACACCCATTCAATTACATACATACACATACATAAATTAGATGCAATAAACAAAAATTAACTATGAGTATAATTATTACATTAACATAAATCTATAGTCATAAAAGTAATTATCTACAGCTGATTTAAAATTATTTAATAAAATTTCCTACAATATCACTTGTAAGATTGTTCCAATCATTAATTACTCTAGTACCAAAATAGTTGACCCGACATGAAAGGTCGGCAGGGGGCATAATAATATAAATCACGTGTCAAGTGTGTTCACCTTTCACTTGAAGTGTTACTGTGCAGGGTCTTTCCAAGGGATATCCCCTAAATAGGTCACGTGATAATTGTCAGTCAGGTGGAACTTATTTATTTCCATTAATGCAGCATGGAGCTTGTGTTGTGGCTTTCATTAATTGATCATTATGCACATACCATGATGCAACAAAGTTTGTAACAAATTGCTGGAATGTGGTTCGTGGTTTGCTGGTATGAGCTTGTGTTGTGGCTTTCAACTTTTGTAACAGATTGCTTGAATGTACATATGCATGTGGTTCGTGGTTGCCAATAATTGTGTATATGCAGGGCCGCCTAGAGAAATTAAGGGGCCCAGGGCAAAGAGTTAAAGTGGGGCCCCAAGGCAAGGAGGTTTCCATTCTGAAGCACAACTTCACCCAAGCTGTAAGTTAAAGCGGACCAAAAAAAAAAAAAAAAGGTCATGACCTGCTGACAATGACAATAACTACCCTTCACCAACCATATCTCCTTATCTATAAGCTTCCTACACTGCTCCTCTGAAGAATACTGTGACTGCTCTATTAGAGTATTTAGATCTGACTGCTCTATTAGAGTATATCGATCTTTAAACAGGTATTCAAGGGGGCCTTCCTGGGGCCCCTTTCAGACTGGGGCCGGGGGAAAAATGCCCCAGTTGCCCCCCCTCCGTGGGCGGCCCTGTGTATATGAGTTGGGGTTGTTCCACACAGCTTGCACAATATTGAGATGTCTGCATGATGACACAAGGTTAAGTGAGACCTGTAAAAGAACAAGCAGGCATTGAACTTAACCTTAAATTAAACACACATGCAACTAACCTGGAAAATCAGTCGCAACACCAAAGAACCTTGCTTGGATATCCTCATGGCTTAACTATGGAGTGACATGTGTAATTAACCGGCACTAAACAGTATCTACAACACAATTTTCTTTTCTGCAAGAACTTTTTAGCACCAAGTAAAGGCACTACCATCTCTCCTACAAGAGCATTTTACAAGAGATGTGACATTAACTTGAGTACAACCAATATGTGGTGTATGTTTGTGAACATGTGTGTATAGTGTTTGCACATTTTGTGTGCGTCTTGTGCTTGTATATGATGTAAGCGTATGTTTGTATGTAGTGAAATAAAATAATAGTACGATGTTTGTGATCTCTTTCATAACCCTTAGCAAAGCATCTAGCTCTACGAGTGGCAAATCAAGTTGATAGGTCGTCCTCATGGCACTATGGCAGTGGTCATAGCAGGTTTTATTCATTGACAAGTACAGAATGATTGATATACTCCAATAGAACAGTCAAGCAATAAATACTCTAATAGAACAGTCAGGCAATAAAATACTCTAATAGAACAGTCATTGAACAATATAGCTGAATATTTACATCTCTGTCTGAAAACACTCCCAGATCCCAGATGCAATCTCAGAGTTGCTATTTCAAGATGGTGGCATTCCCCAAGATCACCTAGAAAAGCACGCTTTGCAAATAAGTGCTTTACACACATCTTTGGTTACCCTGACTGTAGCCATTATTGCTTGGCATGACCAGTAATTTCCACTGGCCCTTGTCCTAATAAAAAATTAATAGCTACTAGAGGAATGTATGTTATATGCTCACCACCTATCAGCAGATTTCTGTTTGGTTGCAACACCTCTACAAGGCAGAATTCATCATGCACCCCCCATGGCTTGAACATTGGGTCTGTAAATTAATATATAACTGACAAAAATTAGTGATATACCCCCCAAAAACACCTTTGCTGTAAAAAAAGGCGCGTCCAAGAAACTACAAGTATCTGTAACCCCATGTAAAACAGATAAGCTGTAGAAAAACACTCCATGAAATTAATGGGTAACTGAAAGAGCTGATATCTAGAGCGGCCAAGAATCAATAATGTCACTACAACTGACTATGATTACCAAAGAATACCTTGGCTGTAAAACAGGCAAATAAAAGTAACTGGCAACCAAAACAGCTGATATCTGAAGCGGCCAAGAATAAAAATTAAGCTGATACAACTTACTACAATTATAAACTTGCAACATTAAATTCTAATCATTCAACTGTGTTCTATACATTCACCCTTGCTACATCCTAAATTAATTCTTTGTAACTCTAATTGGCTGGTAATTTGGCCGCCTTTTTTTCTTTACTCTGACTATTGAAAAAGGCGGCCAAATTACCAGCCAATAAAAGTTACAAAGAATTAATTTAGGATGTAGCAAGGGTGAATGTATAGAACACAGTTGAATGATTAGGATTTAATGTTGCAAGTTTATAATTGTAGTAAGTTGTATCAACTTAACTTTTATTCTTGACCGCTTCAGATATCAGCTGTTTTGGTTGCCAGTTACTTTTATTTGCCTGTTTTACAGCCAAGGTAATCATAGTCAGTTGTAGTGACATTATTGATTCTTGGCCGCTCTAGATATCAGGTCTTTCAGTTACCCATTAATTTCATGGAGTGTTTTTCTACAGCTTATCTGTTTTACATGGGGTTACAGATACTTGTAGTTTCTTGGACGCGCCTTTTTTTACAGCAAAGGTGTTTTTGGGGGGGGGGGGGGGGGGGGGTTATATATTAATCTTTGGTAAGTACGTAGTTTACTGATATTGTTATCCATAAAGAGTATTAGGAAGTGCAAAATAACAAATTTCATCAGTGTATGTGTGGAAGGGAAGACCCGTTTTCACAAATCCAGTCGTGTTACTCATGTATTGTAAGACTATTTTGTCAGACTGGCTCACACATAGGAGGTGCAATACACACTCTATTGTATGACATCAGGTGGGCTATATAAATAAGTGTCGTCCACCAGGTGGAATGACACGTACAATACACAATTGACTTGCTATGCATTGGGAGGGTAGCATAACTGTTGTATCAACACAAAAAACAATAGCTGCATGTACTCAAAAAAGTTTGATAAATTAAATGTAATGTAGCTATTATACTACTGAAGATAATTATAACATGGGCCACCTCCAAAATATATTACTATTTAGTAGTACATTTAAACACCAAGCTTTGAAAACACTTGGGTTTTGATGTGAGCTTGTAGACTCTTTAAAATTGTCCCATGCACTGTTAAGCACTGTGTATGTGGAAATGTCTAAACATCAAAATACACAGAAGTCTCTATAATCCAATGCTCATTGGGACAAAAAATTATGTCAGATTAGTGAGGACGTTATACTTAGATGATTGTGGCAGGATGATTGTGGTAATATTATATAGGAAAAATTATATAGGAAAAACAATGTCTGATTATAAAGGCATTCTGAATTACAGAGGTGTCAGGTTAGAGAGGTTTCACTGTATTCAGTTATTATACAAGGAAGCTAACAGTAAGCCTGTGTAGCAGGAAGTCAGAAACCTGTAACTGAAAACTATGCTGAATGCAGAAAAATCCCAGAGCAGGTGGTGACTTGATCCACAAACAGTTCATGGTCTATAGGCAAATGCCTGAGGAGCCACACAGCCTGTGATCCAGGATTTATTCTGCATTCAGAATTTCAGATTCAGCCAGTACTTAAACACTTAAACATGATGACTTTTTCATTAATGATACAATTAGAAATTCTTTTTCATAACTTTAAAATTTGGCTGAATGCAAACATGATATGCACAATGTGGGTGATAACAAAAGGGGATAAACAAGAATCTATGCTGTACATGTACCTTTGCATAGTGGCATAATTATTTCCATTTAGTAATATGATTGTATTAGCATGTTTCATTCTTATAGTCTGTTTGCATTCATGGTTGAAGGGTAAATGACTGACATTGTGACCTCAATTCACAAATTGTGTACGCCTGCAGTTGCCTTTGACTTTATAATCATGGCAGATTCAGTATCAAGACACACGGTAGTGTGTCGTGCGGCCCAAGAAGCCGGCGCGCAACCCCGTGAGTATATTGACAGGAAGAAAGAAAACGCAATTTTCGCACCTCCGTAGCTCTGTGCTGCCTTGATGAAACAAGACAAATTTTGCTGTGTACATTCCCTCCAACTTCAGTACTCCACATTCCAAATTTGAGCGAAATCGCTTCAGGCATTCCTGAGATATGCGACTTCAAAAATTGGCTTAGTTTCTTCGTTTTTTTCTTCTTCTTATTTTTCTTCCTCTTTTCGCACACTTACAAAAACTGCTATAAAACGCGAACGCGTTATCCGATTGCCTTGAAATTTGGTACACAGAAGGGGGGTATAAAGGCGCATCTCTGTACCAACTTTGGCTGGAATACCATAAACAGGCAAAGAGTTATGAGCGATTATGCACGAAAAATAACACCAATATGTTGTCACGCCTACAGGGTAAACCGCGTATGGGAAGAAGCTGAAAATCGGTGGGTGAATAGGTTAACTATTGAACCTCAAACCTTTTGTGGTTTGAAAGAAATCAAGCTAAAAACCAGGAAGATACAGCGAAAAAATCAACAGTGTGTAACAATTACGTAATCGAGATTAGCTAATTTTTATTATTATTATTATTATTATTATGCTTGCCAAGCCTACCAGATAAACCACTTGGGGTAATGCTTTGAAAATCGCTGTACAGATGGAGTTATCATCTTAGAAAGGCTCTTCAATGGTGTAGAAAAATCAGACTTAAAGCCACGGAGTTATAACACGAAATCCAACTTGGTGTAGCAAGTGCGAGATCGAGATACTCTAATAGAGCAGTCATCCTAATAGAGCAGTCACCCTGAACAGAATTCAAGAGATCAGTTAGAAATAAGTAACCTGTATAGAGATCAGCTACAAACAAATCACCCTGTAGAGAGTTCAGCTACAAACAATTCACCCTGTTCAGACATCAGTTAGAAGAAGTTTTCTTGTAGAGAGTTCAGTTACAAACAAATCACCCTGTTGAAAGATCAGCTAGAAGATGTCACCTTATAGATAGTTCAGTTACAAAGAAACCACCATGTAGAGAATTCAGCTACAAACTAGTGACCCTGTAGATACATCAGCTAGAAGAAGTTACCTTGTAGAGAGTTCAGCTACAAAGAAACCATTCTGTAAAGAGCTCAGCTGCAAACAAATCACCTATACAGAATTCAGCTACAAACAAATCACCCTGTAGAGAGATCAGCTAGAAGAAGTTACCTTGTAGATAGTTCAGCTACAAACAAATCATCCTGTAGAGAGATCAGCTAGAAGAAGTTACCTTGTAGATAGTTCAGCTACAAACAATTCACCCTGTACAGAGCTCAGTTAAAAAGGTTTCCTTGTAGAGAGTTCAGCTACAGACAAATCACCCTGTAGAGAGATCAGTTAGAAGAAGTTACCTTGTAGATCGTTCAGCTACAAACAATTCACCCTGTAAAGAGATCAGCTAGAAGAAGTTACCTTGTAGAGAGTTCAGCTACAAAGAAACCATCATGTAGAGAATTCAGCCGCAAACAAATCATGTATAGAGAGTTCAGCTACAAACAAATCTCCCTGTAGAGAGATCAGCTAGAAGAAGTTTCCTTGTAGAGAGTTCTGCTACAAACAAATCACCCTGTAGAAAGATCACCTAGAAGAAATCACCTTGTAGAGAGTTCAGCTTCAAAGAAGCAATCATGTGAGAGTTCAGGTACAAACAAATTGTCCTGTAGAGAGATCAGCTAGAAGAAGTTACCTTGTAGAGAGTTCAGCTACAAAGAAACCATCATGTAGATAGTTCAGGTACAAACAAATCACCCTGTAGAAAGATCAGCTATAGAAGAAATCACCTTGTAGAGAGATCAGCTACAAAGAAACTATCATGTAGAGAGTTCAGCTACAAACAAATCGGCCTGTAGAGAGATCAGCTAGAAGAAATTACCTTGTAGAGAGTTCAGCTACAAAGAAACCATCATGTAGAGAGTTCAGCTGCAAACAAATCACCTGTAGAGAGTTAAGCTACAAACAAATCTCCCTGTAGAGAGATCAGCTAGAAGAAGTCACCTTGCAGGGAGTTCAGTTACAAAGAAATAAACCTTGTAGAGAGTTCAGCTGCAAACAAATCACCTGTAGAGAGTTCAGCTAGAAACAAGTCACCCTGTAGAGAGATCAGCTAGAAACAAGTCACCTTGTAGAGAGTTCAGCTAGAAGAAGTCACATTGTAGAGCTACAAAGAAACTACCATGTAGAGTTCAGCTGCAAACAAATCACCCTGTAGAGAACTCAGCTACAAACAAATCACCCTGTAGAAAGATTAGCTAGAAGAAGTTACCTTATAGGGAGTTCAGCTATGAACAGATCACCCTGTAGAGAGTTTCGGAATAGATCGCAAAATGGCATACATAAATAAAAAATACCATTCCAGTTTAATAAGAATAGGGGTAACTAAAATGTCGGCCTCCTTAAAATTCTCGGCATCACCCAAATAATCCGGAAAAAAATAAACAATAAAAACAAACAAAACAAAAAATAACATATTTCCCGATAAATCCTTTACCGTATAATAAGGATGAAACGGTATTTTCTCTACATCAGAAGGCAAACCCATAGGATTATTCGACCCCAATTTATGCAAAAAATGCAAATGAACTAACGCCAAGAAGGACAAAACAAAAGGAAACAAGTAATGTAAACTAAAAAACCTATTTAAAGTCGCATTACAAACCATCGGCCCACCTCAAATCAAAACAACAATATCCTGCCCCACATAAGGAACCACTGAAATAAAATTAGTGATAAACAAATCACCCTGTAGAGAGTTCAGCTACAAACAAATCACCCTGTAGAGAGTTCAGTTACAAAGAAACCACCATGTAGAGAGTTCAGCTGCAAAAAAAATCAATCACTCTGTTGAGAGTTCAGCTAGAAGAAGTCACCTTGTAGAGAGTTAAGCTGCAAATAAATCACCCTGTAGAGAATTCAGCTACAAACAAATCACCCTGTAGAAAGATAAGATAGAAGAAGTTACCTTGTAGAGAGTTCAGCTACAAAGAAACCACTATGTAGAGAGTTCAGCTGCAAACAAATCACCTGTAGAGAGTTCAGCTAGAAACAAGTCACCCTGTAGAGAGATCAGCTAAAAACAAGTCACCCTGTAGAGAGTTCAGCTAGAAGAAGTCACATTGTAGAGAGTTCAGCTACAAAGAAACTACCACGTAGAGAGTTCAGCTGCAAACAAATCATCCTGTAGAGAGTTCAGCTAGAAGAAGTCACCTTTTAGAGAGTTCAGCTACAAAGCAACCACCATGTAAAGAGTTCAGCTGCAAAAAACTCAATCACCTTGTAGAAAGATCGGCTAGAAGAAGTTACCTTGTAGAGAGTTCAGCTACAAAGAAACCACCATGTAGAGAGTTCAGCTGCAAACAAATCACCTATAGAGAGTTCAGCTATAAACAAGTCACCCTGTAGAGAGTTCAGCTAGAAGAAGTCACATTGTAGAGAGTTCAGCTACAATGAAACTCCCATGTAGAGAGTTCAGCTGCAAACAAATCACCCTGTAGAGAACTCAGCTACAAACAAATATGCAGTGTAAAAAGATCAGCTAGAAGAAGTTACCTTGTAGAGAGTTCAGCTACAACAAAACCACCATGTAGAGAGTTCAGCTACAAACAAATCACCTGTAGAGAGTTCAGCTAGAAACAAGTCACCCTGTAGAGAGATCAGCTAGAAACAAGTCACCTTGTAGAGAGTTCAGCTAGAAGAAGTCACATTGTAGAGAGTTCAGCTACAAAGAAACCACCATTTAGAGAGTTCAGCTGCAAACAAATCACCCAGTAGAAAGTTCAGCTATGAACAGATCACCCTGTTGAGAGTTCAGTTAGAAACAAGGAATCCTGTAGAGAGATCACCTAGAAGTATCGCCTTGTAGAGAGTTCAGCTACAAACAAATCACCTGTAGAGAGTTCAGCTACAAACAAATCACCCTGTAGAGAGATCAGCTAGAAGAAGTCACCTTGTAGAGAGTTCAGCTATAAAGAAACCACCATGTAGAGAATTCAGCTGCAAACAAACACCCTGTAGAGAACTCAGCTACAAACAAATTTCCCTGTAGAAAGATCAGCTAGAAGAAGTTACCTTGTAGGGATTTCAGCTACAAACAGATCACCCTGTAGAGAGTTCAGCTACAAAGAAACCATTCTGTAAAGAGCTCAGCTGCAAACAAATCACTTGTACAGAATTCAGCTACAAACAAATCACCCCGTAGAGAGATCAGCTAGAAGAAATTACCTTGTAGATAGATCAGCTACAAACAAATCACCCTGTAGAAAGATCAGTTAGAAGAAGTTACCTTGAAGAAAGTTCAGCTACAAAGAAACCATTTTGTAAAGAGCTCAGCTGCAAACAAATCACCTGTACAGAATTCAACTACGAACAAATCACCCTGTAGAGAGATCAGCTATAAGAAGTTACCTTGTAGATAGTTCAGCTACAAACAAATCTCCCTGTAGAGAGATCAGCTAGAAGAAATTACCTTGTAGAGAGTTCAGCTACAAAGAAACCACCATGTAGAGAATTGAGCTGCAAAGAAATCACCCTTTAGAAAATTCTGCCAGAAACAAATTGCCCTGTAGAAAGATCAGTTAGAAGAAGTTACCTTTTAGAGAGTTCAGCTACAAAGAAACCATTCTGTAAAGAGCTCAGCTGCAAACAAATCACCTATACAGAATTCAGCTACAAACACATCACCCTGTAGAGAGATCAGCTAGAAGAAGTTACCTTGTAGATCGTTCAGCTACAAACAATTCACCCTGTAGAGAGAGCAATTAGAAGAAGTCACCTTGTAGAGTGTTCAGTTACAAAGAAACTACCATGGAGATTTCTGTAATCAATATAATATTATGTGACCGGATTTGCGAAAAGGGGTCTTCCACACACATCCAATTCCGTAAACGTTGGAGACCATACCTCAGTGTTCAAGTAACATATTAACCTGAAAATGTCACCACTTATTCAGCTATAGTGGTGCTCACCACTGTCCAAACTTCAAGGCAATAGCTCTTTCCAATCTGAAGTTATCAATTGTCAAAGTTGGCAAATTGGATGTGTGTTGAAGACCCCTTTTCGCAAATCCGGTCACATATGTATTATACAGTATATATAATTTGTACATTTACTGATAAAATATTTAAAGTACATCTACTTCATCTTTTCTTAGGTTAAAAAAGTCCCAAAGCTGGCCATAGGCCGGCTTTGGGGTATACAAATGCAAAAAGAAATGAAATCTAATCCAAAACAGCCAAGCTGTAAAAAAAGTGTGCGGCCCTCAGAAAGGCTATGGTGAAAAAAGATGTGAAATCCAAGGTGGCGGCCAAGAAATGGCTGTGATGGTAGGTTAATGGTAAAAATTTTAATAACGACAACTCAGGTGAATTTTGTGCCAAGACCAAGCGGCACCAAATTCACCTGAATTGTTGTTATTAAAATTTTTACCGTTAACCTACCATCACAGCCATTTCTTGGCCGCCACCTTGGATTTCACATCTTTTTTCACCATAGCCTTTCTGAGGGCCGCACACTTTTTTTACAGCTTGGCTGTTTTGGATTAGATAATATTATGAGGATTACTTTTAGCGCATGTACTATAAGAAGTTTGTACATGCATTCTTTTGATCATCTCCCACCACTGTATTTATTTACCTGTATGTGTGCTAAAAATAAAATGGATAATGGAAAATTTAGGATAGAGCATTTGAAACAGTGCCCCACCCCTCACCCCACCTTTGTGGAGGAGCCATACCTCTTGATTTGCTAAGCAATATGTCTGGTCGAAATCAAATTATCACTTATAAGAAATGTATGTATTACTTTATTGCAAATCACCTGACACCAATGTCAAACAGTTACCCAGTACCTGTCTGCATACTAAGTGCTTTCAATATAATTACCGTGTGCTGGTGTTTAAGCATATCATTCATAGCCTTTTCTTCATTTCACAACCATTTGTGAAGGCCAAAATGATGAAAATCAACAGAGAGACATATCTATGAGGTGATTATTTAGCTATACTGCTTCAAAAATACAGCAACTAACAAGAGAGACTCTTTTCCCTAACCAACTACGTACAACTTACCCCCTCCCCTTGGAAGCTTCTGAATCCACCCCATGGTCCATCACATAACAGGTCATATCTCAGTACTGGAATAGAAAGCTTGTTTTCTGTAACTTGTATTGTGTATTTAACCAAGTCAATACGTATTATACAACTAGTATATATACCATTACTATGTATGCACAAACCTACATTGCCTTTCTGTTCACAAACTGAAAGCATGATATATAAGTTGTTGAAATCTAGTGACACAATTGCAACCACACTTCCACTGAGGTCATAATTACTCACCCACTCACACCCTCAAAAGTTATCCCACCTGCACAAGATTAAGTACCTGCAACGAGCACTTTGATTCATGCAGTCACCAACAGTTCAACAGCAGTTAGGGAAATCTACAGTGGTGCTAGTGCTTCAACAAAAATGGCAGCTCTTAGACTACAGATTCTTACTACTAATCTGGGAGCAACAGTTTACACTGGCAAGGGATCAGGAGCTAATGCTAGCTTGGCTATCTTCCAACCAGAAATCCAAGATGGATACTTCATGGTTTGACACTTTGCAGCCAACGAACTGTCCCTATCATCAAGCCCCTCAATTCTTCAGCAGTAGTCCCACCAGCCTCTTTGGAAGAAATATGGTCTGATAAAGGAAGTAGAGAAGATCAAAATGTCACTTTCAGGAGAGTTATTGCTCCACAGAGCTATATGTAGCACTGCATGGCTGATATTGCCTATCGTGGACATGAACTATACTGCTGAATTCCATTTATGATATTTACCGCTGTGTCAGGTCTGATTTGGTGGAGCAGAGAGCTTTTGACAAACCAGTTTGGATGGATAAGGGTTCAGGTGCCAACATAAAGGGATTGATGCAGTGGTATGTGCAGCCCAGAGACAAATATTATACAGTCAGTCCCTGTTATATATGTATACTGTAGGTGTACATATATAACAGGCCAGGGAAAACGAAAATAATATCAAAAATAATTGTAGTATGTTTATATAACGAAAATAATTATACTGCGTAGTTAGAGCACACGAGTTTAGGAAAACTATTTCAGGAAACCAGATGCTCACTCTGTATGCAGCTGACTCTTTGCACATAAAAACATGCAGTGATATGAATCACCATAATGTAATAATGACCAGTATGCCAATATATATAAACATACTACAATGAATAAGCCAACCAATGGTATACTGTAGTAGTTGTCTTATAATGTCTGATGTGTATTGCGACCTACCCTGAGGGTCATCTTCCCTTGAGAGTTCTCCAGCCAGTGGTGGCAAGAACAGGTGTAGTCATCACTGTTGTTGGCCAAGTGTGATACCAGAAGTAATGTGGAAACTTCATGCAGTATAACTCTTATAATTATTTAGTTATAGCTGTGATGATTGCTTATAGTTGTGACATGAGTGAAGTGTTGAATCACAACATGCATCACACAGAAATAATGTTACAATTCATCAACTACTAATTTCTGCCACAATATACGGTGTCTTGAGCACAGTAGGGATATAACACTTCTTATTGTTTTACTGTGATTTAATATTGTGCACTACTTCAGCTTGTTTTTCAATACTTTGTATCGATGTGCTATTGCAGGGACGGATCCAGGGGGGGGGGGGGGGGGGTTCAAAGGGTTCCATGGAACCCCCCTTTTGAGAGAGCCTGTCTTACTCGAGATACTCTAATAGAGCAGTCAAATCGAGATACTCTAATAGAGCAGTCACAATAGTCTTTTGAAGAGCAGTGTAGCAAGCTATGTATCTAGTTATAAATAAAGAGGTATAGTTGGTGAGGGACAGCTATTGTCAGTAGGTGATGACCTTTTCTTTTTTTTTTTGTCTTCAACCTACAGCTAGACTGAAGTTGTAATTTCAAAGTGGAACCCCCCTTTTTAAAAGTCTGGATCCGCCCCTGTTAATTGTCCCTAAAATCCAATCTTTTTTTGTATTCTTGTTAGTATATATAGTGCAAAAGTTAAATGGGGGGAAATTTTGACAAATTTGACAGTTCATTTGGGGTTGTTAAAGTAAGTTTTCACTCTCGAATATTTTGATAATCTGTATAATGCATAGTGTTGTTTTAGTATGGAGTTTTAGTTTTAGTTATAGTAATTTTTCTTAATTCTTTTTAGTTATTGATTTAGTTATGGTTATTCACTCTTTGTTGTTTTAGTTTTAGTTATAGTTACAGTTAAAAACATGAAAAACTTTTAGTTTTAGTTACAGTTTTAGTTGTGTACATCAAAATCTTTTAGTTCTAGTTCTAGTTATAGTTAGAAACATGAAAACCTTTTAGTTTTAGTTCTAGTTCTAGGTACAGTTCAAAACTTGAAAACCTTTTAGTTTTAGACACAGTTTTAGTTATGTATCTGAAAACCTTTTAGTTATAGTTTTAGTTGTGCATAAGAAAACCTTGTTTAGCTTTAATAGTAAGCACCAAGTGACTATATTTTATGTGAATGAAACTCTTGTTATAATTTCAGTACCATTTGTCCAGCTTAGTAATACAAAATCTTTGTATTACAAGACCTGTCAGTTTTTTTATAATATAGCAACACTTAATACAGTGCATTTGATGCAATCTCTGTCACGGGTATTCCTTATTCTTTCTTAGTAGAACTTCCCTTTCCAAATTACTATCAGTAAGTCTGTTGCGTTTGCCAGATGTCGATTCCCCACTTGTAGAAAATACTCTTTCAATAGGGGCTGTTGAAGCAGGTATGCATAATACGTCACAAGCAACAGCTGCAATAAGAGGGAAATAAGTGGTACAATTCCAAAAGTAAAATGGATCATCTTCAAGCTCAACTGTAAAATTTTCTTGCTTGTAACGCTCAATTTCTTTGGAGACAAATCAATAATATAGATTTGATTTTAGTTATAGTTGTAGTTTTAGTGATTGTATACGTTTGTTTTAGTTATAGTTTTAGCTTTAGTAATAATATAGATTAGTTATTATTATAGTTTCAGTGATTATATACATTTGTTTTTAGTTATAGTTATAGTTAACTTAAATATATTCACCTTACTAAAATTACTTTTAGTTTTAGTTACTTGTCAAGCAAATTGATCCATTGATTTGTCAAAATTTCTCCACATCAAATATTTTGCACAATACAGGTAAGTACATATTATACTCACCTGTGGTTTTAGGCACATGACACACTAATGCGTGTCATGCGGTGGGAACCAATATGATTAATTGTCAAAGCCGGTTCAGGCTAGGCTAATAGCCTTCAGTTGCTGTGCTGAGTGATCAATCGCGGATCCAGACTTATGGAAAGGGGGGTCAAAATGAATTGTGAGGCACTACATTGTCTGGTTCGGTAAGGTGAGGCCAAAGAAAAAAAAAAGGTCACAGCCTGCTGACAATAGCTGCCCACCTCACCAACTACGCATTTAAAGCTCAAAAAGTACATAAAAATCCTTACATAGTTTGCTACACACTGCCCTAATACTGTGACTGCTTTATTAGAGTGACTGCTCTATCAGAGTATCTCGATCTAAAAATTTTTGGAGGGGGGTCAAAAGCCCCCTTTGGCCACCCTCCCTGTATCCGCCCCTGGCCAGTAAGAGTTTAACAACTGGATTACTTTGATGATGTGTGGTAGCAGGTATTGCTCCTACGTTTGTTAATGGGCAAGTCCTGGGGATACATGGTGATTACTATTATATTATATTATTATTATTATATTGTGTTAAGTACAGAACTCAGATTGAGTATTATGTGTACAAATTTACAATGTTGTTCTTAAATTGATTAAAAGATTCAGCTTTAACCACCGGTGATGGTAAACTATAATAGTTGATGGAAAAAATGAGAATTTGTAGGAGTCAACTCTGGTTGCTGGCTGAGAAAACTTGTAAGAGTGACCACGGAGGGTACTGTGTAAGTTTGAATTTGTTAGGGGTAAGCTATGCTGCACATACACAAGACCATTAATTATTTTATACATCATCATCAATTTTTGCTGGTTTCTTCTTACATAGAGAGTCAGTCTAGTTGGTGTAACATATTTGTAACACTCTCATATCTACCATAGCAATTCATAGTAAATCTAGCTGCTCTTCTTTGAATAGCTTCAATATGTTGTATATCCCTCTGACAGTGAGGTGCCCAGATGGTACATGCATATTCTAGAATGGGTCTTACAAGGCTTTTGTAAAGAGAACTTTTCACCCTAGTTGGCAGTTGTTAAAATTTTGTTGCAGGAATTCAAGTACTGAGTTTGCTTTGTTCGATATGATTTGAATATGATCTGTCCACTTTAACTTATTATTCAGGGTAACCCCTAAATATTTGGCTTGCTGTACTTCATGTATCTCTATGCTTTGAATGAGATATTGGAAATGAATGACATCCTTTTGTTTGTGATTCTTAAAAATTCACATTTAGGAGGGCTAAAACACATATTCCACTTATATGCCCAGTTTTCTAAAGTAACTAAGTCTTTTTGGAGCAGTAAACAATCCTCTTTCCTGTCGATGGATTAGTAGATTAAAACATCGTCTGCATACAGTCTTATGGATGAAGAGATGTTCTTTGTGATGTCATTGATAAAGCATAAAAATAAAAGTGGGGCCAGGATGGTTCCTTGAGGTACTCCAGAAGAAACACTAGATATGGAACTTTTTCGCCATTTACTACCACTTGTTGAGATCGGCTTTAACACAAATTTTTCAAGCCTCTCTCCATCAGTGCAAGGTCCCAATAGAGTGGAAAGCTGCTAATGTTGTTCCGGTCTTTAAAAAAGGTGAAAGGAGCAACCCTGCAAACTATAGACCGGTATCCCTTATCTGACAGTGTGTATGTAGTAAGATACTTGAACACATTATATACTCACATATATTCCAACACTTGAAGAAGTATGATGTTTTGTGTGAAGAACAACGTGGATTTCAGCAAAATAAATCATGTGAAACTCACTCATAGCAACAGTTAATGAAATCGTAGAACATATGAATGCTGGTAAACAAACTGATGTGATCATGCTGGACTTTGCCAAAGCTTTTGACAAGGTCCCTCATGTGCGGCTCTGTCATAAGTTAAGCTATCTTGGGATTAATGGCCCCTCTCTTGATGTGGATTGAGAATTTTCTATCTGGACGGAGATATTTCTGTGGAAAGCCTCTTTAGTAGTACTGTTGGGATTTCATCTGGACCCTTTGCTTTGTGCTCTTTAAGATTAGACAGCAAATTAATTACACCTTCTTTTTGTATGGTTACTGAAGAAATATATTAGGATATATGTTATAATTTAGGGTTGGAATAGTAGATGTGTCTTCAGATGTAAATACTGATGTAAAATAGTTGTTAAGTATTTTGGCTTTATCCCTTGGGTCATTGAAAGTTTCGTCATTCTGTTTGAGAGGAGCAACTCCACAGTGGTTGGTTCTTTTGGATTTAACATATGTCCACATTCGTTTAGAAACATTATTGCTATCATCAACTAAACCCATGACATAGTTGTTGTATGCTCTACGATATTCACGTTGGCATTCTCTTTTGAGATTGTAGTATTGGGCCCAGTCATCCCTGTGGTGGCTGAGTCGAGCTCTATTATACATACGTTGTTTCCTATTAGACAATCTTTTAATTAAAAGAGTGATCCAGGGGTGGGCACCTTTACCGTTAGCTGCGTGGTTCTTAAAATAGAGAGACAGAAAATTTTAAATTCATCCCACATTTTATCCACTGAGGTGTGAATAGAAAACTCTGAAGTAAAAGTGGTACAAAAGTGTTCAGCACTGCTTTTGATTTCCCCCCAGTCTGCTTTGTTCCATTTATATACAGTCCTTAGGGGTGTTGGTTGAGAGTAAACTTTTGTAGAAGAGTGGACAAGGACTGCTTCGTGGTGACTAATACCTCGTACTGGCTTACAAACAGTTACTAATGATGGGCGGTTTGTAGCAAAGATGTCCAATGTACTATTTCTTCTTGTTGGGAAGCCAACCATTTGCGTAAAACCATACTCTTGTATGAAATCTAAAAATAGATCACACATTGCAGTTGTATATGCATTACCATTAGTGCAGTGTCTTTCCCAATTAATATTTGGAAGATTGACATCACCAGCTATCCAGATAGGAGAATTAGGGTTGGCTTTAGCAACCTTTACTAGAGTGTTGCAAAGGGTTTCCATGTATAAGTAATCATTACGTGGTGGGCGATAAAGGGAACAGATAATCAAAGGTTGGGATTCCTTTTGTTTAATACGGCAAATTACTATCTCAGCATTAGTTTGGAAATTGAGTTCTTCACTAACTAGGTTATCTTCACATCAGTGCTATAAAAACACTTCCATATCCATCATTTCTGTCTTTTCTGTACACTGTATAACCAGCTGGAAAAACTTCTGATGAGGAGATAGATGGAGTAAGCCACGATTCACAGCCAGCAATGAGATTAGGCGTGTGGTCTGAAATAAAGTTAATAAATGAGGGTTTTTTAGCAGAGATACTTTGACAATTGATTATTGCAATGCTAAGACCAGAGTTGATACTATGTTTGTGGACAGATGAGGGGTTAAAGACAGAATTTGTGCCACAGGTGTTTGGAATTGATGTTAAATCAGCAGTAACTGTAATTTTAGGATTAGAATCAACGAAATTATCAGTGCGAGGAGGCTTGTTAATTAAGGCCTCCGTCGCACTATTTCCCCATTTTTTATTCTATAAACATTCTCTTCTCTGTTCATCTCAGCCAACTGTTGTCTTAGTG
The DNA here is from genome assembly GCF_963678975.1 of Dysidea avara. NCBI lineage: Eukaryota > Metazoa > Porifera > Demospongiae > Dictyoceratida > Dysideidae > Dysidea > Dysidea avara. The sequence goes on from NC_089277.1 coordinate 35,404,980, forward strand.
CCTTGTACTTTCTTTGTTCTAAAGGGGTATAGTCTGGGGATAAATATCTTCTTGATGTAATCTTGATGCGATTCTGATCTTAGTTTAAATTTGTTCTTTAAAATTGTAACCTTCTCTTCAATAGAGCCAATAGTAATCTT